>NC_140583.1:85894612-86494612 GCF_964204655.1 Triturus cristatus
ATTTCTTACAGAGTTGAGCCCCCACCAGAATTAACATCATTATGCACTAGCAGATGCCAAAGAGTTGCCAGAATCAGAGGAAAGTTTTTAAAAGTAGAAGACACAGCTGTATTATTAGAACTTGATACTTAATTATCCAGGTACTCCCTTAGGATTCTTCTTCAAAACTCCTCATCAGTCTGAGTCATATCCTCTGCTCCACGTCAGCACTCTCCACAATGGCTAAGTCAACTAGATCCTCAGGTAGTTGAACCACACCAGAAATAAGATTGGGAATCCTCTCTTTATGTTTCGTTTTTTTTAATGTAGAAAACTCAACAGTTGATCTAGACCCCAAATCAGGTGTTATGGATATACAAAAAATAGTTTGCATATAAAATGCATACAACATTGCTGTGACCGATAGACAAGATTGTCTTAAGCATTCAGTTGTTCACAAAGACAGAAAAACAGGTAGCGAGCTTTCAGGAGAGAAGCTGACTCAAAACTAACACTCTCGTTGAAGCACAACCTTGTGCTGACCACCTGCCTGCTTACCTAAATGCCAATACAATGTGAAAGCTGTAGTGTGCCTCTGGAGACTGTAGGACTGCTTTGTTTATTTAGCATGTCCCGCAACAAACTCAGTCAGAGGCTTGAAGAGCGTGTGCTCAATGGAGCCGACGTGCGCGTTTCCACAGAAGTAATTTAGCCACCCGCCCTTCCCCCACCAGGGAAGTCCTTCCGCAAAAATAAATAAATAAATGCACATGTTCGTGGCTAGTAAAGCAGTAAACAGAGCCCTGGACACACTCCAGCCTGAGGCAGAGAAACAATTACAGTCAAATAAATTAAGGCACTGAAAAACACACATTTCTGTGACGTTAATCAGCAATTATCACTTGAAACCGAAAATCAGAAACCCTTGGTGCACTGCGCCTCTGGCTAGCTTTGAGGGCGTGCCGGGGTGCCGCGGTGTACAGATTGGGAACCTCTGTGTTTGGGAATAGCTCCTGCTTCGTCTTGGATGGAAAGAGAGCTGCAGTCTGTTTATCACGTCCATTATATTTCATAAACACTCCTTTTGGAAATGTATTATGCATTGCGGTGGAGTAATTACCAGCCAGCATTGTGCATCAGAGGTTTCTGTAAGAAAACTAGAACTCAGTCTTGAGATCACTCTCAGCCAGAATCTTTTACCACAAACCACAACCAAACCCCCTTAACTTAGAATCCTACTACAATGGGAAACATCCTTTACCCCACAGCAGAAACAATGAGTTGCCTTTACTCAACAGTCACTACCCCAACTGCATCTTCCCCACGCGTTCCTTTACCACACAGGTCCACACAACAACTTACTTTAGGGGTTGCATGGTTGGACTGGTGTTTTATTTTAAGTCCAATACCTTCCCTACTGGTACACTGACTGGAGTTGGAATAGTAATGTATACTATACCAAAGTACAGTGTCCCCCTCCTAAGGCAAGTCATTGTAACGAATTGCGTGGGACAGGAACGTGTGATAACATCGCAGTCGGGGTAGTGACTGCGGAGTAAAGACATGTGTAGGAAATGCATGTGGGGTTCGGTTATCGATCCTACTATAAGTCTGCCCCATTCCAACACGGAGGTCTCAGGTGGGAGTGTCAGGCGGGAATACCCCTCATTCCAAGTGTCTGGTAAATAACAAAGTAACGAGTCTTTGTGTACCTATTACCCACAACTTGCTTGCCTGTGTGATGCACACCGCTGCCACAACATTACTGCAGATCTCATAACCACAATGGGGTTCATAACTCCTTTTACTGGCCCCACTGAAATTAGGAGGAATTCATAATAAACTCCTTTGTTGATATTTTCATTTCAGACCACCTGCTATAAAAGCCAGCATTGTTTGCAAGAACCACCTCACATTATATGTTAATGGGGAGAGCCAGAATGCTCTAAAGCCATGTCAGCATCCTCTCTGCACTAATAATTATTATGTACTGCAGGCTTAATGCCCTTTGAATAATATTGTGGGCCATAGCTGCCTGTAAATAATCAACATTATTCTCTTAATTCTCAACAACACAAGCAGAATCTAGTGTACAACAGAGCCCTCCTATTGACCTGAGTCACGGTGACATCTCTCATCTATATAAATCCTCAACATGAGATGAAGACATGGATCAATTACAATACCATGAGTACGTCTACAAGGGCTCATAGAATATAACCATTTCCATTCCATTCTTCACTGTATGATGATGCTCTACGCACACTTGTTATATCCATCCATGGACATCTTGTTTGCCATGTCATGGGTCTAGAGTAAATATTGGCCCGAGACTGACCTAAACAGAATTAGATAAACAAAAATACACATGAATGTGAAATTAAAAATACACTTTACGTTGGTGCCATGTACCATTCTCTAGGTTTTACACACCTCCGGCCTCATCTATTTACAACTCCCCTTGGGTTTGATTCATGGCATGATTCATCATTGGGAGAGTGGACTGGTTTGTCCAGGCAGGGTCTTTCCAAATCTTCTTAGGTTAATACTTTTATATTAGCTGTACGCATCACTTGGTATTACAGACTCAGTAATCAAGGCATACTTCCTTTTTCTTAAGTGTCAGCATTTTGATTTTGATTTGAATATTGTATTTTTAAATTCATATTCATGTTTCATTTTGTCAGTCTAATTCTGATAAGTTCAGTCTTTGCATTAAGAAAATAATTGCTCCTTCTTTGTTAATTTCATAATAGGGACCCCTGTACCTGAGAGTCTGCAAATTGATTATGGCATGATAAAGCTTTTGATGCAAGATAAAGTTTTTGCATCATTTGAGAATTAGTGCACTAGAAGGATATCAAATTCAGTGTAAACATTTTATTGCTCTAGTGTAACGCCCTGAACGTCTCAGGATCGTTTAACAGACACGACAATGAGGACGCAACCACTTGTGAAGGGTTAGTTCTTTTAATGAAGGCAAATAAAATACAAAGAACAAACAAAAGTTATAGTCACTGGAATCCTCCAGGCTAAGTACGTTACCAGCCCACAGCACGGATGGTCCTAACCGTCCTCTGCATATACGCCGATCCCGGCGTATGCCAACAGAGGGCAGAAATGAAATGGCCGACAATGCCAATCGGTAGGCTGTGAGGGGCACGAAGAGTGTTGGGGAGAATCGAGGAGTCAGGGAAACACCCAGCCGGGGTCTCTACCTGAAGGGAGCAGCCGCTCAACCTCTTCCTCAGACTGCACCGGGACGCGGAGTCACCTCCTGGTGATGCGTCACCGATACCCCAATCACAAGCAAGAAGACTGAACCGAGAGCAGCCGCTCGATCGATCCTGTGGACTTCCGAGTCTGTAACGCGGCAAACACCTCCTGGTGTGCGTTACAGCTGGCAGTCCCTGTGTCTCTGGTCGGGCTGGGAGTTACGACTCCAACCAGCAAAAGCGCCACTGCGCTTGGACTCAGCCGAGTCAAAAAGCGAAGCTCAATGGTTGACCGGTAGAGCTTCCGGGTCCTTCACAGGTGACGATGGGGCAAGACACGGCCCAGGGAGTAACGACTCGACCTACCTCCGTTCTTGCCTTACTGGAGCACCACTCCGGAACACTGCTCTTCACGAAGCAGGTACGTCGGTGTAAACACAATATCCGACAGCCTTGTACCTCCCGGTTCCTCCCTTTATAGGGCGTGTTTTCCTTGAGTTATGTAACAGCTCTCCTGTTTACATAAGGGCGTGTTTCCCTTGAGTTATGTAACAGCTCTCCTGTTTACATAAGGGCGTGTTTCCCTTGAGTTATGTAACAGCTCTCCTGTTTATATAAGGGCGTGTTTCCCTTGAGTTATGTAACAGCTCTCCTGTTTACATAAGGGCGTGTTTCCCTTGTATGACAGGAATTCTTGACATCTAGATTCCATCAAGTGATAACATTTTCATCGTACACCCGAACCTTAACCATTCCTCCCAACAATCCTCATAAGCAGAATCATTTCTCACACCCTAAAGTTGTTTCTCTGATTGGAATCCATCTATCGCCTGACTATACAACTAAACAGACAATCTTACCCCTGAGGGATTTTAGTAAGATTCTTCCTATTCGTTATTTGCTCTACAGGATAAAATGGGCTTGATTATCCTTTCATGGAACATTGCCAGTATGGTTGACAAAACTGATGACCTTGGTTGATGCAAGTTTAGAACATAAGACATTTTTTGTTTCTCAGAAGCATGTCAACTTACATCCGTGCACAAGCAAGAGTTAATCAATGAATACAATATATCCAAATGTATTTGAATAGTTTGATTTACAGATCTGAGAACTTTTCCTTGATAGCCTGAAACATCTATGATGGACCGAACAAAGAAACATTGCTTCGAATGTTTTAAGGGGATCAATATTGATTATTGAGAAAGATCTTGCTGAGGATTTTATGAGTTGCTTAAAGCTAATAAATATTGCTGACAATAATCCTCAATTTACAGTTGTAACATTACTATGTTGACACGTTGGCTATTGAGGATCATTTTGGTATATCAAAACTTAAATAAATAAAAAATCTAAAATAATTACTAAATTGTCAAGACAACTGCTGTATCTGACATCAGAATGTTTTTTGTCAGCATATGATGGCAGGTTCCTGAAAGATATTAATAGGAGTCCCCAGTAGAGAGTAGTCTTGAGGCAAGGTACATTTGTATAGATTGCAATATGTTTCAGTCAGAAACTTGGAAGTATATATGTACATGATTCATAGATTAAAATGTGAATAAAGTTTTAACATAATTCACTATGTTTGGTCCTCTTTAACTCAGATGTAGATAATGCCTGGGAAGTTATCTCAGCTCATTATTTCAAATAATTACTGAACTCCTATATTTCCTCTGCCAAATTATGGTCCCATTACCCCAAGAATTATTTTTTGAATTCTTACAACTCATATAACTAATGCTTAGCTACAATGCGCTTAACCATCCGTCATAATAAAGGGCTACTTAAAATGATTGGAAAGGTGGTTTGTTATCAATTCAACTGCTGGATCCAAACAAGAAGGTTATTCTTAACAATAAGTGGATAGTTTAATATCTGTTGGAATTCAAATGAGTGATATTTTTTTGCAAACTGGATAAGTCATCGGATAAATCCTGCATGCCTGCTCTCAGAACCAAACACAAGCAATTGGTAAAATAAAAAAGAGAACATTGTCAGAAAATGGGATGCCCATAGAAAAACAATGTATTGAAAAACCTGTAAGTTGTTTTGGAACAGTAACCGGTTTATGTAGTACAGCACCTGTGCCAAAGATCTACACATCAAAATACCTTGTACAAACTGTCAGCTCTTTGCACAACTAAATTAGCACAACAAAACCACTCCGTGGCAGCATTATTAAGAGGAATTGGCAATGATAAGATCAATCGAGACTCTTAGAGAGTTCAGACAAGCTATACTTTCTGAAGCTAGAGGGAAATCTCTAGAGATGAACAAGCTTCTACTTGATTATCATATAAGTGCTATTGAGATCTCAGCTCCTCACATTGCACTGGACATTAATTATTTGGTGCAGGGAATCTGCCTGCATAAAGGGGGATTGGGGTTTATACAATCATCTAGATCCATAGGAAAGGTTCTCTGGATCAATATCATTACTCCAGACCAATAATACTAATCATCTGTTTAGCAAATATTTATGGCAAGACCATTTCTAAAAGAATTGAGGAGGTGCAATTTTGAGCTATCACATTTAAAGGGAGGGCAAACTACTTTACAGTGAGCCTAAGGCTCCTGTACATGGGACAACAAGAGCCCTGGTGGTCCCCCAAGTTTACAGGGCCTTGCTACTGGAGCTGTAATGAAACAAGTGGTCCGTGACTGCTTTAGAGAAGAATAAATTATAATTTATCGTGTGTGTAGCTTAAATAAGTCAAACACTGGTAGAAAAATACAAAAAATAAATGCAATAACATACCGTGCTGTCTAAGATAGCATTGTTCCAAACGTACAGTCAATGTAAAACACAAAAGCACTTGAACTTGACAGAAGGGATTCTACGAGGCGTGCGACACACGGTTTTTCTTTCAAGGTCTTGACAGATTAATTCAGTAGTCTGATGACCATGTCATAACTAATTTACGGTTTTAAATACAGGTGAGGACTTCACAAGGTGGTCCCTCACAAGTGGATTTCAGCTCACTACTATTGGAAAACCCTGACAGAGCCATTAAGAACTCAACCTCCAGTGTTGTACCTGAGATGCCTGTGTGGCACCAGGATTAGGTTGCCCCCGCCCCCCTTCGTCCTGAAGAAGACTCGCAGCGGAGGTTTAAGTCACCTTCTATACACAAGCCGAGTCGAAACATCGACGCACCCCACCCACTAATGGCCTGTATCACATCCCATCCCCTTCATGTTGCATTTATGCATGTACAAAAAGTAAATAAAAAATGTTATAAATGATATGTTTGGGACAGGCCTTTCTGTACTGGTCTCATTACCAGTCCATTGCCAAAGCCGTAAAAATGTATCAACTCTGAATATTTGTGACTATTCACTTTTCCCTACCCATCACGAGCACACCCATTCTTCTCTCTTCCTTTGAGCAAACTTTGAACCTTCCTTTTGTCAAATTAATTTTGATATGTTTCAAGTATATGAAATTAAGTATACTGAACTTAAACAATTCTTTGGCGCTTTTGTGTTTTTACATTGACTGTACGTTTGGAACAATGCTATCTTAGACAGCAGGGTATGTTGTTGCATTTATTTTTGGTATTTTTTACCAGTGTTTGACTTATTTAAGCTACGCACACATGGTAAATTATAATTTATTCTTCTCTAAAGCAGTCACGGACCACTTGTTTCATTACTGCATTGTACCCAGGTCTTGTGACGTTTATTGGGTTACCCAAATAATTTGTAATGGTTGCTACTGGAGCTGGCTCACGAAATACACCTGGTAGGGCACTTGGGCTAAGACAAGACATTTGCAAGGCTTGCCCGACATTTCTATTGGTCCAAGATCAGGACAATCTGAGACAGGTTCAGTACGTCGTGTGCGACCTGCCATGCTAGTGGAAAAACAGGGAAAAAGCTGACATCTCTCCTGAACCACTCCCCATCATTATCACCTCCTTTGAAAGGGTGAGCATTGACATTGTAGGGCGTATGGATTCCCACTAGGGGTGGGCGGAATTTGTGTAGTCGCGCTACGCAAAGCTCCACGAAACGATAAAAAATCTCCGCGAGCACGCAGAAATTCTGCGAACACACGGAATTGCTTGTTCGCTATGCTTTTATCCTGTTCGTGAATGCTGTTTGCGTGCTCTGGGGAAAATATCATGCATTTTGAAAACGCGAACAAGCAAACTGCGGGAGGCAGAATTTTGGGCAATTCCGCGTTCTCTGTGGAACGCGAAATTACCCAAATTACCCAAATTCCACTAGCGGAACGGAATTTACCGCCCAGGCCTAATTCCCCCCCTGCTTCAGCCAACAGTTTCATCCTGGTTCTGGAGGATCATGCCACTCAGCACACAGAGATAATCCGAAAAAGGGCCACAACTGCACCTGCGATGGCAAAAGCACCCAAGTTGGTTTCCCCAAGGCATTGTGTCTGACAGTGGCACAAACTTGATGTTTGCATTTATGCAGTCCATGTGGAAAGAGCGTGGGGTTACTTACTTGCTCTGCACACCTTACCACCCCCAGACAAATGGGCTTGTTAAGGGATTAAACAGGCCCGAAAAGGCATGATCAGAAGTCTTCGTGAGGGCCTGAGGAAAATGTGGGATATTCTCTTTCCCCTACATGTTGTTTTCCTACTGGGAGGTGCAGCAGAAGGGAGCAGGGTTTAACCCCTTTGAGCATATGTACAGTCACTCTGTTAGAAGACTTCTCAGTTTGGTGAAATAGGAGTGGGAGAAAGCTCCCCAGAATGCAGTGAGCTACCTGCAGGCTATAATGAAGGAGTGGTATGACCAAGATTCTACCACTGTGGAGTTACAGCCTGGGCATAAAGTGGGGGTCATGGAACCTGTGGAACCCGTTGAACCCAGTGCCCTTCTGGACCATTGGACGGAGCTCTATGAGGTTATTGAGAAGTATGGTAAGGTCACTTACTTGGTAGACCTGAAGACCCTCATGCAACACTACTGTGAGTTTCATATCAATTGACTCTAGCCATACTTTAAAAGGTCTGAGCTCACCATGCTATTGGTGACAGATGGAGCAGAGGAAGCTGAGAGTGAACCTCTTCCTGACCTCTTGGCTTCCAAGGAGAAGGATTGGTCTGTGGAGAAAGTAATCCTTTTCCCCACTCTAGCTCCAGAACAGCAGAGGGGCTGTTGCTAAGTGTTGGAACAGAACAACTTGTTTTTTTCTGTTACTCCTGGGAATACCCATCTGTGTACTCATGATGTGGACACAGGGACAATCTCCCTGTTAAGCATAAATCTTACAGGTTGTTGGATAAGGTAAGAGCCAGCATCAAGGCCAAAGTCTCTAGGATGCTGGAGTTGGGGGGGATAGAACCCTCCAGGAGCCCCTTGTCCAGTCCTGTATGTCAAGTTCCAAAAGCTGCCCCACCAAGCCCATGCCTGAACTGAGGTTGTGTGCGGATTACAGAGGGCTAAATTCTATTACCAAGACTGATGCTCATCCTATCCCTAGGACGAAAGACCTCATTGGCAGGTTAGGGGCAGCCCAGTACTTAAGTACTTTTGATGTGTACATCAGTGTACAGGCAGACCGCCCTAACAGAGGGAGCCAAGGAGAGGTCAGCCTTCTCGACTCCAGAGGGCCACTATCAGTTTAGGATGATGCCCTTTGGAATAATGAATGTCCCTGCCACCTTCCAGAGGCTGGTGAACCAGGTACTTGCTGGTTTGGAGGCCTTCTCAGCTGCCTACCTGTCTTTAGTAACAGTTAGGAGGACCCCCTCTTATACCTCTGGAAAGTGCTTCAGGCCCTGCAACAGGCAGGCCTGACTATCAAGGCCAGTAAGTGCTAGATAGGGAGGGTCTATGGTGTACTTGTGACACCTGGTGGGCTGGGGAAGGGTGCAACCCTCAGGCCAAGATAGAAACCATCATGGCTTGGCAGCCCCCAAAAGCCAGGCTGAGGTCAGATCATTCTTGGGACTCACTGGGTATTATAGGTTTGTCAAGAGTTATGGCACTATTGTTGCTCCCTTGACTAAGCTGACTTTAAAAAAGAAGCCCATAAATGCACTTTGGACAGAGACGTGCCATGTGCACAGCATTTGTGCTCAAGACCCCTGACTTCTGCCAGGAGTTTTTTGTTCAGACAGATCCCTCAGAGCATGGTATGGGGCAGTAAGTATATTCACAGCTCAATGAAGAGGGCCTGGACCAGCCTGTAGCCTACTCCTCCAGAGGTTACTCCCCAGGTGGAGTGAAATAGACAGAGAAGGTTTTATTGTGGTTTGGGCACCTAATAAGCTGAAGATATACCTGTTTGGCACTCACTTCCTGATTCAGACTGTTCTCTTATGTAAATAAGGGGGGAGATCAAAAATTGTTGAGATGGTTGATTTTCCTACAGAGGGAATGTACTTCAGGGTAGAACACAGACCAGATGTAGACCACGCCAATGCTGGCCGTCTCTCCATGTTTTTTTGCTTAGTGATGAGAACTCCCTAGAGGTTGGGTAGTTCTCCCCACTTTCTGCTGGGGGGACACATGTTGGACCTGTCATTATGAGGGTGGTCTCACCCCAACTTTTTGCCTGCTTCCTCTTCACTTTTTGCTGTATTTTTTTGCTGTCCTTAGTACTCTGAGCACCAGTGCTAACCAGTACTAAAGTACATGTGCTCCTACACTAAACATGTTGACATTGGTAGATACCTGATTTGCATATTTAGTTCACCTTTAAGTCCCTTGTAAAGTGGCATACCATATAGCCAAGACCTGTATTCTAAATGCTACTAGTGGGCCTGCAGCACTGGTTGTGCCACCCACACAAGTAGCCTTTCAAACCCATCTTGAGACTGCAATTGCAGTGTCTGTGTGTGCAGTTTATTGTCACTTCAACTTGGCATTTAAAGCCACTTGCCCAGCTTTAAACTTCCCCTTTATTACACATAAGACACCCCTGAGGTAGGCCCTACGTGACCCTAAGGGCAGGGTGTGGTGTAACTAAAGGCAGGACATGTACTTTTAAGTTTTACATGCCCTGGCACTGACAAACAGCTACATTCACATTTTTCACTGCTGTGATGCCTTCTCCTTCCGCAGGCTAGCATTGGGGATTCCGTAAAATACATTTTAAGCTATAATACCTGAATGAAAAGGAGTAGCCACTTCCTGTTAAATAACTTTGAAATGGTGGTGGCAAATTGTCTTTAATGATAAAGTTGGACCTGACATTACCCTTTTAGAAATGCCACTGTTCTGCTCTTTACTCTGTGTGCCTGCAGCCTGTCTCCAATACATGTCTGGGCTGGGCGACTGCTACACTTTGTGCATTCCCTCTAGACAGCCAGAGTTCATGAAGGACTAGGTACTGCAGGGGATAAATCTGTCCTCATCTGAATTCTGATAGCCACTGTGGAAAAGAAGTAGGAGAAGTGGCTCACACTTACATCTGAATAGGTTGTAGCCTGCCCTCACATAAAGTGCTGATTTACCCCATACTGGTGGTCTGGAGTCTGGGCTGGGTTGAAAGGGCTCCTTGTGCACTTCAAAAAACTCTTTTGAAGTTACCCCCACACCAAAGGCAATTTTGGGTATAGGTACCAGGGTTCTGGTCCTATTAAATCAGTACACTAGTGGACCTGTCAAGAACTTTGCTGGAGTAAAGACTGCTTGACTAAAAGGATTGCCACTGTGCTGTGACTGACTGTTCTGAGGAACCGCTTCTCTGCTTTGCTGTGTTGACCTGGTGTCTGCTGATCTCTGCCCTGCTGAGGATAAGGACATGAATGCTCACTTGACCCCAGAATGAGTTCATAGTATTGATGGCTTGCCTCCTGTTTTTCTGAAGTCTGAGGTACACATAAGCCTTTCTGCAATCCTGCTGGTGCTGCTGGACCCTGCCATATGTGAGTCAGGCAAGGACCTGAAGCTCCCCTGCAGGCGTGGGCCTCAGAAATGGGTTCTGCAACTGATTTCTGGTAAAAGTGATGCATTGCCTCGACTGCGTGAGAATTTCCACCAGAATACGCTTCAACACCGACTCAGAGGGTGTTTGACGATGAAAAATCCTCTCTCAGTGAGGCTCGATGACGATGCAGAGGCGTCTCAATGCCGAAGCTTAACATTCACTTCAACAGAGCTCGACGATGACGTGGGTCCCTCTGTGGTCAGCTCGACAATGCAATAGACTCTCAAAGTCAACACAAGCTCCATCCAAGGTATTTCTTCCGTAGGACCATTCTGGGTCCTGTAGCCGGCCTGCTGTCAATCGTGGTTGGCCCAAACTTTGACTTTAACCGGTCCCTCGTGACCTCAAGTAACCATTTAACCGCTGGTGACTTCTAAGCACTATTTTTGGTTTATTTTTTTAAAATTCATATCTCGACTTCTACTTATTGGATTTTTTTTATTTTGGTCTTGTACTACTCTGATAACTGTTTTCTAGTCTTCTAAACCTGTGTGGAATTTTTTGTGATGTTTTCATTGAGTTACTGTAATTTAAGTGTTATACAAATACTATACTCATTGCTTCTTAAGGTAAGGCGACAACTCTGTGCCAAGCTACCAGAGGGTGAGCACAGGTTAATTTAGGAGGTGGATTTAACATACCTGGACTAGAGTGGTGGTCCCTACTTGGACAGGGAGCAAACCTTTGCCAACTGTAGACCCCATTTCTTAATCCGGAGCCAATAGAAGTGGACAACAAACTTGGCGAATGTCTTGTCTTGCCCCAGATGTTCTGCCAGGGATCATGAGCCAAACCCAGTAGGAAGGTCCTGTAACACTTTGGGATCACCAGCACACAAGCTGCTCCAGATCCAGGAGCCTGAGGCTCGCTATAAATGAGGCCATTCTCCCAATAGAGCAGGTAATCTCCAGAGGTGTTACCTACTGCCTGGGCCTCAGCTTGCTTCCTCAAGCCCTCTAGAGTGGGGCATTCTTTCTGCACTTTGTAGGCCCACCACAACTTGCCAACCAGCACGCTCAAACATGTCACCCAGAGAGGCAATGCCCTCCCTTGTTGACTCAGGGGTATCCTCATCAAATTCCCATCAACCTCAACCTTGGGAGCTTCAGGGGCCTGTTTCCCATGACTTCTGCCCCTTTCCTTCTTGACAGATGTCAGGTCAATTGTTCCAAACTCCAAAGGCCCTTAACTCCTTTTCTTGGTGGTCATTTCCTGACTGTGTGGTCATACAGACCTATTAAGACAATCCCGACAACTCAAAGTGTGACCTGAGCTCTACCTTTCTCCAAATAGTGTGCTCCAAGTCGTTGCCTAACCTCCCTATGTGCTACACTCGCCCAAGCAGGTATCTGGCCACCAGTCGGGCTGTGTCCTCTTGGGTCATTTGGAGATGCAATTAGAGTGCCCATACTGGTAGCACTCTGTACATTGGGGTACAAACCTCCCTGCCCACTTATCAAAGAAGCCCCTCTTGTTAGGCTCCGACTGGGAATGGTTACCGCTACTCCATTGAGAATTATTTTGGGGGCATTTTGAGAACTTCTTATTTTTAAGTTTTTTTCCCTCCTCTTTTTTCTGGTGGGACCCCAGACCATTCTGGTGGGAGTCTCCGCCAGATACCTTTTGGAAACTCTTGTGCTGGCCCAGAGATCCCCCTCTTCAGTAAGCTTCCTGGGGTCAGTCAGCTGACTGTCAACCAGGTGCTGGAGCAGCTCTGGAAAACAAATACTGAGCATGTGCTCTCTCAAAATTAGATCATACAACCTATTGTAGTCATTAACTTTGCTGTCTCACACCCAGCCATTTAGTGCCCTGCTAGAATAGCTCATGAAATCCACACAGGACTGGTTGAGAAGTTTCTGACTGTCCCTGAACCTCTGGCTGTACTTTTTAGGGTTCAGTCCAAACTTAGCAATCCATATGGCTTTCATTGGCGTATACGTGGTTTGGTTCTAAACCTCTAAAGTAAGCAGTGTGTCCTGCCCCACTGTAGGCATGCATTTCCACATGCTCTTCTGGGATCTTGTGAACCATCAGGGCTACCTCATAGGCAGAAAACAAAAAATGTCAGTATCATCCCCCACCACATTACGGGACACCAGATCCGCAGGGATGGGGATCTTTTTGTCTCCTTCAGACACGTAGAATTGCTGCCACCATCACTGCTGAACTATGCCTGCCTCTAACCGGCTCCATCAGACTCATTTTATGAGCTGGTTACAACTTTTTCTCCTACATGGTCAGTCTCCTCTCCTCCAAGGCTGTCTCCTCCTGAGCCATTTCCTTTTCTGCCTCCGGTGGCAGTTTCTTTTTATCCATTCTGAGTCAGGCCATCTCCTGTCTGAATTCCCTCTCCTCCCTCTACTCAGCCAACTCCCATGTGGACAGGCTGTGGGAAGAGTCACTGCTCCCTGCCTTGGCAGGGGGCTGCTCTTCAGACCTGGCTGCTCTGTGGAGGAGCATTTTTGCCACTGTAAATGAGTCGAGGAGATTGCAAGTTTGGGGGGAAGGAGTTCTGTCAATATTTTGGGGGAGTTTAAAGTGACACTGAGGTATGATTACTAAGACTGTCATACACTAATCACATGCTATCTTATGTCAATAATTGATGACATTGTATGATTTTAGCTTTGATATTGTATGCTATTGTACCACTTTTTTCTGTCGGACAGTGGAGAAGCTAGACCATGCGCGGCCTGTGGCGGTCCCTGTGTTAGCCACCCGCAGCATGTAAGAGAGGGGGGCTAGCGCAGGTGATTCTCACGACGGCCGCATCCGCAGGTAAGAGTGTGGGTGCTACCGATTACTACGACCGCCGCTGTTAAGAGCGGGGAGGATGCCAGCCCCAAAACGCGTGCCGCTTGCTATGCCACTGCTGTCTGCTAGTGGGATTACATCTATGTGGCAATATTAGTGATGCCATACGTGATATAATTGTTGCTGTAGTTTGATATGTTATGTGTGAAGCAGACCTGTCAACAAAAGAGAAATGCTACAGTGAGAATGGCGCAGGCCCTAGGAGGTGATGGGGCTTGAAAAGAACCTAGGAGGTATTTACCCCCTCCCGCCACCAAACCTCCTTCTCATGTGACACACCATGGCGCCAAGTGAGTTGGCGTGTCTGGGGAAGTTATGCGTGAGGTTATTAAAGAGCACGGGGATGTGGGAGATTTGATTACATCAATACCTTAGTAGCTGGATTTCTAGACTTTTTAGGTTTTGTGTTTAATTGGAAGGTGGAGACAAATATTTAGGGTCAGAAGGAATTATTGATTTCTTCACCCACAATTTCCACACACGAATGGGGCTTAAAACATAGTATAAATGGTATTACACTCATACTCTTTATCAAAGAAAGGTAGTCTTGTGCGATGGCAGTTTACACATCTCCTTTATATCTAGGTTATGTTCAGAACCCTTTGCTGTACAAATGATAACGGATGCCCCGAGGTTATAGCGAATAATACCTGAATTCTGAGTATCAACCATGATAACTTCTCTCAGGAGACTCTATGCAACTGGAACGACTTTTGTATTTGAATACTGTCACTGACAAGATCTGCCCAGTAGATGGAACTGCACCAGGAATAGATAGCCATGCTCCCGTGAGTTATAAAACAAAACAAAAAAGATTCAGCTTCATATGAGAAAGAGAATTGCATCCTGGGCAGAGGAGGAGATGTTTGCTCAGCCCGCGGCCCCTCATAAGAGCAGGTCAGGAGTCGTCTTCCTTCTCTGAGTCCTGAAATGAATCCAGCCTGCAGAGATGAGATGGAAAATGGCCGCCTCTAAATAATTACCTTTCCCGCTTAATGTACTGAAGCAGCACGCCTCGAATCCTTGCATCCCGAGTTACTGATTCAAATGAAAAAAGAGGCTTAATGGCCCATAGGAATATAAAAGTAACGTATGGCTGTGCAGTTCTTTTTTGCTTTCTTAGAAAGTAAGCACGCCTGGCATTCCGAGTGTTTTATGGGTCACGAGGGAGGATGGCAGAAGGGCCTGGTGTTTTTGTCTATATTTGTAACTCTCTTTGGGGCACAGCAGCAAATTACTAAATTCGGATAGTATCGCTTTCCTTGGTTCTCTGTGCGCGGTCAGGAAGGGAAAGATCGTTAAGCTAATAGGATATTGTGAGAAATCCAGGAGGGGGGTTACCAGGGCAATCCTAAGTTACTAGGCCCCAATCAAGACTAATGGGGCCTTTTGCTTCTGATGTGCTGCGGGCTAGTACTGGTGATCCAGATACTGGGAGCCAAATACCTCGCTCAGCACTTGGCATTTAGCTAGTGAGTCACGGTAGCCCATGGCTGATTCAGGAAGGTGCCCTGGCCTAGAAACTTAGGGGCATATCATAATTTTATCGCCTAATCAGCAAGGTCACGCTAACGCGAGAAACCTTGCATTAGCGCCTGAATTCTGAACGCCCAGTTTTGCATCTCTAATGAGATGCAAAGTGGGCGTTCTTGACCTGACATGACTGGAGAAATGTCGCTAAGCGACATTTCTCCTATCATCAAGCCCCACGCTATGAAGCACAGCGGCAAGAAAAGTAGCGATAACCCCTGTTATCGCTACTTTCCTTACGCCTGCTTCAGGACTGACTTAGCCATGATATCCAATGGAAGGTGGATATCATGGCTAAGTTTGCCTTGCCCTATCATCAAGCTAACGCCACATTTCGTGAGATTATCGCTGGGTTTCCAGCGATAATCTCACGTTTGGCAGTTAGCACTAGGATTTTTATCGCTTTTGAGTTAAGCGTTGCTAATAGCACGATATCTCAGCGATAAAAATCCCCGTTAGCCGGCGATAATTTTCCTAGCGCTAAGTGCGCTTAGCGATAATTATCGCCGGTCCTTGATGATATGCCCCTACGAACTTAAAGTCACAATAACGTAAAAAATGCAAGAGAAATGCTTTAATACACACAGCTAAATACTTCACATAAATCTACAAATATATAAAAAATCTGAGTTGGAAAAACCAATGGAACACCCACTAAAGGAAGGGCAGAGTGGAAAAAGAATCCCCGAAAAGCAGGCCAGTCCCCATAGATCTGAGGTAACTTTACCCATTTGTGTGCTATCAAGATCTAATTCCTAAAATAACTATACCCCATGTGTTCCTATTGCAAATCTTGTGGTGTTAGAGTAAGGGCTACTTGCTTTAACACAGAGTCTTCATACTACTATGGAAAATGGGCATTACAACAATTCAGTGCTCAGTGCAATGTTGTTATACAGCTATGAATGAATTCTGACTTTTTCTAATGAAATCTAGAGTTATTGGCTTTAACACTTCAATACTGAACTTTGCTAAACATTGAACAATTTAGTCAAAGACCATACTTTTACTTTCTATTTCCGTTGCTTAGCCACCTCTCAGAACCAAATGCAAAAATGGATTCAATACAGCCCTAAGCACAACACAAAATCTGCCATGGGAGCAACTTAAAAAAGGCACAGGCTCTCCTAGGAGTATTGATATATGCTTTATGAGCTACAGGATTGCAACTTTGGGCCATTACTCATGGTGTCTATGTGAGGCCTGTCCATTTTCTGTGGGCCTCTGCCACTTTTCATCTCTCTCTGTGGTCCTACTTGGGCACACAAACAAAATGTTCTAATTTACCAAAGCCCCGTGGACATATGAGGCTCTCCTTGTGTAATGTAGTTCCTATAGTATCCCTGCAGACCTGTGCTTTTGGACAACATACACTGTGGGTTGGGTGGTAGACTGACTCTGTGCAACCCCACTGCGTTTGTTAGCCTAATTTGCATTAGCTAGCTCACAGTGCCACTAGACCCTCCTTTTATCGGAGAGATTCGTTTTTGGCAACCTCAGTACTCTACAAACCCTGATTCCTCAGACTCGTGGAAACAATAAACTACTTTTCACCCCGTCACTCATGCTTGCTCATTTGGTCTCAGAGAGATACATGGAAGAAACAGTCGAGCGTGTTTACAATAAGAATTTATTGCACCGTTGTTCCTCTAATGTTAAATATATGTGCTGCTACAACTGTTACACAGTAGCATAGATATAGGATCAGCAGTATAGTGAATAAAAAGGAATAGTACAGTTCTACCATTTTGCAATAGTCATGAACAAATACATGAATATAAAATGCATTTCTAAAATAAAGCGCATACTCCTAAGATGCCTGTCTAGATGTACCTAAGTGTACCTAGCATGTGAGTAAGTGTGAAAGAGCTAATAAGCCTAAGAACCAAGAATCCTGCTAGGATTTAATCGAACCCCATTACCTGAATAATGTGAGTGTGGGACCTTGTCCTGGTCTCGAGTTGGACACCCCGCAAGGGATGTCCAGACCACTGTCAGCTGGAGCGACTGCATGCAGGAGTCTCAGCGTCTCTGGTCGGTGTGTCGGCCTTGAAGTCTCGGTTCCCTCCTGCCTACTGATAGCAAGAGGTGCTGTATTTATACAGTCCTTGTGCGTGTGTTAGCCATTGTTCAGTATGGGGATGATGTTGGGGATTATTCTTCTGCATAGCTAGGAGAGGTGAAGTATACCCCCTGGGTAGTGTTCTCATAAATTATTCATATGTGCTAAGGATGACGTCAGCAATATCGATTGGGAAAAACACTCCCTCTGCATGGAACTAGGTGAAAGGTTTAGTCCATAAAAGGCATCAGTCCTTATATGGCGTTATGTCCCTATAAGGCATTCTGTCCTTATTAGGAGTTATGTCCTTATAAGGCTCGTTCATATGAAATGAAGGGGAGATGATGTAGGGAAAGAGTATGATGTTCCCTGGACCTATATTAGGGTACCGATATGAATGATAAAACTTGGCCTCAAGGGTTTCTTTCCTTGTGGCTGTGGGTCACTTTTCCATTCCTTGTAGTTTTCATGAACACTTTTGAGGCACTTGCTCGTGGGCGCCCCTGTCCTCCTGTGTCATGTGTATTGCTGGTGAGACCAGGTGGATCCCCAGAGCTGTGTGGTCATGCACCTCTCTTGCCCTGCCTCAGCACTCCCTCCCTCAGTGGTGGGTGTGGAGGCCAAATATCTCTGCCTGCCTATGCTACTCTCTTCAGGCATGGGCAGCGGCAAAGGTGGACATTTTGTTCCCCTGGTACTCAGTCTCCCCTTCTGACGGGTTCAAGCATAGTAGGAATGGTGGTTCTCAAAGCGGTGGGTATCGGTGTTGGTTCCCCCACTTCCATAAACACTGACAAATTGCAAGAAGCAGTACCACAGTGCTTCAGACCCCTGGGGTTCACAAAGCCTCTCTGGTACACTGAAGCTGTTTCAATAACCCTACTTGGGATTTTCTCTTATGGTGGATCCCTCCAAACCTTAAGACACCTGCTGCAGCACTCACAGCGCTGCATATGAGTGGCTACCAATGTTATGATTATTTTTAATCACCCATTCACATGTAGATGCAATTTATTGCATTGGTCTCCTGGTGGCATACACCAGCCACCAATAGTGCTCTTTTAATGACTCCTGAGCTCCAAAATTCAGATGTTGACGTCTTGATAACTTTTTACAGTGTCTGACTGAGAGAAAGTCATACTTTTTGCCCTATTCGCCCCCACTGTTTAACTGATACTGGTGGTAAGTGATTCTAACTGCACCCTGGGCTCTCCTAACCAGGCAGAGGGCCAGTGCTCGGATGAAAAAGGTATATAGTATTTAGGTATAATTACAATTGGCAATGACAGACCTCTGCAAGTCCCTAGTATGTAATAAGGCAAGGGGGAATCAAACAACCTATAAGTCCCTAATATATATTAGGGTGGAGGTTTAGAGGCCCATCAGATTTCTTGCACTGTATTTTGCACTGCTGCATTGCCCGCTGTCATTTTAAAGGCAGCCCTGCTTTGCGGACCGTCTTTAAAAGTAATTTATATGCAAATTTGACTTTGCAATTAAAGGTACTTCGAAAGAGGTAATCTACCTTATTTATTTACATATCAGTAACCCCAAAGGTCTTTCCTAAATGCCCCAGGGGTGGGGTGCTATGTAGCTATAGGCAGGGACATTATAAAATATGTTTTATATTCCCTGCTGAGGGTGAAAACTGGCAGTTTTGTTTTACCCCATTGTAGAATACTAGCCCCATAGGCTATTAATAATTAAGTATTAATATTGCTAGGAGGGGCTATAAATGGCATTCAAGGACTTAAAAGATTGGGAATGATACATCCAGCAAACTGCTACTGTTGAAATTAGCATAACTAGTACAGAAAGGTAGTTATAGGACTTTATTTATGTGAGCCGAAATCCAGCTTTCTACAGCCTTTCATAATTGGTCAACCTTAACGGGCTTAGCCAAGCTGCTTTGTTGACGTGATTAGTGGCCTGCATGTAACAGAGGTTATCTGATGGGTGGAGCTCTGCAGCTGCAGAGAACAGGCCATGTTGGGGCTGGGTTAATCAAACTGGGCTTCAAATTGAGCAGGACAGTGAGAAATGTCAGCCAGACCTACCCCCTCATCCTCTACATCCAGCCAGATGGCAGGCCCGGGTTGAAATTTGCAGGAGTTCTGGAGGGGGAGTGTTAATGGAATTGAGCCACACCAGTAGGTTGGTTTAGTCAGCTCTTACTCCAAAAGAGGGAAATCTCCATCTTGAATTTTAAAGTGTAGTGCTTTGTGGGACAAAATTATGCTACACTTTGGAGGAAGCTGTCATGCTTTTGGGTGGCACCTAGCAGCTCATTGGACAGGCGTGCCCCCCTGCTTGTCGCTCCAGACGATTGAATAAATATGTGAGAGCTGCATAGCAGCTCAGATTTGCTGCCTGAAACTATGAGAAGAAGGATTGCCCTGCTGGAACCATGCTCTGCACCACAGACGATTGCTCCCCGAGGGACTGCTCCTGTTGCACACAGCCCTGAGGATTTGCCATGCTCTAAAAAGTATCAAGGAGTGGGCTCCCTGAAAGGTTAACAGAGCTTCCCTGCACCATCTCCCTCATGGAGTCCTCATCCTGGAGTGCATCCAGTGGACTTTTAAGGATTTGGCCAGGAACATTATGGGAACTGTAGTCCCAAACTTCCAAGCACCATCTCAGAACTTCTAGACCCTTGGATTTGTGCTTTGGACACGCTGAAACCTCGAGGGGATTTTCAGGAAGAAGTTCCAGAACCCTGAAGAAGTTTGGAGCCGCTTTTGGAAATAGCTTCCATGCTTGAACTTTCAGGGTTATAAACACATGATAATGGAATGCTGCTTTTTTTTGTGCAGAGTTTTATATAGTGCGAACTTGACCTGAATCCAATCAGGTATCAGAGCACTTTACATAGCACCAGAAACGTTACATGAGGACACACATTCATATTTTTGTTAGGCACAGGGAGATTAAGTGATATTCCCAGAATCACAGTATGTTCAGCGTCATTACCGAGACTCGAACCCAGTTCCCCAAGTCTGAGGTCGAGCGCCCTAGCCGTTAGGCCAACTCCTCTCCCCTAAGTGTCTTCGACAACTAAATTATTGATGTTTTCCTCTGGCAGCCGCACAGATGGCAGGAGGGCAGTCATTGACCTAAGTGGATTTTTAGGTCTGGCTTGCCAGTGCAACAATCACTTGACCTTTTAACTAACACAAATATTGTTCTACAGTCCTTTGCTTCCACATAAATAAATGCCTAGTCCTATTGTATTTGCTTAACATACTTCATATTACCTCACAACATTCCTTTGAAGCTAGACATTGTCAAAGTTTGTTTGACATAGTGTAGACAGTGCAGACGAGAATGCTGTGAAAAAAGGTGAAATTACGGCATTATTTGCTTCCGAAAATTAAAAGAACAAAGTTCCCTCCGATTTCTCGCCTATCTGCACCAAATTGCCCTTGAAGTCTTAAAGGAGACAACCCGTGAATGATGAAATGATGTCACGATAAAGCCCAGCTGATACCAAAAAACAAAGAACATTCTAGAAGGCCCATTGCTGGTGATAGAGATGCAGGACTAGGCAAAGATGGACCCTTTAAAGTTTCAGATAAGTTGTTGTTGCTGCCACAGGCAATGATTACAGTATGTAAATGCAATGCATACACATTAATAAGCAGATACAGTATCCGGGGAACGATTAGCCTTCTAGCCTTCCCCAGCATAAAAAAGTACCTAGAGATGCAAAGTGAAATTTAAAACACCTGACTCAGGGTTTAAAGCCCCGTGCACGGGATATTACTCAGCGTGACTGACAGTAAACAGCATCCTCGTTCCACGACGGGCCTATTCTAAGATCAACACCCAAATTAATCAAACTTCCTTGATTAATCAAAATTATATATTATCATCCTGATTGCAATCATTTATCAAGGAATCCATTTTACCATGTAATTTATGAGATGCTTAATCAGTGCCAAGGAGTGAGAATCCCTCTGAGGTCTGTAAAGCCAGAGTGTGCCTGGTGCTGACGAGCTCTGCTAACGAATATTGGACGGGCAAGAGGGAGCTCAGGCTCAGGCAGGGCGCCCGAGCCTCCCTCCAGCAGGGGGCTTCCCTCTCTGCAGAGTTCCACTTGGTGCACCTTCGGCTGCAGCCTTGCAAAAGCAATCAATGCATTTCCTTATTTACATGTCGAGTTTACAATAGCAAATGTAGGGTTGCACTACAAGTAAGACAGTTAGACAAATATTCATTAGTAGAAGTTGCACCTTATTATTGATAGTACAATTGAAAGCAAACTATTTCCTTTATTATGAAATTATACTGTACGAAAACTACATCCCTGATAAGATTTATTCTGCAGTATGAAACTGCAACAACAACAAATATTTGGAAATGCACTCAAGTTGATTTTGAAAATAATTATTGCACTGAAATCTTTTTCGAAAGAAAGACTGAGTTTTGTGTGCCTTAGTTAAACCTAAAGGCCAATAAAGTGACATTTGTGGGTGAAATGGCAGTTCCTGAAGCTCAGGCTCTCAATTTAAGTGATTCAGTAATCTTCCAGGCATATTCTGCCCACCAATAAACAATACCAGGTATTTACCAGGGGAATCAGTAATTCCAGGTCCAATTCTGCTTGTAGTTCTCAGTTTGACATACAAATATCCATCCATCCATCCATCCATCCATCCATCCATCCATCCATCCATCCATCCATCCATCCATCCATCCATCCATCCATCCATCCATCCATCCATCCATCCATCCATCCATCTATCTATCCTGCCATGTCATCCACTTTCTCTCCATCATGAGTTTTGCATTGGTCCATGAAGCGGGGGCCAAACAAAGGGAGGAGTCCCAAAAGTGTGATTTACCATCTTAATCACCATAGGAAACTTTGGTCTCTGAAACAACAGCTGAAAAAAAACAAATTTGGAAAATTATAAAAATGTTACCCAGAAAGCATGCTTTTGTGATTTGATGTAAATATGTTCAGGCGATTGAGAAATTAGCATTTAAAGAGTGACTTTGCAACGAAGGGGTTAAACCTCTTATAATGTTAGCGATATCAAGATGGTTGGTTGCTGTACTCATTCAGTACTGTCTTGCAGTACTTCTGCAGTACCAACATTTCTGCACTGCAGACAACCATCACTTTGCCCTGCTGCAGTTTGGTAATAGGGCCTTGCTACAGGTCAGACCCTTCTTCCAACTGTCAGGTTCAAAACATAAGAGGGTCAGGAATGAGAACTACTCGGAGGAGATAGAGAAAGGGACAGCGGAGACTACAATCATGGAAGACAGTAACTTCCAGGGTCGGGTCATGTCCCAGCCACCTGGGGACTGGGACTTGACTTCCTGCTCAGAAAGGGTAGAGTAGTAAGTAGTTAATGGACGCTGAAGACTGTGTCTGGCAACATCGGGCGGGGCACTATAAAATGGAGGCAGAACAGCAGGCGTGCTGCTGGCGTGCCAAAGGTAAGCCTGTCTGCACACATCTGTGCCCGTACATGCCCAGGGGCCAGAAAAAGTGTATCTTACCATCCCCACCCGGCTACTTACACCAGGGATTACCTGCTCCAACTAAGAAGGGTGCCCAATGAGAATTGCCTGCACCTGATGGACCCAACCAGGGACACTGACCCTTGTAAGTTCTGTTCCTTTTATCTGTTACCTGAGCTGTAACCTGTGAATGTTCCCCCTATCAAGACTACATATAAAATGTTCCTTTTAAATTGTAGATCCCTCCATTGTCACAAATGGGAAATGCTCTCCCTTCTGGAAGACAATAAACCAGATGTTGTCTTCCTGGCTGAAACCTGGCTCGATGTGGAGTCAGGTCCTGAAATTGTCCAGTGTCTTCCCCGAGTATTATATATGTCTTAAAGATAGAGCGTACAGGAAGGGCGGCGGGCTTGCCATCATTTTAAAGACCTCTTTTACCTGCTGCATCGATCCCCTCCTTCTTCCTTACTCTGAAAGTCTGGTCTTTTCTATCTCCATATCCCTGATGTCTTCCCTTCACCAATGTGACGGATATCTCTCCGTCTTATTACAAGTGTCGTAGAAGATAATCCACTTGTATTAAGAAGGACGGGATATCCATCACATTACTGCCGGAGAAACCCATCTGCTAAACTCTAAATCAGGCTTTTAGACTTAATTGCCATAAAAGAACCAAAAGATGCTAGCGTGCAGTTCACAAAAGCCCAATGAGGCAGTACTTCCAGATCCGGACTCTGCCCAGCACACCCTACACCGCTTCTGTAGAGACTGCACTTTATAGCGACAAACCAGAAGATGCACTTGCGAGGGTTTGAGGTAGGCCTGGGCAGTAAATTTAGTTCCGCTCACGGAATGTGCGATATTTTGACATTTCCGCGTTCTGCAGAGAGCACGAAAATGTAAAAACTTTCGCAACCTGCCGGGAAACTGAAGTTTTTTCTTGTTCGCGCTTTAAAAATGCATTCTCGCGCACGCTGTCGCAGCTTAACGGGTCCCTGCGTTCGCCGACAAGTTTTCCTATCCGTTCGTGCGTGCCCCAAGATGTTGGATTGTTGATAGCTGGTCGTGCTATCCCGCAATAGTTTGCGATCGCGAACACGTCATTGCGATCGTGAACAGGAAATAAGCATCGCGAGCAAGATGGCCACGCCCATTAGTGACCGCATGGGCAAGTTGGAGATAAATTTTCCCGCGAGCACGCAAAAACACATCGCGAACGGGCGGGCAAAGCAATCTCCGCATCTTCGCGAAAGTTTCCCATGCTCGCGGAGAATTTGCGCAATTTCACGATAATTTGCGAAAGTCAATTTTGCAAATTCCGCCCACCCTTCGTTTGAGGGGCCTCCTCCTTTGCCCCTGGGAGTCCTGGGACTTGAAGTAGAGGCGATGCTGGCATAAGCGCTTTACTAGATTATGATGTAATTTGGTGTAGTGTTATACTATTTTTGCCTTGCCAATATTAGGATTCTGTTGTCCACACCAGATATTTTTTCACACCCCATGCAGTAAAGTGCAAAGAAGGCAGAAGAGGATCATTCTCTTCATGCTTCTCCAGCAGGACCTGCACAGCAGCAGCTTCCGTCTCCCTCTCCGCTTTTCCTGGTGACCCTACTCCTGTTTATTGTCGTTGTATGCTCTTGCTCACGCTTGTGAAGTCTGCACCATTCTTCATCTATGTGACAATTTCATGTTGTATCAAACCTATCTGTCCCTAACTAGCTTAATCAAAGGTCACAGAGTTTACAGGTCACCCTTCTTCCATTACAATTTTTACCGGGGTGGAGTGTGAAAAGTTACAAGACAAAGTTGGTTTTGCCTCTGCCTGAAATAATTCTTCAACAATAAACAGGAACTGGGGACTTGACTTCCAGCTCAGAGAGGGTAGAGAACTGTTAGTAGTTAATCAAAGCTGAAGACTGTGCCTGGCACATCGGGTGAGGCACTATAAAATGGAGGCAGAACAGCAGGCGTGCTGCTGGCGTGCCACAGGCTGGGATGACAAACCTATGGAACTCTCAGGGCCTGATTCACAAAGGTGAACTTACACTTTTGTGTAAGTTTACTATGTTTTGGTATTCACAAAGGAATTTTACAGGTAGCATCTTTACAATTTAAGTTTCCTCACATGTGGAGGTGACTCTGCAGATACAAAGATAGAGAGTCATAAGGCTGCCACATGTAAAATTATTTTGTGAATTGCACATTTTTAAAAATGTACACAAAAAAACAAAGTTTTCCTATGTGAATCAGACCTATAGTGTCTATGACAATAAAAATAACAAAATCTCTAAGTCCCAGAAACGAGGGACCTGCCTGGAATGTAAACAATGTGAAGAATCAGACATAGAACCATGTCAACCATCTAGAGCAAAGAAAGACACAGCCATACTACCTAACAGCAATGGAGAGCAGGGCTGTCAAGTCACTGAATGATAATCACAACTTTGTAATTAAACCAGCAGGCATGGGTTGACAACTTACAATGTTCATCAATGAGTATATACAGAATGCATACAGTCAGCATTCTAATGAGGTATTAAACTAAACTGCAGGATGACTCACCCAATCAAACAATACAAGGAAATTAACATCACTCCCAAGCAACAACAGTGAATACATTGAACCCAGTACCTGGAAGATATATTAAGGTTCCCAAGATCCAACCTAGAGCATCTACTAATCTCTGAATCAGATGTACTAACTCCGAACAGCTCAGGGAAGATAGACATTGTAATAACAACCACTGATACCTTTCCTCCTAAAGCTTTGGTGAAAGTTCGTTACTGGGAGTGGGCTAGACATCTAGAGTACAAATTGATGACAGGAGGTTGTTTGACGAATGAATTCCTGGATTTTAAATCTGACTGTGTATTACAGGT
Source organism: Triturus cristatus (assembly GCF_964204655.1). Classification (NCBI taxonomy): domain Eukaryota; kingdom Metazoa; phylum Chordata; class Amphibia; order Caudata; family Salamandridae; genus Triturus; species Triturus cristatus. The sequence continues at coordinate 85,920,487 of NC_140583.1, forward strand.
CTATCTTGATCTAACCCTATTCCTGTATCCAAATATTGCCCTTGTTGAATAGATGTGTCGGAGACCGTCACCCATGCATTGTGTGTATGCCCAGCTTACAGGATTCCTTGGTAAAAATGGTTGAAACCTGTCTGCACGGTGCTGGGCATACAGAGTCATCTAGTTGCCCTAAGGATTCTGAGATCATATCCTTCCACTTTATATTCTTGTGCTGTGGTCAGCTTTCGAGGGCACATGTGGGGTACTAGGAGGGATTTCCTTGTAAATCCTTGTGATTGCATTTCCCGGACACCACCATCAGGATCGGACAGTGGTCTATGTATTATATTAGAATATTGAAATGTTGAGAGCTCTATTGAAGACAATCTAGGGGACAATAATGGCTGGTACAGTCCCTCTGCTCCGATATTCCAATGTTTGTCTTTTGTTTCTCTCTTTTTATTTTAGAACAGTCTACCCTCAGTGGGTGAAATGTTTAATAGTATTATAGGCCTTGTACCTCAGCTATATGTTTTGTTATAGTCTCTCTCTGTATAACTCAGGTTCAGGGCCTTTAACAATAGGTATATGTACCATCTATAGGATACTCCTTAAAAGAAGAGTGAGTCAGCTTTCTGAGAAATGACATACTCCGAGTACACAAACTATACTTTTATCCCAAGCACGCAAAGTATGGCATAATATTAAGCGGCACTATACAATACGATTAGATATGGTAGACTCATCAGGTTTCATTGAAAAAATGAAGACTTTGAAATCTGAATTCATAAAGCCATGTATATTCATCTGGTTATAGCTAACCTCGAAAAATATCTATGAATGTAGAGCTAAAAAGGCTCAAAAGTGGGTTCCACTTCTGGGCTTATGCAACCAACAGTTAGAAACTGTTATTAGGTACAAGTGAGAGAGCCTTGGGTCTTGATTTGGTCTGCCAGTGATTAGAATGATCCCCTACGGAACACACATTGCTCTACACTGTATTGTGTAAGAACTAGGGTCTGCTGAAAAGAATCCCCAAAACTGGGGGAAAAAGCCAACCGGCATAACAACCACATTGTAGTTTCCCGAACATTGTAACTGCAGCTTCTGTATCATCTGGTTAAAATTAATCATATTTTCCCGGGTAGAATGGCCTTCTTAGAAAACATAAATTGCACTCTACAGATTGCTGGCCTAATTACTTCATTCATGACATTTTCTGTGAAATCATTGAGAATATCACTGCAACATCGGAAATGGCATGATTGATGTCAACAATGTGCATGCGGTGGCAGAGATTTCCACAAGAAAAGATAGGAGAGGTGAAGGATGTGAAGAGCGTTTGTCAGACGTGAGTAGTTCTACTGTAGCGCTATTTTGCATACTACAAAATGCAATTTTTGAATAGACCCGAAAATGGTTTTAAAACTAAAAATCCCTTACTCTATGCTCATAATTTGTTGGTATGTACACAGGGAAACAACCACTACTAATACTAACACATACAAAGACGTCTTAAGGAAAATGACTGCCTAACCCTCCAAAGCCCTTAAGAGTGTGTAACAGAATACTTTTTACTGTCACATCTCCGGTCGTACAACAGAATGCTAACGACCCTCAACATTGTCATTTGCTTAGTCAACAAATTATTGTTGAAAGGTGAGCAACACTTAAACATTCTAATTCCCATCACTGCCCATTGATGGATGCACCTGGAAGAAAAGAGTCTTCAGCAAGCCGGCTATAGGCCCCCAGACAGGTCCTGCGGATGAATTACCTCAGATGGAGCTTTTGTCAACGTTGAGTCTACTGTTTTATCATCGAGCTGTGCAAGGAGGATTTCGCCTTGTCGACGAACTCCACTGAAATGAATGCAATGCGTCGCTGACAAGCCGTGCTGAGCGTCCTCATAGAGCTGCGCAGGCTGTGGAATGGCTGTCGTTGGGTATCGGCATCAAAGAGGTATGCAGTGGGGGTTCCTATGCAGTCGATGCAATGTGACGGTGTTTGATGAAAACAGCTGCAGAAACCACTTCTGACCCAGAGTGGGCACCTCAGGCAGAGGTAGGACACACAGAGTTCAGCAGCACTAACAGAATTGCAGGAAGTATTTTGTGTCCCTGAGACTTCCGAAAACAGGAGGCAAGCCAGCAAACTCTTGGAGATAACTTGGAGGGAAGACAGAGTCCTTCCAGCAAAGTCAGGAAGTAGCAGGCAGCAGGGCAACAAGCAGAAACGCAGTCCTTTCAGAAATGCAGTTCATTTGATTCCTTTAATCTGCACAGCAGTCCTTCTGACAGAGTGGTGTTCAAGATCCAGAAGTGTTGGATTTTAGGGGGCAGAGACCTAGTACTTATACCCAAAAGTGCCTTTGGTGTAGGGGGTGACTTCAAAGGAATTATCTGTAGTTCACAGTGATCCCTTTCAAGCCAGTTCTGCCTGCCAGGCTAACCCTAGGGGGTATATCAGTGTCAGGACAGGACACATCTATTCAGATGTGAGTGTTAGACACCCCTCCCATTTCCTGCCCTGGAAGGCTATCAGAATGCAGATGAGTTCTCTGTCACACCCATCTCTTCCTATGTTTGTGGCTGTAACCCAGCCCAAATGTGCGTTGGAGACAGGCTGTCAGGCGCAAAGAGCAGTAAGTAAAGAGAAATATCCACCTTCTAAAAGTGGCATTTCTAAAACAGTAATATTACATTCAGCTTTACCAGTAAGGAGGATTTATCATTACTGTTCCAAATATATTAAACATGATAATGCTACTTCTTTCTGATCAAGAATTACAGCTGAAAAGTATATTAAGAAATTCCCAATGCTGGCCTATGAGAGGGGTAGGTCTCACAGTAGCGAAAAATAAAATAGGCTGTTTGTCACTACCAAGACATCCCAAACATATAGGTACATGTCCTACTTTTTATTTACTTATCACCCTGCCATTAGGGTTACTTAGGGTCTACCTTAGGGGTGACATATCTAGCAAAACGGGGAGTTTTAGGCTGGGCAAGTAGTTGTAAATGGCATGTCGAAGTGGCACTAAACTGCACACACAGAAACTGCAGTGGCAGGTCTGAGATAGGTTTGAAAGGCTACTACAGTGGGTGGCAAAATAAGAGCTGCAGACCCACTAGTGACATTTACAGCACAGGCTCTGGGTATATGGTGTACTACTTTACAAGGGACTTACAAGTAAATATGCCAATCAGGTATACACCAATGTTATCATGTTTAGGGGAGAAGCACATGCACTTTATCACTGGTTAGCAGTGGTTAAAAGTACGCAGAGTCCTTAGGCCAACAAAAAGAGTTAAGCAAAAAGAGGAGGAGGAAGGCAAAACGTTTGGGGTGACTCTTCAGAGAGGGCCGTTTTCCAACACTGACCTTTACTTGAACCTGAAAAAATAGTTAAAAACTGAGTTATTTTCTTATGTGTCTACACAAGTTGCATAATTTGCTGTAGCATAAATATAAAAAATTACCACAAAATCGTGAAATTATGCATATTTACATAAAATGTGCCTCACACTCAAAAAATTACCCAAGAGGTCCATTTGTGTAAAAATTGAACACATTGTTTGTTGATTTACGGTTTCTTGTTTTCAAAACTTTGCCGTTCGTGTTTGGATTTTTTGAGCTAAAAATGAAGTGAACATTCCACATAGGTAAAAAATCTATCTGAAATGTTTGCTGACCCTCCAAGTAAAAAAAACTGTTCTTGAATTCAATACACTGCCACAGGATTTGTAGTTTTGGTATGCTTGGGTAAAATGTAAACAATCTACTTGAAATGCCACTCGCATTCAATAAGGACCTGAACTGTATATCCCGATACATCTAGCTGAAATTCGCAGAACCATTAGAATTCACAAATTAAGGTAAGTAACACATATAACGTACACGATAACTCATAACGTACACGATAACTCACATCGCCTGGCATGCTTTGTTCACAGCAATTGGTCTTTTTTTATCTGCCATCTGAAAAGGGTATTTTGTCCTTTGGTTTGTGTTTTCTGCATGGTGGGAGGTGTAAGCTTATGGCATGTATTGCATTCTATAGCTGGTGAATTTCAGTGGTTTTGCACATATGAATCAGAAGCATAACTCAGTTTTTAACTATGTTTTTTCATTGGAATACATTTTTTGTTTGTTATGACTCACTCAATTCTGACTATACTCCACATGGCCCACAGGCATGTGCAGCAGGGATTGGCCACTGAGCCTGCCATGCAGCATGGCTCTGAATCCAGCCCTCCACTGCCAGCCTAACCACACTGTGCATTATCACACAGAGCTTGAGGCCCTATTTTAGATCTTGTTTGAGGGACCTGTGGACTCTGGTTTGGATTTGCAAATCCAGGGCAAGCTTTATGCCCTGGTACTCCTCATACTGGGTAAGCCTATCCTTCCAAGGTTAGTGGGTCTGAACCCATGACTACAAACCCCCAGAGAGCATGGCATGAATTTGTAAAGCTTGCAGTAGGCATGTGGTTCTTAGGCATGAAGCATTAAAGATAGGTGCATGGGTCTCTGGTTGTCATATAATGGGGCATTAACGGAGAAGGGCATTAAAATGAGGGACAGGGAACTCTGCCACTGGTGTGACCTCAAGCCAGGAATGTGATCTGAAAGACACCACTTTTTATTATATTATTTTTGATATATTATTTGTCTGCTTAAACCCCTCCCCCACATTAAAACTCAAAACTAAAGGGAGAAAGTCCTTGAAAACTCTAGGAACCAGAGTATGGACACTGCTGCCCACACAGCTAAGACTGTTAGAATCAGAAATGCTGATCAGGAAAGGCCTTAAGACCTGGACTTTTGCAGCTCCTGACCCACTCTGTCTCTCTGGTGTAGTTTATGCCGGTCTGCTCTCTCTGGTTAATCCCGCACAGCGCCAAGATGGTCCTTCCGGAGTGATGATTGCGCTCTATAAATGTATAAATCCAATCAAATATTTCATGCCCGGAGGCAGATATACTCTACAATATATTCTAGAACATGATACATGTGTTATCTATTGTTGGTGAATTTATTCTCCCTCGCTCTTGTTTCTGATAGTGATCCTTGCACCTTTCATGACTAGTCTTTATTTTCATTCATCACCTCCGATTGTGTGTATTACATAATATTGTAGCTTTTTCCTGCTCTGATGTTATATAGTTATGCAGTAAACAGTAACTTCTAATATCATTTACATCGTATTGAATCTACTGAAAAAAGGGTAGGCATGACTTTGCATCAAAAATAAAAGCCTCCAAGATGGATTGGTAAAGCTTGAGAGAACTTCTCCTTTTTCAAACCTTTTCCAACTGTGCAGTACACTTACAATGGGGGAAAAGTGTTAATGGATATCTAAGCATAGTATTTTGAATCCTTGCATTGCAGAACCCCCGCCTGACATCTTGATACCCTTGACGTGGGGTAAAGATGTGTGCATTGGTGCAAGGCAGCCAAGAGTACGCCAGCGCAGAGCGAGAGAGAAACAGTCATCCATATATTAGAAGATAGGGCACAGTTCTGCTTTCTCCCTTTTATGCAATGCATCAAAACAATTTTAGCTGCTGCTGCTGCTGTGGATGAAATCTTAGTAAACCCCCCAATTGGAATTTCTCCATTTTTGCCCAAGAACAAAAACACTTTTGAACCACAGACTGTAGCAAAATTGGTAGTTTGCATTCTTTATTACACAAGCAATGAAAAAGTGAAAAATGGATTTGCCCAAATTTTGATGCCAGTGAAAAAATTATTTATACTAAAATACAGTAAAACTATTCAATTTACACTGAAAAAGTACAGGGACTGGTGACTTGTAATGAGACATTTTATGTCTTTGGATATTTGATGTTTACGTCTACATTGCTGTCAACCCCATTGCCTTTCGTACAACGGCCTACTGAGACCACCTTCCAGAAAACATACCCATGCTGGCAAATTCACAGATATATGGGATGCTTTCTGAGAATGTACTCTATATTGTGCTGAGGGCTAACTGAAATGAAACTTTCAATTCCCCCCGCATTACATATACGACTTGGCATCTTCATCATTTATTTTCATGGCCCCAAATACACTACATTGTTTGCCTACAGATTCGTATTTGCTCATTTCCAAGTGCTTGTGGTCTAAAAAAAAAAAATATTATGGTTCCAATCCTGATTGTTGGACAAATACTAAATAGGAAGCAAATGCCTATATGATCCTGACTTGCCACTAAAAGTGTGGAAAACTGTCTCTGCTGGTGGGTTGCTCACCTAGAAGAAATGGGGCACACAAATACTGCACATGTGCTACTAATGCATCTGAGGATCGGGAATACCTTTCGCTTTATCCTAATGTTTAGGCTTGCAAGACAGACTGGGATGCAAATTGCTCACTGGGGGCATATATGCAGTGCAGTGCGCAAGTCAACGTGCTGCGCTGCAATGCGTGACAGGAAAAGGGCTGGAATGCGCCATTTTTAAAAGAATATGGTGTATTCCGGTCCCCTCTCTTATGCCCTTTTGGTCGCCTACCGCCAGTGCAGGCACCCGTCCACCATGGTGAAGGGTGCCTATGCTGCAAGCAGGACTGTTTTTGTGAATGAAGGGGCACCTTCCTGCACAATAACAATCCCGAGAGGCTTTTCCGCTTTCTGTGTTTGCTGCAGAATGCAGCACACGTATCCATAGGACCCTGAAAGAGAGTTACAACAGCAACATAAATCTTGTTTAAGACGCTTGAGTTAAATAGATGAGAAGGCAACTCTTTTGCCTTTCTTTCCTTCAGGGCCGGACTGCCTACCGGGCGTTTTGGCATGCTGCCGAGCTGGGGGCTGATGTCAGTGTGGTGGGGGCTAATCTCGTTGATGGAGACCTGCGTGTGCTTTGAAATAAACAAAGCAAAACGAATTTTGTTCATCACACGCAGGTCCCCATCCACTAAATCAGCCCCCAGCTCGGCAGCATGCCAAAACGCCCGGTAGGCAGTCCGGCCCTGCTTTCCTTCTCTTTTGCCCTTTCTCTCTTTATTCTTTTCTTCTCCCTTGTACATGCTCTTTATTAATTACCTTCTTAATCTTGGTTTTTCTTCATTCTATATAAATGTTGAGACATGGGTATTTTATGTACTTACTTTATACTAAGGAGATTATCCAGATGGTTGTATGGTTCTGCATGTAAAGTTTTACTCTTAAATAAACATACTGAACTTAAAAATGGGGATAAATAGAGATATTTTTCCTTCTCACGCCTCTCCTGGGGAGGTGTATCTTTTTGACGCAATCCCAGGTTTACCTGTTCTTGTAAATCTGTGACTGTGTCAAAACCGATCGATGTTGCCTGGGAACACCCACCCAACACACCTGGAAACACGTCCCTGATGCCGAGTTACGCCACACAGCAACGCGCTGCTTTACATTACTGAAGATGAAGGAAGCCACAGAGGGCCACAGACGCGGGCCTTGCGTGGCTTCACGAGTCTCACTTTTCATTTGCATCATTCTTGCACGACTTGTCGCAAAGGGGCTCATGAATATGCCTTTGGGACAATACAAATCCAGGGTGAAAGGAGTTCAACTTGCTCTTCTTCTTTATTAGCAGTATTTTTATATTGTGGGACTATTTGTTTTAATGACTGGCTAACAATCACAAAGTAAAAAATGAAAACTAATGATATCATTTCATACAGAGGGGCACAGGAAGGCTTCCAACAATGACTGCCTGTCCCAAACCCTTTGACAATACTTGATTTTCACAGCAGACTGGAGACTCCTCCTCACTTCTTGAGTTCTGCAAGAAGCTGAAGACCTGGCTATTTAGGTAATCAGGCGGGGATTAAAATCCTGCTAAAGTGCCTGGATACCCTCACGGCTGATTAGAGCACTCTACAAATTGACACAACGTAGTATAAAAGTGTAAGATAAAGGTTTTTAAGGCCACCCCAGCCCCACGTCTTTGCTAGCTACAGCATCTGCTCCAGTGTTGAAAATCCCTTTCAAAACTACACTGCATTTAATTTCAATCTTATAGTGCATCATTACAAAGCTTCCAAATAACCTGACATTCATGGAATGATGTGCGGGCCATTGCAGTTTACTATCTAATAAATGTCAAAGGTTGAGTTAATGGGGAATGCAGCTGGAGCATTTGACTGCCCTTAGGCAAACCATGCTACAGCGGCTTACCCTATTAAAGATGCGAAGTGTGGTGTTTTTTCCCTATGTCTTTTTTTAATTTGGTGTAGTGCTCATAAAGAACCCACACAGAGCATGATGGAAATTGATGTTCTAGTGCATTCTGGGATTAATGCGGTAGGCCGTGTACGGTTTGCAAAACTCTTCCATTGGGGCAGGAGACTTACCGCATCTGCACACACTGGACACCCTTCAACTGCTGGAGCCGTCCGTCCAGGATGCGACTCAAATTAAAGACTTTGCACATGATGCAGCAACTTTACCTGCGAAGATTCAAACTCCATAAACTAGCAACTTTACAATGTATTTTGCAATGATTTTTTCCGAATTTAGACATAAAACAACATTGTAAACGTACCTATTATAATAAAAATGTTGATTCTCATATATTTGCTTAAATACTGTATTTCATAATCTGTATGTTTGATGTATACTTGTTTCTGTATTTTTATATATTGATTTGAGGCTTTAAATATATATATATATTCACTTAAAAAACCATAGGTTTCACACATGTTATAGTTAGCTGGACATTTCACTCGTAAAAAAACATTGAACTTCCCCCGTTATAGTTAGTTCAGATAACTATAACTCGCACGCCCGCAATCCACTGCTGATGACGTCACATATTACATCACTCATGACATGTTCAGTGGCATCACTCATGACATCACTGATGACATCATCCTTGTGATAGGGTGGCGGTCGCGGGAGTTATAGTTATCTGAACTAACTATAACGGGGGAATTTCAATGTTTTTTTACTAGTGACATGTCCAGCTAACTATAACTTGTGTGAAACCTATGGTTTTTTAAGTGAATTTGCAAGGTGTTTTAAATGCTAATTCCTAACTATAACGTGTGTGAAACCTATGGTTTTTTAAGTGAATTTGTAAGGTTTTTTTAAATGCTAAGTTATGTATATTTTATTATATTTTTTATATATTTATTTTACAATAAGCTACCTATGTATATAGTTATAGATTGACTGTATCCTGTAATATGGAATGGCTTGTTTAAATTTTTTTTTTTTTTTAAAGGTTTTTCACCGTGCGCGCACGGTGCGCGCACCCCGCGATTTTTTGAAAAAAAAAATAAAATGTTTTTTTCACCCTTCGGTGTCCTTAAGGGACCCCCTGACAAAGGCTAGGGGGGCAGGAACTCTCTACCCTGCCCCCTTTTCACGTTCTCCACCTTTCTTTTTCACTGTCACACACAAAACACACAAAATGGCGGCCGACACTTCCTGATTTCGACCGATTCGAATGTTGACTGACATGTAACCACCAATCAGAATTACGCTCGCGCACGTTATGGTGCACGCACGGTGCGCGCACGGTGCACGCTTATAGATATTGTGCTTTTAAATGCAATTTTCTCAGGAACTACTGAACAGATTGACACCATATATGCAAAAGACACATGCCTGACCTGAGGACTACCGCTTTGCCAAATTTCAAGTAATTCTGTTCAGCCGTTCGGGCTGTACCTTCGACTAAAGGTCCTATGGGAAAATGCATGGGGAAAACGCGTTTTGGGACCCCACTTTTTTCTCAGCCCCCGCTTGACGAATCACCCCGAGACTTTCAGGGTAGGAGCTGAGTGGAGCGCCCCATTAGTTTTGAAAATTTCGCGAGGATTCGTCAAGCGGCGCCAAAGTTATTCAAAATAGAATTTTCAGATTTCCTATGGAAACACGGTCCTAACTATAACTATCTACTGGCGACCGCCAGTAGATAATAAATATAGAAATTGCTTAGGCAGGGGGTCCCTGGATTCCAGTACTTCTTCAGTGGGGTCTAGAAATTTCAAAAGGTTAATAACCACATCCCTATGCCATCTCACACAGTCTCATCTGCCCAAAAATGACCTTCGGGTCCAGCCACCAGCATCATTCTTCACACATGGTCCAGAGGTCCAGCATGCCCCATGCCCCTGTCTCAGAACACATCTCCTTTCCCACCCTTCATGCCTGAGGCATGCTGTGCGTAGAAAATAGGCCGCTTGTGATGGTGACACTGCACATTGAAAAAGTTGCAAAGCTTTGGGCAGCTTTATCAATGTGAAATGTGGACATTTGGGCTCATTTTATTAGCAGAAGTAAAGCCTTCACCTATCCGCAGCTGTCACATTCAATGGGGAAGTAGGAGTGCTCGTTTTGACTCTCCATTTGAGGCAGAAAACACTGATGTTGAGCCAGCAAAATAGCAGTTGTACAGTAGGGCCCTAATTTACGGCCAAGTCATGCAGTGCAGTGTAGTAAGTCACTTTGCTGCACTGCACTGCATGACAGGGAAATGGGAGGAATGCGCTATATTTAAGTCAATGCGGTGTATTCCTGCCTTTTCCTCTGCACTGGTGCCCATTTGGCTGCTTGCATTGTTAGGAGGATTGGGGTAAAACAATCCGCTTAGGCTCTTTCCTCTTTCTATGTGTGCTGCAAAATGCACGCATAAAAAGAGGAAAACAACTAGGAGAAATATACACATTTCTCCTCGTTACACTTCACCTGGCGCATTCTCAGGTCTTCTGCTTCTGGTAAATCTGGCAATGCATAAAAATCCATGTATGTCACATGGGAACACTCACACAATGCCCATGGAAACGCCTCGCTGGTGCAGAGCATTTCAACGCAGCATTGCAGTTCTCAAGATGGCCTTGCGTGGCTTCATAAATCACATTTTTAATCTGCGTCGCTCTTGCACAATGTTGCGTGGTGCAAGAGCATCGGAAAGAGACTCGTAAATCTACCCCTAAGTGTATTCAGATACATTTTGTTCCCAAATTATCACTTGTCTCTTCTGTAGCACCTTAACAAACTCATATTTGTAGATGAAGAAATAAGCCAATGACTGAAAACTACAGAGCGTAAACAGGGCTCTGTACTGCTTCTAGAGCCCTATGCACATTTTGTGTACTTCCAGCTAGGGTAATGCGATAAAACTCCATGGCATTTAATGATTGGTGTATTCATGACAGGGCCTTCACTCAAAACAGCAAGTCGGGCGTAGAAGCTCCACTAGAGACAGGTGCAAAACACGCCCCCCTCCTCCCGCGAAGCCTAAGGACTTAGAGTTGTAGTGCTTTTCATAGCTATTCACAGAGGCTGCTCCCAAAGGGGTCCTCGATGGCCAGCGCCATAACCGACGCCGAGCCCAGGAACAAACTGGTTTGGGGCACACTCATGTGCCAAGAAGCAAAAGCACCCGTGTCCCCCCCCCCGCAGCAGTCGCCAGGAAGGCGCTGACACCCCTGACCAATGAGGGCCCGGGTGGAATACAAACTCCCCAATGGGGGGAAACCGCTGTAGTGTAGTTCCTATATCCCTGATAGGCTCTGCGCATTGGAATAACATACACCATAGGTTTGACATAGGACTGAGTTCAGTATGTCTCTATCGAGTATATTAAACTTAATTACTTGAGTGTGCTAGCTAACTCAGAGGTCACTAGAAACTTCTCGAATATACAAGAGAGATTCGTCTCTGACAACCGCGTAAACATGACAACTTTGTTTCCCTTTAGAATCGAAACAGTCTCAGAATTGTGGAAACAATAGATAACAGTTTCACTCAGTCAATCGCGCATGCTTCGTTTCTACAGAGTTGCACAGAAATAGAGTGATGGGTGTTTTAATAAAAGGGTTTATTGAACAGTCTTATTTCTCGTGAAAGAGATATGAATTGCTACAATCGTAAGACAGACTGCGAAGAACAATATGTACGAGGTTAGCAGTAAGATAAAATAATACTGCAATAGCATGGTTTGTAGCTATGACATATATTAATCAAAATACATACATAAATAACATAAGTTAAAACGTGATACTCATCTGATGCTTATAAATTTTATTACCCCAGTGTACCTAACCTAAGTGCAGTACGAGGTTTGAAGTAGGTGCCATTTCTAAAGTATAGCTAGCTATATTTTAGTTTAGCCAAGAGTTGCCCAAAGTTTCTCTAAGTTCTAGTTAGCTACATACCTTAGAATGAGAGAGGTTGGAATCTCTTTTCTGGACTCGATAGTCTAACCCCCCGCAAGGGAAGTCAGACAGCACTGGAGCTGGATTCTCTGCGAGGAGGATGGCAGCTTCAGGTCAGTGCATCAGGCTGGAACTCGATCTCCTTCCGAACTTGCTGTGGCGAACCGCGTAGTCTGGGTTGGATCGAATCCTCCGGGAACCCCAATTTGCCAGGGAGAGTGCTGGTATATTTATACCTTGAAGGTGTCTAGGAATGCCAGTATTGAAGTAAAAGTCGGGCAGAGGAACGTCATTAATGAACCCCTAAGGAATAGATGTTCATGCATACTTAATGAGTTATTGGAGAAATCAATATTCAAGCAGAGGGAAATTCCTGAAGGCTTAAGGGTCTGGTTTTCCAAGAATTCGTTGTGACATGGATGGACAGATGTAGGTGGCCATGCCTGTATTTGGTTTGCATGGACAATGTCTAAATAAGGGCCGGATTTCTATGTCCAAATAAGGGCAATGTGAATTGTACCTATATAAGGGCATAAATCAGGAAACCTATATACGGAATCTAAATCTGCACACAACACCCACTCCAGTTTCATATGAACGACGTTACTAAATCCTAAACGTTCTAAACATATCTAATAATAAGCTAAAACATATCTAAAACATATGTTCTAAAAATACATTACAAAACCATTGCTATGCATAAAGTGTTGTACATATTAAAGGCAATGCTCCATTCTAAGCATAGGATTACATTGGAATGCTAAATGAATAAACCAAAATATATACATGTGATGCAATGGCTCGTAAATACAGAAGAAAAAAAAAGGCCGAAACCATTTCATATCAGGTTACATAAGTCAAATTGTTATTCATGACAAGGTGGCATACTGTCCCTGGAAGTGTTATCAAAGAATTCTGTTCTCTACGAATTGTTCTACTATAAGCAGATTACTGTGCCAAAAAATGAAAAATACAATATTGGGACGGGGATTAAAAAAAAAATAGAATTATAGAAAAAGTTCCAAAGTCAGTATCACGTTTGAAAAAGAATGAAGGCCAAATTCAGAGTCTCTCCGGAACACTGTGTGCTTGAATCAAAAGTCAGTGTGTGGGGATGGAGAAAACATAGCATTTTCTAATCCTTTAGACAACAAGTCGTCTACCGTTGTGGGTGAGAGTTGGAATACCTCATGTAGAAGATCAACAGCACATAGATGCAAACTATCGCCTTCAGCATGGGAAGCATCGGCAATGTCCGGATTGTATGTTACCTGCGCGCCTGGTGTTTCCTCTCGTACCTCAGCAGTAGCATATTGCGCCTGTGAGATCTCAATGAATGCCGCCATCAGGATTGGTAGCCGCTGGGGACAACACATAGCATGGGCCGTTATTGGGTCCAGCAGAGTATCGATATCCGTAGGCATGACTGATGGAAGTTTCAGACAAATGTCCAGCACGCATTTTCCACCGCATAGCAGGCAGCGTAGAACAGGTAAGATGCAATCTTGCCAGATTGGTCAGAATGACAGAAACCAAGTGGTGTTTAATTTTCGTAGACATGGTAAACCCAGAATTTGGACGATGTGCTCACGACACTTCATCTCCAAAAGAGTTCTTTCAATGGTGAACCGGGTGTCGCTGGTGATTTGGCTTGCCATATCGTAGCAGTAGGAGAAAAAATAGTATCCCTGCAACGAGTGCTAAAAGGAGCGGCAGTCCGCCAAACACAGAGTGCACGAAGATTGGAAAAATTCCGAGGACTGCTTGAAAAGGTGCTAACAGTCCTGCACACACATTCTTAAATATATGTACAATACCGCTCGTATCTGACATGTTTAAGATACGACCTAACATTTCTGAGAAATGCACAGGGCAGTTTGTATACAAAAGGGTATGTATCTCTGCAGAAGTTCTTGCGACTTGGAGGTCATAGGTTTCTTTGGCAGAGGTCAAAGGCACCATTTTTTGCAAAAGAATGGCTTTCATTCTGCTTAGAGTGTCAACTTGTATAGAAGAGATATTCAGTGAAGGCCGTAAAGGCGACTCCCTTACTATGTCTATTTGGGGAAACAAGACTTGCATACAGCAAGTGACCCTGGATGTAACTGTTACTAGATATGGGATACCTGGCAGCATGCCACAGCAGCTGTGATCATTCAGCATAATGTAACTCCCATTTGAAAGTTGACCAAAAGTTTGATTAATCACTGCTGTCGGTGAACCGTGCAGGTGGCAGGATAAGTTTGTAGGGGAACCGTCACAGGCCCCGTGTAAGTTAATACCCTGACAAAGGAGAGAACCACTTAGTACATGTTTACAGTTTTCACCGCTAAGAAACACTTCATGTCCCCCACTCCAACATCTGTGTGTGTAAGGTAAATCCCTGGATGAACCTTTCATATTTGCCTACTGGTATATTTTTTAGGCAATACTGAAAATGGAAAGTCGTAACAGGCAGAGTAATCTTACCATGTATGATCCATTCAGTAGCTGGTTTTTCTGCCACTGTGAATGGTAATTTCTCCAGTTTTTCAATGCTCAGCACCGTATAGTCTGCTCCCCTTTGTGCCAGTTTGATCTGTCTATCAGTGAGATTGAATTCTGCAAACAGTGACGTAGTATTGATTAAACGCCAAGGCACATAGCCAGAACGCAGGTTTTGAAGCGTCCAGCCTAATAGCATGATAGAACGTAGCTGTGACTGACCATGTTGCAACATGACAAAGTCTTGTTCCATGATGTCTATGACAGAGGATACAATGCTGTCTAAAAAATATATCCTGGACAACAGAGTTGTTAACCCATTGTCTACTACAGAGAGTGATTTCTCTAAATTAATACGATCAATTTCTCGTATTCGTTCTGCAGCCTCTGCTTGGGTGACCTTCCATGCTTTGTAATAAGCAGCGTAGATACCGGCATATATGAAACGTTTTTGATGTGGTTTTCTTGGTCCTAGCAAGAATTCCCTAAGGTCTGCGCCTTCTTGAAGTAAAGTTATGTGTTGTTTGACATCCTCTAGTGTAGCTTTCTGTAGCCAATCAAGGCAAAGTTTCCCTACACTGTAAGTTGTTACTACCCCGGATGCTGTCTTTGGACATAATGTGGGTCTGGTCTATGAAAGGTAAAACCTTGTGTTTTGTTCAGGAATCTATCTTAACGGTTGTTTGTGTCTAATGGCCAGAGCAACCATTTTTTCCATTTAGGAACTGATCTGTTGTGATGCAAAATGTTATGTCCGTCGACCACCCCCTGTGTAGTGCTTTCACTTGTAGGTGCAGGTATAGACGGAGTTTTCATGTTTTTTACCTTGGCTATTCCAAGGCACGATGTTTGTTGAACAGTGTTGTTCAAAAACATAATTTGCTCAGGGATGATACAGGCTCTAAACAAAGCTTCCATTCCCTGTACTTGCCAATCTTTAGTACCCCTGACAGTTTTCGTCTCAATGTTGTCTTTCCAAAAGTCGTAACCCTGTCTAGACAGTTGGCCAATGAAGGCTGCAGAATACATCTGTTTGGTATTCATTAACATAGTTTTTATTCCTGTCTTATTGACATTTTTTAAGTAAAATTTCTCTTCATTTGAGATATTAAACCCTGAAAAATATGGAAATTTAATTGCAAATGTTTTCGAGCTACCCTTTGGTGGCGTAAGACAATGTTCCCATTGGTTATACATAAATACATTTCTAGGTGTTGCAGATTTATGCAAGAAATGATGACCATAGTGGTTATAATTATACAGTTGTTCATAGTCTGATGAACCTTGTAAATATTCATTATTAGTAAATGCAGTTGACATCTCTAGATCAGACATCATGTTATTAACAGTCTCGAAGTCCCAATCATCCGAAAAGGTGCTGGAGGTAATAAAGTTGCTTAATGAAATTTGAAATAAATGTGGAATCTTCAAAAGCTCCGACAGGCCAAAAATGGCATATTCGGTTTTGTCCCAAACTATACCATCAGGTATAGGAATCGCTGTGATGTTCACTGCTGACAAGTCTCTTGCTTCACAATGGGATGATTTGTGTGACTGGAGAAGTAAGTTCACTCTTTTACTTGCTGTCTCCATTTGAATATATCTTCCATTTATCAGCATACCCAGAGTTATTACCAGAGCTAACCAAAGTAGAAAGAAGAATATTCCCAAAACAATCCATAGTTCAATCCATGGTGAAACCAGATAAGTTTTTTTCAGTAAATGAAAAAAGTCTGTTGCTTGTTCTTTGAAAGTTCTTTGTACTGGCGTCGTTTCAGGCTCGCTGGGATCCTCAGAAAACATATCAAAGTTCATGGAATGGCCAGAAGCAGGTCTGTCAATGGTTGGAATTGCATCCGTATTTGATGAAATTGTGGAACCAGTTGATAACTTGTTACTTCATTGTAAACCGGTGTATCTGGACAAACTGTTATTTGGGTCTCAAGAGGTATAAGGTCCATGGCATTGTTGCTTAGTCCTCTATTTCTTACTGTAGAATCTTCAAAGGTGATGAGTCTCACAGTTTGAACCTCTTGGATTCTAGCTAGAGGAGTGCGTCTGCTACATTGGTGGAGTCCACTTGGCCTACTGTTCAGTATCGGCCACATAATGTGGTTTGATCAGGTCGATGGACACCAATCTTTTCTCCTTTTTACCAGCAAGGGGCGGCAAAAGTACTGTTCTTGATCCGTGGATTGCTAGGACAGGTACTGGTTGTCTGTAAGAAGGCCCAAATTCCTTCTTATCCGCGATCTTTTCTATGACTAGATCCCCAAGCTTTGGGATCCAGACAGGCCTAGCTGGGGCGGCCGGATTTTTCTCAGTGGTGGTTGGCTTCAGGACCATGTTGCTTTGTTGCGTTCTTAAATCATTTCGTCCTGTAAAACAGCCAAACGATCTTTGAAATCAAATTGTATGTTTTCCACCACTGTGCCTTTCATATCTAAGTCCAGAACCAACATTCTAGTCCCAAACAAGACCTCATATGGAGTAACACCCCCTAGAGAACTTCTTGGCAAGTTGTTGCTGTTTTTTAGCTTCTTGCTTAACTGGGTACTGCCATTGTGCAGTCGGTCGATTTTTTAACTATATTTTATGGTGAGGTGAGTCCTCATCCCATACTACATGATTTTTATACAGTGCTGGGACTTGGGCCACTGCCCATTTCCTGGCTAATGTATATTTTAAATGAACTAGAATATGGTTGGAGAAGGCAGGCATAATGATGTCCTCGCCATGTGGGCACTCCCTGACAAAGTCTGGTGGCCAGGTATTACTGCCATAGACAGAACACCATGTGTTTTTGTGTAGATTGCAGCAAAAACTGTGCCCAAAGTGGTGCAGTCTTCCAGATGTGGTGTGATCCCCATTTGTAAACAGATTGTTAGAATTCTGTGTTTCTCATAAGGGCTAGTGTTGGGAAATACTGCTTTGATTTGAGTCATTTTCTGAGCTATTCAGGACGGAAATTGTTCATGTTTTGTGGGCATTTTACCCATGACTGTGTGTGAAGTCTGTGGGAGTGATTTTTAGTGTATTCCCCTGATGAGGGGCTGGATTTTGAATGGTTAATGGTGGTTGGACTGTAAAAGTCCACATGACATATTGAACCAATTGTCTATAAATTTTGATTAGCTCTTTAAGTTTAGCAAGTAGGTCCACATCTGACATTTCTTCAATGTCAGGATGAGGTGTGTAGCCGGCTAAAGTCGGCAATGTTGCTCCTGGTATACCACGTGTATTTTCATTACGGAACGTTCAATGAATCTTAAACTCTGAGGGAATTGCGAATGTTCAGAATTTAGCGGTCACACGCAGGTTATAGGTGCTTGTTTCTTAACCGGTGCATGACATTGTTTTCAGAAGTGTCAGTGCACCTCACTCCTCTAGGCGCTTGGGTCTGGTGGGTGGTACTCCTGAAAGTGAGATTAGGCACTCCAAAACCTGACATCTGTCTGCTGCTGCAGCGCTCATTACTGCCTGGCAGCACCACAAGCTGCGTTGGCTAGCAGGCACAAAACCTCGAAGGAACTTCTTTAGACTATCCCCCCCCCACACACACACATGCCATTGCACGACCTGTCGAGCAGCATCTTTTTGGCGTTTCTGGTGGATTCCTTATTCCAAAACAATGAAATCTGACTCACTGTAGATCTGCTAGAATCCAGGTGATCGCGTGCTCGGGGTGCTACCAGTGAACCTATGCCAGAGCAAGGAATCGGCGCTCATTTGTCAGGGCCAAGCTTCATTTTTCTAAGTTAAAACAGTAAGTTTATTGAGATAAAGGAAAATACTAATACAGAAAATATAATAACAATAGAAAAGGAAAGATTTCATTCAATAAAACAAGTCAATTATTGATGAACACAAAGGAAATCAATGTAAGTCATCTAACTATGACATATGAAAGAATGTTAACAATATCTTATAAAGAATCGGTGAAAAAATGAAAACTGCAGTTTATGTTGAGATGCGCTCTACAAAGTAAAACACAAATACATCATATAATAGCAATATAAGGGAACTCATGGAGGTTGAGTCACTTCTTGTTGAGAGGGGGTGAGGGGCAGAGAGCGTCGAGCACTAGCATCAATGAACATTGTAACAGGCGACCATAAGTTTGAACGTTTGGATGCCATATGTAATGGATAAACAAAAGTTGTGTCTAATCTATGATTGCAACAAACAGCATACTACCATGCTTGATATGACAATTTAGTAAAGTCTTCCAATTCTTAGTTATTTGCTGAAAGGCAACTGCTAACAATAAATCTATTATTTTTGCATTGGAACTACAAATAGAAGATAAACTACCCTAAAATATATGTGAGGCAGAAAGAGGGTGAGAGGAACCAAAAATCAAATTAATTTGAGCCCATACCCTTTCCCAGAAACTGTGAACAAGTGGACATGTGAAGAGTAAATGATATAAATCAGCATGTGGGGAGGAAAAAATCCAACATAGATCCGAGAGTTTGGTATGCCTTGCATGAAGAGCGAGTGGGAAGAGTAGGAGTCTATTGTACATGAAAAAGAGTGTTTGTGTAGTGTTCGAAGCTCTAGAGGATTTCCTAAGTTTAAGCCAAATTCTATCCCAAAACTCAACAGACCAAGAAACTTCAAATTCCTTTTCCCAAGACAGCTCTACTTTAGTTTTTTCTCTTGGAGTGAAAGAGCTATGTAAGAATTTATATATGGTCGAAGGCTTAGAGTTGTTAATTAAAAGAGTGCATCATTTCCCTACAGGGGATGGCTCACCAGAAGCAGAATGATGAGAAGTTGTGTAATGTGTGGACGCATTTCGAATAGCTTGTCTTAAAAGGGAGTATTTAGAAAGGAAAGATGCAGGCATTTGAAAAGAGCCCCTGGCGTGTGAAAAGGACATAATCTCATCCTGTACGTATAATTGGCGTACCCAAATCAAGCCACACTGCCTCCAAGACTTCCAAAATATAGGTTTATTATTTATTAAAGTATAAACGTTGTGTCATATGGTGGAGTTGAGAAATGTGGTCCAATCATTAGAATTCAAGGAGGAAACAGATGGCAGAATCTTAGAGGTGTGTTTAATTGCAGGAGTGGATATAGATTGTGGTTTATGTTTAAAAGACAAATATTCTTGAAATGAAAATGGGGAAATGAAGGACTGTTCAAGCGTCGCCCAAAGAGGACATTTAATAAGAGATTCAGAGAGCCATCTCGAGGCCTGATGCAATAAAAAGGATTTATGGTAAGTAGGAAAATCAGGGAAATTAACCCCACCCTCCGATTTTGGGCGAACTAATTTTGAGATAGACATACGTGATTTCTTCTTATTCCAGAGAAAGGAGGATAAAATGGAATTGAAATTCTTAAAATATTTTAAGGGGGTAGACAGTGGAACATTTGAAATTGAATATAAAATTATAGGAGACAAAATCATCTTTATAGTATCTAGGCGACCCCACCAAGACCAATATAAAGGATGCCATTTCGTTGTTAATGATGACAATCTGTGTGTGCAATATTCATACAACGTGATATTGTTCCTGAAATTGAGGGAGTAAAATGTAGGAAGATATACCACCGTTTGCACAAATAGCCGCTCTCGGATTAGAGTACAAAATAGAAAACAGCAATAATTTTTGGGCCAAAGCCAAACCACTTAAGTGCATGAAAGAGATAGGGCCATTCAACTCTGTCAAATGCTTTCTCTGCATCTAAAGCTATTGCTGCCAGTGAATGTGAAATGTGTGAAGCCTTGGAGAGGACATCAAAAAATAAACGAGTATTGTCTGTAATGAGTCGTCCCTTGACAAAACCAGATTGTTCTGGTCCTAAGAGATCAGGTAATTGGGATTCCAAACGCAAGGCTAGGGCTTTTGAAAAAAATGTATAATCGATATTTTTACAGTGGTGTGGATCCCTACCATCTTTAGGTATAAGGCAGATAAGAGCATCTGATTGTAAAAAAGCATTTATGAGGGCAAGTAATTTGGGAATCAATAAATGTGCAAAGTGAGTGAAAAATTCGACAGTAAAACTGTCTGGACCAGGTGCTTTGTCCTTTTTAAGTATTTGCAAGGCAGTAAGAAGTTCCTTTTGTGTAAGGTCTAATTCTAAAAGTGAAAGATCTGGGTGTTTAACAGAAGTATGGTGAATGTCAAAAAAGAATTGAGAAATAAAATGGTCAGAAGAAGGAGTTTCAGATGTATACAGTGTTTTGTAAAATTGGAGAAATTCATTTAGAATATCCTCATCTTTGAACTTTAATGTATGGTTTTTATCAAAAATAGATTCTATATTAAGTTTGTTATGCTTAGCCTTCAAATAATTAGCTAAGAGTTTTTCAGCTTTATTCTGGCCACCGTAAATCGTAAATTTTGCACTAGACTTCAACAAAAAGTTAGAAGCATTGTTAGTTGTATCCTTGTTAAACTGAAATTTAGCATTTATAAGTTCAGACAAACAAAGTTTTGATTGGGAAGAGTAGTAAGAGTGCTCCAATCTCTTTATGTTAGCCAAAAGGGCGTTAATAATTTCTTGTGCCTTTTTCCGTTTTTTAGAAACATATCTAATAATAAAATCTCTAGCGGAAGCTTTGAAAGCATCCCAAATCACATGAAAAGGCAAAGTATCTGATTGGTTAAAGAGGAAATATTCATTAAAAAAGGAAACAAAGGAGGATGTGAATGCCGGATCCAAAAGACTTTTGACTTGAATTCTGGTCCTATACAGCAACAAGTTCGACAGTTAGAGTACCTGATGCGCAGAGAGATTAACCAGCGCCTGCATGCCACCACTTTAATCCAATACCACAAAGCAAGTCGCATACCCAGGGGACTGCATTTAGCAATTAAGCCTATGTTATTTAAAATGAATAAAAAGTTTATGGAGAAGTGGTACACTATTTTGAATAAATGCTCCCTTGACTTGATTTTGCTTATTGTAGAAGAACTTTCACTAGTCCTTATTGGTTTAGAAACAGAAATCAAGGAACTTCAGGCTAATCTGGTGTCACGTATGGAGAATGAAGCATGGTCTAGTACCCTCACAGACATCAACACGAAACTAGATGCATACGCTAAGGAAATACATGAGCGAAAAGTGAGGAAATTTCGCCGTGACACAATTGATTATAAGCTGGATGAAGTTTATTCTTGGGCGGAAGTCTATTCCCAGAGACGAAATTGGCAAAAACCAACTACTACTTCTTCTGAAGAAAGTATAGCCTCTACTAGTGACACTCAATTATCTCGACCACCTGTTACTGTAAGTGGTCCACCACCACCCCCATCGGGTGAGCGTCAATCTCCGGTCCCTAGCACATCTAAGGTGTCTTTTTTGGCCACCAGTCCGGCTTCAAATCAACCACCTACGCAGCCACCCATAGAACAAGTCAAACACGTAGAGGTCACCGATTCCACAAAAACAGGGACAAGTCGCCGCACAAAGAAACACTAGTGGTCAACATTTCTTCTAAGTCATTGACTGACAAGCAGATTGCAGTACTCAATAAAGGCTGTTCATTTGTACCTACTTTCCAGTCCAGAAACTTAGATTCTTTGATTGCTCTCTACAAATTTACCAGGAAATTACGCCTAAGACTCTTCTTCTCAACAATTGTCACTGAGTCGCAGTCAGATACAGAGGTTGAATACCTTGAGTTCAAGCCACGTAGCACCTTTGTATCCCCCGTTACACACAAGGCTATAGATTTGAGACTCTTGTCAAACAGGATATATCTAAGTTCACTTCTCGTCCCCTGGGCAATTCCAATCTATCTAAGAGCGAGAGTTTTGCTTTGAAATCATTGCAATCTCAGAAGACGTTACATTTCACTAAAGCGGATAAAGGTGGTGCTCTAGTGGTCATGGACCTCAGCCAATACGAGTTGAAGGTAGACCAGATGTTACAAGATCGGTCCACATATTTGCCATTAGAGTCAGATCCTACAGATGAATTTTTGAAGATACTGGATTCTATTTTGTCTCATGCACTAGAAATGCAATGGATCACCACTAAAACCAGAGACTATTTATTCACTCAATTTCCAAGAAGGCCGAGCCTGTATATGCTCCCAAAAATTCATAAAAATTTGGACGATCCTCCCTTGAGACCCATTGTCTCGGGATGTGACTCCATCCATGACCCTCTTGGTCGTTATTTGGATACTTTCCTTCAACCAATTGTTCAAGTTGTCCATCTTACGTTCAAGACACAACTCATTTATTGACAATACTCCAAGACATTCATATTCCTGAAGGTGAACAACTGTGGTTATGTACAGTAGATGTTGTTTCTTTGTACACATCTATTCCTCACATGGATGGCATAGATGCCTTTGAATGGGCCTTATTGCGTCAGAATGATGTTAGAGCAAGTAAAGTTTTTCTAGTGGAAATTTTGAATTTTTGTTTGTTCCATAGTTACTTTCAGTGGAAGGGCCAATTTTTTCTACAATCCAATGGCACATCAATGGGTTTTTCCGGGGCTCCCAGCTACGCGAACATTTTTATGTTCAAATTTGAAATGGAGCACATTCTTACAGACATTGCATGGACCTCAAATCTCCTTTTATACCGTCGATATATCGACGATATATTGATTGTCTGGAAGGGGTCGCAGAGTAGCCTTGAAACTCAGATTTTGTCACTTAACCAGATCAATCCTCGGATTCAATTCACACACTTGATTGATCGTTCCAGCATAGCATTCTTGGATGTTCAATTGACTCTATCAGATTCTGCTATCCAGACCACTGTCTTTACAAAATCAACAGACCGAAATAATGCTTTGCTGTTCCAAAGCTTCCATCCATGGCCATTAAAACGCCACCTTCCGTATTCACAGTTTCTCAGGATCAAGCGTATTACGTCTGATCTGGAGGTTGGCACGCAGGCGATCGAAGCCTCTAAGAGTAAATTTCTCAACAGAGGATATCCTACACAAATTGTTGAGCAGGCGGCCACAAGGGCCATAGCGTCTAATCGTGAAGACTTGCTTAAAAAGAGAATGCCACTCACTGAGAAAAAGAGAGAGGAAATTTCGAAAAAGAGAGAGGTTTTCGTTTCCACTTACTCGACGGACTCTCACCTGTTGAAAAAAAGCATATTGCAAAGATGGGATCTACTAAAATGTGAGCCAGACCTTCAAGGTCTTTTCACTGAAGTTCCATTGTTTGCATATAAGAGATCACGGAATTTAAAAGAACTTTTGACCAAATGTAAAATCAAACCCAAGGTGGTTCACAAAGGCATGTCTAAATGCATGAATTGCTCACATTGCAATAATGTAATGGTAGGCAGTAGCCTACCCCATCCACGAACAGGCAAAAAGATTGATTTACATTTTAATGCTAACTGCAATAGTCATCATGTAGTTTACATTATAAAATGCCCATGCGATTTATGCTATGTAGGCAAAACAGAACGTGCTCTTCGCACAAGGATAACAGAGCATAAAAGCCGGATTCGAACTAAAACTATCAGTTCCCCGCTTGCACAACACTGGACTAACTCCAAACATTCACTAGCTCAGCTTAAATTTGGGGTTCTTGAAATCATTGAGGACATCCCAGGGAGAAACTTGTCCAAAATCCTTGCACAAAGGGAGTCACATTGGATTTGGTTTTTACAAACACTTGCCCCACTGGGGCTAAATGACAAATTCTAATTAGCATGTTTTCTCTGATTGTTTTTGCACACTGTCATCTTTGTGTATAACTGGCATCTCTCTGCTTGGTACTCTATTGTTTATTGTGTTAAATATCAATTAATTGTTGTATTTATGTTGTTATATTTTTTCCAGTAATTCATGTACAGTGTTAAAAGAGTCGTATAATGTCAAGATGCATTGTTTTATTTTTTGAATTTTACAACTTTATCGCACAGCATCAGCTCTTATTCCATTTGATGATCTTTTTCTAATTGAAATACGTTATTTCTGTACTGCTCATTGCACTACACATGGCAGCGATAGTTTAGCAATTGACTTTTAGCCATAACTCGTATGTTTATTTACATCTTTCGTGTCATTCATCTTGCAATATGGCTGCGGTGGTTCTCCGACGTAGTCCTCTTTCGATTCCTTTGATTTTCATTCATAACTCGCATGTTCCACACTACGTAGCACCTCTCATTTCGGTGAAGTCGGCACTTTGGGTGACGGACTGTTAGTTTCAAGACTAAGGGTAAGCTACTGACGGTTTTCTTTTATGCACCAGCACCGAGCACGAAGTAAAACTTTCCGAGTCACTTATGCATCTGCGTGTTCTTTTCGTATTTCAGTAATTTGGTTTCCGTTGAGCAACTGCCGCACTCAGCACCGACTTGTGTTGGTAAGACGATCTTTAACACACTTGGTTTTCCGAGTCGTGTACTCTTCATGGTTTTTTACTAACGTTGTTCAATTTCACCTTGCCTCATGTTCAGGCTCCCCATTATTTGTACATGAAGATCTGGCACGCATTGGATAGCGTGGTTATTACTATTTCCTGGTACGATATTAGCTTTCGTAGGTGTTCATTTTTCACTTAGCATGAAGCTGGGAGAGGGCATTTCTTTATTTTGACACTTGACGCTTAGTCGCACAGCACTCGTGGTGATAGGAATCTTTAATCCACTTGGCAGTTCTATTTTTATCATTATCTTTGGTTTTCATTCTTGACATCCTGACACTTTCACTGCTACGTACTATAAACAAGGCACGAGTCCTGCCGAATTAATGAGCCTTAATTGTTAACTTTATAATGCGTGTATAAGTTGTGTGTATAGATAGGTTTAACAATTATGTACATTGCTGTCATTTATGTTTCGTAGATTCCCCTGACGAAGGGCTTTGCGTTATCAGCCCGAAATGCATTGGGAAATTGTGAAATTGCGACCATTTATTTGAAAATGTGACCAATACAGTGGGATTTCGCTGTAACAAGCTATGAACTTTGATTTTTTGTGACAGTAAAGAAAGAACTGTTTCACAATCAACACATGACTGTTTCTGGATTTCGTTTGATTCATTGATAAATGTTTTGGTTCACAGATAACAGTGAGATACATGTGATATATGTGATTGAATAACCTTTGAAAGATGTACACTGGATAGTGTATATTCGTAGTGCACTAGGTACCTCCAGACACACCTCTGGTTATCTGTAGTTGGATCCAAAAGAAGGGCATTATTAAAACGCCATTTCCGAGATACATTGGGTGTCTGCAAAACGTCCAGCTCAATAGTAACAGGAGCATGATCAGATATTAGAATAGATCCAATATCTGCTGCCACCAATGATTGAGATATGTTATGAGAGATAAAAAAAATAGTCTAATCGTGATTGGGTGTGATGAGTCGGGGACTAATAAGAATACTCTCTCAATGTAGGATTGCAAAGCCTCCAAGCATCTATAAGCTTGTGTTGCTTAATGGTTTGTGTAAAACGTTTATGAGATTTATGAGAAACATAGGGGTTAACGAATTTCAATCCAAAAAGGGGTCAAGGACTTCATTACAATCTCCTGCAAGAATAAAATTATCATCGAAACATTGTGTAATCTGTTGGGCCAGGGAGGTCCAGAAGGAGGTGTCTCCAACTTTGAGAGCATAAATGTTTAATAAAGAGACTGGAGCATCACCCACCATCAATTTAACAAAAAGCCATCTACCATCCTGATCTGCACATTGCGATAACACTTTGATAGGAAGGGATTTGCGACATAGAGTGAGAACTCCATTGCGCTTGCCATCACCCGGGGAAAAAAATACCTCCCCCAGCCAACCTCTCTTTAATTTATCAGATTCTTCAGCCATCAAATGAGATTCTTGTAAACATGCTATATCTGCTCCCAATTTGCCCAAATGAGTCAAAACTCTCTGTCTTTTAATAGGTGAATG
Organism: Triturus cristatus; assembly: GCF_964204655.1. Classification (NCBI taxonomy): domain Eukaryota; kingdom Metazoa; phylum Chordata; class Amphibia; order Caudata; family Salamandridae; genus Triturus; species Triturus cristatus. The sequence goes on from NC_140583.1 coordinate 85,946,977, forward strand.
TAAACCTCTGACATTCCATGAAATAAGTTTTAATGACATGAAAACAAAACTGTAAATAAGTGATAAACAACAACTGCAGCAAATCTCTGAACAAGTCAAACTGTACCAAATATCAAACCGATTACATACAAATTGAGTCAAATGAGAGGAAAGATAGAAAAGAAAAGAAGAGTAATTGAAACGAATAGAAATCATTTGAAGTGCAAAAGAGGAGCATGAGAAGGAAAGCATTGTTAAGGTGGAAGGACATTGAGATAGAGCTTTCAGAGTAAAGGAAAGACAGAAGAGAAAGAATGTAATACAAAAGACAGAAGAACTTAATACAACTAAAGACTTACATATACTCCAAGACATACGAAAGGTGGGAGGGTGTGAGGCCACACGGAACAATGATGTGTCCAAAACCCAAACGGGAAGACGGAAGGGAGAACAGAACCGACGTATGATGGAACATGAGGAAAAGTGTGACGCGGAGACATAACCTGTAAGAAGAGAAAGGAGGTTAGTTGTATAAATGAAATAATATTAATGGAAACTTGCATTATTACTAAATGTCAACGTGTTTGCAAACCAGTAATAAATCTAAAGCACGTAACAAGAACAAAGGCATTTCAGAATTCAAAATGTCTATTTAGCACGTGGTGAGGAAGTATCCATAGTGTCTGCGTGGTAAGAGTAGAGGAAGCTTTTCAGCTTTACCGGATCTTCGTAGGAGGTTTTTTTGTTGTTGATGGTCACTTTAAATAGGCAGGGATAAAAGAGGCCATATCGTGCACCTATTGAATGGAGCTGTGGTCTCAGCGCAAGGAATTCCTTGCGTCAATCACCAGTTGATTTGGCATATTCTTGAGAAAAGAAAAAGGAGCTACCTGACCAGATAATGCCCTAGCTGCAGATAAAATTTTGAGCAGGTCAGTGTACTCCAAAAAATATAGTATCACTCCTCTCGGTTTTTTCACTGATGAAGAAGACGATAAAGGTGACAACGGACCCAACCGATTAGCTCTTTCAATATTGAGAAGAGTATCATCCGGTAATTTGAGAATCTTTGGGATGAAGGATTTAAAGAAGACAATTAGGTCCGTCCCCTCCGTTCCTTCAGGCAAACCATAAATGCGAAGATTATTCCTCCTATTTCTATTTTCCAAATTTTCAATTTGCTTATGTAGCGCTGAGACTTGGGAGAATAAGGAGTCTATTTTAGAAGTAGAGGAATTTAAAGAGTCAACATTTTGTTCTAATGCAATAACACGTTCTTCTACATTTGACCATCTTTCAATAAGGATCTGCAGCTTGGAATTGGTTTCTTCAACGAACGGACGTAAGGCCCGAATTTCTTCTAGCAACAAGTCCATTGTGACTGAAGCAGGTTGTTTAGGGGGGGAAGGAGGGTCTTTCTTCAACCGTTTACTCTGCGCTTTGGTGCTCCGGAAGACAGCGTTGTATTAGATGTCGACGCACCATTAGGCGAAGTGTTAATTGAATCCTCTATGGAGAGACAACTGTAACGAGAACTGGTGCAAATTAAAAATCTACGCGTTGAAGACTTAGGCTGAGAAAAGTCCTTAGTTAATCTTCCCATAAGTTAAAACAGAATTGTAGATGAAAGATCAATGGAAATAAATTGTCCGCTTACAATACCTCAGTATTTGGCTCCTCAGCAAGAAATAGCTAGGTATGTAAGTGAAGAAATGCAGGAAACAAAGTGTATCCAGATTGAAGAGTCACGACTTTATAAACATGCCTCATTTGCCATATTTGATGTCTTAAGAAAAGTAAAAAGGGATCAAAAAGAACGAGCTACATTGAAGTATCCAGAGAATGCTGGCACGAATTATGTGAGGGCAGCTTTATTCCATGAAGAGAGGCAGGCAAAGATGTCGCAGCAGTGAATCCTTAATTTGCCTCAGAACGCCACAAACATGAGGGAAATAATCACCTTAGAAAATAGCAGGTATTACACAGACACTGTAAAATATGAAAGACTGCAAAAATGCAAGGCAGCCTTATAATGGGAGATAAACAAGGCGTGTGTTACATTATTCTCCTCGCACTGAGGTAAACCCACTGACAAGGCTTCATTAAATGGCAACTATTTAAACAAGGAGTCGCACCAAAGCTCATAAACAGACCAAAAGATGAAACTGCAGGTCATTCGATACATTGGTGATCCATCTTTGCAGAGCTTCAGAGTTGACAACAATCGCAGGCGATAAGCATTGCAGCCGGCACACTGGAAATGTTCCGTCATTAGAAAAGTGCCTACGAGTCTCTAATCAGAGCAAGAAGGGATTCCCTCGGCGCCTCATAGCCTCCGACAGTTGGTCCTCCGTTTCCGCGTCAGCAGGTACAGAAATTATCGCAGTCGGCCCGTCTCCATTCCCGTCAACACGGGAGAGTTACGAAACAGCTGCCATCTTCTTCGGGCGCTAGCGACACCCCCCAGGCTTCATTTTCTAATTAGAATTCCACTGGGTACGAGAGACAGAAATGACGAAAAGGTAAAAAGACGGACTAAGAGGAAACTGTGACAGAAGGAGAAAACAAAGATGAAAAAGATGCTCAAGTGAGTCAAAGAGGATGTGAGAGAATGTGGCTTAAGGCCAGAGCTGCCCACTTTGAAGCTGGGGTGACAGGTTCGAGTCGGGCGGGAAGCTCAAACATCCTGTGATTCTGGGCAAATCACTTAATCTCCCCGTGCCAGAGAAAAAAGGAATGAATGTGTCTGTCTGTAATGCAACTGGTGCTTATGTAAAGTACCCCAATACCTTCGGGTAGAGTTTTCCCTATATAAAATAAAAAAAATAAAAAATAAAAGAGGAAGTGCAAACTGGTGAAAGAGGCAGCAGGAGGCGGGATCAAGATTAGGCTACCTCGATCTTTGGCATGGCGGCATTGGACAGTGCTGGTGGTATCCTAGGAAAATCTGTCTGTCTATCTATCTAAAATTAAGCCATGGTTGCTATTCAGTCAGCATAGTAAGGGAGCTCTGTTGGCTGTCGGCAAAAACTGTTCAAAACAGCCTATGACTGTAGAATGGGGCATTAATTATTGGATCATGACTGGGCACCCTGCTCAGAAGGGGACACCCTGTCCAGCAGTCTCCCAGGAAATGCCAGAGTGGCAGAATGGTTAGTCCAGCCCCGTGCCCCAAGGCAATGGCCGTTCCCCTCAACCTTACATCATTGCCAGCTTCAGGAGGACAAATATATGGTATCCTAATGGCCAAGCTTTTGGCAGTAGGAAGCACAGTCAGTCTGCTTTACTTTAAACAGTAGGCTATGTCCGCCAAACTCAAGTGGGGCAACAAGGTGCACCCCAAGATGGGGCTCCTGGGCTGCATTTAAATGCTGTGTCACTAAGTGAGATGGAATAGCCCCGGACGGCTTTTAGAAACTGTCCGGAACCTCAAACCAACAAAAAAAAAGAATTGGCCCAGGACTAGCAAGATCTAAGAAACAAGCATCCCAATGGCAACTGGAATTTAGGAAATACATCAGAAACAAGTCCCCAGTCATTACTGCACCCCGGCCATATTAGCGCGTTCAAGTGGGGCTTCTAATGGGTTTTGGCAGTCTGGGAGTGTGGATGAGTGGTACAGTTACCCTCTGGCACATAGTAAGATCAAACGGCACCTCCATCCCAAAATGTTCTCCTCTAGTTGATTAAATCATTTGTAAATGTGTGTTTGAGCACTGAACTGTATGTGTCCAGTTCCCTTTGGGGAAACCACTTCCACTGCATGCCGATGAAAGATGGGTGTGACCCTTTCTATTTCTCACTCTGGTATCCGCTTGCACACGGTTTTAGCAGTGGTAGTTTCACATGTATATACTAGGTGAAACCTCCCTATAAAAACATTTATGAAAAACTATAAGTTAATGACTGTTCACTGAATTTGCCTGTGCGTCCCTCAATTTGCAGAAGTTCCCCTTTCTCGCCCTCTCCCATAACGTATGGTGTTGGAAAGCCCACCTTGCTAGTGGTTATTCCACCTTCTTAAGTGCATTTTGTTCTAAACGTCCCACTAATCCTAATGTTGGTTTTTTAACAGTGAACTTTTCATTTACATCCCTTATACTTAAATGTCTTCATAGCCTTAAAGAATCTGCTTCATGATGTTAATTTATTTCTGTAGCAGTTTTATATTGTGCAAGCCAAGCCTAGTGCTTTACACAAGAACAGTGTTTTACATGTGCTTTACATAAGAACAGTGCTTTACATAAGAACAGTTTCGTACTGTTCCATACATAAGAACGGTTTCATACTTCTTACCAGCAGTTTACTGAAGAAGAGTCTCAAAGCACAGATGGGATTGCCATACTTGTATGTCTAGCCTCATGATGTGGGCAAGAGGTGTCTGCCATTTTCTAGTTCCAGTGCCATTCGTGTTTCTCCTCCTAACTTGCTCCCAGAAGATGCTTCAAACTCTCCTAAAGATTGTTGAAGTAGGGTTTTTGCATCTGTGTCTTGACAGTCCAGCAGGATGCGGTTCCAAGCTTCTGGTCTCTCTTTGGCACCAGCTGCACCGTTTGTGCTCCCCCGATGCCCTGTCCAGTTTACATTTACCATAGGCTTGATTCATGTAACCCTTTTTGGAGATAACACCAAGTTACAACCGCAGAAAGTGAAATTTACAGTTGTCATAACCAACAACTTTCACCGAATTAGGAACGGTAGAGAACACAGGTGTTCTCGAAGGGTTGGTCATTGTGAATGAAGTGTACAGCCACATATTTGTAACTTGGGGGTATTCACAAACATTTGCAATGGATTTTCCTACCCGATCTGTACACCTAGGTTTAGTCTTGACAAGACCGGGACTAAGAATGGAAAAATGTGATGAAAAATGCCCAGAGAAGAAGCCATCTACTAAGGATGAGAGGAAGGCTTTTCTACATATGAGAACATGTTTTCCATTTGCATAAAAGAAGTGGAAAAAGTCAGACGTGTGAATGCACATTTCTGCCACACTTTTGGGCAGAATTACTATTTTTAGTGGAACAAAAGTTGGGGCGTTGTACAAGGGGGAGACAAGAGCGCAGAACCATATTTATCAAAAGTGGTCTGCTGCTGGTACCACCGATGCTGGTTCACTGTAAAGGCTGCCCAGCACCACGCACAACTCTTGCACCATGGTGCGGAGGTGAGTGCACGCTGTCTAGCTTAGGATTTGTACTGGAAGAATACCATTGCAGTGCACAATCCTATCCTTGACAAATTCTGAAACATTTCACACATTGTTTGTGCTGTGCAGTTCAGCACAAATGCAATGCACAGAATTTTTGGAAAAATTAAACCATTTATCCTTGTCAGTGACTATTTCAAGGAGGTGATAGTTTTTGATGCAAAGCCTTGTCTGGCTATCTTAACAGAGCAGGCTTTGTGTGTAAAAGACTTGGGCGCTTGCACAGACGTTCCCAAGTAACACCCCTTTGATGAAAAGTGGTACAAAGCAGAGTACAACACTATTTCTGCTAAGAAAAGGTCACCTTTCCAGCGCAAAATATCTTTAGCTCTGGAAAGTAGCTACACCTGCAAGACTTTAATCACATGCAGTGCTGCACTTTGTAGACGCGGGCCTTGCACTTGAAGAGTGTGTGCATCGCAAGGCAGAATTTTAAGGGAGAAGGCATGCACAGTTTGATGGTTATATCGACAGCAGACTCAACAAGCATTTGCAATGCAATAGGTCTCGCATTTACAAGAGTTTAAGCTATTGGCATTGTAAATGACAATGCCTTTTTTTATGTTTCAAAAACCAAAACAGGGGGCACTAGAGGGCGCACGGCAAGATGGCTGCGCTTTAGTGCAGCTCCGCTGGCCGCTCCACAAACCTTTCAATATTCGGCAGTAAGACGTGACATATTCACGCATCCAACAAGGGGAAATTTTGAAACGTTCTGGGACCGTCTGGAAGAAGTGGCAGAAAGTAACCTGGCAGCAGGAGGAGCAGCTGTGAGAGCAACATGGCAGGCGGTGCTTACAGCTAACGTCCGCGCTTGCTGTCGGAACTACTATACATGCTGGGCAGGGTGGCGTGACCCCAGTGCATGGAGAACCTGGCTGCTGGACGGATTGCAGACTGCTTTGACGAGTGGCAGAGAAGGTGAGGCCACCGCCGCCTGGGCTTTGACGGAGTGCGCTGCTGCCACCGTCCTGGGGTTGCACTGGGCCTAGTGGGAGATACAGGCCTGAAACCTACCTTCAGAGACCGGGGCACGAGAGTCTGGGCCTTGCCGCATTTCCTTCTGCAGACACAGAGACAGGTGAAATAGCGGCATACCTGCGCTGTAGTGCCGATCGGATGTGGAGGCCCCCCGGTACGCCTGGACTGTATTTGCGGCTCTGGCTGCGGTTGTGTTCGCCTCTTGCTGAAATCCTAGGGGGACACTCTGATCTGGTGAGGCCTCTGGTTCCTTGATTTATAAACTTTGCAGTGGCCAGCGGGGAGAGAGGACTTAATGTAATGTAATGTAGTGCTTATAAAGCGCAAACTGCCACTCCCACAGGAGCCTCCTGGCACTATCAGATAACGAGCTTCAGCAGTAAAATGTTAGAGCCTAGATAAGAGCAAGGCATGAATCAATAAAGTGCTGCATGAGGAGTGGAACAGCGGCACCCAAGCGCAACACTCTTAGATAATCAAGAGACTGGCGAAGTTGGAGTGTGTTGGTCTGCCCTAGGCCTTGGAGCGGGCTGAAAAAACTTTTACCGCACCATGCTGGATGTGGAGATTGGGGCGCATTGCGGCTACGCTGTGAGGCATAAAGTAGTGTGCAATTTATAATTAGAATGTGACTGTGATATAACGGCGGCCTTGTACTGGGGAGCCGTGCATATCTAAAATCTGCAGAGTTTGGGGTGGGACCAGTGATCGTTTGCACAAAGGGAACAGGGTACACAGGGGCGCAGGTGCATTTGGAGGTGAGTGGCGACCACCAGAACACCAAAAGGCAGAATAAAATGGGGAAGCCTGATAACACGCAGTCTTGTCTCACATGTGATGCGCGTAAGATGGGAAGATCGCAGCAAAGACAGACCTCTGACTCGGAGGTGGAGGCACAGTCAGAGACTGCCCCGACACTGGAGTCAACTCTTTTGGTGATGCAACATAGTTTACAGTCGATCGATGAGAAAATCGACGTGCTCAATATTCACATGGACAATATGGGGACAAAACTGGAGAAACAAAGCGCTAAGCTTGGCGAGGTGGAGCAGCGGGTCTCCACGACGGAGGACAACCTACAAAATGTTGCTGACAAGACCCTGAATATGGAAAAAGTCCTTGCGGTCTTCCAGGCGAAAAATGATGACCTATAAGCGAGGACCAGAAGAAACAGCCTGAGAATTATTAAGCTGCCATAGTCGACCAATGGTGGGAAGTTGAAGGTATACATAGAAGGGATGCTCAGAGAACTTTTTGTCGCTGACAATCTTTCCCCTATGCTGATAATTGAGAGGGCCCACCGCTCGCTGGCAGCACGTCCTGTCCCTGGTGCCCCGCCGCGCCCTATCATCTCAAGGTTGTTAAATTATAAGGGTAGGGACACAATCCTCAGTTTGGCCCGTGAGAAAGGCACTATCATATACCAAGGGAATACGCTTGCATATTTACGGGACTTCACTGCTGTGGTACAGGCAGCCAGGAGGGAGTTTATACTGGCTAAAACGTTACTGCTGGTAAAGGATATACTATAAGCTACGCTTTACCCAGCGCGTCTGAGGATTGGCTCAAAAGGGGCAGCCAAGATCTTTAACAATCCAAAAGCTGCTATGGAGCATGTGAAACTTTTGAAAAAGCGTCGCCGAGAATCCGCAACTGACCCGGAAGAAGATGTACAATGAAGCTGCTCTATATTTGTCTGGTCAAGGGTGTAGGGAAGGATACTCATGAGAACATTACGAATGCTACGGAACATATGCTATTTGAGTGGGCCCTCGGCCTGATCTCCTGATATATAGGTACTTGGGTGTGGGGTGGCTCCGAGCTGGATGTGTCTTTGGAGCAGTGAACATTATCAGACAGGTTATGTCACAACCATGGAAGAGTACAGCCACCTCCCACACAGATACAGATGCAGTGTTCTCTTTCACATTTAAATTCTGTGATGGTAGCTCTAGTAATGCAATCTTGCAGGAGTATTGTATTATGTAGTTATGGGTCGCACTGTTAAATTAATCACCTGGATTCAGAGAGTGTTAAATACCCCAGGAAAATTCATAATGTACTAGCCTTCCTAGATAGGCAGGATGTGCAGGTTGCGTTTCTGAAAGAGACATATCTTACCAAACAATCGGAAGTAAATGTGGGGGCAGGATGGGCTGGGGTGCGTGTGGCAACATCGTTTTCCTCATAATCTAGAGGGTCCTGATTTTGATAAAGAAAGGCACTCCATTCACATTGACTAAGTCTGAAATAGATGACCATGGAAGAGTGCTGCTAGTGCTTGGCAAACTAGGTGAAACAATGGTTTTGTTTGTGAATACCTACGTGCCAAACATCGATGATCCTGCCTTTTTTAATGATGTTTGTAGGCGCATCTCCTCCTTTCCTCTCACTGTGGTGATTTGGGGTGGAGATTTAAACCGAAGCTTAGACTTTTGCATGGACCACTCTTCTGAAGCGGTTGGATGTGGTAAACAGGCCGAGCAGGTAGTGACGGAATTGATGGAATCCGAAGGGTATTGATGATGTGTGGTGAGTTAGGCATCCAGCTGGAGGAGAGGGTACTTTTGTGTCTACGGTGCACAGCTCCTGGTCTAGACTGGACTATTGGTTGGTCTTCTGGGTGGCAGCTATGAAACACCTTCCAAAAACATTATCTGATCATTCGCCTGTGCTGCTGGAGCTTAATGTGCCAGCCTGTGCAATGCCACCCTTTCAATGGCGGCTGCAGCCGCCCTCCCTAACTGACCAAGTATTTTGGGTTAAAATAGGGGAGGCAATCACAAATATTTTCACGGAAAATTAGGGCTCAGTTGAAAGCGCAGATACACTATGGGAAGCTTTTAAAGTTACGATAAGGGGGGAATACATTGGACCTCCTCCCGGAGTATTGAGAGATATTAGGAACAGGATAAGTGGCCTGGCGCAAAACATTATTTGCTTGAGCATGAATATCAGTCTAAACCCTCATCTGCAATCTTAGCCCAAATTAGGGAACTGGTCTCGGAACACAATGACGCAGTGGACCAGGAGATGTTGCAAAGAACCAGGAGATGTTGCAAAGAACCAGGAGATGCAAAGCGCTGTATTATGGGAAGGGTGACAGACTGAGTCGCTCGCAGGCACACAAGCTGTCTTTACCTAAAGGGCAGGAGCATATAAACGAACTGCTGGACGAAGAGTCTATTGCTCGACACTCCACTGCAGATATTAGTAAGGTATTTATTGATTTTTTTCACCAAATTATATGGTACTAGACAGACCGCCAGTGATGAAGAGGTTAATGGGATTCTGGAAGATATCGCCCTTGTTTGGCTCTCACAGAGTCAGCATGAGTACTTGACCCAGCCATTTGACGTGGATGATGTCAAAGAGGCCATTATGAGAGTACCGACTTGTAAGGTGTTGGGGCTCGATGACTTACCTAATGAATTCTATAAGACATACTGTGAAGTTCTAGCCCTGCAATGCTAACGGTTTTTGCTGAGGCTTACAAGGCAGGAGCATTACCCCCCACACTCAGTGGCATGCAGATCTCATGATTTTTGGGCTCCTCTAACTGCGTACCTCTTGGAGAACCCGGACTTGACCTAAGTGAATATGGAATAAGTGGACCCACACAATATATGAGCTTTGTGAGATCTAGAGGTTACCCTGCTTTAAATATGCATTTCAAATGTGTTAGTATGCTCTACATGCCTGCCTTTATGTTCTTTGTAGGGATAGGGTGGGGGGATGCTGGATTTTATAAATAGAAATTAAACTTAACTGTTGTCTTTATGTATAATTCTATATGATGTATAACATGGATGTTCTACTTGATGCTGTTTGGATTATGCAATCAAAAATAAATGTTAAAAAATAAATACATTTAAAAAAAGAAAAAAGGCATTGTCACTTACAATGCCAATAGCTTAAACTTGCATAAATGCGAGACCTATGGCATTGCAAATGCTTGTTTGTAGTTCCGTGCCTGGTGTAAGCACCGGCCTATGTTTATTACTCCAAGCACAGAACATGAGGGCTATTAGAAAACTAAACTCAGAACTGCAAGACTAAACACAAGCACACATTTGTTTTCACAGATTTCTAGATCCTCTCCCCGCCCTCTCTCTCTCTCTATATATATATATATATGTATATTATCTACTGGCGGTCGCCAGTAGATAGTTATAGTTAGGACCCTGTTTCCATAGGAAATCCGCAACATTCTATTTGGAATAACTTTGGCGCCGGTCGATGAATCCTCGCGAAATTTTCAAAATAGGTGGGGCGCTACGCTCCGCTCCTACCCTAAAAGTCTCGGGGGGATTCGTCAAGCGGGGGCTGAGAAAAAAGGGGGGTCCCAAAACGCGTTTTTCCCATGCATTTTTCCATAGGACCTTTAGACACAGCTACAGCCCGAACGGCTGAACAGAGTTACTTGAAATTTGGCAGAGAGGTAGTCCTCAGGTCAAGGAAGTGCCTTTTGTAGGTCTGGTGTAAATCTGTTCAGTAGTTCCTGAGAAAATAGCATTTAAATCAATATATATATGTGGGCGGAGCCTAACCACACATCTCATCCTGAGATCTGATTGGCTGTCAGCACTTCATCCAAGAAGTGTTGGCAGCCATCTTGGGACCAATATACATGATAGCACCTCATTAAAAAGCATTGCAGTTAATAGAAGATTTTAAGACTTTAGTTACATTATAAATCATTTGTTGATGGTACCATACTCATTTTAGGAATTGTGGTATGTTCTAAGGTGATTTCACCATGTGAAAAAGCCTTCTGCTGGGATATTATGATTGAGAGAAAAATATTTTCTCATGCTTTTACCACAGAGGTTTGGAAGGTGATCTATAAGCTAAACTGAGAGCTTATTTTCTGTAAATTCACATTATCTTTCTCAGTCATGTGAGAATGAAGTCTGACATTCTCAGTAAAACATGTACATCCAACAAGGGCAGAGACTGTCAGTTGATTCCTTTGTGTTCTACTGCAGCTTTCCAGAGTGTTCCAAAGAACTACTAGAGCGCTAACCGTCCTACTTATGATAAATGTATGGCACACCTGAAGCCATCTTGCTTGGATTAAAGTGGTAACTCTTAAAAGATTTAATTTAAAAAGGAACAAAATGAGGGGGTTCATTTTTCCATAAAAAGTATGATTAGTGCTGCAGAAAGAAAAATTAGGGCACATTTTGAGTGACTTCTCAAATCCTGACATGCAGACTGAAACATGCACTTTCAATACCAGCAGCAGTTTTCCCTGGTGAGCAGTAGCTTTACTACAGTGATCTAATGAGCAAAAAGAGTGCTAACATTCTGATTTTATGGCAAATGTGTGACACATTTGAATGCCTTCTTGATGGAATCAAAGTAAAAAACTGAAAGTATTTCCTACTGAGGAGACTGCAGTAAATGAGGAAATTAGGAAACTTCATAACAAATAAGTCTCCCAAGATGGCCACCAGAGACAAAAGAGCCCAAATGTAGCCCAAATATCACCCAGATGTAGCCCAAGTATAGCCCAATGACAGAATGTCCAAGAATGTTCTTAAAAACAACTAGAGCACTTACTGTCTTCATTATGACAAAAGTATGGCACACCTGAAGCCATCTTGATTGGAATAAACTGGTAACACTTAAAACATTTAATTTAAAAAGGAACACAATGAGGGGGTTCATTATGCCATAGAAATTATGATTAATGCTGAAGAAAGAAAATGAGGGCACATTTTGAGTGACTTCTCAAATCCTCTTCTATTTCATTAAAAAATTCTGACATGCAGACTGAAACATGCACTTTTAATACCAGGAGCAGACTTCCATGGTGAACAGTAGTTTTACTACAGTGATCTAATGAGCAACTAGAGTGCTAACATTCAGAATTCATGGCAAATGTGTGACATATCTGAATACCTTCATGATGGAATCAAAGTAAAAAACTGAAAGCATTTCCGACTGAGGAGGCTGCAGTACATGAGGAAATTAGGAAACTTCATAACAAATAAATCTCCCAAGATGGCCACCGGAAACAAAAGAGCCCAAATGTAGCCCAAAATCACCCAGATATAGCCCAAATATAGCCCAATGACAGAAGTGTGCAAAACACTTATTATTTTGTGTTTTTGCAGTGTTATATAGTGCAGACTTGTCAGGTATTGGAGTGCTTTACATGAGCATTGGTTACATCACACAAGAACAAATTCATTTTGGTTGTAGACATGGGGAGACTAAGTGATTTGACCAGAATCACAGAATGTCGAGCTGAAGCAGAAACTTCAACCTGGTTCCCCAGTTGCAAAGTCTGCAGTTCTGGAAGTAACACCACATCCTCTCCCCTAAGTGCAACATTTAATCAAGTTGTCAACTAGATAAAAAAAACATAAAGATAACAAATAATTTAAAAGTGCTTTGTCGCTATTTGAAAACTCAGAAAATATGTCCTTATTTTAGTCTTTTAGAGCACTAACCATAATTTTGATGCCAATAAGACCCTCTCATATATGTAATTTCTAAAGGAATGCTCTAGGTATTACAGTTTTGATTACATCAAGATGATGTCAGGCGTTCCACACTTTTGTAATAAATATAGAATGTTAGCAATCTAGTTGTTCATTAGGATACTGTTGAGAGGCAGAGGCCAGGGGCACGGACTCTGAAAATTGAAGGCAGGTAGGAGGGTGCAAAGGCAACAATTTAACCACACTGAGCAGGCAGGAAGGGCCGTGGAAGCACAACAGACTATGGAGGGCAGTGGAAAGGGGGGCAGGGGCAACAAACCAACAATACAGGACTTGCAAGAGAGGCTGTTGGAGGGAAGATCTATTACGGGTCAAGGAAGCTAGGGGCGGTCCCCAGAGCCCCGGGAGCCACCACAGAACTGAGCAGGAGAGTGAGTCAGGGACAAAAGGGGCACCTTAATTTGAGCCGGGGTGCCTAGGAACGCTTGCGCCAAAAATGAAGAAAACAGACATATGAGACATGGAATTGGAGGCAGAATACGATGGCAGTTTAATGAGAAGATGCAACTTCAAAGAAACCGCAGAATAGAGACATAAATTACAAAATACAGAATCCAGATAATCATACAGCTGTCATGATATTCTCTGTATCTCAATTAATGGACTGACAGAGAGAGAGAGAAAACACATCTATAAATGCATCATGAGAAACAAGTTACACCAAGGAAAATGTTACCTAGGGACACTCACATTTACTCTTAGAGCAAGCATTCCTGCAATTACAATACAACATCTTTTAAATGCAAAAGTAAAGAGAACAATGGTTAAACATAACATGACATTTCATATAGGTAAAATAGAATAAGATACTTCAAGCAAAGCAGAGCAAGACATTTTAAGCAAAAGAAGACAAGAGCTCCCAGTTCTTGGGGAAAACCTGCACAGCCTGTTAACCTACATACAGACGGCGAGGTTGTCCGTCGATATCTGTGGGTGCTCCTTTTTTATATCATTTTGTGGGCTCCTTTGCACGCTACATCTACCTACGTATGCTACCCAAAAGCTTCGTCTGCAGATTTTACCAGACATTTCGTCATTTACCCACTTAATGCTGACAATGGACTGGGTGAAAAGGTCAGTCTCTCAGGCCAATCGCTTATCGTAAGTTCCATAGAGCAAGCAGAAAATAATGGGTATTGTACAGGAATTCAATATATTCATGTATAAAATCTCCTCAGTTCTCCTAACTTGACGCTCTGCGGTTGCCACTTCCTTAAAAGCGGGAAACCTGCCCAGGAAGCAAGTACCAGTCCAGGATGCAGCCTACTGTATGTCGACAGCTTCAGGGGGATGTTGAACTTTGATACCGAGCACGGAGCACTCGGGTAGGGTGGGGGCTACTAGTTTGGAGCAGAAGGCCTCGCAGACCTGCCTTCAGACTGCTATACACTAAAATTGCAGAGCTATGGTCAATTTAACAAAGAGGCCTACATATTGAACAGAAGGGCCTACACAGGGGTTTTATGCTGGCTGAGTGGTAAGGATGTCTCAGGATAATTATATAGCAACACAGGACCCGCTGGTCAATTTAATACGGCCTACAAATGCGGCTGGCAAGGCAAGGACAAGGGTCTTATACTTCAGGTGTGGACAGAATGGGCCAGGGGCCCCCTGTGATACAAAATCTACCCTCCTTCAAGGCTGTGGCAATGTAATAGACCATTGTGGGCAGAAGGAAGAGGCAATGGTAGTACAACCATACATGCCAACAGACCAGATTCAGCCAGGAAACGTCCAATGTTTTTAAGCTCAAATGGGCTTTATTTGATCTGTCTCCTGTCTACAATATCCTCTTTTTCAATGTAACTCAAAGGGGAAAATCAATACCCCAGTTTTTTTTCAAAATCTCCCTCTTACCAAGTTCAAAATGTTCGCAAGTATGGTACATTGGATCATGGAAGGAAATGGGATAGGGACATGGACTTGGATAACAGAGGACAGGAGAGACATGGAGAGGTGCACCAAACTGACCCTGCAGGGCAGGCATCAGGGTTTGCAGCAGCACAATACACCACACAGGGCATGCAGGACGGGAGTGCAGCACAACAATCCATAGAAAGCAAGAGGGAGGGGACAGGACCATGCACATGGACAACAGAGAACAGAGGGGCAAGAGGCAATGGTAGCTAGCTGACCATAATGGACAGACAGGAGAGAAGGCTGCAGCATAACAGACCATAAAGGGCAGGAGGGACGGATCAGGGGCATTACAATGGAACAGACAAGCCAGGAGGGAGGGAGTAGGGGTCTGCACATGTAAACAGAGGGCTGGGGGAAAGGGGGCAGGGCAGGAGCAGCAAGATAGCCATGGAGGTCAGGCAGGATGGGCACTAGAAGCAAGACACAACATGAAGAGCAACAGTGAGACTGTGATGGCATACACACAGACCATGGAGGGAAGGTGGGAGGGGGTCAGGGGCAGCTAACTGACCACACAGGGAAGGTGGGAGGGGCCATGGCAGCACAGAAGACCATGCATGGCAAGTGGGAGGGTTCAGTGGCAGCACAATGGCTATGATGGGCAAGAAGGAGGGTGCAGGGGCATGCACAAAGGACGATGGAGGATAGAAGGGAGGGTCAGGACCTGTGCACAGACAAGAAAGTTCCGGGGAAGGGGCCTCACAACAGACCACACGGGGCAGGCAGGAGGAGCAGTTGCAGCACAACAGACCAGGGAGGGCAGAAGGGTGTGGCAGTACAATGGACCATGTAGGACAGGAGGAAGAGGATAGAGGCATGGCATGTGGACAGGCAGGGTGGAGGTGGCAGGGACAGGTTACAGTCATCTGACAATGCTAGGCAGGTGGAAGGGGAGTGGCAGCTCAACAGAACACTCAGAGTAGATAGGAGTGGCAGGTCCATGGGACATGGTGGGCAAAAAGGATGGAGCAGGGGCATGCACAAAGACATCGGAGGGCAGGGGGAAGGAGAATAGGGGCAGCAAGCTAAGCACAGAGTTTAAGCAGGAGGTCAATGATGGGGCATAGAATTGGGCAATGGAGGGCAGGAGGAGTGGACTGGTACATCATACTAAATTGAGGGCAGTGGCAGCACATCAGACCATGCATGGCAGGAGGGAGGAGGCTAGTCCATGGATTCACACAACAGAGGATAGGGAGGAGGGGGATGGGGCAGCAAGCTAACTGTTCAGAGAAGGCGGGTATTAGAAACTTTATTGTTTTTAAAACATTTTGTCTGTGCAAACTACTTAAAATATGAACAAGTATGCAGCATAATCTCACTTTTATTCAGGAAGAAGAAGACGTTAGTGACTGTGACTCCGGGCTCACTTGGCAAAAACACCCCCTGACCCTCCACCCCCTATCGCAAAATGTAATGCCCGTGAAAAGGGTAGGTGAACACAGTGTTATATAGAACATAGTCCTGAGAGCACGATTGAAAATGAAAACTAGATATAGTGTATGGTATAAACTATGCACCAAAAAGTGTGATATAAGATGAACCAGGCGTGAAATATAATATGCAATACATTGTGCGCAATGACAGATTCATTGGAGAGCGCGAGATAGCACAGGCACTAGCGCGTGCTATGCGATATGCGCCTTGGAGTGTAATATGCACAGGGCAGTGTTGTGTAACCTAACTAGTCTCTAAAGTTGTAATATAAAATATGTGCTGGGGAGTGTAACGTTGCATATGCACTGTGACAAAGATATGGATCCCAAATTGTAATATGTATGGCATAGCACTGTGCGTTATAACATAGGCATCGAGGAAGGCACGTTAGATGGGGCAATATAACCCGTGCGAAGACAAGTGTGGCATGACATTTTCACGGGGTGGTGTTACAGTGCACATGGGCTAGAGAGTGTCATAGCATATGCACTAGCTAGTGGAATACAATACAGAGGTGTGTGGCACTCGGCAGGCAATGGTGGGTGTAACACAGCATTGGGCTCTGTCAGGAGCGCGCTGTGACTCGCAAGTGATGTTCGTCCCCTTTCCAGAGAGTAAAATAAAAAGTATTACACATCCGGCAGTGGATGTGTGTTTTATTAACTGTGAGGGGGGTTTCTTGCATAGTTTTGGTCGAATTTTTGTCGAATCCCCTTTGAATGGCTTGGTGTGCATGTGTATTAAATGTGCCCGTCAATAGCTACCCATGTTTGTATAAATAAACGACAAGGGTGTCTACCGGCATTAGGCACGGTAGAGCATCAGACATGTCAGAGCTTCACTAGTGGTGTAAATACATTCCACGTGGATTAATTGCATGCATAGTCGCCTTTTAATGAATATCACGCAAATCGTCATGGTGATAGGTACGTACGGTTTGTCCAGCATGTCCTAGGTGTGTCTATAAATATATATTTTTTAAAAATAATAAAAAACAGTGGCCGGCCCTGGGGATTGGGGTCAAAAAAATATAATTAGGAGACAGGCCCTGGGGGATGGGGTCATCAGGGCCAATAAATTAGAATAAGAAGGGGAACCACACAGCCCCCCTTCTTAAAAAAATAAAATAAATAAAATAAATAAAAGACTGGCATTGTGCCGGAGGCCATGCCCCCTCCATGCAGCACTCTGCAAACGCGCCCCCAACAGGCATCTCCAGTATGCGCCAGGGAGCTGCGCTGCAGACAGGTGTTCTGAGGCCAAGCCCCTTTTTACACCTCTCTGCAACGCAGCTCTGTGGTGCTTACTGGAGGTACCTAGTGGTCTAGTGTGACCCTAGGGACCCTTAGGATTCAAGGGGACTTAATCTCTCAACTTAGAACAGCCACAGGGCGCGTTTACACAGTGGTGAAGGGAGGGGACGGGGCCTGAGGTGACGTGTGCAAACACGCACCATGGCACGTTTTAAATTGGGGATATAATTTCCCTTCAATACTGAGGGCCCCTGGGGGCTAACTAGCCCACCAAGTGCTTCCAGTAAGCGCTACTGAGCTGCATTGCAGAGAGGTGGTCCAGGCCGTGCCACTTTTTACACCTCTCTGCAACGCAGCTCTGTGGCACTTACTGGAGGTACCTAGTGGGCTAGTTGGACCCTAGGGACCCTCAGGACTCAAATGAACTTAATCTCCCAACTAAAAACGGACACAGGGTGTGTTTACACAATGGTGAAAGGAGGGGACGGGGCCTGAGTTAACGTGTGCAAAAACGCCCTGTGGCCTGTTTTAAGAGGTAGTTTTAATCCCCATGCCCTATTATATACTAGGGGCTTATAGAGGAGGTAAGGCTAATCACAGGGGGACCCCAACGCATAATGTTCCCTAGTGTATGTAGGTGTTTTCACTGTATTCTAAGTGTCTTTTAACATAGCACTGGCTCTAGGACTGGTTAGTCAGACTCAGTTACCACCAGTATCCGTCTGAAAAAGTTGAGGGTACAGGATGATTTTGCAACAAGGCTTCTTTCTGCTCTTCTTTTTGTTCTTTCTGCACGTTATCCTTCTTCCTGCACTTATCTTCGTATTTGAGGACTTCTGTTGCTTCTTTCTGCACTTCTTTTGTTTCTTTCTGGGCATTTTTTCTTCTTTCTTCACATGTCCTATCTCTGTAGGCATAGTTAGAAATTAGCATTTAAAAAACCTTTGAAATTAACAGAAAAAACCATAGGTTTCAGGCACGTTATAGTTAGGAATTAGCATTTAAAAAACCTCAGAAATTCACTGAAAAAACCATAGGTTTCAGGGGTGTTATAGTTAGCTGGACTTTTCACTTGTACAAAACCATTGAAATTCCCCCGTTATAGTTAGTTCAGCTAACTATAACTCGCGCGCCCGCAATGCACTGCTGATGACGTCACATATTACATCACTCATGACATGGTCAGTGACATCACTCATGACATCACTGATGACATCTCAAATGACATCACTGATGACATCACTGATGACATCATCCTTGTGATAGAGTGGCAGACCTCCTCTCACCCTAATATAACCTTTGATACACACATTCAAAAATAGAGACTAAAATTTTCAAAACAATGGACATACCAATACCAGTTACAACAACCTCTTCAGTAATTCTAAGATCCACATACACATCCACTCATTCACCAACAGTCCAATACAGTCACTCATACATGTACTCACTCATCATATGTACTCATACACCTATACATCCTGTTACACAACACCACTCATCCATAGAGTTACTCACACACATAGTCACTCATGCTAATAAAGAATCAAACATACATTTACTTGCATATACAGTTATACACACACCACCACACTTACTTCTACGGAAACTTACACATACTTAGTCTTTTAAACAATCACTTATAGAAACACATACTTATTCATACAGGAACTCTTTCAATCTCTCACTCTCACATATACTCACATATATACACCAATAGTCACATATACTAGTTTAAAACAAATGTAGTTACTCATAAAGACACTATTGAGACAGTCATTCACTCACTAACACACCCATACACACACTCATCCACCCATACAGTCCTGCACACATACTGTGTTCAACACATACAAACAGTGAGTCACTCATTCATGCACCTATGCACTACGTAATACCCCCACCGAACCATGCAGACACTCAGACTGATACTCAAAAAACCAACTAATAACCTATATAGACACCCATGTAGCTACTCACCAACCCATGCAGCCACTTATACACAAAATGAGAGACTGATACAGATATTTACATATTTAAACATTACTCACTAAGCCATGTGTTCACTATGATACACTTAATCAGTCAGTTACACAATCAATTTTTCAAAAACAAATCATCCATTTAGACACTTATATACCCATTTATTCTTCCATCGACCTTGAGATATACATATATAAAACATATTTAATTTTCAGAATAACACACATTCACTGGATGATGTCATCAGTGATGTCATCAGTGATGTCATTTGAGATGTCATCAGTGATGTCATGAGTGATGTCACTGACCATGTCATGAGTGATGTAATATGTGACGTCATCAGCAGTGCATTGCGGGCGCGCGAGTTATAGTTAGCTGAACTAACTATAACGGGGGAATTTCAATGGTTTTGTACAAGTGAAAAGTCCAGCTAACTATAACACCCCTGAAACCTATGGTTTTTTCAGTGAATATATATATATATATATATACATATATATGTGTATATATATATTCACTGAAAAAAACATAGGTTTCAGGGGCGTTATAGTTAGCTGGACTTTTCACTCGTACAAAACCATTGAAATTCCCCCGTTATAGTTAGTTTAGCTAACTATAACTCGCGCGCCCGCAATGCACTGCTGATGACGTAACATATTACATCACTCATGACATGGTCAGTGACATCACTCATGACATCACTGATGACATCTTAAATGACATCACTCATGACATCACTGATGACATCATCCAGTGAATGTGTGTTTTTCTGAAAATTATATATGTTTTATTTATGTATATCTCAAGGTCGATGGAAGAAGAAATGTGTTTATAAGTGACTAAATGGATGATTTGTTTTTGAAAAATTGATTGTATAACTGACTGATTAAGTGTATCTTAGTGAATACATTGCTTAGTGAGTAAAGTTTAAATATGTAAATATCTGTATCAGTCTCTCACTTTGTGTACAAGTGGCTGCATGGGTTGGTGAGTAGCTACATGAGTGTCTATATAGGTTATTAGTTGTTTTTTTGAGTATCAGTATGAGTGTCTGAGTGTCTGTATGGTTCGGTGGGGGGTATTACGTAGTGCATAGGTGCATGAATGAGTGACTCACTGTATGTGTTGAAGACAGCATGTGTGCAGCACTGTATGGGTGGATGAGTGTGTGCAAGGGTGTGTTAGTGAGTGAGTGAATGACTGTCTCAATAGTGTCTTTATGAGTAACTACATATGTTTTAAACTAGTATATGTGACTATTGGTGTATATAAGTGAGTATATGTGAGAGTAAGAGATTGAAGAGTTCCTGTATGAATAAGTATGTGTTTCTATAAGTGATTGTTTAAAAGACTAAGTATGTGTAAGTTTCTGTAGAAGTAAGTGTGGTGGTGTGTGTATAACTGTATATGCAAGTAAATGGATGTTTGATTCTTTATTAGCATGAGTGACTATGTGTGTGAGTAACTCTATGGATGAGTGGGGTTGTGTAACAGGATGTATAGGTGTATGAGTACATATGATGAGTGAGTACATGTATGACTGACTGTATAGGACTGTTGGTGAATGAGTGGATGTGTATGTGGATCTTAGAATTACTGAATAGGTTGTTGTAACTGGTATTGGTATGTCTATTGTTTTGAACATTTTAGTTTCTATTTTTGAATGTGTGTATCAAAGGTTATATTAGGGGGAGAAGAGGTCTGCCACTCTATCACAAGGATGATGTAATCAGTGATGTCATTTGAGATGTCATCAGTGATGTCATGAGTGATGTCACTGACCATGTCATGAGTGATGTAATATGTGACGTCATCAGCAGTGCATTGCGGGCGCGTGAGCTATAGTTAGCTGAACTAACTATAATGGGGGAATTTCAATGGTTTTGTACGAGTGAAAAGTCCAGCTAACTTTAACGCCCCTGAAACCTATGGTTTTTTCAGTGAATTTCTAAGGTTTTTTAAATGCTAATTTCTAACTATAACGTGCCTGAAACATATGGTTTTTTCAGTGAATTTCAAAAGTTTTTTAAATGCTAATTTCTAACTATGCCTACAGAGATAGGACATGTGAAGAAAGAAGAAAAAACGCACAGAAAGAAAAAAAAGAAATGCAGAAAGAAGTAACAGAAGTCCTCAAAGACAAAGAAAAGTGCAGGAAGAAGGATAACGTGCAGAAAGAACAAACAGAAGAGCAGAAAGAAGCCTTGTTGCAAAATTATCCTGTACCCTCAACTTTTTCAGACGGATACTGGTGGTAACTGAGTCTGACTAACCAGTCCTAGAGCCAGTGCTATGTTAAAAGGCACTCAGAATACAGTGAAAACACCTACATACACTAGGGAACACTATGCGTTGGGGTCCCCCTGTGATTAGCATGACCTCCTCTGTAAGACCCTAGTATATAATAGTGCAGGGGATTAAAACTACCTCTTTAAAGGCGCCACAGTGCGTGTTTGCACACGTCACCTCAGGCCCCGTCCCCTCCCTTCTCCATTGTGTAAACACGCCCTGTGGCCGTTTTAACCCCTTCCATGCTGCGCAGATTCCGCCGCTGTGCTGACGGAATCTTGCGCGGGCGTGGTCATGACGGAACGGTTCCGTCATGAGCACAGCTCAACCGTGGCTCATGACGGAACCGTTCCGTCATGAGCACCGAAGGGGTTAAAATGGGAGATTAAGTCCCCTTGAATCCTGAGGGTCCCTAGGGTCCAACTAGACCACTAGGTACCTCCAGTAAGCGCCACAGAGCTGCGTTGCAGAGAGATGTAAAAAGGGGCAAGGCCTAGACCACCTCTCTGCAACGCAGCACAGTGGCGCTTACTGGAAGCACCTGGTGGGCTAGTTGGCCCCCAGGGTCCCTCAGGATTGAAGGAGAATTATTTCCCCAACTTAAAACGCACCACAGGGCGTGTTTGCACACGTTAACTCTGGCCCCGTCCCCTCCCTTCACCACTGTGTAAACACGCCCTGTGGCCGTTTTTAGTTGGGAGAGTAAGTTCATTTGAATCCTGAGGGTCCCTAGGGTCCAACTAGCCCACTAGGTACCTCCAGTAAGCGCCACAGAGCTGCGTTGCAGAGAGGTGTAAAAAGTGGCACGACCTGGACCACCTCTCTGCAACGCAGCTCAGTGGCGCTTACTGGAAGCACCTGGTGGGCTAGTTAGCCCACAGGGGCCCTCAGGATTGAAGGAGAATTATTTCCCCAACTTAAAACGCGCCATAGGGCGTGTTTGCACACATCACCTCAGGCCCCGTCCCCTCCCTTCCCCACTGTGTAAATACGCCCTGTGGCCGTTTTTTAAGTTGGGAGATTAAGTCCCCTTGAATCCTGAGGGTCCCTAGGGGCAAAATAGGCCACTAGGTAAGTCCAGTAAGCGCCATTGCAGAGAGGTGTAAAAAGGGGCACGGCCTGCACCACCTCTCTGCAATGCAGAGCAGTGGCACTTACTGGAAACACCTGGTGGGCTAGTTGGCCTCCAGGGTCCCTCAGGATTGAAAGAGAATTATTTCCCCAACTTAAAACGTGCCACAGGGCGTGTTTGCACACATCACCTCAGGCCCCGTCCCCTCCCTTCACCACTGTGTAAACTCGCCCTGTGGCCGTTCTGAGTTGAGAGATTAAGTCCCCTTGAATCCTAAGGGTCCCTAGGGTCAAACTAGCCCACTAGGTACCTCCAGTAAGCGCCACAGAGCTGCGTTGCATAGAGGTGTAAAAAGGGGCGTGGCCTCAGAACACCTGTCTGCAACGCAGCTCCCTGGCGCATACTGGAGATACCTGTTGGGCTAGTTGGCCCTCAGGGACCATCAGTATTGAAGGGGAATTAATTCCCCAACTTACAACTGGCCAAGGGGCGCGTTTGCGGAGTGCTGCAAGGAGGGGGCGTGGCCTCCGGCGAGATGCCGGTCTTTTATTTATTTTATTTTTTTAAGAAGGAGGGCTGTGAGGCCCCCTTCTTTTTCTCATTTATTGGCCCTGGGGACCCAATCCCCAGGGCCTGCACCCTAATTTTTTTTGTTGAAAAAAAAAAAATTGGCCCTCCCAAGGCCTTAATCGGCCCCGAGGACCCAAACCCGTGGGTCTTAGCCTTTTTTTTTTTATTCTTTAGGAGGGGGACTGCGTTGCCCCCCTCCTCAGGCCACTTATGGCCCCGGGGACCCCATCCCCCGGGGCCGGCCTTTGTTTTTTATTATTTATTTATTTATTTTAAATATAGAAACACCTAGGACATGCTTGACAAACCGTATGTACCTATCACCATGACGATTTGCGTGATATTCATTAAAAGGCGACTATGCATACAATGAATCCACGTGGAATGTATTTACACCGTTAGTGAAACTCTGACGTGTCTGATGCCCTACCGTGCCTAATCCCGGTGCCCCCGCTGATGGGTACTCACCAAGTAGACACCCTTGTCGTTTATTTATACAAACATGGGTAGCTATTGACGGGCACATTTAATACACACGCACACCAAGCCATTCAAGGGGGATTCGACAAAAATTTGACCAAACTATGCAAGAAACACACCTCACGGTTAATAAAACACATATCCACTGACGGATGTGTAATACTTTTTATTTTACTCTCTGGAAAGGAGACAAACCTCACTTGAGAGTCACAGTGTGCTCCTGGCTGAGCCCAATGCTGTGTTACACCCACCAGTGCCCACTGAGTGCCACACACCTCTGTGTTGTATTCCACCAGCTAGTGCATATGCTGTGACGCTCTCTAGCCCATGTGCACTGTAACATCACCCCGTGAATATGTCATGCCACACTTGCCTTCGCACCGGTTATATTGCCCCATCTAACGTGTCTTACTCGATGCCTATGTTATAACGCACAGCGCAATGCCATACATATTACAATCTGTGATCCATATCTTTGTCACAGTGCATATGCAACGTTACACTCCCCAGCACATATTTTATATTACAACTTTGGAGACTAGTTAGGTTACACAACACTGCCCTGTGCATATTACACTCCAAGGCGCATATCGCATTGCACGCGCTAGTGCCTGTGCTATCTCGCGCTCTCCAATGTATCTGTCATTGCGCACAATGTATTGCATATTATATTTCACGCCCCGGTTCCTCTTATATCACACTTTTTGGTGCATAGTTTATACTATATACTATATCTAGATTTCATTTTCAATCGTGCTCTCAGGACTATGTTCTATATAACACTGCGTCCATCTACCTTTTTCACGGGCATTACATTTTGCGATGGGGGTGGAGGGTCAGTGGGTGTTTCTGCCAAGTGAGCCCGGAGTCACAGTCACAAACGTCCTCTTCTTCCTGAATAAAATTGAGATTATGCTGCATACTTGTTCATATTTTAAGTAGTTCGCACAGACACACATTTTAAAAACAATAAAGTTCCTAATACCCACCTTCTCTGAACAGTTAGCTTGCTGCCCCATCCACCTCCTCCCTATCCTCTGTTGTCTGAATCCATGGGCTATCCTCCTCCCTCCTGCCATGCATGGTCTGAAGTGCTGCCACTGCCCTCCATTTAGCATGATGTACCAGTCCACCCCTCCTGCCCTCCATTGCACAATTCTATGGCCCATCATTGACCTCCTGCTTAGGCTCTGTGCTTAGCTTGCTGCTCCTATTCTCCTTGCCCCTGCCCTCCGATGTATTTGTGCATGCCCCTGCTCCATCCTTTTTGCCCACCATGTTCCATGGACCTGCCACTCCTATCTACTCTGAGTGTTCTGTTGAGCTGCCACTCCCCTCCCACCTGCCTAGCATTGTCAGATGACTGTAACCTGTCCCTGCCACCTCCATCCTGCCTGTCCACATGCCATGCCCCTATCCCCTTCCTCCTGCCCTCCATGGTCCATTTTACTGCCACACCCTTCTGCCCTCCCTGGTCTGTTGTGCTGCAACTGCTCCTCCTGCCTGCCCCGCACGGTCTGTTGTGAGGCCCCTTCCCCTGAACTCTCTTGTCTGTGCCCAGGTCCTGACCCTCCCTTCTATCCTCCATGGTCCTTTGTGCATGCCCCTACACCCTCCTTCTTGCCCATCATAGCCATTGTGCTGCCACTAACCCTCCCGCTTGCCATGAATGGTCTTCTGTGCTGCCATGGCCCCTCCCACCTTCCCTGTGTGGTCAGCTAGCTGCCCCTGACCCCCTCCCACCTTCCCTCCATGGTCTGTGTGTATGCCATCATAGTCTCACTGTTGTTCTCCATGGGGTGTCTTGTTTCTAGTGCCCATCCTGCCTGACCTTCATGGTCATCTTGCTGCTCCTGCCCTGCCCCCTTGCCCCCAGCCCTCTGTTTCCATGTGCAGACCCCTATTCCCTCCCTCCTGGCTTGTCTGTTCCATGGTAATGCCCCTGACCCATCCCTCCTGCACTTTATGGTCTGTTATGCTGCAGCTTTCTCTCCTGTCTGTCCATTATGGTCAGCCAGCTACCATTGCCTCTTTCCCCTCTGTTCTCTGTTGTCCATGTGCATGGTCTGGTCCCCTCCCTAATGCTTTCTATGGATTGCTGTGCTGCACTCCCGTCCCGCATGCCCTGTGTGGTGTATTGTGCTGCTGCAAACCCTGATGCCTGCCCTGTAGGGTCAGTTTGGTGCACTTCTCCATGTCCCTCCTTTCCTCTGTTATCCGAGTCCATGTCCCTACCCCAATTCCTCCTGCCTACCATGATCCAATGTACCATACGTGCGAACATTTTGAACTTGGTAAGAGGGAGATTTTGAAAAAAAACTGGGGTATTAATTTTCCCCTTTGAGTTACAAATTTAAAAAGAGACAGATCAAATAAAGCCCATTTGTGCTTAAAAACATTGGACGTTTCCTAGCTGAAACGGTTCTGTTGGCATGTATGGTTGTACTACCACTTCCTCTTCCTTCTGCCCACAATGGTCTATTATATAGCCACAGCCTCTCTTGCCAGCCCTGTATTGTTGGTTTGTTGCCCCTGCCCAACTTTCCACTGCCCTCCATAGTCTGTTGTGCTGCCACTGCCCTTCCTGCCTGCCCAGTGTGGTCAAATTGTTGCCTCTGCACTCTCCTACCTGCCTTCAATTTTCAGAGTCCGTGCCCCTGGACTCTGCCTCTCAACAGTATCCCCATGAACAACTAGATTGCTAACATTCTATATTTATTACAAAAGTGTGGAACGCCTGACGTCATCTTGATGTAATCAAAACTGTAATACCTAGAGCATTTCCTTTAGAGATTACATATATGAGAGGGTCTTATTTGCATCAAAAATATGGTTAGTGCTCTAAAAAACTAAAATGAGGACATATTTTCGGAGTTTTCAAATAGCGACAAATAACTTTTAAATTATTTGTAATCTTTATGTTTTTTTATCCAGTTACCACTTGATTAAATGTTGCACCTAGGGGAGAGGATGTGGTGTTACTTCCAGAGCTGCAGACTTTGCAACTGGGGAACCAGGTTGGAGTTTCTGCTTCAGCTCAACATTCTGTGATTCTGGTCAAATCCCTTAATCTCCCCATGTCTACAACCAAAATGAATTTGATCTTGTGTGATGTAAACAATGCTCATGTAAAACACTCCAATAGCTGACAAGTCTGCACTATATAAAACTGCAAATACACAAAAAATAAGTGTTTTGCACACTTCTGTCATTGGGCTACATGTGGGCTACATCTGGGTGATATTTGTGCTGCATTTGGGCTCTTTTGTCTCTGGTGGCCATCTTGGGAGATTTATTTGTAATGAAGTTTCCTAATTTCCTCATCTACTGCAGTCTCCTCAGTAGGAAATGCCTTCAGTTTTTTACTTTGATTCCATCAAGAAGGTATTCAGATATGTCACACATTTGCCATAAATTCTGAATGTTAGCACTCTAGTTGCTCATTAGCTCACTGTAGTAAAGCTACTGCTCACCACGAAAGTCTGCTGCTGGTATTAAAAGTGCATGTTTCAGTCTGCATATCAGAATTTTTTAATGAAATAGAAGAGGATTTGAGAAGTCACTCAAAATGTGCCCTCATTTTTCTTTCTTCAGCACTAATCATCATTTCTATGGCAAAATTAACCCCCTCATTGTGTTCCTTTTTAAATTAAATGTTTTAAGTGTTACCAGTTTATTCCAATCAAGATGGCTTCAGGTGTGCCATACTTTTGTCATAAGTAAGACAGTAAGCGCTCTAGTTGTTCTTAAGAACACTCTAGCACATTCTGTCATTGGGCTATACTTGGGCTACATCTGGGTCATATGTGGGCTACATTTGGGCTATTTTGTCTCTGGTGGCCATCTTGGGAGATTTATTTGTTATGAAGTTTCCTAATTTCCTCATTTACTGCAGTCTCCTCAGTAGGAAATACTTTCAGTTTTTTACTTTGGTTCCATCAAGAAGGCATTCAGATGTGTCACACATTTGCCATAAATTCTGAATGTTAGCACTCTAGTTGCTCATTAGATCACTGTAGTAAAGCTACTGCTCACCAGGGAAGTCTGCTGCTCGTATTCAAAGTGCATGTTTCAGTCTGCTTGTCAGAATTATTTTATGAAATAGAAGAGAATTTGAGAAGTCAAAATGTGCCCTAATTTTTCTTTCTGCAGCACTAATCATAATTTCTATGGCAAAATGAACCCCCTCATTTTGTTCCTTTGTAAATACAATGTTTTAAGTGTTACCACTTTATTCCAATTAAGATGGCTTCAGGTGTGCCACAATTTTGTCATAAATAAGACTGTTAGCGCTCTAGTTGTTCGTTAGAACACTCTGGGACATTCTGTCATTGGGCTATACTTGGGCTACATCTGGGTGATATTTGGGCTATATTTGGGGTCTTTTGTCTCTGGTGGCCATCTTGGGAGATTTATATGTTATAAAGTTTCCTAATTTCCTCATTTACTGCAGTCTCCTCAGTAGGAAATATTTTCAGTTTTTTACTTTGGTTTCATCAAGAAGGCAATCAGATGTGTCACACATTTGCCTTAAATTCTGAATGTTAGCACTCTAGTTGCTCATTGGATCACTGTAGTAAAGCTGCTGCTCACCAGGAAAGTCTGCTGCTGGTATTCAAAGTGCATGTTTCAGTCTGCATGTCAGAATTTTTTTATGAAATAGAAGAGGATTTGAGAAGTCAAAATGTGCCCTAATTTTTCTTTCTGCAGCACTAATCATAATTTCTATGGCAAAATGAACCCCCTCATTTTGTTCCTTTGTAAATTAAATGTTTTAAGTGTCACCACTTTATTCCAATTAAGATGGCTTCAGGTGTGCCACAATTTTGTCATAAGTAAGACTGTTAGCGCTCTAGTTGTTCGTTAGAACACTCTGGGACATTCTGTCATTGGGCTATACTTGGGCTACATCTGGGTGATATTTGGGCTATATTTGGGGTCTTTTGTCTCTGGTGGCCATCTTGGGAGATTTATATGTTATAAAGTTTCCTAATTTCCTCATTTACTGCAGTCTCCTCAGTAGGAAATACTTTCAGTTTTTTACTTTGGTTCCATCAAGAAGGCATTCAGATGTGTCACACATTTGCCTTAAATTCTGAATGTTAGCACTCTAGTTGCTCATTGGATCACTGTAGTAAAGCTGCTGCTCACCAGGAAAGTCTGCTGCTGGTATTCAAAGTGCATGTTTCAGTCTGCATGTCAGAATTTTTTTATGAAATAGAAGAGGATTTGAGAAGTCAAAATGTGCCCTAATTTTTCTTTCTGCAGCACTAATCATAATTTCTATGGCAAAATGAACCCCCTCATTTTGTTCCTTTGTAAATTAAATGTTTTAAGTGTCACCACTTTATTCCAATCAAGATGGCTTCAGGTGTGCCATACTTTTGTCATAAGTAAGACTGTTAGCGATCTAGTTGTCCGATAGAACACTCTGGGATAGTCTGTCATTGGGCTATACTTGCGCTACATCTGGGTGATATTTCATCTACATTTGGGCTCTTTTGTCTCTGGTGGCCATCTTGGGAGATTTATATGTTATGAAGTTTCCTAATTTCCTCATTTACTGCAGTCTCCTCAGTAGGAAATACTTTCAGTTTTTTAATTTGGTTCCATCAAGAAGGCATTCAGATGTGTCACACATTTGCCATAAATTCTGAATGTTAGCACTCTAGTTGCTCATTAGATCACTGTAGTAAAGCTACTGCTCACCAGGGAGGTCTGCTGCTGATATTCAAAGTGCATGTTTCAGTCTGCATGTCAGAATTTTTTCATGAAATAGAAGAGGATTTGAGAAGTCAAAATGTGTCCTTATTTTTCTTTCTGTAGCACTAATCATAATTTCTATGGCAAAATGAACCCCCTCATTTTGTTCCTTTGTAAATGAAATGTTTTAAGTGTTACCACTTTATTCCAATCAAGATGGCTTTGATGGAGCAGGGTTTTTACTCTGAAATGGAATACCTGTTTCATTTTCGCATGTTATAACTAAAAGTACTACTGATTAATTATTAAGTATTAAAAGTTTGTCGAATGTTGACTAACCAACCTTATTAACAAGAGAATTATACATGGGAATGCTATTGCATGGCTACATAACAAGTGAACTAAGTTGGTGAGCAAACTGACAGAAAACGATGTTGCTTATGTGATGTTATGGTGTTTGCGCTTATAATTAATATGCATTAATGGCTTCTGATGTCGCAAACGGCTAGATAAATACATACACATAAGGGTATTAGCAGGGGAATAACACTGTATAATCATTTCTATGCAGTAATTCTGTTTTATGTCTACTTTGCTTAAAGTTGTCCATTGTGGCCTGCCACAAAATGGCCGCCACCCGCAGCCTGCATTGGAGTTGCTGGAAATTTACAGAAAGGCTTCGTTCTGCCTGTGACCTTGCACCTCCGGTGAACTGAAAAGCCATAAACATGATGACAAGTCTGGGACATCAGCCAAAAGCCCCTGAAAGACGGAAAAGTTGATATGAACCTAGAGTGAACCCATCTTTGCAACAAATTCACCTAATAGAGACATCCGTGGATGTTGCGAATTAGTCATGAACATTCAATTCTGCTATTCATTATTTGGGACAATCTATGCGTGAGAATAACACGAACAATATTGAAAAAGTACCAAGATGACATTATTTCCGCCATTCATCCGTTCTGAATAAAGAAATGTTACTTTTTAGAATGTAAATTTCAGTATAAATATAAGTAGACTAGAGAGGTCTAGCGCCACTTCTTCCAGAGCTGATGATGCGAGGTCCCTACGCTGACGGAGAGGACGATGACTCTACATGATGACAGAAGACTCTAAATCTTCCTCAGAGGACCGGTTCTGACTTAGGATCTGACTTTTAGACAGAATAGGTAAATATTAGAGAAAATGAAATTTGCATTTAATTGGCTTTTCTTGAAATTTTAGATAAATGAACAATTTGTTTGAATTACTGTCTCGGGTGATTATTTCTGGTCATGTTTATTGATTATTATTGTATATTCTTTGAAATATATTTTGCTAGATCTACAGCAATCAGCTGGTCGCATTGACCTCTAGGTACAGGCAGATTAGATATAGAGCTCATTGAAAGGTGTTTCTCCTTTACAGGGCACGGATAGAGTAATTTAGGGTGAATGTTGGTGTAATGGGCCCCACCAGCGTGTGATGTGTGTATGCGTGTGTGACTGTGAAATCATTCCATCCGTGGAAGTAGAGGGGATTCGGAAGCTCTGATCTGCACCAGCTTCAGGTGTGCTATATGTTTGTCATAAGTAAGACTGTTAGCGCTCTAGTTGTTCTTTAGAACACTCTGGGAAGCTGCAGTAGAACACAAAGGAATCAACTGACAGTCTCTGCCCTTGTTGGATGTACATGTTTTACTGAGAATGTCAGACTTCATTCTCACATGACTGAGAAAGATAATGTGAATTTACAGAAAATATGCTCTCAGTTTAGCTTATAGATCACCTTCCAAACCTCTGTGGGAAAAGCATGAGAAAATAGTTTTCTCTCAAACATGATTCATGATATCCCAGCAGAAGGCTTTTTCACATGGTAAAATCACCTTAGAACATACCACAATTCCTAAAATGAGTATGGTACCATCAACAAATGATTTATAATTTAACTAACGTCTTAAAACCTTCTATTAACTGCAATGCTTTTTAATGAGGTGCTATCATGTATATTGGTCCCAAGATGGCTGCCAACTCTTCTTGTATGAAGTACTGACAGCCAATCAGATCTCACGATGAGATGTGTGGTTAGGCTCCGCCCAGATTTATCTATCTTTTTAACTCTCATTTTCTCAGGAACTACTGAACGGATTTACACCATTTAAGCAAAAGGCACGAGTCTTTGCAAAATTTGGTGTAATTCTGTTCAGCAGTTCGGGCTGTAGCTGCGTCAACAGGTTCTATGGGAAAATGCATGGGGAAAACATGTTTTGGGACCCCCCTTTTTTCTCGGTCCCGCTTGACGAATCACCGTGAAATTTTCAGGTTAGGAGTGAACCGGAGCTGGCCAAAAGTTTGGAAAATTTCGTGAAGATTCGTCAATCGGCGCCAACGTTATTCCAAATAGAATGTTGCGGATTTCCTATTGAAAATAGGTCCTAACTATAACTCCCTACTGGCGACTGCCAGTAGGTAATATGTATATATATATATATATATCAGCGATTTCCACAGCGTCTCAGCCTTTCACAGCCACACAGGGACACGGACCACAGATTTTGTGCCAATTTGCGTGTTTATTCAGATGCCGCCATAACGCGTTTCAACTCCTTCGAGTCTTGTTCACATGGTAACGTTTTTTAGCGGCAGAAGCATTTTTAAAGTAACAACGTGTTCTGTGATTGGGTTGCACAATTCTATGGAAATGGTAGAGGTATTCTACGTAGATTTTGTCACGTCATTCGTATGTTTTACAAATACATTTCATAACAGTAATACATTGCGTTTGATGGTATCATAATTTGCAGTTTGTCAATGTTCATAATAATAATATATTATGACATGGTATGATCTAAAATAATACATGCTTAAATGCGGTTTCTGTAAATTTTATGATCATACTAAAAGTGTGTTTTGTAAATCCTTTTATATAAAATACCCACAATTTGAAAAAGAAGACCTGGATCCAATGATGTACAAATGGTGCTGTAAAGTGCTTAAATTTAATGTGCAAAAATATATATATATATATGTAAAAAATGTGTTTCATTGTCACTTCGATATTGCTGTTAGTAGCTATTGCCATTTGAAAATGTTATATTTTTAAGATGTTTTTTTCTGGTCCTATTAAAAATAGTGTCAAGTATAGACAGACTTGAGAAATGTATGGTTAAGTGTGTAGACTGCATCATATATGGGATATTTTTATGAAACTGAACATACATCTCAAACATGTGGTGCAAAATTATGCTCAAATAAATACGTAAATACACATATATAAATACATAAATAAATATATAAATATATAAATATATAAATATGCACATAAATACACCAACACATAAAATAGATATATTTGTCATATTCCTAAATTCCTCATAAAACTTCATAAAAAATCTTAAAAATATTGTTCGGTTTCTAAGAAGACATGCTAGACAAATAGGAGGCTATTTATATGCAAGTGTACAGATCCTCCGTGATATTAAGACCACCTGGGGTCTTTGTGTCGAGGTTCAAAATGTATTGAGTTTCCAATTTTCTCAATTTGACCACTCTGTTTCCTCCACGTCTACTTTGGGGAATACAGTCTATTAGGAAGAATTTTAAATCCTGACTTTTTGAGTTATGGTATTCACGGAAATGTCTGGCTACCGGATATGTATCATCATGATTGTTAATGGCTCTTATATGTTGTAGGATCCGTTTGTGGGCTTGTAGCTTAGTGCTACCAATGTATTGTAGCCCACATGGACATATTAGAACATATATAACATATTCCGTCTTGCAAGTGAGTAGCTTTTTTATTTTGATTTCCTCCTTACTAAAAGGTGTTGAGTATGAAGTTCTGTTTATGCCCAACTGGCATGCCTTGCATGTTTTACATCTATAAAAACCATAATGGGTTTTGAGCCAACTACAAGTTTCAATTACTTCAGGAGTTGTTGAAACAAGTTTATCCCTCATAGATATTCCTCTCTTGTACGTAATAGATACTTTTTTGGGCAAAGATTCTCCTAGGACTGGATCGCTTAGGATAAGTGGCCAATTGCTCATCATGATTTTGCGTAGCTCTTTGTGTTGGTTGTTATAATCTATAATGAAGCGAAATTCGCTTTTGGCATTGTCCTCTGTGGCATTTGCTGCTAATGACTGTTGTTTCTTTGAATTGGGTTTTATTAAGTCCAAGCGATCCCTGTTCATGGATTTGGCAATCGCTCCATCTATGGTTTTGTGAGAATATCCCCTAGCAAGGAATCTATTTGTGGCTAGTTTTTGTTCCTGTCTAAGGACTATCTCATTGCTGTTTATGCGTCTTAATCTAAGCATTTCCCCGTAGGGGATGCTATTGATTAAGTGTCGGGGATGGGTACTAGAATTATGCAGAGTTGAATTTCCCGCTGTTTTTTTGCGGTAAAGTTTGGTTTCAATTTTGTTTTTGTCAATGTATATGCTGGTGTCAAGAAAATTAACAGATGAGTTATTAATAGTACCTGTAAATTCGAGATTTAGATTATTTTTGTTGATAGAGGTTAGGAAATGTTCTGCCTCCTGTTGTCCTTCCTTCCATATTATAAAAAGATCATCAATAAATCTCAACCAGATAACAATGTTATTTTTCATGATTTCCCTGAATTCATTGGCTAGAACCAGCTCCTCCCACCAACCCATGTGGAGACATGCGTAGCTGGGGGAGAAGCTGGCTCCCATAGCTACTCCTGTTGACTGTTGATAGTGCATGTTATTAAACATAAAAACATTGTTGTTTAAACAAAATTCGACCATATCTATTAACATTTTACTGTGGTCTGTTAATATTGGTGTCTCCGAGCTTAAATAATGTCGAAGTGCTTGTAGTCCATCACTGTGTTTGATGCTCGTGTAGAGCGATGTCACATCTAATGCCATCATTAGATAGTCCTCCTGCCATTTGATGTCTTTGAGTTTGTGAAGGAAATCACTTGTGTCCCTTACATATGATTTTAGACCTTGTACATGACTTTGCAGGTAATAATCCACATATTGTGAGGTGTGTTCTAGCAGACTCCCACGTGCCGATATAATTGGTCTACCAGGTGGTTGGTTTCTATTCTTATGGATCTTGGGAATAAAGTACATGGATGCTGTTGTTGGGCTGTCATTTTTTAGGAAATTATATTCCTCTTTGGTTATAAGATCTTTAGTTCTCCAGTTTAGTAATTTGATATTGTACTGCTGGTATATTGTTTTTAGATCTGCTCCATTTATTTTTGCATAACATTTACCGTCATTGAGTTGTGACAACGCCTCCTTTAGGTACTCAGTTTTCTTCCAGATAACAATATTACCTCCCTTGTCCGCATTTCGTATGACTATGGAGGGATCATTGTTAAGTTTTGACATTAGTTTGTTGTAGTCCGCTGATCTTTTATTATATCTGATTTTTCATTCTGTACCTTGTGATGTAGCTTCTTGATGGCACCTGTTAGGTGTTCATTGAAGACGTCAATGGAGTCTCTTTGACTGATTGGTACGAATGTGGATTTTGGTTTGAAGGGTGATGGGATTTCTGCTCTCTCCGGTCTGATGTTAATATTGAGCTCCATCATTGTTTCGTTGTCAAGTTGTACATTGCCTTCGGACCATAGATCATTGAGAGTATCCAGTAGTAGTGTTTCTTGATTAGTTGCAGTTTGATTTGATCTTATTTCCCCTACCGTTGTTGGGTTCTCAGGATTAGCTTTTTTTGTTTTTATTTTTTCTTTTTCTTGTAATAAAAAGTGTTTTTTTAGTTTTAACTTTCTTATACTCCTGTAGATATCCATCCTGGTTCTTGAATAATTGAAGTTGCTTTCCGGACAGAAAGATAGACCTAGGCTTAAAATTTGTTCTTCCGCTTTGGTTAGGTCAATGTCAGCTAGATTGATGATAGTTTGGTTAGTTTCATTGTCCAAACTTATTTTCTCATCCATCTTCCCCTGGCTCTCCTTCTGGGATTTGATGGCCCGAATTCTCGCCTTGCGCCTCTGCCTACGTTTGTAATTTCTTGACTTTCTGTCGGTTGAACTCTTGGGCGTAAAGTTTGCCGTCTGTCCATACATAAAAAATTAATCTCATCTCCTGGCTCAGGTACCGGTTCCGATATCCCCACTGTTTTATCTCTTAGTTCGGAGTCAGAACCACTATCCATTGCGGAGCTTAGATCAGAATTGTACATTGGAGTTACCAACTTATCTCCTGTTATTGTATCTTTTCTTTGACTTTCCTTTAAGTTTGCTCTGGTACGTCTTAAAGTATCGTATTTTCTTGAGAAGGTGAAAATCTGTCCCAATTCATAGTCTTTCTTGTCTCTTATGAATTTATAGGCTTTCCTTTCCTTTATTTTGTCCTCCTCTTTTTTCAAGCGTGCCATCATTTCCTTGTGTAATTTATCAATTTGCATTTGGTTTGCCTCTGTTTTTTCGTGATTTGCAATTTCTTCATTTAATTTGTCAATTTGTTCCAATAACACAGTACGGTCAATTTCGGCATACTTAATTAAAATTAGAACTAAATTTCTGGAGGATTCAAGATTACATTGTGCCCATTCTTGCATCATTTTTGGGTTCGGGTTCTCGTAACTTGGAGCTATAAAATTTCTGAGGCCGCGTGGTATACGTCCTACATCAATGTAACCTTGTAAGGACTTTGATTCCCACCATTTACTTTGCTCCTGGCGCATACATTTTTCTAGCTGTCTATACTTGTCATTCAGAGTGTTTCCGCTTCTGTTGCTTTCTTCATTATTAGTTTGTGGCAATGTTTCCATAACTGCTGTATCGGTGAACATGTTTAAAGCTGCCACTTTTCTATCCTTAAACGTGTCTCCGGACATCATGATTGTAGTATTTTAAGTCACGCGTTTTGGGGTTATAACTTTTACTTTGTTTAGTTAGTTTGATCCCATTCGCGTGTATGGCATGAACCGCTAACCCCTTATTTACGTTCTGCTAGTAGTCTCGCCTACCTTGCGTTTCACGGTTTCCATCGCGTCCTCCGACCCGGCTTTCACTGATCCCAGCTCGGTTCCGGCTTGACTAAATTAGCTCGTTGAAGGGGGGTCAGACAATCCTAGTCCCTTCGGACATCACTCGTGTTTCCTTCGCCGAAGCTCCGGATGTGGTTTCTCTTTCCGTTGTCGACCAATTGATGTAGCGGGGGTCCGTGTAGAGCCGGGTGAAACCTCCCGGTTCGAATATCAGCGATTTCCACAGCGTCTCAGCCTTTCACAGCCACACAGGGACACGGACCACAGATTTTGTGCCAATTTGCGTGTTTATTCAGATGCCGCCATAACGCGTTTCAACTCCTTCGAGTCTTGTTCACATGGTAACGTTTTTTAGCGGCAGAAGCATTTTTAAAGTAACAACGTGTTCAGTGATTGGGTTGCACAATTCTATGGAAATGGTAGAGGTATTCTACGTAGATTTTGTCACGTCATTCGTATGTTTTACAAATACATTTCATAACAGTAATACATTGCGTTTGATGGTATCATAATTTGCAGTTTGTCAATGTTCATAATAATAATATATTATGACATGGTATGATTTAAAATAATACATGCTTAAATGCGGTTTCTGTAAATTTTATGATCATACTAAAAGTGTGTTTTGTAAATCCTTTTATATAAAATACCCACAATTTGAAAAAGAAGACCTGGATCCAATGATGTAGAAATGGTGCTGTAAACTGCTTAAATTTAATGTGCAAAAATATATATATATATATGTAAAAAATGTGTTTCATTGTCACTTCGATATTGCTGTTAGTAGCTATTGCCATTTGAAAATGTTATATTTTTAAGATTTTTTTTCTGGTCTTATTAAAAATAGTGTCAAGTATAGACAGACTTGAGAAATGTATGGTTAAGTGTGTAGACTGCATCATATATGGGATATTTTTATGAAACTGAACATACATCTCAAACATGTTAAGAAGGCAATGCAGCACACCACAAAAGTAACATACACCCCTGAATCAATCTTTTCTCCGGGTATAGTCCATTAATTGTAAATTTCATACAAAGAAAACAATCGATATCCGTTCTTGATACAACTTGATATGTTGTGTTTATTCATTGGTAATAATACAGATGTCCAATTTTCACAGCGCAGCCGACGCACGTTTCGCCCAACGGGCTTTCTCAAGGCTGCATACATACAAGAAAAGAAAAAAACATAGTATCTAATAACCTGTATATACAGATATGTAACCAGTGTTTTGATCTACATTGCGCCGTACATGCAGGTACAAAACAAATCCATTATTTTGAAAACCCTGATAGGGTACAAAAATTGAAAACACGGCTCCAAGGGAAAGTGCCCCCCAAGAAGAGTGGTCCCCTAAATCGCGTACTTAGCAGAGAGATAGATGCCAGAAAGCTCCCCAAGTGGACAAAACGTGAGTAAAAGAAAGGAAACAAAGTGACCTGGTCCTGTATTCTCAAAACTCCCCAAGTAAATCCTCCACGTGAAATTGATACGGAAGGTGAGTGTTAATAAGAGTGACCATGTCAAATACCAGATGAAAACAAAAAGAATACCCAATGGGGTACTCCGGTTAATAATACTCAAGGTGGTGAGGTCTCACCTTGTCAAATTCGATGTTTCGTTCGTTTTTGAAGTATATGGCTTAATTAGAAAAGCCTGTAAGAAAAATATATCCGTATGTAAATTCTAATCACATTACTGCCAAGACATCTACTACGTTATTTATATTGGTTCATGGTTGACCTCTGTGTCGTCTATTTATGCATTTAGTATTGCTTACCTAATCTCAACAGGTTGATCAAGTGTGTTTATAACGAAATGCCTCAGGTTAATCACTATCGGCGTTTCCGTTGCTGTAGTGCTAGAATCGACGAGTAGGACCAGAATCCGTCCTCTCTAAGAAGATATATTAAAACAGACAGGTATTCACGGCATGTCCCGTACGTGTCGTTTTCAAAGAGAAAATAACTAGCTAGCGTTTATCCATGAATAAATATTGTGAAATAATTAAGTTTAAAGCGAAAGTATAGCAGTGGTTATTAAGTCAACGTTTAGTATTGTCTCGTCCGTGTTCAGAGTTTGTATTGCCGCTAAGTTTCCACGGCACGTTTAAGAGACCGCGTCTTACATAAAAAACAATGTTGCACGTATTTAGCGAAATATCTCGTGCGTGTCATTTTCAATTAAGAAATAGACGACTGGAATCTAAGTATTAATACTGTTTGAGACAAAAGTACAACAGTGGCCATTAGAAAAGCGCATAGTGCTGTCTCGTCCGTGTTCCAAGTATAGGTTTCCGCTAGGTTGGACGGCATGTTAAAAGACAGCGTCTTCAAATAGAAAACAATATCACACTCACCTTGCTACCATTATGTGCTTTCCCACAGTTTCTGGGCGTATTGTGAACGAGTCCTTCCCGCCATTGTTTAAGATCTACGTGATACGTAAGATAATTAAGATGGAAAGTGGACTAGGTATTTAGTAGTCGAAGTTGGTGTTCATATAGTGGCGGCCATCTTAGGATGGTCAAATATGTATATTGCGTGTTACGTGTATTATTGTCTAATAGTATCCCAACTCTTCTTGAAACAATAAGGCTGATAATGTAAAGCACCATAACTATATTCTAAAAAAATGAGTAAGGTGATGTCAAACAGGCGAGATGCCCTTGTGTTTTATGATAGATATTTTAGAGATCGGAAGTGAAACAGGACAGATAGCAGCAGGTCATGCGGAGTGGAAATCATGGAGCCATTACATATATGGAATATACTGCTATTCAAAGCATATGTGGCAAATGATCTTTTGTTACTTTTTTACACATATTCACATTGTATATTATGAAAACCAAATATACATAAGTTACATGACATCTAGGAACAGGAAATTATGATTGTTTCATGATACATACAGCATTGAATTACAAAAATTCAAACAGTTCCTTATCGATGTTGATACCGTGTTCTACTGCTCTAAGGGAGATAATCCATTTGCATTCATTCTGTCTTAGAATGCTAACTCTATTACCGCCTCTCTGGTGTGGTAGTATTACTTCAAGGCCATGAAAAGTTATCCTGATCAGTTCTGTGTGATTATGTAGAGTGTTGAAGTGTAGGGCTAACGGATATTGGGCATTGTTGTTTCTAATGGCCCTTAAGTGCTCTTGGATCCGTTCCTTAAGTGGTCTGATGGTACTGCCCACGTAGATTTTCCCACATATGCAGATAATACAGTAAATGACAAATTTTGTGTTGCAGTTAATGAAATCATTAACTGTATAGATTCTGTCAGAATTGTATTTGAAAGTGGTTGTCTTGTTTAGCGCAAAGGGACAAACACTACAAGTCCCACATTTGAAGAACCCTTTGGGTTTAACTGGCAACCATGTCCTTTGAGAGGTTTTTGAGATAAAACTGGGGCATAAAGATTGTCTAAGTGTGTTGCCCCTGGCAAAAGTAATATTGGGTTTAGATCCCACCGCCTCCAATATCTTTTCGTCATCTGTCAATAAGTGCCAGTGTTTTTTAAGAATTTTGAATATTTCAGTACTGGCATTAGAATATGGTGTAATAAATCTGATAAGTCTTGTGCTACATGGCCTTTTATTGGCTTTAATACGGCCTTTCAACAAATCTGTTCTACTCATTTTGTTAACAGTATTGCGTGCCTTTTGGATAACTGGGGCATTGTAGCCTCTGGCCATAAATCTTTTTTCGGCTGTATTC
Organism: Triturus cristatus; assembly: GCF_964204655.1. NCBI lineage: Eukaryota > Metazoa > Chordata > Amphibia > Caudata > Salamandridae > Triturus > Triturus cristatus. The sequence goes on from NC_140583.1 coordinate 85,987,075, forward strand.
AGTTCGTCTTCCAGTATTTGTGTGTCGCTACAGTTTCTTTTTATGCGGATCATCTCCCCCAAAGGGATTGCTTTGATTTGTGAGGGCGGGTGTGCGCTTGTGGCATGCAATACTGCATTACATGCCGTACCCTTTCTAAACGGTCGTGATTTCAGTTTGTTTTTATCCACTACAATCGTGATGTCAAGGAAATTTATGTGCGTGGTGCTTTCTGTTTTGGTAAAAGTTAGATTGAAAGGATTGTTGTTAAGATACAGAAAAAATTCTTCTAACATTTCCTTCGTACCTGCCCAAAACATGAGTATGTCATCTATGTAAAGGCCTAGAAAAAGGACATTTTCCGTTAGTGCACTAGGGCCCTTTTTCCAAAGATGATTGAGTTCAAAATAGCCCATATAGAGATTGGCAAACGAGGGTGAAAATTTTGCCCCCATTGCCACACTTCTAATTTGACGATACCAGGTATCATTGTGAATAAAAATGTTGTTTTTCAAAACTAATTCTATTAGTTCAAGTATCATGACCGTATGTTCCAAGAACTGTATTGACCTGGATTCCAAAAAGTATTGTGCTGCCAGGATTCCCAAATCCACAGGTATACTGGTGTAGAGGGAGCACACATCCAGTGTAACAAGATAGTGTCCTTCTACCCAGTCTACATCCGAAATCTTACTTAGCACATCTGTAGTGTCCTTTATGAACGATGGTAAGTTCACTACCAGTGGTTGTAAGTATGAATCGATATATTCTGAAATTCGCTCAGTAGGTGATCCAATTCCCGAAATAATGGGCCTTCCCGGGGGAAAGGGTTCGTTTTTGTGTATTTTGGGTAGAACGTATATGCACGGTATAGTGGGTGTGTCATTATATAGATACCTAAATTCGATATCTGAAATCAGGCATTTGTCTTTCCAATAGAGTAATGTATTGTGTATTAGTTCTTTAGTCATGGTAAGTGGATTATGGTCTAAGAGTCTGTATGTCGTGTTGTCGCTTAGTTGTCTATTTATTTCCGCCATATAGTCAGATTTATTCATAAGTACTACATTACCTCCCTTGTCAGCCTCTCGGATGACAAGGGAGGAATCATTTTTGAGATTGAACAACGCCTGTTTTTCCTCCCTTGAGATATTCACTGGGTAATGTATTCTCTTGGAGAGATATTTGTCTTCCAATTTGTACAGATCATTGAAAATATTGTGCTGGAATTTGTCTATCAAATTGTGACTTGGCATCTGTGGTGTGAATCTGGATTTATGTCTAAGACCACTATCAGAGCTAGCAAATGTATCAAAGTCTAGGTCCATTGCTACATCTTGTAGTGATGGAGTACTGTCACTATCATCGATTGAGAGTAATAAGTGAACATCTTTGATGTCCCTAATCGATGGTAGATTTTCTAAATGGGTATCATTGACTATTGTACTAGACAGTTGTTGTTTGTCTTGAAAGTATTTTAACAGTTTAATCTTTCTAACAAATTTAAAGCAGCTCACATGTAAAGATGTAAAATTTGGAACAGCACTAGGACAGAAGCTCAATCCTTTGCTCAATATTTTAATTTCATGTTCATTTAACACATGATTTGAAAGATTAACAACATTCACAATATCTCAAACATGTGGTGCAAAATTATGCTCAAATAAATACGTAAATACACATATATAAATACATACCTGGGGTCTTTGTGTCGAGGTTCAAAATGTATTGAGTTTCCAATTTTCTCAATTTGACCTCTCTGTTTCCTCCACGTCTACTTTGGGGAATACAGTCTATTAGGAAGAATTTTAAATCCTGACTTTTTGAGTTATGGTATTCACGGAAATGTCTGGCTACCGGATATGTATTATCATGATTGTTAATGGCTCTTATATGTTGTAGGATCCGTTTGTGGGCTTGTAGCTTAGTGCTACCAATGTATTGTAGCCCACATGGACATATTAGAACATATATAACATATTCCGTCTTGCAAGTGAGTAGCTTTTTTATTTTGATTTCCTCCTTACTATAAGGTGTTGAGTATGAAGTTCTGTTTATGCCCAACTGGCATGCCTTGCATGTTTTACTTCTATAAAAACCATAATGGGTTTTGAGCCAACTACAAGTTTCAATTACTTCAGGAGTTGTTGAAACAAGTTTATCCCTCATAGATATTCCTCTCTTGTACGTAATAGATACTTTTTTGGGCAAAGATTCTCCTAGGACTGGATCGCTTAGGATAAGTGGCCAATTGCTCATTATGATTTTGCGTAGCTCTTTGTGTTGGTTGTTATAATCTATAATGAAGCGAAATTCGCTTTTGGCATTGTCCTCTGTGGCATTTGCTGCTAATGACTGTTGTTTCTTTGAATTGGGTTTTATTAAGTCCAAGCGATCCCTGTTCATGGATTTGGCAATCGCTCCATCTATGGTTTTGTGAGAATATCCCCTATTTATATATATATATATATATATATATATATATATATATATATATATATATATATTCACTGAAAAAACCATAGGTTTCACACATGTTATAGTTAGCGGAAATTTTACTGATAAAAAACCAATGAAATTCCCCCGTTATAGTTAGTGCAGGAAACTATAACTCACGCGACCGCAATCCTCTGCTGATGCTAATACTGTATTTAGACACTTATTTGCCCATGTCTTCTTCCATAAATTTTTAGCTATACATATATTACAAATATTTTTTTTTCATAAAGACACATATGTCATCAGCAGAAGATTGCGGTCGCGTGAGTTATAGTTTCCTGCACTAACTATAACGGGGGAATTTCATTGGTTTTTTATCAGTAAAATTTCCGCTAACTATAACATGTGTGAAACCTATGTTTTTTTCAGTGAATTTGCAAGGTTTTTTAAATGCTAATTCCTAACTATAACGTGTGTGAAACCTATGGTTTTTTCAGTGAATTTGTACGATTTTTTAAATGCTAAGTTACTTTACGCCATTCGTGGCGTGCGCGCCCACTTAACGCAGTTCGTTCCGTGCGCGCACGGTGCGCTTCGCGCACCGTGCGCGCACAGTGAGCACGCGGTGCGCTTCGCGCACCGCACGCCCACTTTACGCAGTTAGTGCCGTGCACGCACGGTGGGCACGCGGTGCGCTACGCGCACCGCGTGCCCACGTTACGCTAGATGGGCCATGTACGCACGATGCGCTTCGCGCACCGTGCGCACATGGAGGACATATGATGCGCTTCGTTGTGAAAGGTTAAATTTTTTTTTTTTTAAATGTTGATAAGCCATGCACAATTGGTGCACTTCGAGTGACATTGGCACACGGGGTGGGGAGGGTGTGGATAATTTTTTTTTTTCAATAATTTTTTACCGTACGCGTACGGTAAGCGTAATCGGCGAAATTAACGAAAAAAATAAAATTGCGTTTTTGGCCTTGGGGGATCTTTGGGGACTCCCTCTACATGGCTAGGTGCTTTGGAGCTGGCTAAACAGCTCCTTTACATGTTTTTGCCCTTTGTTTTGTAATCCACACTCTGAGTGCGAGAGAGAAAATGGCGGCCGCCGCTTCCTGGTTTCGACCGATTCGAATGTTTACTAAGATCTAACAGCCAATCAGAATCGCGCTCGCGCACGTCACCGTACGCGTACGGTAAGCGCACCGTAAGCGCACCGTAAGCTGGCTCAGATATATATATTGATTTAAAGGCTATTTTCTCAGAATCTACTGAACAGATTTACACCAAACCTACAAAAGGCACTTCCTTGACCTGAGGACTACCTCTCTGCCCAATTTCTAGTAATTCTGTTCAGCCGTTCGGGCTGTAGCTGTGTCTAAAGGTCCTATGGAAAAATGCATGGGAAAAACGCGTTTTGGGACCCCCCTTTTATCTCAGCCCCCGCTTGACGAATCCCCCCGAGACTTTCAGGGTAGGAGCGGAGCGTAGCGCCCCACCTATTTTGAAAAATTCACGAGGATTCGTCAACCGGCGCCAAAGTTATTCAAAATAGAATGTTGCGGATTTCCTATGGAAACGTGGTCCTAACTATAACTACCTACTGGCGACCGCCAGTAGGTAATATATATATATATCCACACGAAAAATGACCTTTTTGCCGGAGTTTTTGTCCCGTAGACAGGTGGTGCATCACGCCGGGCAGGCCTCCCGGAATTCTAAATCCACACTTGACAGTCCTCAAGGAAGACGCACTCTCGAAATGCAACCCAAATAGATTTATTCAGCAACTGTTACGCGTTTCGACAGACTCGCTGTCTTCTTCACACAGTGCATGATAGTGTAACAAGGTCTTACATAGGGAAAGACATTGAAAACGGACTTTGTTTGATATTGCAACAGCGGCGGCCATTTCTTAATGGCTTGAAAACCTTTATGTGTATGAGATGTACTAGTAGCATAAAACTGAATTACGTGGTTTATCTGTCGCTGTAAACAAACACAATTATACATAGCATCAATCTCATAATATTAAGCATAAGTATGCACAGAATAATTCTAGCATGTGTAGAACCAATCTAATATTGGCTAGACGATATCATACCATAGTGGTGTCTATGTGAGTTCATAATGTTGATACAAAAGCCATAATTAGCTGTGCATTGTAATTAGTTCAATGACAACCATTCGTGGATAGTGTAAAAAGACCAATTAGTCTATATCAGCCTATATAGTGGCTAAAACCATGATTATATGATTCACACAGTTATATGTACAATAAACTCATAGTGTTAAACATAATACAATGCTTTCTAGCTTTAGTGTCATACATAACGCTAATGGATCAAATTGTGTATACATTTGTTGATCAGGAACATTAAGTATGTTACTACAGCACCATAGTGGTGTCAATACTCAGTCCATTATTATCCTGTCAAGACCTTAGTTAACTAAACAGTGTCCAAAGTGAAAAAGAATGATGAAAGAATAGGAAAAGAAACAGAATTAGCTGCAGTGGACCCACAGGCCAAGGAAGAAAAGGGTAGGGAGGCCGGAACGGATAAGACAGTCCGCAAACGGTACGACCCTTCCTTTCTTCCTGTGAATAAAGGAAAAAATCAAGTGATGATTAAAAAGATATGAAACTCATTTTTCACAGCACAATGTTTTCATATACTTAAAAACATATATTATAACAAGATACAGATATAAACATAAACTATTCAATTATTCATTACGTAAATGTGTACTTAATTCTTCGTCCAGGTTGTGGCCCTTAGGATATTTTGTTTCCAGTTCAATTATCCACTTAGATTCATGTTTGCGAAGTTGTAAAACCCGGTTGCCCCCTCTGGGGCCCGAGTGCACTTGCTCAATCACAAAATAACCCAAAAGAGAGCTATTGGAAGGATGAAAAGTTTCAAAGTGTCTGGCAATGGGATAGTGGGTATCTTTTTTGTTTATAGCACGCATGTGCTCTAATACTCTTTTTTTGGCCATAAATGTGGTGCTACCCACATACCACATATTGCATGGACAGGTCAAGATATACACACAATACGGAGTGCTGCAGGTTAGAAACTGAGAGATATTTTTTGGTAGGGTTTGTCCTGGGATCTTAAAATGTTTAGTCATGTGACTATTGCGACACGCCTTACAGTGTCCGCAAGGGTAGAAACCTTTTAGATTATGTTGACTACTGGACTGTTTGGGGGTTATATCATTTTGAGTAAGCATGTCTCTCAGACTCCTGCCTTTTCTGTATGTGATTCTGGGTCTATGGGAAAAGTTTTCCCAATAATGGGATCACTGGTAAGTATATCCCATTTATCAGCCAGTATTTTTTGTATCTGAGATGAATTACCGTTGAATGTGAGGATGACTCTACTCTCCTCTTGTTTGTTGGTTATGGTAGGTTCTATTTTTTCACTCAACATTTGTTTGCGATCAACTTGGTTTACTCTATTCAAAGCTTTTTGCAAAACCCATGAAGGATAACCTCTCTCTTTAAATCTTTTGATCATGATATCCTTTTCGATATCAAATGCTGCTGTAGTGCTACAATTTCTCCTTGCTCTCAACAGCTCACCATAGGGGATACTCCACTTGAGTGTATCCGGGTGACTGCTGAGAGTGTGGAGAAGAGGGTTGCCTGCTGTTGTTTTTCTAAAAAGACTTGTCTGTAAATCTCTACCTTGAGGTGTTATTAATAGATCAAAAAATTCTATTTTTTCTTTACTCATGCTGCTAGTGAGGGAGCTGTGACAAAGTGAGATCAGTTTTTACTATGGGGCAGTTTTTATAGATGAGTTTCCTTATAACTTTGTCTTGATTACTGAAAGTAGTAATGAGCCAAACAGGATTAGGATCAATGGGCTCAATGTTGGTATTAGAAACTGTTCTATGGATAGTCTTACTGGTGACTGTCTCAAAATAGTCACTACGCTTCATACTGTTAGCTCTAGCTAGTGCTAATTCTAAATCCTTCCTTTTATACCCACGGGCTAAAAATCTTAGGAGGGATTCATTTTCATATGTAGTGCGATCTAATTCAGAACTACATATACGATTGATACGAAGAAATTCCCCATATGGAATACTTTTGAGCAGGTGGAAGGGGTGAGATATTTGGGCATGCAATATAGAATTTCCGGCTGTACTTTTACGATGCAATCGAGATTGTATAGAGTTATTCTTAATATACTCCACATCCAAAAATGTCTGAGCTAATCTGGGCAGTGAATTCTAGATTCAGTTCATTGTTCTTAATACTCTTCAAAAACGCATTGGCTGAGTCAATAGAACCATTCCAAATGATACAAATGTCATCGATAAATCTCCACCAGCGTATAACATGAGACAAAAACAGCTCACCGTGGGTTTGCCTAAGGACATGCTCCTCCCACCAGTCAACGTGTAAACACGCGTAGCTGGGAGAGAAGCAAGCCCCCATGGCTACGCCCTGCAGCTGCTGGTAAAGCTCATTGTTAAACATGAAATAGTTGTTATATAGACAGATCTCTATCATTCTTAGTAACATAATGTTGTGCTGGTGGAAAATGCTGTTTCTTTTGTCAAGGTAGAATTTGACTGCCTGTAAACCATCTAAATGGCGTATACTTGTATAAAGGGAACAAATGTCCATAACAATGAATAAATACCCTTCTTGCCAAGTGACAGTTTGAACAATAGATAGGAAATGGCAAGTGTCTTTGATATACAATGGTAATTCTTCAACAAATTCATGAAGGAAGAAATCCACATATTTGGACCTTTTATATACATATATATCAAACATTGAAATTCTCCAGATATAGTTCAGCGACCTAAGTATAGCTTAAACCCCCCTATCATGTACTACTTGCGACCTTACATATTCCATCAATAATGAGATGTTAAATGACATAATTCATGACATCACTGATGACATTTCAAATTATGTAATTGATTACATCATTGATGACATCATCCATTATACTACTATTTACATTACTCCGTAAACCTTTAGATCATTTTTAAAAAAACTATTATGTTAGCAAATGTTAGCAAAGGGCCTACAATTATGCACAGCATAAAATTGCTGCGTGTGCAGGAGTAGAATTGTAATCACTTGCCCCTGGAACCGAATCGGATTCAGGCTTCTAAAGTTTATGTGGTTCACAATTTGCCTACCAGCAAACGTTTGAGGGCAAGTAGTACTCATGTTAAAGAAGATAGAGAAAGAACGCTGCTGGTGTGAGTTGCAGAGGCACAGTTTGAAATAGGTTGTGGCTTAAATCCAAGGCCAGTTGGCAGAAATGTGAGAAAACTCAAGTTTTTGCTTGCAATATATCAGCCACCTGTGCATGTTTGCATACATGCAATGGTAAATATGTCATAGAGTGCTACATAGGCAATTTCTATATAAACCCGATGTTTTTTAAGGTGCAGATATTTGTTTCTAGAATCTCCCTGAATATTTTGGGACATTTTGCATTGTTAAGTTGTGTATAATGTATAGGTAACCCACTTAAAGATATTATAATTCACAGTATGGTTCTAAGCATGGTTAAAAGCTTCCATGCCATTCTGCTCATTTCAGGAATGTGTGCAGTGGATTTTAACAAACTACGGAAGGTTTTCCATAAGGAATAGTTGTACATACTTTATCAATGGTTAATGCAGATATCTGAACCTCTTTTGATGGTGGTCCCTTTGAGGTAAAGAACAAACGCTTTTTTGGAAGCTATAGAAGGCTTAGTAAATTGCTGACTCCTGTTAATGTGTATTAGGCCATTTTGTTTCTTAGGCAGCTGAATACCCGTAAAAAGAGAGTCTTGTTTACTAAATATGGGTGGGTTGACAGATATGCCTTGTCTGCTGCATGTTGAGAAAGGTTATATCCATTATCACTTAAGGGGATTATTCAAAATGGACCCCAGGTGTACCTTGCTGAATCATTTGCATTCCACAAAGACTATAGCACACTGTCACATTCATTGTTTGGTGCCATCAGTGATGTCATAAATTATGTAATTGTACCTATCATGAGTGATGTAATATGTGAGGTCATAATCAGTGCATGACAGAGATGCAAGGTATAGTTAGCTCAATTAACAGTGTCCTGTTTGTTTTGTTTTTTAAATGTATGGCTATTTCAACGCCTGAGTACAACATAATTTTACCCATTGTTTTTTTCAGTGAATTTCTGGGGCTTTTTGATCATATTCTAAATGTAGCATGTGTAACACCGCCTTCAGGGTGCGCCTGGTTAATACTTGGATGGGAGACCTCCTGGGAATACCAGATTTTGTAAGCATTTTGCCTCTCACCACAGACACATTTCCTGAATTATGTTTTTAATGTGTTATTATTATATTATTTGTTAAAGGTCAAACCTTTTGCAATAGTTCTGGATCTGTAACTCTCTAATGGTAAATGTTTACTGCTTTGAGTGCCTAGAGTTCATTCAGTAAAGTCATCATGCTCTCAGTTACAAGCACAGAGCAGCATAGCTGGCAGTGAGCTCTTGTCATGCTGAATTGCTGCATTGCTGCAACTGCTGGTGCTCAGACCCAAAAAAGTGCTCACTGAGCTCCTGTGAATGTGCAAATAAAACAACTGTAGAGCATGTGTAAGGATGGGGCTGTCTCTGGCTTTGGCTGATGTGTAAAAAAGTGCAGAAAGGAGGGCATTTTGCAAAGGGGAGGTGGAAGGGTGGTATGAGCAGCAGGCTGCAAGCTGATGCCTATGTCAGTGGCGGCGCCACCATGGGGCCCACTGCTTTCTTTTAGTGCGAGAAGGCAGAAACATAAAATGGTAATACTACCATTTTATGTTTCTGCTTCTCGCACTAAAAGAAAGCAGAACTGCCTGGTTGTGGGAGGGCGGGTGGGCGGTCCTGCTCGAGGGCAGGGGGAGTGGCTTGCCGGCCAACCCAGTCATGCACACTCCCACTTTTTCTGTATGTAGGCTGCTGCATGCAGCCCACACAGAGAAAATGGCCCAGCTGGGTCGCTCTCCGCTGCACCTCACCAATCACAACCCTGCCATTGCAGCGGTGTGATTGGCTTAGGGGAGCAGGAGGAGGGAGGCTGCCTACACGGCGCCAGGACTCGAGAGCGGCAGTGCGTGCGTGGAGAAAGGTACATTTTACTTTATCTATTATATATAGATCCCCCCGAACACACCCGCCCGTGACTGCTCGCGCCATGTTCATTATTCGTGATTGTTAGAGATGTGTCACAGACAGCAAAAAACTGTGTGATTCTCTTCACTGACAGGCCTTTTTAATACTCATCTAATCCGAATGTGAAGAGGGTAGTATTATATAAAATGAGTACAACAACCCAGTTAATACTTTACATTGAAGCCATAATTACTTACATCCAGGAGCTTCATGCGTTTTTACATTATGTCCTCTAATGTGGCCGCAATATAAGAAACGCCCAAAATAGCTGAATTTATAGCTCATGGAGTCCATCAGGTCCCCAAACTCTCACCAATAATTTTCAATGTACACATGAATGACCGCGTATTCACCATACTAATAGTATATTTTCTTGTATGTGCTGATCACGGTAACCTTACTTAAACATATCTGGAAACTAATGGCAATAAAACAGTGAGCATGGGGTGACAGAACAAAGGGTGTGAAATGCAATTCAGCAAAGAAGGACCAAAGATTATTTTTGTTGCACTGCACATCAATCCTTTTTGAACACCTGAATTTAACCCCCTTCCCCCAAGTTCCTGTTCTTGTAGATTCTATCTCCATACGCCTACACTTTTGTGCATAGGTGTAGTTGGAATGTTCTGATTTCAAATTAATGTTTTTCTTTTATCAATACTTGCTTTGCCACCTCACATACCTATGCCGTGTTTCAGAGCATGGAGAATTGAGTGCAGCATCGCCATTTGTCTAAGGTTTTGGCTGATACAGGCTTTTTATAGACCGTGTTACTGTAGCTGAATTTCAAACCCTGATGTGGTGAATTGATGGCAAGTAAGATAGTTATGTTTAAGTAATATCTATACTTCTTTTCAAATGAGGGGAGATTATTTCTTGGAATCACTTCAGTTGAAATAACAAATTTTTTTGTTCTGCCAATGTCAGGGACCTCAGTCTCTCACTGGGGCTGATGTAAAATAATCCCTTCTGGGAGCTGTTGCTCACAGCACTCTATTGTTGGCGCAGAGGATTGGTAGACATGTGAGGTGTGGTGTTTGGGGTGAGGTGCAGGTGCAGAATCGGTTAATGGCTCAGCAAAGTCAGAATCTAGCTGCTATAGAACCTGAGCACATAACCTGCTTGACAAGAAGCAACATTATAATTACCCTTCTTTCCTTGTAATAATAGTGTTAAAGTGGTCTATACAAAAATGTGATGAACTGTATCACATTTTTGCTTATATGAATTGTGATTATGTAATAATTATGAAAGCGTGTCTTTTTGTAACTGATATTTTAGTTTTAATTCTGATATTGTGGGAATGTAGAGAAATTGATTGCTTTTCTGACTGCAAAAAGAGAAAAAAAATGGCACCAGGTCCTTGTATGGAAAAAAGGATCAGTTGTGAGGTGTAGTTAGTCACAGAGGTAATCGGATACAGGAGGGTGGTATGTATCAATAAATGTGTGTAAGTAGGGATACATGTAATAGCTGGGATGTGCCATATACACCCGCTGAAAACCAAAATGCCGAGTCTCACTAGCAGTGATGCAGTATTGTGCTGCAGAGTGGGAGACATCATGTTCGAGCTGGCTGTTTAAGTTGGTTTGTTCAAAGACATGTACTGTTTGCTGCACTTTGCCTGCTGTCTGGCTCTGATGCCTTTGTCATCAGACCTCAGAGTGGTTGACAACTTCCTGCTTTCTCGAATTTGCTTGAAAATGCACCATCTGCCCACTCTTTTTTCAAAATTTTCTCGGGGTAGAACCCCCACAAACCCCCTCGTAGGTGGTTCAGGCTCGCTCGCTACGCTCATCGCCACAGTGAAGTACCATAATTGTTTTACGCCTCACCACTTTCAAATGTCACCAGCAGCCACTGCCTATAATGGAAGTCTTCCATAACTGCAGCCACACCGTGAACAGCCCGATCTAACTGGATCTTGGTAGCTAATAATGGCAGACCTGGCTGGTGCTTCAGTGGGAGACGACCTAGGAATACCATGTTCTGTAGAGATTTTGTCATGTGTTGCAGACTGATCGTCCTTCCTCCCTAATTTATGTTTTTCATTATTATCATTACAGTATTTTTAAAGGTGGCCCCCTCTTTACATGGACCCCCTCCCAGAGCAAAATCTATTCCACAATGTGGCATAGGCGTGTGCCTGTGTTGGCGCAATGGCAGCCTAAATTTTGCCATTGCCGGGAGACAGAAACATCACTTTAAATGAGTAGACAGGGTGCTGGTCTACACTCTCCCTTTCATGCAATGCAGCGCTGAATTTCATGACAGTTTCATTGATCTGGGTCCTTGTTTGGTGGATTTTATGCTACTGATAAAAAATGTCCTAAACCAAGCCATCCATCCACCTTTACTATGGCATTAGGAAGAGGAAACCTCATGGGATTTGATGCAGTGTTGGCTGAACATCCTGCAAGTTCCCCGCATGACAACCTGGCTACCTGAAAAGCATCCTGGGTGAAGGTGTCCTTGGTCATGGACTTCATGTCCTTGAAGCGATATGATTCCAGCCTCAGTGTTAAAGGGCTGGAGAAGAGCTACTGACAGAGTGGACTTGGGTTTTTAATTTCGACAGAGGTGACAGAAGCACTGCTGAGAAACTGTGGAATTCTGGGAGTTATGAATTTGAATCCAGACAAGGCAGTGTCATTGTCAAATCCTTCTGAGATGAATACATTAATTACCACAAATTGGGCAACTGTAACATTTGTTATTTAGAGCAGGAGTGTAATATTAAGTGCTATACAGAAAGTCAATTACCATTGGTTAAATATTTCCAAAGGGTGGTCGGTTGCTGTCTTGCAGCTATTTGCAGCACCGTCAGAAACACATGAATCAACTGTGGAATGCTTGGGTCCCATGGCATTTCATACAGCCCCAGTACACAAATCATTGCTACAAGCAGTAAAACACATATATAAATTGCCACACATGCTTTTACATTTTCATTCAGAAGCAGCCAGAGTGTTGTATTTTAAGTATGGTAAGGCTGGACCACTTGTGACAGACCAATGGCTGCCATCATATTTTATAAAAAAGGCAACATTAACTGTTGTCGGTGTTTTTTTGCATTACTTTACTGGTAGGTCTGTGCCTAAATCTTGAGCTGATGGTAACTCAGCACAGTGACACATTGAGACATTTATCTCACGTGACAATACAGAAGTAAGAAGTAAATGATATTGTGGCTCTGCACATTTGCTTCCTAGGGCATGTTTTACAAAATAGGATTATTTTGGCTTGCTATTATAGCCCATATTTTATGAGTATAATGTAATTCCTATGAATCCCAGACACTTTGCAGTCTAACATGTTTTGTACATTAGAGAATATTCTGGAACCTATAATCAAGGAAATTCAATTTGAGAGAATTCAGAGGTACAGTGACCCATTTTCAGTCGCAGTAGCCAGGCTTCACACACAAAAGCACAGCTACACAAATCCATGCACATTTAACTCAGCTCTATATTGCAATTACAGCAATAAGGAATAAAAACATGTGTTCTTTAATATTACAGCCTCAAAAAGTAAACAATAAGGGCAGGAAGGCGCCATATTTATCTAATGTGGCACATCCCTGTCCTTTCCCCTTGCACTGGCGGCGTTTTGGCGGCCTTGCATTAACGCTCACACGCTTGCACTATGGTGTAAGGGTGCCTCTGTTGGAGGCAGGATTGTTTTTGTGCAGGAAGGGTCACCTTCCTGCACAAAAACAATCCTTAGAAGCTTTTCCCTCCTTCTGTGTGCGTTGCAGAATGTTCCGCAGCACACATAGAAAGAGGAAAAAAAATTGAGAAATAAAGATATTTCTCCTCATCACGCCTCACCTGGAGAGATGTATCTTTTTGGTGCATTACCAGGTTTGGTAAATCTGGGACGGCGTCAAAAACCGTGGGAGCTGCGAGGAAACACTCATGCAACGCCTCTCTTACACAGAGTACTGCGACGTCGCGATTTGCGCTAAGTTGCATTACTTCATATTTTAGCAGGCATTCAAAGTCACGCAAAGTGGCTTTGCGTAGTATCAAAAATATGACTTTAGATTTGCGTCGCCCTTGAACCACCTTTGCGACGCAAACCGGGTCATAAATATGTCCCTAAATGTGTTCGACTGTAACATAAACTTTATACGAACGGATGAAAGTATTGTCCTTGTTTTGTTTGGTGAAGATTCTCTCGTTGCTCCTGTCCACTGTGGTAGCAGAGCTTTAGTTCTGTTGCTGTTTTTTCCTTTCTTTTGTAGTCCACTGATTCCTTACAAGCATTTCCTTATTGATGTTTGCTACTGACGGGCATCCTTCTGAAGTCCCTTGCTACGCAGCTGCTCTCCCTTCTATTTACAGACATGCGTCATGCGTCACGTCGCCGCCGCCGCTCTCTCAAACAATGCAGAAAGCTTTCAAGCCCCTATTCCGGGCTGTGCTCATGTACTTTGCAGCCGAGGCTTTCTGTGCGCAGCTCTGAACTGTAACAACAGCACATTGTTCCCCTGTCCTAATGGAAGAGGGATGACGTGACTCGGATGGGGTTGTGGCCGTTGAAATATGGAGGGAAAATACCTGAGCTGACCCGTAGTTCAGAGCCATTCACTCAGCTCTCTGACTGATGTTCGACCCGCATCCTACAAGCTGGCTGCAGAAAGGGAACCGGAACTCTAGATGTTGTTGACCGGTAGTGAACGAGCGTCCTCTTGCGCGTCCACTCCGGGTGCCAAATCATAGCAAATAGCAACCAAAACAAAACAAGCATTTGCAATGCAATAGCTCTCGCATTTCTGAAAGTATGAGCTGTTGACGTTGCATTAATATTTGCAAAGTTAATAGCCTAAACGTTCAGTAATGCAAGACCTATTGCACTAAAAATTCTTGTTTTAAGCATAGCTGCCAAGGTTTGAGATTGCTATGAGTAACATTTTCAAAATGTCAGTGTAATTACGAGTGATATTTCAAGTACTATGAGTGATGTTGAAGGAGTATTCTGGAAGAGTGAAAGGGAGGAAACACAAAGGAAGGCATTATATCTAAGAGTAGCCATGTTGTGAGAAGTAACAATATACAACAAGTGACACTTTCTTGCGAGCAAAATTAAGCAGTAAAGATGAAGGAAACATATATAAATATCAGAAATTACACCCATTTAAGCAACAAGAAACTCTAAGAAAATCTTAACACTGCTGCAAACCACCAGAAGTTGAAGGGCACTAACCTAGTGCCCTTATAAACTGATAGTACTTTTGGGAATATGCAATGCATCATTGGTACAGTCAAGTGTATTCAACAGGGATATTTAACCCCTCCTCAGTGCGCAATTACTGTACTAGCATTAATTTTATAAGACCTTGGCTCTAGTAAAGTCACAAAGCTACACTGCTGCCCATAGGTGGGGAAAAATAAAAAAATAATGCAGCTCGTGAAGTCCTTTGGAAGTGTCTCGCAATCAGTGATTTGTAGAGCGCAATACTCACCCATGAGGGTCTCAAGGCGCTGGGGGAGGGCGGTATCGAGCAGCTCCGATCATCCGAAAAGCCAGGTCTTGAGGCTCTTCCTGAAAGCTTGCAGTGTACGGCTTCGTCTGATGCTGAGGGGGAGTTCGTTCCCGGTCTTGGCCGCGATGTAGGAGAAGGATCTGCCTCCCGTTCTGGCTCTGTGGATGTGGGGAAATTAGGCCAAGGCTAGGTCAATGGAGTGGAGGTTTTGTGGAGGGCTTTGTATGTGTGTGTGAGCGGCTTGAAGGTCACTCTTTTTTCGACGGGGAGCCAGTGGAGGTCTTGTAGGTGCTGGGTGATGTGGTCTTGTTGTGGGGTGCTGTGGACGATTCTGGCTGCAGCGTTCTGGACAGTCTGGGGTTTGTGGAGCAGAGTTTTGTTTTTCCCGGCGTAGAGGGCGTTTCTGTACTCCAGCCTGCTGGTGATGAGTGCGTGCGTGGCGGTCCTCCTGGATTCGGGGGGATCCATTTGAAGGTCTTGCGGACTATGCGGAGGCTGATGAAGCATGTGGAGAATACGCCATTGATCTGTCCATTCATGAAGATGGAGGAGTTGAGTATGATGCAGAGGTTTTTGGTGTAGTCTCTCAGAGTGGGAGGATTGCAGAGGGCAGGGGGCTACGAGGTGCCGTCCCATGTGGATGGTGTGGATCTGAGGATGAGGACTTCCGTTTTCTCAGAGTTGATCTTCAGGCAGCTGCAACTCATCCAGGATGCAACATCGTTCACTCCTTCTTGGAAGTTGTTCCTGGTGGTGTAGGGGTCCTTGGTGAGGGAGTGAATGAGCTGGATGTCGTCGGCGTAGGATACTTTGCTGAGTCTGTATTTTTTGACAATGGATGTGAGGGGGTCCATGTAGATGTTGAAGAGCGTGGGGCTGAGGGAGCATCCTTGGGGGACTCCGCATCTGATTTCTGTGGGTTCAGAGAGGAAGGGCGGGAGTCTTATTCTTTGAGTTCAGCCGACGAGGAAGGAGTGAATCCAGTCTATGACAGTTCCCTGTATGCCGGCGTTGTGGAGCCTAGCAGCTAGTGTGCGATGCAAGACAGTGTTGAAGACTTCTGAGAGGTCTAGTAGAATGAGGGCTGCACTGTGACCATAGTTGAGGAGTGTGCAGATGTCGTCCATGGCGGTTAGGAGGGCAGTCTTGGTGCTGTGGTTGCTGCGGAAGCCGGATTGAAATGTGTCAAGGATTTTGTTGGTTTCTATGAAGTTCGCTAGCTGGATGTTGATGATCTTCGCGGTGAAGGGGAGGAGAGAGATGGGGCTATAGAACTTGAGGTCTGTCAGTTCTGGGGAGGGCTAATTAAGGTCAGGTTTGACTTCTACGCATTTCCAGTTGTCGGGGAACGTGCCTGTTTCGAGAGTGCAGTTGATTGTCCATTATAGTTCTGGTGCGATGGCGGCTCTGTGGAAGATGTGTGGTGGGCAGGGGTCCGTGGGTGCTCCGGAGTGTATGGTCCTCATGGACTTTGCAGTGTTTTCTGTGGTGACCGGGGTCCAGGTGAGGATGGTCGGCTGACTGGTGTTGCTGATGGAAGGTGCTGGGTCGGTGTCTTGGTCGTGTTCGTGGAAGTTGTCATAGAGTGCCCTGATCTTGTGGTGAAGAAGGAACCGAGTTTGTTGCCGTGGTCCTGGGAGGGGGAGAATCAGAGGTTTCTCTATGGCATCTGATGAATTCTTGTATGATGCTGAAGAGTTCCTTGGAGTTACAGGAGTTGGAGAGGATTCTGTGCTGGATGAAGTTGCTCTTAATGGATCTGATGAGTTGGTGGTGTGCTGTAGTGGCAGTCCTCTAGGCGGTGTGTGCTTCAGGGGTTTTGCTGTTCCTCCATGCATTCTCGAGTCATCGGCACAAGTGATTAGATTCTCGGCTGTCCGTGGTGAACCAGGTGGCTTTCATGGAGTGTTGTCTGTTGGCGTTCTGGAGGGGTTTGAGCGTGTTGGTGAAGTCTGCGATCCATTTGTGAGGTTCACTGGCTGCAGACTTGGCATTGGACGTGGTGGGGGGATGAGTGAGGCGGATGGCAGAGGCGAGGTGCTCTTTGGTGATCTTGCTTCAGTTTCTGCACAGGAGAGTCGCTTTGGATTCTGTGCAGTGGGTTTCGAGAAGGAGAAATGGATGCAGTGGTGCTCCGTCCTGAGGGGTTGCATGGTGTGACTGAAGTGGATGTTGATTGCTCCGGTGGAGATGGGGTCAAGGATGTGTCCCGGCTTCTGGGTGAGGCTGGTGACGAGTTGCTTCAGTTCGATGTTGGCGAGGTTGTCTAGTAGTGCGGTGGTGTTGGGGTCGCTGAGGTTGTCAAGGTGGAAATTCAGGTCTCCAAGCAGGACGTAGTCCATGGAGGGGCGTGGGGCATGATGTGGTCTGCAATGGTGTTGGTGGAACAGGGTGAGGGGTCCGCGATGTCTGTAGGTAAGCGTTCCACATAGGGTTGTTCTGGGGTTGACCGGGATCTTGAAGTGGATGTTTATCTTGAAGTGGATGTGTTCCATGGGGGCGAGGAGTCGTTCGAGGTGGAGGTTGTTAGTCGGAGATAGCCTTTGTGGACAATGGCGAGGCCTCCTCCAGGGTAGTTGGGGCGGTCTTTCCTCTGGATCTTGTATCCATTGGGAATGGCTGTTGCGATGTCGAATGTGGAGTTGGCGTCCAGGTTTCTGTGAGGAAGGCGACTTTGGGCGAAAGGGTGTTGAGGATGTCCCAGATTTCTACTACATGTCTGTGCAGGGAGCGTACATTGAGGAGGATGCAGCTCAGAGGTTTGGGTGCACTGGGGTACGGTGGGTTGGCGTTAGCTGTCAGGGTTCAGAGGTGGGTGAAGGTGCGGCGGCAGTGTTGGCAGGAGAACGGGCCTTTAGTGAGGCTCGGCATCGAGAGCTGGCAGTTGATGTTGCCTCCAGGGTTGAGTGCATGGACGGTTGTAGGGTCGTAGTGGTGGGTTTGGAGGACCAGGGTCCCTGGCACTAGTCACGGTCAGGTCACGGACGAGCGCAGACAGGTTTGCTTTTAGTGCACCTTCGGTGCACCAGCAGCACGGCCGCCATTAAGTAGGGGTGGTGGGAGGGAGAACAGCTGGGAGGCAGGAGCGGGAACACACAGGGGGTGGAGGGGCCGTTTGGGCAGCAGCATCGGGAAGGGAGCGAGGAGGCAATGGGTATAGAAGAACCAAAACAATGGAAGCAGAAAACAGGAAAAAACTGCATAAATAGACAAAGAAGGCACAAAAAAGAGGCATAATTATAAAAATAAGGCACAAATAGGCAAAAAAGTCACAGATGGACAAAAGAGGCACAAATAGACGATAAAGGCACAAGTAGTAAAAAAAAAGCACAGATAGACAAAAAAAGGCACTTATATACAAAAAGAGACACAAATAGACAAGAAAGGCACAAATAGACAAAAACAGAGAAAACAGAAAGGCTGGCAGAGCAAGGCTCTCCCACTGGACCACCAGTGATAAGGCGCTGGCAGAAGCCTGCAGGTGAAGGAGGGCCTCGAACACCTACCTGAACCAGAGAGGTGCTAGGGGCAGAGGAGCAACGACGGAGCTGAGCAAGAGGAGAGCAGTTTCCCTGACCAGGAGGTCAGAGGTCTTGCTCACCGTGTCGCGCAGCAGCCACCATTAAGTAAGGGTGGGGGGAGCATCTGGGAGGCAGGAGCGGGAGCACGCAGGGGGGTAGGGGCCGTGGGGCAGCAGCGGAGGGAAGGGAGCAAGGAGGCAACAGGAACAGAAGAAGCAAATCAGTGGAAGCAGCAAACAGAAAACAACGGCACAAATAGACAAAGAAGGCACAAAAAGGGTCACAACTGTACAAACCAGGCACAAATAGGCAAAAAAGGCACAGATGGACAAAAGAGGCACAAATAGACGATAAAGGAACAAATAGACAAAAACAGTGAAGACAGGAAGGCTGGCAGAGTGGAACAGCAGAAGAGCAAGGCTCTTCCACTGGCCCACCAGGGATGAGGCGCAGGTAGGAGCCTGCGGGTGAGGGCCTCGACCACCTACCTGAACCTCAGAGGTGCTGGGGGCACGAGCAGAATGACGGAGCTGCGCAGGGAAGAGCAGTTTCCCTCACTAGAAGGTCCGAGGTCTCACTCACCCTATCACGCTTTGCACGCCATTAAGTGGGGGAGGAGCAGCTTGGAGGAGAGAGCGGGAACACGCAGGGGGTAGGGGCCGCGGGGGGCAGCAACGGAGGAAGGGTGCAAGGAGGCAACAGGAATACAAGAATCAAAACAGTGGAAGCAGCAAACAGGAAACAATAGCACAAATAGACAAAGAAGGCACAAAAAAGAGGCACAACTATACAAACAAGGCACATATAGCCAAAAAAGGCGCAGATTGACAATAGAGGCACAAATAGATGATAAAGGCACAAATCGAGAAAAACAGAGATGACAGGAAGGCTGGCAGAGTGGACCAGCAGAAGAGCAAGGCTCTCCCACCGGACCTCTGGGGATGAGGCGCAGGCAGGAGCCTGCGGTTGGAGGAGGGCCCTGAACACATACCTGAACCAGAGAGGTGCTGGGAGCAGAGGCGCAATGACAGAGCTGCATGAGGGGAGAGCAGTTTCCCTAACCAGGAGGTCAGAGGTCTTGCTCCCTCTCTATGACTGTCACACTCACTGGGTCAGCAAGCTGCATACACTCTGATCTGCTGTACAGTAGCAAAGTCAGTCTGTCTCCAGTCATGACGCTGGTGAGGAGCTCTCATTGCAGAACTGGTCACGGTGGCACTGCTAGGCATGTATGAAAGAGGCATACCTGCCCTAAACACCTCCTGCTCAGTCTCTCTCGGACGTAGAGTACGTATTCATGAGGAGTTCAGTGTTGTCAGGAGACAGCAACAATTACTGGGGGGCTGGGATTGGCCCAGGCTGAGGGTGGCAAATATCCTGTGCTATACATAAGCTATAATGCACTTTCCTTAAGGGCCAGAGTGCCTTTCAAGTATAACAGCATGTTAATATGTCTGGGATTGGCTCCGCCGGTCTGGTTGCCCAGGACTTCATTCCCCAGGATCCTTTTGGACCGGACGCTGTCTCTGCAAAGCGCCAGGAGGCGCATAAAGTCCCGCCTGGTCCCTCGTCCCGCGAGGACGCGCGCGGGACGTGCCGGGCTAAGCCTGGGCAAAGGGCGGGCCGTCTACGGCCGTCAAAGGCCGGGAGAGGCCGTGCCCGGCTCGTCCTCTAACATCTGCACCCCGTTATCGGATTGCGGATTAACCCACAAGGTACATTGGACGGACAAAAGGGGTCTTTGTGGTACATATAACCAGCATCATAGCTGCCTCATTTTTCCATTGGCCTATACTGCTTACAAATTTTGTGGGTGGCAAGGGGACATTCCTTGAGCGAGACTTGTTCTGTCCAAAGTAGCCCATTAGTATCAATGGCCACAATGGGTAAAAATAATCTTATCCGAGGACCAGACAACATGTTGCCGCGACTCAACCTCTTCCGAGTCTAACAGCATTCGATAAGATGCTCCAAAAAACGATAGGGGTGGTGGCGACAGCAATAGAAAATACGAAGAGGCGATTATCGATCACCCCAGCTGGCCCCCCTTTACAACCAGTGGGGGACTCTTCTGTAGTCACGGTTAATCCCCTTGATTGTAGTTTTTTTCTTATGACATCCTTTTCTGAACTACCTTGTGCCCAGGCCGCTATCAGTACTACCAATAGTCCACTCCCGTCCAAATCCCTCCCGCATGTTTTAGTGGAAAAGGTACCCAAATCTCGCCCCAAAAGCAAAAATAGTAAAATTCAGAAGAAATTAACTAAAAAATATACACTCCCCACTGTACCTACACAGGTTGTTGACGTCCCTTTATCATCTCCTGTAGGAACCCCTCTTTGGATTACCCACTTATTACTTGATTTTCAGATCCATATCGAACAGATTATCAGCTCACTTATTAAACCATTGGCATCCAGATTGGATAGACTGGTTTCCACACTTAATAACATTGATCTAGGGAAGGCGAAACATGTGAGCTTAATAGTAAAAGAAGTTAATGGACTGAGCTCGAGTAACAACAATCCTACCATACGAGTTGCTAATGGAGCAGATGGGAACCTTGCTGTCGGGTCAACTCTTGACAACACTAAATTAATCGATGGTGCCCGGGCCTCGTCTAATAGTAACAGCAACAACATTGTAATTGCAACCTCTCAGGCAATAGGTAACCCAATCACAGGACCGGTTCTGCCTTTGCCTAGTGATGGGAAAGTAGTGGGTGGCCCTAATACAGCATTGAGGGGAGGGTCTAACAAGGGGACAAGAAACCCGGATCGACAAGATTTAGGTAGTATAAATAGCCCACCAAAGGGTTATACCATGAAGCTGCCCATCATTAACCTACCCCCTGAGTCCCTGCCATATGTTGTGGTCCTCATTGGGGTTCCCCCCTAGCATATGGGAAAAGTGAGGATCACAGTGATCTTAAAAATAAATGTATTCACTGGTTAAGGACCAACAGGCCTTCTCCCCCTAGCTCTTCAGGAGAAATTCTATTTGTTAGAAGAGTCGACTGGATTGGGTCGGGACCTAAAACTCTGACAGGAAATTGTGTGGTTATAAATTTTAGGCACACATTTGCTGTAGAACACATATGTAATGGATCGCCAGTCTGGTCAAATACTCAAATCTTCCCCCTGCCTCTTTCACATTTTTATCCCACTGCCCAGAGAAGAATAGGTTGGGATTTGAGCTCCAGGCAGCAGGGCACTTACAACGAACCTTCTTATAGTACCCATCAGGGAATTTCATTTTGGGAGGGCACAAGCCCACATATCCCCTTACTCTCCCTATTCCCTCAAAAAAATAGGTTCAGCCCCTTGGAGTTGGTGGATTGACGCCCCGTGGGGCATTATTCTATACCTTCTATGGCTAATAGTACTTATAAACAAGTCGAAGTGGAGGGAAAGGATTTTAGCACTGATCTAGTGAACACAAGAATACACCATCTTCGTATCCCCGAAGATGGGATGAAATTGGGGGCACCAAAACAACTTGTGGAGTCTAGTGCCCCTAATGATCCACCACTTTGTGGTGAGACCAAGGAAAGGATATCTGAGCCTAGAAATCTAATTCCAGGTGTCGGGATTCGCCCAGGCATGGAACGAGCACCATCCGATCCTGTGAGACCTGATGGTAACATAAAAATGTTGTCCTGGAATGTGGCTGGGCTGAAAAATAAATTGCTGTTGCCCGAGTGGGGTTCCTTCATGGCTTGGCACGATATCTGTTTAATGCAGGAAACCTGGGCTTTGGAGGAGAGCGCTATGTGTAGTTTTGCCACCTTTGATATCCTGGCTACAACAGGGGGTAGGGGAGACCATCGGGTGGGCTTACAATATGGGTGGCCACGTACCTTGGTGTCAGGGCTGTACAAATGCCTACCAACTCCCCAGGCGTCCAATGTGTACTTCTAACCCCAGAAAATAGGCCCCAGGTGGCTATACTGAATATTTATTCAAGACCAGTTAAGAGTGGGCGGGAGTCTGTTGCATTGGATGCACTAAAAAATTGTATACAGTCACTTGACCCAACAACGGTTTTGGTCATTGGAGGAGACTTCAATTGCCAGTTTGAGCCCCTGGCGAGTATATAGCAGGGATTAACAGGATGATGAAGATCAGTTCTGGCCTGTTCCTGATCCACAGATCCCCGCTGTTAAGGCATGGTCCCCATTGGTCCTACAATTACAATCATTCTCTCTCACAATGTCAATGCGGGCGTACAATGTGCGGGTGGAGCCTGATAAACCCGGGACAGCTACGTTTAACAGGCTACGCCAAACTTCCATCATCGATTATATAATGATGGAAGTAAAATATTGGGATAGGCTGCTGGAGTTCAGGGTGGTACCAAGATATGATAGTGACCACAATGCCCTCGTACTAACATTGAAAGCTGGAAGTTTTGGGCTGACAAATTTGGTGCCCGAAGCAACTAGTGTAATCCCGCCCTACATTATGGCTATCAATAGACGTAGGGTAAAATGGCCATATCTACAGGAGTCCCCCACTAAACTGGCTAAAATATATAATATAGCCATACCATTGATTTCCGAAATGGGGGATGATGCCTCTAAGGGCAGAGCTGTGAAAATTCACAAGCAATTGGCAGACGAGCTAGTGGATGTGCTTTGCTCCGCGGTTGTGGTAAACCCACCGCGGGCTAAGACACACCCCTGGTACGATGCCGTCTGTAGAATGGCAAAAAGAGAGCTATTAGCATCAATTAAAGCCCAAGATAAAGTAGGTATAAAGAATTCTCGACTTCTCTATAAAAAAGCAATTATAGGGGGTAAGAAGGATTGGAAGGATAAGATGTGGGAGGATCTCGGATCTGCACTTAAGCGCAGGGACACCAAATCCTTTTGGGCCATTGTTGCTACAGAGACTAGCGGGGGCGACCGGGTATGCGCCCCTAATATAGCATCCACAGTGTGGGAGGCACACTTTGAAGCTCTATATGCTAGCGTCGAATTAGAGATTATATCAGGCCCAAGTAGTAAACTCCCTAAGGAATCAGGATTGATGGGGTTGGCTGTTTTGGAACATGGGGAGGACGGGGTGCCTCACCCGCCGGCCTCCCCGGGCTCCCACCATGAGTATCGATTGGTGGGGACCTTGGGCGGCCGGCGGAGGAGGGAACATAATGAGGTTGGGGAAGTGTGCCATTTTCAATGGCACGAGGTTATTACCCTGAAGGAGGTTGAGTTAGCAATAGGAAGGTTATCTCCCAATAAGGCCCCTGGTTTGGACAAACTGCCAGGAGACCTATTTCGTACCCAGCCCAAAATATGGGCCCCATGTTTGGTTGTCTTGTTCAATGAGATTCTATCGGGGACTGATTTGCCGGGGACATGGCTCGGAGCTGAGATCGTTCCCATTTATAAGAAAGGTTGTCCGTTATCCCCATCCAACTATAGGCCCATTAGCCTTATAGATACAACTCAAAAACTAATGGGCAGGATTATTCTGGATCGGATTTTGGGTTGGATGGAGGAGAATGAAGTATTGACAATCCTCCAGGCTGGTTTTAGGTCAGGCATTTCCACCCTGGACCAAATATTTCGCCTGCAGGTTTTATTTTGGAAAACGGCAAGTGTGGAGGGCGGCAGCCTCTACCTTGTCTTTGTTGACCTGCGGGCTGCTTTCGATCTTGTGCCCAGGGATAAGCTATGGAAGGTCCTGACAGATCTGGGTCTCCCACCCTACCTCTTGGCCGTACTAATTAGATTACATACTGGTAATTATGCCCGGGTTAGGTGTGGTAGGCATGGGGACCTTTCAAAACGTTTCCCTGTTCTGAAGGGAGTACGCCAGGGTTGCGTTTTGGCCCCAACACTATTTAGTATGTATATCAATGGTCTTGTAGATCATTTGTCTGGTATAATAGACAATGATGCTCCTAGACTAGCGACCGGGAGAGTGCCCGCTCTGATGTTTGCAGATGACACTCTGTTGTTATCCAAAACATCATCGGGCATTCAGCGTATTCTGGACGGCTTCGCGGCGTTCTGTGCTTTGCGGGGATTGGAGATTAACTTGGATAAAACCAAGTTTATGATCTTCAATCCCCCGAGGCAAACACGCCCGAACCCTGTCCTCAATGGTATTTCCCTGGAGAGGGTCAAAACCTTTGTTTACCTTGGCATAACCATAACGGAGAATTTTGATTGGGGCTTTCAAATTTCCAAATCGGCTCTCAAGCTAACACAAATAATTGGGGGCATTAGCAAAGTTCGTACAATATCTGATCTTAAACCGGTTGCCCCGGCACTTGAAATCTATCGACTTCAAGCTAGAATGGCCTCAATCTACGGCGCTGAATTTTGGGGCCATAAAATACATCTAATCTATTGAGGGTGGAGCAGAATTTTATGAGGAATTTGGTAGGATTACCTCTAAGCACACCACTCATTCCTCTGCGAATCGATCTGGGGCTGGAGTCGATAGAGGAGCTTGTAGCTGCAAGACCTATGCTCTATTGGAAGAGGCTGTGGTGTGTCCCCGAATTGGCTCCCTATAGAGCAGAGTTTTTGGAGATTTGGCCCTTGCTAAAAAGTAAAAACATCCCATGGTTGCCCCATATTAGGGCTCTTAGTAAGCGATGCCACAACTTTGGGAGACACCTGAGCTGTCTTGTCCGGGGTTGCCGAAATTGGAACTACAAACCCAGTTGAGGAGGCATAATCTGTTAGCCCTGCAGACATCGGTAACTCTGGGCAGGCTGTCCGCTGAGTTCCTCCTAGTAAAAATGGAACTCCGATTCGAGGAATTCCTAGATGCAATACAACCTCTCCTAGCGAGGAAGTTGTATCTCCAACTAAGGTATGGTAGCCTGCCCATTAGGTCTTTTACCTCTAAATGGTCCAAATCAGATGGGGAAGCTTGCCCTGTATGTAACCATAAAAGTGAAGACGTTCCCCACGTTATGTTTTTTTGTCCTGCATATGTTAAAATAAGGAAATGTTGGTTAATCCCACTATGTAAGAACTTTGGATTTCGCCATTGTGCGCAGGCCAGTCGGGTCTTGACTTTCGATACTCATCCCCTTGTTGTCTTTTCTGTATCCCGCTTCCTACATGGCATGTGGCGCAGAAGGCAAATCTTTGTATAACATATGTGATTGAGTATGGTTGTTTTTATTTTTTCTTCTGATAACTTTTGAGTTTAATTCTTGTTCTTAACAATTGTTGTTTTGTTTTGTTTTAATCTTTTGTGCTCTGTATGTATTTTATTTGCACTTTTATGGTCTTTGACCGAAATAAAGTTATCAAGAGAATTAATATGTCTGTTTATATGTGAGAGGTGTGAGAGGTGTGTACAACTAAAGTTTGTAATATATTCATTCATTCAGTCAAGCATACATACGCTAAAAGTTGTACTGGTTATTTCAACGTAATTTGCACAACACTGTGTTTGGGTCGATGAACAGATTCGCTTAGAAACATGGAGCTTTTCTTTTTAAGCACATGCTCACTAAATAGCAACATTGTATGTAGGTAAGTGAGAGAAAAATGAAATTGTGAAACACGCTATCATCCGGGGAAGCGAACAGCTGCTTCATTATTGCTGCACCGACCTTTTGTATACACGGCTCCTCGTCACTAATTCAGGCGCCATCATTTACAAGCCAGGAGGACGAAAACCTTCAGTTTTTTGACAAATGAAGCATACATTAATTTCCATTGCTGCACAGAGTGATAAGCCTCACCAGGGCCGGACTGGCCATAGCGGGCACCGGTTGTTTCCCTGGTTGGCCGCTAGGGTGGGGGCCGGTTTTGGGCCCCGGGGGCCGTTTTTGCTTCCGGGGTTCGGCAATATTGGCCCCCTGTAACAAAATCGCCTGAAACTGGCCCTCGCAAACTGCTCGGCTGCACTCCCCCTCGCCCCAAGGGGGGGTGGGGGTGCGGCTGAGCAGTTTGTCAGGGCCGGTTTCTGTTCCCAGTCCGGCCCTGAGCCTCACTCGGACGCACTTCGAAATACAAAAGTTTTCAAAATGCACACCTCACGCTATGGAACCCTGGGGTCTGGTGTGCTGCTGCCTGGTATTATTAATGAGTTGCATGGGTATCTGCACCTACAGCGCAGTCAAAAATCGGATTCTCATGAGAACTCACTGGCAATTTTTGATACCAGCGACTCCATCAGATGAGCAGGGCATGACCATGGGGAAAGGAGCAGGCCAGGGAAAGTAGTACATCGGGAGGGAGCATGGCACAAGCGCCCCCTGCGGCTTCTGCCCCTTGCTACCACCTAATTGCCAGGAAAACATGCCAGAAACTACTACAGTAATTAAATTACAGCATGTCAAGTGTTTACTTTTGGATAAATACAGTCTGCCACTCACTCTGGCACTTACTGATGATGCAGGCATTGTGGCCCGGTGAGCTAGGGTCAAGTTTCGCTGCCAGGGCAAGATCCCATCCGCATCGTTGCAACCGCTGGCCACCGCACCAATGAGCAGCTGGCTCTCAGCCTAATTCCCTTTCCCCACTATATTTGACTCTCAACCCACTGACCTTAGATTATAAAACTCCAACATGCAATGATAGGCTGGGCACTGAGGCACTGACTGTGACTTCAGCTATGCTTGTGTATCGGGGCCAGCGGTGGGCAAGTCCAACTTGGATACATTCTTGTAGTGAGAGAGCAGTACCCGCTGAGTTGTGAGCTGCCCGCCCCTTAGCCTGCCTGGAGCAGTGCGGACCATGCTACTGCTGCTCACACTAGTCATGATATGGTGCATTATAGTAGCGCTCTGCATAGACAGCTGAGCAGCGCTATAATGCCTGACTAATGCATTCAGTACAGTGATGCGGAGCACCACACTGAAATGCGTTAGACTAACTCCTGATGCTTGGTACTTCGCAGGACTGTTCAAGAAAGGAGCTGCAGGCAATTAACCAATAAATTAGATTTAATTCTGATGGAAACAAAGTGTTAAAACACGAGCAAATGTGTGTTTCAAACAGCAAGTGTTAAGCGTTTTAAAACACGAGCCGAGGAACAAAACCAAAACAAACATACTATGTGTTAATAAAGTACAAATGCAAGCAGATAGGCATGTTTCAGTTGGAAAGTCTAAAATAAAGGGGAAAAAAAAGAGGCGAATCAAACAAAGATAATTTACCAGATGTGTTTAAGAAAACAAAAGAAACATACTGTGTGTGTTTCTAAAGCAAAGATACCACCAGATAAGGGCATTTAAGTTTTAAAGCCCAAAATAACTACAATCCAAAATGAGACTTAAAGCTATTTCTTTTTTAAACATAAAAGTGGGCATCATGCTCAAACAAAGCGTGGCGCCTGTGTTGTAAATATAAAAGCAGGTGCAGTGCTAAAACTAAGCATGGTGACCATGCACAGTAAGTAAACAAGCAACACAGCGATCATACCAGATGTAATTTTGCAGGATATCTGAGGTAAATGCTTGTTATTAGTATGGGCAAGCACAGAGTTGTGCAATAATATGTGAAGCCCTCCTTCGCTGTGCCCCTCTTTAAGCACTGGTAGCTCCCCTTTGTGCCTGGCGCTGTAAGTTTAGGTGTGCCTGACCCAGCCCACTTTAAGCCCTGGCTAGACTCGACTTAAAAAGGTAGAGAGCCGTTGATAG
Organism: Triturus cristatus; assembly: GCF_964204655.1. Classification (NCBI taxonomy): domain Eukaryota; kingdom Metazoa; phylum Chordata; class Amphibia; order Caudata; family Salamandridae; genus Triturus; species Triturus cristatus. Next base: position 86,015,290 of record NC_140583.1, read on the forward strand.
GCTCGGGTAAAATTTAACTTACACCAGCAGAGTTTCTGCAATTTTGGAAATTTCGCCATGGGTGTCGATCACAAAAATGTCAGGAGTAGTAGAAATGACATCACATACCCTTTTACCTTAATGAAAACACAGGTAGTGACTCTTGATTCAGTTTTGTTCCAGGACAGCATGCCACATTAGCCCACATCACACTCACACTCTTTAACACCCCATTATACGCATTCTTATTCAACCTTGCTCATTCACGTGCATTCACTCATAATCTCACTCATACTCAGTCATACTTAGGCCTAGATTTACTCATGCTTTGCACCATATTTGCATCACTTTTGTGACTGCAAATCCGGTGCAAAGTGCTATGGTGAAATTTACTATCTAACGTAAATCCTGTTCTGCGTTGGATAGTATTCCAAAGTAACGCAAAATTGCGCTAAGCAATACTTTGCATTATTTTGCGCCTGGGCGTTCATGGGCACCCCATGAGAGAATTTGTTCCAAAATCTTACCACTGCTTAAGGTTCAGTTTCAGTCACACACACGCACATGCTTACACACACAGATACAGGTTCACCCAACAGGACTGGGAACCCAGAGCAGCCCTGGCAAATTTTGGCAGACCAGCTTTCGTATGGTGTAGAGTGAACCTGACCATGACAAGGAGGGTTTCGGGGGTTCTCCCCCACCCAAGAAAATGTTGGCAAAAATGGTGCATTCTTCAAATCATTTTTCATTACATATTTAGGGGCTCACTACGATGTTGGGTGGAATCACTTCCTCCCGACACCGACTCGATCTTGGGACCAACGGACACCATGTCATCGGTCCTGACCGTCCATTAGAATGTGATCGAGCACTGTCCGTTCACATTCCTATATTTCACTATGAGGCAGGCATTATGGCCATAAACAGGCCGTAATGCATTCTCCCATAGTGAAATGAGACGTGAAGTTCATCCCTGCACCCCGTGGCAGGCAGCTCAAGGTGCCTGCCACAAGGTGCAGGGATCAACAGGCAGGCACCATAGGTGCCCCCTCGGCCTCAAACCAGAGGCCATGCACCAAAGGGGACCCTGGTAAGGGCCTCCTAACATGCTTTCCGGAAACCATGTCGGAACGAGTGCATTGTAATCTCAAAAGAGGAATGATCCGCCCTTGAGAATACAGGATGCATTCCAACGGGCGAGCCATTCGGAAACCAGCCGAAATGACCTGTCAGATTCCTTTCCGACTGCCTCCATCAAAATGAGGCAGTTAGAAAGAATACGACCAGCATATTAAAATGCTCCCCTACCTTTGCGTGCAGTATCGTAATCGGCCCCTAAATTGTATTAGCTGTTAAAGCATTGTAAATAATGACCTTAGCGTGCACCAGGGTACAACAATCTTTGCTGGGGAGCTTCAATGATTCCCTCACTATCACCCTCCAACAGGGCCTCATCTCTCCACAGCCCCTCTCTCATATATATGTCATTTGCTTTATAGTGCCTCTCATATCAGGGTAGTGTGCCGGAGCCATTTACATCACACTAAAATACAGAGACAATGAATAATGCGTGCATAAATTAGTGTAAGGAAGAAGTTGCAAAGGGAAAGGGAAATACAAGGTGTGGGATTCACGTCATCCATACTGGTAGGCATTTTTTAAGAGTGCTTGGCGTGGAGAAGCACAAATCCAGGATTCAGAATGTAACACAGTAGTTAGTGTTGGCTATACTAATAAGAATGAATTTCTACCCAACTAACCCTTTTTAGCAACATTGGGATAATGAAAGACTCAAATAATGTATAACTTTCCAACCTGTACCATGTAACGCACTGTGCTAACTTATGATTGTAACCTGTGAACTGCACAGTAACAAAGGATTTCTGTTACAATCTGGCCAGTCCGGCTTGATGCTCACAGAGATACATGCTCTTATCTCACATAAACACACTCTGATCCACAAGCACGTACACAACATACATTTAAAAATATTTGTACTTACTAATGCTGCCATCAAAGGTTCGGTGCCAGACAATGTTGTAATACACTATTAGTGAAAAATAGAAGAGTATTCACTAATGGTGAAAGAGATCACAATTGCGACCCCTGGTGACCCTAAATGACATCCATGAATTTCACGCTATCCTCCTTATACAAAATTACAGAAATGTTGCCATTATGCCAGCTTGCGGAATTATACACCATTCAAGGTAAAGATATACAGCGAATGCATGAGAGCAACAGACATGAGCGGCTGACGTTTAAAAATTGATGCAAGAACACACGCTAAAATATAATGAGAAAATAAAGGATTTGCATTAAATAATTTTGCAAAACTTTTAAGGAATTAAACAATAGTTAATTACACAGATTTTGCACACCCCTAGTCTTTATAGCATGTGATATATCACATGAGAAAGCATTACACCCATTACAGATAACTTATGATAAGCAGATGTGGAATTAGGAATAGTAAATATCTACTTACATTTTGATGTAGTTGTAGATGATGTAGTGGATATTAAATTTTAGTAGGTCAATTTTGTTGGCCTTCATTTAGTGACATACAGTCCAAAAAAATCCAAAACAAATCAATTATTTTCTTAGTCGACACCCAGAATTAACAAAAGTGTGTTTTGGACAGTACAAAATATGAAGCAAATGCGCTTCTCTGTAATTTTGTTGTTGACATTACACAAGTGGACAAAATATATTTCATCCGCCACTCAAATGAGAAAATGTGTTCTGCCCATTTTTTCTTTTTGCTCACCTTGATTTTGGATCTTTAGTATGGGTGAATCTCACTCGCAGTAATTGCATGGTAATTTGACTGTGCACATTTACTGCCAGTGACCACTTTGCAAGATAAGGCGTCAGGTACGCCGCTAGGTTAAGGGGCACCGGGCTTGTTACATGTGAACATGTGTGCGCATGCAAGTATGTATGTGTAGGTTTATATTTTAATGTGGTGACCCCCTCGCAAAGCCAATAGGGTTGCCTTATATTTTAGTGTGTGTTGACCCCTTAACAAAGGCAATATGTCGATTTCATTTAAAGTGATACCCCATTATATTGGGATTTTCTATCTGGTATAGAATTGGGGGGTGGTATTGTGATTTTGAGGGTCATGACCCTCTAGGAGCCAAATGTGATTTCAGAATGTCACCAAAGGTATTTTTATCTACTTTATGTGAATATTTGACAATTAATGCGTAGTATTTTGTAGTGTGTGTGTGATGAATATACTTTCCTTTTATAAAGAAAAAGCATTGCCTGGCCATTCATTTATCGAATGGCATTATTGAGTGCCAGTGAATGGTGATTACTAGCCCATACCACCTCCCCTGAGTAGGCCTTGGACAGCTTTGCTTTGCTACCTTGAGAGAGTCAAATACGTCAATGGGGTATTATGGGTCTTAATTACAACAGAGTGACTCAGCGCTGTGCCTCAAGCCATTTTGCTGTGCCACACTGAGTCACTTACAAAGCACAGGGATGTGTCATATCTATAATGATATGACGGATCTCTGTGCTTTCCACTGGTGCACAATTGGCTGCCATGCATCAATGCAGGCACCCTTTCACATGGTGCATGGGTGCCTGCATTGCGGGGGGATTGGTTTGTGCAGGAAGAGACACCTTCCTGCACAAAAATAATCACAAGATGTGATTTCCTCTTTTATGAGTGCTGCAGAATGCAGCAGGCATAGAGAGAGGAAAAAACGAGGAGGCTTGAAAACATTTCTCCTCATTGCGCCTCCCTATGCCTCCCCAGGGGAGGCGTAGCATTTTGACGTAGTCCCAGGTTTACAATTTCTTATAAATCTGAAAATGTGTAAGGTTCTGGGGTATTGCCTGGGAAAATCCACAGCAAAACCCATGGAACACCCCTTTCATGCAAAGTGCTGCGTGTGAAGGAGCCGTATATCCAAGGACACGAAAAGTCACATAGGGATGCTTTTTGTGTCCTTGTAAATATGGGTCAGCAAAATGCGCCGCCGGTGCCACACAAAATGTGGCGGACCGGCGGTGCAAGTGGCTTGTAAATAAGCCCCTTGGTTCACAGGAAGGAGATAATTGTGGACCTATTATTTGTGCAGGCCTCACATTCTACCTTCTCTGGCGTACTGATCTATCGACCGCCAGTAAATAATCCCTCTTGGTCAGATAATTTGGTAAACTTTATCCTACCCCAACATCTAAATGCTCAAAACTTTACTGTACTTGGAGATTTGAATCTTCATTTAGAAGATGACAACAACAAGACCTGCAAAAACTTAATAGACGACTTTATGGTTTTAGATATGACTTTACGTAATAGGGGTCCAACTCACAAAGCTGGACACTTGTTAGACCCTATTATATCAAATATGAAAGAACTCTCATGGCTTAACACTACTCCTGTTCTCTGGTCAGATCATTTCCTATTACGTTTCGCTATCTCACTTAAACCTACCAAATGTCCTGTTACGACTCCTTCAGAATCTTTTAGGAGAAATTGGAAATCTCTAATTTTGGAGGATCTCAACAATGCTTTGAGGAAAGATCACCCATGCTTAGATGGAGATATGGAAAGCATAGCAGAGGCTACACAAACTTGGTTAAATGGTGCAGCGGATACCTGCCTGCCCCTATCCCGTTGCAAAGGAAAAACACATCGCTCTCCCGCCCCCTGGTACACAGAAGCTCTTAAGAAAGAAAAATCCACATGTAAGACCCTGGAGAGGCAGTGGCGTAAAAACTATGAACTCCATCAAAAAGAAGTTTACCGAAAGGCCAGAAATAGCTATCATTCAGCATGCATGAAAGCTAAAGCATGCTATGTTACTACTAGCATTAACATGGCCGTAAATAAATCCCAGACTCTCTTCAATACTGTAAAAGAGCTGGCTGGTGAGAATTCAAGAGCGGAACCTACCCCTCTCAATACCCAGCAGTGCCAGGACTTGGCTTCGTTTTTCACCGATAAGATTGAGAACATTGTCTCTAATATCAAAAGGGACAGCACGATCACACATAAACAATATAACATCCCCCAAGTCCCCAGAGGAAATTGTCATCTTGAAGCCTGGCCTCCCATTAATCTGGATACACTGGAGGAATTATTAAAATCGATCAAATCGGGTTCCCCACGTGACCCTATTCCTATCAGTATCTTAAGTAAATTAGAGGACTCTGCCATGATCTCCATAGCTGAGATACTGAACGCCTCCATTGAGCAGGCCACAGTTCCTGCTCTATGGAAACATGCTATGGTCAGTCCTCTACTTAAAAAGCCGGCCGCAGACCCTATGATATTGGCCAATTATCGTCCAATTTCATTACTGCCTGCCTTTTCAAAAATTTTGGAGAAGCACATCCATAAGGCACTTTCAACCTATGTGGAAAATAACGAGCTTCTTCATTCGTCCCAATCTGGGTTTAGGAGTGGTTATTCCACCGAGACGGCCCTGCTCGGGGTCACAGAAAAGATCAGGGAGCTCATGGATGACGGCCAAACGGTAGCATTGGTCTTGTTGGATCTAAGTGCGGCCTTCGACACCATTTCTCACTCCATACTGCTTGACAGGTTGGGGGAGAATGGCAAAGCACTGGAGTGGATTAGATCATACTTATCCCTCCGCACTTTCCAGATCTCCTCTTCGGAGGCATGCTCTGAGGTATTCGACTCTCCTCATGGTGTGCCACAGGGATCGATCCTGAGCCCTTTGTTTTTTAATTTGTACCTACGACCATTGGCCAATCTTGCATAAAATTTTGGTCTTATTTTAATGACTTATGCAGATGATTCTCAAATCCTGTTTTCACTTTCCAAATCTGACTCATCTGCTCCATCTGCATTAAAAATAGGCCTTCAGGAAATTTTTAGTTGGATGTCAGCTAATCAACTTAAATTAAATGGGGAGAAAACAGAGGTCCTCCTCTTAGGGAATAGTAAAGATCTCTGGAGTGATCCCCATTGGCCATCGTCATTAGGTAAACTTCCACCTCCAGCCTCTCAGGTCAGAAACCTTGGGGTCATCATAGATGACAGTCTATCTATGACTCAGCAAGCCAACAAAGTGGCAGGCATATGTTTTACCATTCTTAAATGGCTTCACAAAATTGTCTGGATGTTACCACCTACTACCCAGAAGACCGTAGTCAATGCCTTAGTGACATCTCGGCTTGATTACGGTAACATCTTGTACCTGGGCTCAAACAAAGCAGTAATAAGACGTCTGCAACTGGTGCAAAACGCTGCTGCCAGACTGCTTTGCAGAATCCCTAGATCCGCTAGGATCACCAAACATCTTAGGGACCTGCATTGGCTCAGGGTTGAAAACCGGATTCGTGTCAAAACCCTGACCTACCTATTTAAAATCAAAGCTGGCACTGCCCCCAAATACCTACAGGACCTTGCTAAGCCCTACCTCCCCAATCGCAGTCTTCGTTCTTGCACTGCTGCGAACTTTGCGGTACCGAGGTTCAAACGGGCTAGAATAGGCGGGAGATCATTTTCCTATTTGGGCCCAACTCTGTGGAACACATTACCCATTCATATATGCAAGGAGGAAAGCTATATGAATTTTAGAAAAAGTGTAAAAACCTGGTTGTTCGACAAATAAGTGCTTTAAATGCTCTCTATCCAGTTGTGTTTTGTGTTTTGCTGGTCCGGCGCCGGGAAACCCTTTGTGGGTAGCTGTGCGCCTTACAAGTGTTATAAAATAAATAAATAAATAATAAATAAAATAAATACATTCTACACAACTAATAACCCTTTCGCAGAAAAATATTGATCTATGTTTAATGGAAAATCAGTCTGGTCTATTTTTATTAGACTCATAAAAAGCATGCAAACAGTTAGCCTCATTTTTGAAAGTATTATCTGTAAGTCAAGATTTATATGTTAAAATCTCACAACTCATTAAAATTACTTATAAGCAGTACATGTGTTCCCTGTGCTTTAACAAGCTGTTTTTCATCAATATTACCCTGCAGTAACATTTTACAGTGATATTTACTGTAGATAGATCTGTTTGCTGACCTGCGTGTCATTAAAGCAGCAAATATGGTTTGAATTCATTGATACAGCCCTTCCTTTGTTTACCATCACATTCTCTTTAGTAAGGGAGAATTGTTAGGGCAGAAGTGAAATATTTAAAAGTGAGACACAAAATAAGTAGGACTAAGCTGGATAACTAAAAAAGGATGTTACACTTTTCATTCAGAATAGAGCATAGGATGTGCCAATTATCTAATGAATGTTACAGTGGTGCAGTGAGGGTGCCACATCTCCTAGTGCCAGCAGGAGAAATATCTACATCCCCCTCCAAATTCTGTTGGTTAGTAAAATAGAGCAATAAACAGGGTTCAATAGGTCCATGAGGCCTCTGTGCCCTGGTCCCACTGCCTTGGATGATCGTACAGTGTGGTACAGAATTCTTACCATGTGGAATGCTAACACTATTGTGAAGGCAGTGTGGTCACAGAGGGCCCCACACTTTTGACACTCCAAATATACCTCAACAGAATGCCCACAACCGATGAATCAGAGACTGTGTTAAACCTCAAGTTCATAAGGCAGTGTGTCCCCGAGATACTACATGCCTCCACACATAAAAAAAATAACAGAAAGAAGCCAGGTAAGTAAAGGGACACGCACTCAAATCTGAGTTCTAGATCAGCAGAATAGTTAAAGAGTATTAATACAAAATTCAAAAGTATGGCTAAGCAAATTAAATGCAATGAATGCTCTAGACAAACAGGGAATTACAGAGAAATGCAGAATCAAAAAGTGAGCAGCAAAATTAGGCAAATGTATTATTTCATTAGTAGATCAGAACAAAGAAATATTTAGTGTCATTTCTTTAACACCCAGGCTCTATCCCGCCACATGGATGTTTATTCTGTCCACTCTATGCTAACACCGTCCGAAGATGGTAGAAACAACTAGATACATGACCAACAGCAAACTATTACGTATGACAATGGAAATAAAGTGACATGGACAATGTTTAACATGTGCTGCAGGAAAAGTAAACACCATGGTGCAAGGATGCCTGCATCACTGGATGATTGTTTATGTGCAGGAAGGTCCCCTTCTTCCACATAAACAATCAGAAATGGCGCATAGAAAGAGGAAAAAAACCAAGGAGAAATTAATACATTTCTCCTCGTTGCACCTCCCTAAGCCTCCCCTGGGGAGGTGTAGCATTCACACGCATTTCCAGATGTACGATTTTTTGTAAATCTGGAAATGTGTCTGGTTCCATGGGTGTTGCGTGGGAACACCCACAGCAACACCCATGGAACGCCCCTTTCGCGCAAAGTACGGCGTGTAAAGGGGCTGTATTTAATAGGTCAGGAAAAGTCATGCAGGGTGGCTTTTTCTGTCCTTGTAAATATTTCGGGCAGAATAATGCGCTGCAAGTGCGTCACAAAAAGTGACGCACTGGCAGCGCAAGCGGCTTGTAAATCTGCCCCTTAATCATTTGTAATACTAGGAATGTGATCTATATCATAACATGGCAGTGCTAGAAAAGTTACATTGGGCATATGACACAGGAGGTAAAGAAAAGGATTGCACAACACAGATCAAGGATTGTTGCAGGGAGTCTGCTCAGGATCAGAACTATGCTTGGGACATAGAACATCGGCATGTAGGGACTGAGTCACCATACTACCTCAGTATCTATGAGCCCGAATCCGACTAGCTATAGTGCCTCACTTGACCTCCTAACCTTTCTAGAGAAACAAGTGAGTTGCTCCCTAGAATACAACACTCTCGAATCTTTCAGGGATCGTGGTAAGAGGACACACCCTTTCGCTCTCTCACTCATACTTCTTCACAATAAGATAAAAAGATACATGACGGAAGTTTAGAATATTTATTTCAACTATCGTGCTCTATGATGCCGTGTTTGCACCACAATCAGAAAACAAATAGATAGCAAAAATATTACTAGCATGGTTAACAAACAATGGGGCATAACATCAAGGGCCTTATCTCCGCTTTTTTGGCTTTAAAAGCCAGAAAAGCGGAGATAATGTTTTCGCCCTATTAACAAGAGGGTGCTAACATGCATAATCGCATGTTAGCACCCTTTTTTCCTACGCCTGCCTTTGCATCTCTAAAGAGATGCAAAGGGGGCGTTCCTTCCCAAAATAACTGGAGAAATGTCGCTAACCGACATTTCTCTAATTATCAATGGGCACGCTACCAAGCATAGCGATTAGAAAAGTAGCGCTAACTGCGGTTATCGCTACTTTCCTTATGCCTGCTTTTAGTTTGACTTAGCCATGATATCCAATGGAAGGTGGATATCATGGTTAAGTATGCCCTACCCTATCAACAACGTAGTGCCAAACGTTGTGCGATCCCAGCGATAATTACACATTTGGCAGCTAACTCGGTTATTTTTATCGCTCTGGAGATAAGCGTCGCCGATAGCGCGCTATCTCCGTGATAAAAACAAGCGATAATTATCCTTGCGCTTAGTGATAATTATCGCCGGTTGTTGATAATATGCCCCCATATACCATAAAAAGAGTGGTTATGTTATAAGACAGATAAGCCTAAGCCCCGTCCCCTTTTCTACTGAAGCTAAATGATTATATATCGAACATCTCTGGGATGCGCGGCGGACCTGTACTTTAGCATTCTAAATCTCAGCTGACGTGGTAAGCGTGCCCCTGGACCTTCTCTCAGTGTCTGTGTTTTAAAACTCTCGTCCTTAGTTATATGACAAGACATGTGTGCTTACAAACAGCAAATGCATTCTTATGTTATTTCTAGGTGCTAGCGTCCAACCAGAGAGAATAACAAGGGGCATTGTTACTTGACCTTGTCTATGGTGTTCAGGCTAAATCATAGGACAGAACACGAAAACATATGCAGGTTCTGTGTGAAAATACAACGGGGCACAAAAGCAAGTGTGTTTATATTGTAACATGTGCAAAAAAGGCAGCCTACAACTTTTACAACTAGGCAAACATAGAGAAGATAGAAATACTTTTATTCTCCTTTCTTTTCCAACTTTGAACATGTGCTGCACTTTGCAGCACACATGCAAAGTGAGGTAATGTATAAAGTTAGTTTAAGCATAGTATTTTGTGCTGAAAGGTATACTTTTATACTAGTCTAAAACCTGTGCCAGACTCACAGAGACACCCTTGAACTATGGTGCAAAGGTGTGTCTGTGGTGCAAATCAGCACATTTCTGAGCTGGCACTAAGGGGGGGGGAGGAGAGTGCCATTTTTCTCTAACTATGTCACTGTCATACTCTTTCCTCACACGGTGAGGATTTTGCGGTGGCTGCAATGCGCTGTATGACAATCTGGTAAATCTAGCCCTAATTAACTATAGAATCTGTTGTGAATACTGCAGAACACAAGTCACATGGCCTCTCAAGCTTTTCATTACATTACATCTATCGAGCAGACAAGAAAGAGGCCTATCAAATGGCATATTCAATAGACCTCCCTCCGCGTCCACTAAACGATCCGGAAGGATAAGATTGTCAAGGGTGCCAAATGCGCTATCACTCCCCATAAACTAATTGTGAGCTTTTCCCTCAGTGAGTGGTTATCAAAGGCCGTTGCCTTACCTTGATCATGGAAATGCCTGCTCTGTAAATGCAGCCAGAGATATAATAGCTATTTGTTGGCCACTTGCTTAATATTTAGCTGTGACCGGGCTCTCAATATGGGATGGTTGGTGCATGTAGCCGAAAGGCGCGGAGCCCTGAGGAGGAGCGGAAGAAGAGAAGAATGGAACACACAAGCAACTCAGTACATGGACAGGCTGCTCCATCAGGCTTGAAATGTGTTTTTTTTCTTTGCAAAGCATGTAACTGCACCTGTGCCGAGTGAGGTTCTTCCCTGAGGCACAAGTGAGAGTGCTTGAGTCATAGAAGGGGTGTGTCCTTTTGTAAGTGACAGTGGTGTAAGTGGTCCTGGGTCGATTTGGTTGTAGCCCTGATGGGCACCAACTCAGTGCCATAGGTTTCAATGATCTGGAGGAAGGACTGACTACCTGGTCAAGGTATTAGTAGGAAGTGTAGGCTTGGACGGAATTCACGGGCTACACCCTCTTTTTTCTTTCTGCTCACTTAGGCTTTGGAAGTGGATGTGTCCTGCAGCTCCGAAAAATACATAGGATCTGTGTGTCTAGACAAAATTAACTAAGGGATTAGTGTCGAGACTGGTTCCAGACACCCCCAAAGGATGTGTTAGCCTTTAGACCAGCTAGCTCACAGCTTCACCATCAATCCCCTTAACTTTATCAAGGAGCAAATAATTTCTGGCAACTATCGAACATGGTAACCCTTGATCCTTCAGGGATTGTGGAAAGAGTACCTTTTGCGCAGTAAATCGTGCTCACTTAGTCTCAAAGAAATACACAAAATGAATGATGGGGACATTTTGAATAAGCATTTATTGAAACAGCGCCAATCTCATATAAAACATGTTTGCTGCAACAATCATTAGACAGAAAGAGATCTATAAGATTACAAGCACTGACAGAGTAAATAAAATGTTAAATTCTACCATGGTGCTAAAATGGTAAATATATGCAGGCAGATCGATACATAGCAGTCATCAAGCGTACTCCTAAGTTGCAAACACTACCTAAGTGTACCTAAGATGTAGGTAGGTGTAAAGCCAAGAATCCCCTATGAAATAGACAACCCCATTATCTAATGGGAGAGAACGAAGGACAACGTCTCGAGTTGGACACCCCGCAAGGGATGTCGGACCACTGCGTGCTGGAGCTTCTGCAGTCCGGGACCTCAGCGTCTAGTGTCAGCGTGAAAGCTTCTCCTCTGTTTCCCCAGTGAAGATGTGGTTCATTTATACCCACAAAATACCCTTAGTGGTTCTACCTACATATATAACGGCTTGCCATTATGTATAGTGGACCTGTCGCCCAAGGATGACGTTAGAGGTGACTTTTGGACAGAGTTATTTTACAGAAGGTGGTAATCCTGCTGTCTACGTTCTGGACAGGGGATTAAGATATGATACTAGGAATCCTCATTCATAATAAATTAAGCCAGTTTCAGAGAAAACTGATCAACATTGATTCAGCACATAACTAGGTAAAAGGTCAGTGCCAGAAGCGTTATGTAGAGCAAGGTAGGACAAATGTAGGTAAAAGGTTGTATTGCTACCTAGACCTGTGTTGGGCTACATTGGGGTTCATAACATATGGGAAGGAGTCCCTCCAGCAGATGGACTCATTGACTCCTCCACAGCCATTCCTAACATCCGATTAGCAGTGAGTAGAACATGAGCAGATGTGCAAATCAGCAGTAGCCCCTGCTTCCTGGAGGGCCTTGTATGTGCAGTGCACTTGTAGAGTCACTGCCTCATGCAGGGAGTGCTCCCATCCTGGCTTCATTGCCTACTGCTGTATGCTATCGCTTCCACTAAAGCTAGTAGCGCCAGCAGCATGCAGCATGAAGGAGAGTTGAGTCTGAGACCTGCCTTCTTACATGGGAGATTATTATGTGGTCTGCCGCTGCACAGAATCACAATGATTGTGCTACCCCCATAGCACCCGTGTCCACATTTCACTGCGTGGGCAGTATTACGGCCTGAATTTGAAAGGGAAGGTAAATTACCCTTAAGTGTTCTAGGCCTAGATTTGAACGGAAGTCATGCAACACAGGGCAAAAAGTAAAGTTGCTGCACTGCATTGCGTGAATGGGAGAGAGCAAAACAGCACCATATCTACTTAGACAGTTCCGCTCTCTCCCTGTGCTGGCACACTATTGGCTGCCATGCACCAAGACAGACACCCTTGCTCCATATTGTAAATGTGTTGATGTTATGGGAAGAATAGGTTTAGTGCTGAAAAGAGTCCCTCCCAGTACACAATCTATGCCTTAGTGTGTTTCACACTTTGTATGTTTGTTGTCAAATGCAGCAAACATGCATAGTAAGGAAAAAGTAGCATAATGAAAAAATCACTGATCTTTAAAACTTTGTAGATAGCGGTTTGGATCAATACCCATGGGTGGTTGTATGTAATGCCCATGTACCACTGTGGGACACACCTTTACGCAAAGTAGCTCATGGAAGTTCATTGCTCAGCTTTGTCTCTCTTTGGGTTACAATCAAACACAAATAGTGATTTGTGTTGAATTATGAATTCCACCATACCACTTTACACTGGTTTGCGTTAAACAAGTAATGCAAATATGTTGAAAAGTATTTGCAAACCTGGACCTAAATGATTCCTTTTTTGCAGCGGGCTACGCTCCCAGACAAATGAGAGAATTACCCCTCGAGATCGTATTGGTGCTCCATGTATGCAGTTTTTTGTGTATTACAGAAGGGATCAAAAAAATATCTGCAGCCCGTTCTTTAAAACCAAATTGCCCTGGTGGCACAAAATTGGGCACACACACTAAAACATTGTGCCCACTGGCTACTTTTGATAATATGGCCTCAGAAGTTTACAACAGACTCCTGGAACATACATGTGAGAAACATCGTTATCATGATCCCCTAGTTTTTCCTGCCTGATTTTTCTGGCCTTATGACTGGTAAACAGTAGTAAAGCACCTGAGCTCTCCCCCAAAAAGTACTGTGTCATGGAACTCCCAATTTGGCCTATTTAATTGCCGCACAGGTCCACTGTAAATGTTGCTGACAATTCACCTATACAAAGGAAGGCTAAATGAATGCCATATGGGCAAACAAAAAGGGGGGCCCTCATTTGCCATCAAATATAAAATGATTAAGTCAAAAACAAACTGACTGGAATCAGTGTGTATGTTGATACTACTTTATATTTTTCTCTATTGTCAAACCTCTGCACATCACATCCACAATTAAATCAACAAAGATATCTATTGACATTTTAAACACAAGAAGTAAGTATTTAATGTTTGGATGTTGCCGCAGTGAGTACTCCCTGTTAAGGTTGTTTTGGGTTCTATGAAGAAAAATCTAATGTAAAGGTTATATGTTAATTAGAGGTGGGGGTAATCTCCAAACCTCAGGCAGAGTTTGCAGAATTTTGCCCATTCCAAACTCCACTTGCAGCACTGAGTTTTAGAAAAACTTCCCCAACCATTGCGTAGCAGAGTTTTTTCTAAAGTGTGGCTAGCCAATGTTAAGTTGGCGAGCGCGAACAAGAAAATTGAGGGCTAGACCGCCTTCCGGTGAGTTCTCTCAATGTGGCAGTTGTGGCAGGTTGCTACAACTAGCAGTGAGAAAGCTGCCACTTTAGTAGAAAATCTACTCAAGTACCAGAAAGAAGCAGTGCCCTGTGGCACACCTCAGGATGCCATTGACGCTGATTTTATGGCACAGGAATCACTCCAGGTACTAAAGCAGCGTGACATTCCTAACTCCACAGCTCGTGGAAGTCTATGGACTCTCTCAGAGTTGTTAGGTTCCAGGTGGAATTTCATTTAGTGAAGCTCCACAAGTACCGCCCACCCCAAATGTTAAATACGTATATTGGGTTTGGAATAAGCTACATAAATGTATAGGAAAAGTAATGTTTAAAAAGTTATGCTTTCCCTGCCTAAAGCTCCATTTTAATTATCATTGGTCTGGAGGGGCCTTTGGTTCCCAAAACACACAGTTAAGCTTCCTGGCTTTAGTTGCAGTGTAGGAGAGAGCTGTCCCCGGAACTAGTTTTGACTGATTGCATGGAAGAGAACTGCTCATTATCTTTAAAACACCCCTCGGTGTGCCACATTCTCCCTCCAGTGGCAGAAAGATTTTGCCATGTTGGGTTTTACTGAAAATGGTGCACTGTACTATAGTTGGCAGTAAGGTAAACACAATCTGCTGCAAAAGTGGGAAGGTTTGCCTTTGGCAACTTCATGCCCATTGGTCAGGGAGTTTTCAAGAGTGGCTAGCAAATTGAACAAAAGTGGCACTTAATCCTGAGCTCCTCAGAGCAAACAGAAGAAGACTGGACATGCTGTCTCTAACCTTTGAGGAGCTCTGAAGGGCTAGGCCTCCCAACACTTGTACCCAGGACTCTAAGGCACCACTGGCTGATCTCCTGTGTAGCAACAAGGATTTAACAAGTTACAAGAAAACTTTTTCTTGGAGGGACCCATGAGCCAGTAAAAATAGGAACTGGTCTGGACATTGTTGGTGGCTTTCCTCGAGAGTGTCATGGCCCCTAATGCTGTCCTTCAGGTCCTTGGAGTCTTGAAACTGGCTGAGAGGAACTGGCCAGAAAAGTCTGAAAACTGGAGACTTTGGAAAATTTTGGACTTCTGAGAACTCCATTGCTTCAGTGGGACCTCACGACAAAGGTGTCTGATTTTGAGCAAACCTATTAAGATACAACTTTAGGGTTGCCCCACCAGAGGATTTTGAGCTCCATAAAAAATGTTAAGTCCGGAGGAAGAAATCTTTACAGGCCAAATGGAAGAAGGTGTGTAAAGTATATGCCCAACATGAGGACTTAGTAGGCCGTGAAATTAGAATTTCTCTCACTCACAGCTTTTCTGGCAAAAGCACAACATATCATACCATAGCAGCTCTCTGGCTTTGAGAGAGCTTCACTGGATACAGTCTTCAAACTTACTTCACAGGAAGATTTCGATTTCCATTAAAAAAACGAAGGGGCATATCAGCAACAACCGGCGATAATTATCGCTAAGCGCACTTAGCGCTAGGATAATTATCGCCGGCTAGCGTGGATTTTTATCACTGAGATAGCGTGCTATTAGCAACGCTTATCTCAAAAGCGATAAAAATCCTCACGCTAACTGCCTAACGTGAGATTATCGCTGGAAACACAGCGATAATCTCACGCAATGTGGCGTTAGCTTGTTGATAGGGCCCCACAAACTTAGCCATGATATCCACCTTCCATAGGATATCATGGCTAAGTCAGTCCTGAAGCAGGCGTAAGGAAAGTAGCGATAACAGGGGTTATCACTACTTTTCTTGCCGCTATGCTTCATAGCGTGGGGCTTGATGATGGGAGAAATGTCGCTTAGCTATAGTGAAAAGACAGGAATGCACCGTGTTTAAGCAATACTGTGCATTCCTGTCCTTTCTGCTTGTGCTGGGGCTGTTTTGGCAGCCTAGAGCCAACGTAGGCACCCTTGCACCAATGTGCAAGGGTCCATCTGTTGCAGGCAGAATTGTTGTTGTGTAGGAAGGAGCGCCTTCCTGCACAAAAACAACCCTACAAGATATTTTCCTCTTTGTGTTTGTGTTGCAGAATGCGGCACAAATGGAATAAGGACGAGACTAGGAGAAATTAACATGTTTCTCCTCATTACGCCTCACCTCAGGAGACATACATATTTGATGCTTGCCCAGTTTTACATCACTTTGTAAATCTGGGACAGCATCAACTCCATGTGTGTTGTGTGGGAAAACCCACCACAATGCCCCTGGATGTCTCTCGGGTGCAGAGTATGGTGATGCAGTGTTTTTTGCTGTGGATCCTTAATTATATTCATGAGGCCACCCAAAGCCACCCAGGAAGGCTTTTCTTGGCTTCGGAAATCTTTATGAGACCGTGCATCATACATGTACCACTTTAAGTGATGCAAAAGTGGTGCAGGGTACTCATAAATGAGCCCCTATGTGTTTGACATATTACTTGAGTAAGACTCACATCGCCCCCAGCTCTTAACAAATGGTTATTCAGCAGAGATAAGCTATCTGTGAGTTGTCAGGAGCAATAGGCAGAACAAAAGATCCACTATAGCACTACCTCTTTTGATTTGAAGATGCCAAGGAAGCAGGGGCGTAACACAGGCCCCCGCATCCCCCGCAGTGCAAGGGGGCCCGTGAGCTGCAGGGTCCCACATCAGCCCAGTACTAAGGCCTTCGAGCTTGGGATTAAATCCAGACTGGGGGTCCCTCCATGTACCTTGCAGGGGGGTCCCCTGAGCTTTCGTTACGCCACTGCAAGGAAGGCTTATCCCATTGATTAGAAAGGCCCTTGACGGCAGCCAAGATTCAATCACTAAAGGAGCAAATCAATTTTGACCCTGCCATACAGGAGGAGAGGTTAAGAGGCTGAAGACAAGCCTGGCTGGTAGCATCTGTGGGTTTCCTTCCTAAAACAGGGGTTTCTGTGTAATTTTACAGTAAGGTGAGGAGGAAGCGATGGCAAAGACGGTGAGGGGCTGTATGAAAATAGCCAGGATTCGATGATAGAATTTACCCAGTTACTGGCTAATGCACAGCATACATCTAGAACCTGAATTATCACCTCCTCAGAAAATTTCTGGACCTGGGAGGACTCCACCTGAAGAAGAAGGCCCTTCTAGAAACGGCTCTAAACTCTAGCTAGGAAAAAGGACTTACACAAGGACTCACTGATAAAAACACCCATAGAATTCTAAATCCTGCTGCAGATCTAGAACCTAAAAGCCTGCCCTGAGACTTTAGGGGTTGCAGTATAGACCACAAAGAACTTTCCCAGCAGTTGGAGACCAAGACAAGGCATTCCCAGGGAGGTCGCACCCAAGTGGTTGAGATATCAAGTCTGACCAACATTTGTGATGCAAAAAACACTGGCTTCAGTAGGGGTTTGACAATCATTGACTTCCATTTGAAAGACGTAGGGCCATTGCATGACATGGAGGGAGTAAGAGAGCACCATATCTACAGAGATATGGCAATCTCCTCTTTCTCCCTAGCACAGGAACACATTTTGCTGCTAAGCACCACGCACACCGTTGTGCCAGGATATGTGCATGAGTCTAGCATAGATTTTGTACTGGAAGGGTAACCTTCCAGTACACAATACTATGCCTAGACAATTTTTAAATATTTTCACACTTTAAATGTGTGCTGTAGAGTGCAGTACCCATGCAAAGTCAGAATAGAAAGGAAAAATGAAAACATTTCTCCCTTTAACACCTGCTTTCAAGTGGCATACATTTTAATGCAAATCACTGTCTACTATTCTAGGTAGATAGGGCTTTGCATCATAAACCGTAGGTGGTTGCATGGGAATACCCAAGTAATGTCCCCTTGATGCTAAGCAACCCAAAGCAGAGCTTTGCACTACTTTGTGTTACTTTTTGGGAAATTTCCAATGCAAAATAAGATTTGCACAGGAAAGAAAATGACGAAAAAAACATTTTGCATCGTGTGAAACTGGCCCCTAGTCCGAATGTTGAACTATGACTGGGGTAACCTGCTTGGTGTAGGTGACCTCTGCTCCATTTCAGTCATCTTTAAATGGTGCCTTGGTCAAGGGATTGTCTGCAGCTTCTACCACAACTAGCAGGTGTTGAGCAGAGATTCTCCTAGAACTGTGTTTTGACCAAACCAGAGTGGGTTTATTGACTTGATAGGCATACCTCGTGCCAAACTGATAACTCCATCCTTGGCAGAATGTATTAGACCACTGAGCAATCAGACTAGACATATATTCATCTTTTGCTTTTCACAATGACCATAGATCATGCGTTATTTACTTCCCTCCTGTTTTTGTTAATAATTTAAATATATTTTGTTTTGTGCAGCTAATGCTTAGGATGCTGGTTTCCATCTTTATGGATAGTTGTACTAGGATTTATTTGAATTTCTGGTACTAGTACAGGCACGGAGGACGGAACGACTTGAAGGGGTGCAGTCTTGAGTACATACTTATGTGAATCAGTAAGACTTGAACACATGTTCTAGACATGTCCACTAGCCACGACCCTGTCTGCTATTTAGGACTCTACTCATAGACAACAGTGTTAGGATTCACCAATATTCTAATATTGCACAACTCTGCTTCAATTTGTCCTCTGCTCCAGACATCCAATGTCTCAAACACTTCCTGCACCACATCCAGACCTGGTTGTCCAGTGCCATCCTGAAGTTATATGTCAAGGGCAACAAACAAGAAACAGTACAAAGTTGGTTCAATGATAGAAACCATGATGGTTTTGTACCCCAACTTTCACTAAATACCATGTTGCTTGGATTCAACCTGGAAATCAACGAGATCATCAAGTAACATATTGCCAAATAAAGGCATCCAGTTACCTGCTCTATATTCTGTAGAAGGTGAAACAGATTCTTTCAGAAAGTGACTTCCGAACTGCTCTTAAATCCTTCGGACACTGGCATCTATATACCATAAATCATCTGTACATCATGCTCGAAGGCCTCCAGTATCAACACTGGCTCTCTTTCAGAACCTCCTATGTGCCACAGAACATCTCATTTAGGACCAGAGAAAATATAATTATACCACGTATATCCTGAGGAACCTGCACTGGTACCCTTTGCCTACCCCACCTACTTCATATCAAGCTGGTTCATTTACAAAGTCATAATGACCAGCACACATGCTATTCTTGTGGATAACCTCATGATCTCTGGTGACTCTTGACACACTCACATCCAGACCACCATCAACTGTAAACTTAGATGGGTCCAGAGAAAATAAAAAGACAGCAGGCCTTTTCTATTTATGCACCCAGAATATGAAACCACATCCCTATTTCGGAAAGTGTGAAGGACACACTTCTTTAAGGAATAGATCACAAAGCATTCACATTCCAAAAACCAGCTATCTCTCCTATCACTCATTGACTGTATGTTTGCCTTTGACTCTATGCATTTCTTTGCTATCTTTTTGGCTAGGTTCATTCAATACAAATACAACATAGATTCATATATAAATACCTGAATACATATATTCTCTGAAATCTGGAGAGAAGGAACACTTCTCAGTGAATTTATTATGCTACAAGTTCATGAACCTTAGCATTCATTCTTCTGTACATTAAATTTCTCATGACACAAAGTTTGAATGAGGTGCACTTGTGAAGTCTCTGGTCTAAGGATTTATCCATTCAGAGTACACATGACTATGGTATTGCTTATGCAGACACCATTCCTGCTAAACTTCCCTGGCCCTTACAAAGTGTATGCCACTGATATCATGGCAAGAGAATTTAATAAAGACACATCTCACAAATGTAATATATTTATTTCCTATTATTATCAGATTCATGCTTGGTGTCTCCTTTAAAAAAAGCAAGCATGACATTGTTGGCCTAACAGTCCTTACCGGTCACCAAAACCAGAGATCTGTAAAGCAACATATTTCCTAGCACAGTTCTGGAGTCCACAACACAAAACAATCCATTAACATCTATCTTTCAGATAGAGATCTTTTGTCAAGCAATGCTCTGAAGTTCTTAACCACCACTGCTCTCAAGCAAAGGATAAGACACAGCATTTTTCTTTCCAAGAAATTCTATGATCTATTTTTTCAGGAGAAAATTGATGTCATTGCGTGACAAAATTTTAGCATAATCACGCTTCCTTTTTTACCTATACTGGTGATTACTGACTCTGATTGTGCCCTAGACTTGGTATGACAACTTTCTGTAAGCCTCTAGTATATGGTAGGGCATGTAGGTTTCGAGGCCGAGTTGATATAATGCATTTAAATGTGCACTGTTGTGTTGTCTACAGTCATTTTAAAGGCAGCCCTACTTTGAAGGCTGCTTTTGAATTAAAATGATTGCAAATTTAATTAAAGGTACTTCCAAAGTCTTAAACTTTATACTTGTCACCCCAAAGATCTCCCCGGGTACCTCAGGTGGAAGGTGCCTTGTAACTATAAGCAGGGACACTATAAAATATGTCTTATTTGTCATGATGAGGGAAAAACTGCCAGTTTCTTTTTTACCCATTGTAGTACATTAGTTCTTCTGATTGGTCAGCCTTTGATAGGCTGAGCCAAGCTGCTCTGATGAGGTGTGAAGTGGCCTGAAAGAAACAAAGAGACATCTAGTGGGAGGAGGTCTGCAGTGGCAGAACAAAAGGCAGGAAGGGGGCTTGGTAGCCAAACTGGTCTTCAAAGAGGAAGATATGCTTATGACAGGACACAGCCTTACCTCATGTCCTGCACCCCAAACCTGATGGCAGCCCCAGTAATAGAATTAGCCTGGGGGTTGTAAGGGGGGCATTAGGGAAAGTTAGCTACACCAGTCAGTTGGGTTAGCCAGACCTAAACTCCAGGAGAGAATTTCTCCATTTTGGATTTTACAGAGCAGTGCATTCTGGGACAGAAATATGCCACACTTTGAGGGTAGTTATCATATCTAAGGGTGGCCACCTGCACCCCATTGGTCATGGGTGTCCCCCCTGCTTGTCACCCCGTAAGCCTGGATATATATAGGAGAGCTGACCCAGCAACCCAGATCGCTGCCTAAAGAAACAAGAAGAAGACGGGCTGCCCTGTAGGAACCCTGGCCTGCACCAGGAGGACTGCACTCTGAATGACTGCATCTGCTGCACACTTTAAAACTACAGCCAAAGAAGGTCTTTGTTTTGCACTGATAGTTTAACGTTTGGACTCCCTGAAAGCAACAGGTTAAAAGAGCTCCACCTGCATCTTCTCCAGCAAGAAGAAACCAGCTAAACACTTTCAGCTTCACTTTAAAGAATTTGTCCAGGTGCATTGTGGGAACATGAAAAGGAGATACTCAGAGAACCATGGAGAGGTGTTGTGGTCACTTTGGAACCACAGAAGCACTTTCTGGAGGCACCTCCAGAGGTTTGAGATAATTTGGAGCATTTTGACCAAGAAGCTTTATAAGTTGACTTAACTGCAGTCAAGATTCAAAATGGCGCTGTCAAACCGCGACTTGGCCTGAAATCCAGGTACGTCCGCTGAAGCTCCGGAGCTCTTCTTCCTCAACAAGACGTCTAGAAGTTCACTGAGTCCTCCCACCGTTGTGGTACCCAAAGCCGTCCTGACGAGGAGCCTTGCTCGACCTCCAGACAAAAAGATCCAGAAAAGTCACTAAGTAAGAAGGTTAAAACTGAGCCGCGCTCCATCGCAGTTGGGCTCAGACTTTGACTTTGTCCTAGTCAAGCGCGACCAGAAGTCACAAATTGGTGCTTTTTGCTTTTAGCTACTAGAAAGTGTTTTTCCTTTAAAAATTTATATTTCCGGTTTCTTACGTTGTTATTTTGATGATTTGGTGTCATTTAAATTATCAAACTATTTCATTTTATTATAAATTGGTGTTGGAATTTTATTGTGTTGTGCCTTTTATTTAATGTATTAGTGTTTTGAAATGCTTTGCACACCTATCTTCTAAATTAAACGTGTCTGCTTGCTGCAAGCTACTAAGGGTTGATCAAGGGAATAATTTATTGAGATCTTTACTGGGTCTGATATTTTGATTGACCACATTCCAACAAACTAGCTTTGTATTTTTTGATTTGCAACCAAGAAATGTGGACAAGAAGCACTTACAACAAGACATACAACATAGGAACTACAACTTATCTTCATTTGGAAACACTCCAGTCTTGAAAAGATTTGGCCACTGCCATGTCCGATTTTATAAAAGATGTCAAGTGCAGCAGCAGACACTACCCCTGGACCACAGAACCATGGATTACTACAGAATCCAACCAATCTAGGTTGTCTAAATCTTGGTACTCTCGGAGAAAGGCAGGATTATTCCTATCACAAATAACCTTTATAGTCATAATTGCCATATGGATTATAATAATGGTTGCATCTTGTATCTTCTTCGTAGTTTCATTGTCGTTTTTCCGTCTTCTGTTATTGTAATTTGATTACACCTCTTGTTTATCTTCACCATTAATCATTTTAATGTGAAAGACACACATCATCATGACTTACATCTTATTTATTGAGAGCAAGAAACAATGATATTATTGTAATATTATTATTATTTTATTATTATCATTATTATTAATGTTATTGTTAGTAGCAGTAGTAGCAGTGGTGGCAGTAGTAATAGTAGAATACACAAATAATAACAGAAAGAAGAAGAAAGCGAAGGAGAAGAAGATGGACAAGGAGCAGGAGAAGGAGAAGGACAAGACGTAGAAGAACTGGTGTGTTCAGTAACAAGATGCCAAAACAAGAACTACTCTGCTCTGTAGTTTTTACTTCTGCTTTACATTATGTTACATCACCTTAAACTATGGTGTATGCTTCCAGTCCACCTATAGTACTGTGGGGCATCACGATTTTGCCCACCACTGTTCAGAGATAAAAAGAGTATGGCACCTGCTCAGATTGTTGTCCGACAGCCAGGCACACTTTTTAAAAGCAGCAGTGGGCTGGAAGGGGATGCGCTTCCAGTGTCTGCACTTACCAGATTTACAGGGATTGAAGTCGGTTATTGCACAAAGCGGTTATCTCGAAATGAAAACACTGCGTCACTTTTAATTGGGAAAAAATGACGTGCCGGCAGTGCAAGAGGCGTGTACATAACCCCAAAGTTTACGGCACGATTAATATAGAATTTTCCAGACACTGGGCAGGCATGCCTGCCAACAGACTGTATTAAAAAAACACTGCTAGCTGGTTCATAAAGCCTGTGTATATGCTGAGATCTTCCCTAACTTTCGTCCACGTGTGGTTTGCATTTTTAAAATTATCGCCGCTTTAGCAAGCTCACGCTAACGCGTGAAACCTTGCATTAGCGCACAAATTCCTAACGCCCAGCTTTGCATCTCTAATGAGATGCAAAGTGGGCGTTCCTGACCTGACATAAGTAGAGAAATGTTGCTAAGCGATATTTCTCCTATCATCAAGCCCCACGCTATGAAGCATAGCTACGTTCCGAACGCCTGCTTCAGGACTGACTTAGCCATGATATCCTATGGAAGGTGGATATCATGGCTAAGTTTGTGGGGCCCTATCAACAAGCTAACGCCACATTTCGTGAAATCAGCGCTGGGTTTCCAGCGATAATCTCACGTTAGGCAGTTAGCGCTAGGATTTTTATCGCTTTTGAGATACGCATTGCTAATAGCACGCTATCTCAGCAATAAAAATCCACGTTAGCCGGCGATAATTATCCTAGCGCTAAGTGCGCTTAGCGATAATTATCGCCGGTTGTTGCTGATATGCCCCCAAATTTGTGGATTTTTTTCCGAATAGCCGCCATGCTTTTGTCACAACTGTTAGTGGCAACAATATAACAGTGCTTAAGTCACGCTCTCATCAATACGTCGCACACTCTTTGTAAATGTGCTGTAATTTGTGCACAGGTGTAAATTCAGCCTTCACTGCCAGAGGACAGATGCTGCTCCTGGTGTGCTACATCCACCGTTTATATGACGTTTCATTAAGATATCTCTAATTAGTATGGCTTACGATTATTCGAATGATTAAAAATGTTGTTGTCTTCTACAAAACAAATATTTCTTTAATAGGACCGCGACTGTAGATATTACACCTCATTGTACAGCTATGACTGCTAAAGGAAAAAAGCGTCTTCTTGTTGAAGGAGGATTAGCCCAGGTTGAACTGTGATGAGAAACATGGAGCAGGTTCCTAAACTTTAAATGTCAGCTGCCTTCTGAGCCTAAAATGCCTCCGAGGCACCATCACCGACCACGAAGGGCACCTGTCGTTCCAATACACTTCACTTGTATGATTAGTGCGTTTAAGTAATAGATGTTTTCTGGCATTTTGCTGCAGTGACGAGCACTGGTGACCTCGACTCTAAAACCACCTTTACCATTTTCATTTGCCTTGTTAAACAAAAAAGTCATGCTGCGGTGTTCGAATCGCAATGCGGCATTAACAACAAGATCAATAAATCAGTGTACCAGCGGCCAGTGTGCTGTTAGTCGCATTGGGACAGATTTACAAGCCCCTTGCATCATTTTTGCGCCACTGCTGCATCACTTTTCATGCCCATTTACAACGTGACGCATCTAGGGAGATGCGTCACGTTGTAAAGCCCTGCGTCACATTATACCTGCGTCAGGTATAATGTATGCAGTGTGGGTGTTCCAACGCAAAAAAAGCCTCGTAGAAGTGACGCAGTGAAATCTACAAGATTTCACTGCGCCACTTCTAGGACGTCAATGCATCAAATTCTTACGCCTGCTTGAAGCAGGCGTAAGGAGTGACGCAGCACAATGAGGATAGGCCTCCCCCTGCATTGCTGGAGTTGCGTCGTGCTTGCGACACCACTCCAGCAATGCGTGACTTTTGCGTCGACAGATGCACCAGAATTTCTGACGCATCTGTCAATCCTTGTGCCATGGTGCGCCATATTGTAAATACGGCGCGTCCATAGTGGCGCAAGGGTTTCCAATGGTGGCGCAGGGAAAGTGACGCATCTTTACAGATGTGTCACTTTCTTGTAAATCTGCCCCATTGTTTCTAACATACGAGAAAACACTTGTTTTTATTCAATCCACATCAACATTTATATGATTATATTTCGAAATGTTACTGAAATATTGAGGACCACAATATCTAGAGGGGCTTATTCATGAGAGGCTTGACGCTCCGGGGTGCGCATGCCTCTCAATCACATCTCTTAGAAATGGGGGTCTCTAGTTGCCAGAGGGAGGTACTTTTTTCCAAATAGGGACCCCTGCTTCTAGTCAGAGTAAGGGGGATACACACTCTAGATAACACCTACTCACCCAGCTACCCAGGGGGTGAGTAGGTGTTATCTAGAGCACGAGCAGACCGACTTATCCCAAAGGCAATGTGTAAATTATTTGTACTTAAAACACACAGTAATACATTGATAACACCACAAATGGACACTAAACCAGTTTAGAAAAATAAAGTATCTTTATCTAAACTCAACAAGACCAAAATGATAAAAACCCACCATACATGTAATAAGAATATGACTTTAGAAAGGTTTCAAACAACTTGGTCCATAGAAAACTATGGATGCATGATTTCTCACAAAATACCGGTAGATGAGTCAAAGTTCACAAGGCCAAACAGACGCAGAGATGGGAAGCGTGGGAACAGATAGATGCTCCAGTTCCAGAGACCTCGAGGAGGCGATGCAACAGATCTGCTGCACGCAGGAGATGTGATGCATCGAATCCGGTCTGAATGCGTAGACTCCAAGACAATTCTGGTCCGTGGATGATGTATCGGGAAAACTTGCCACACAGTTGCTATGCATGGAAATCCGGGATTCATTGGCGATCGATGCGGCATTGTCGAGCGGCACTGCATTGGTTTCTTCAGCTGCGATCCCTCGATGTGTTGGTTCTTGCCGCCACAATGGGCGCTGCTGTGTCAGCTTTGGCAGCTGCGCAGCAATGCATGGAGATTCTTCTCGCACGGCGGTGTTGCATCGGGAAAAACAGCCGCAAGAAGAGCAATGGGTCAATTTCTTCAGTTATTCTTTTATTCCAGCTCCTAGTCAGCAGGTACAACCTCCATTGGCCCAGAACTAGAACAGGCACCTCCTGGTAGGTCAGAACTCTCAGCAGCAAAGTTCTGGGAACTTGGGGGTGAAGGCTTTGTGTCCATGAGACTTCAGAACAGGAGGCCAGTACACACAGGCCCTTGGAGTTCTCCTTCAAGCAGGTTCAAAGCAAAGTTCCAGTCGTTGTCCTTTCCTCGGCAGAAACAGCAACTGCAGACCAACCCCACACAGCACACAGCAAAGGGGAAGCACTCCTACTCACAGCTCTTCAGTTCTTCTCCATGGCAAAGGTTCCTCTTGAGTCCAGAAGTAATCAATAGTTCTGGGGTTTCAGGTGTAACACTTATGCCCCAAAATGTCGTTATTCTCTTTATGCAGGGGTCTCTGAGCCCAGTCCAAACCAGTTCTGTCCTCACTGGTGCAGAATGACCACAGGGGTGGAGACAGCATTGTGCAAGAGAGACAGGCCTTAATCAGGTGCAATGAAAACTCCTCCCACTACTCTTAATTCAGCCAATGTCTATTCAGCTCAGCTTTGAGTCATCCATGAATGGTGAGGCACACCTCAACCCCCTAGTGGCTGTCTACAGTGAATGCACATCCCCAGTCCCTGTCACTCCAAAACCAGACAGTCAATACACAAACAGACAGAGGCACACAGAATGGTTAAACAAGGAAATGCCCACTTTCTAAAAGTATTATCAACAATAGAGAGTTCTGGCCCATAATCAGTAAGGCTAGGCCAATCGTCATAAGCTAACAACAACACGCATGCCAGTACTAATAGAAGATCAACAAATTACTTAATCCACATGTTACCCTCATTGTGACTGAATTTTTATTTTTTTATTCTTTGGATTCAAAAAGATTTTGGAATTCAATTTAGTCAAAAATCTTATAAGTTTGCACAGTAGTCCATTAATCAATATTTCATAGACCACATTGATTACGTCACATACATAACATATATTACATATAGTGTTTATCACATATATTAGACAACTACATAGACAATAAATTCCTATTATTATAAAAACGAACAAACAAGCTCAGGTTCTCAAAAAATCTTACAGAACATAAAGAGATCACCAAAATGAAAAGGAAAAAAAAAAAGAAAAAAAGACCAAATGGGTTGAAAGGTATATTTTTTTAAAAAATGCAATATTTATTTTTCAGCATTCAAGTACACGGCTTGTAAGTTGGAACTATCTAGATCGAGTTTTTTTATACAAACCCCCAGGTTAACTTTGATCCAGATTATTAGTCTAACTACTTTTGGCCCTTTTTTGACGGTATGGCTTCTATACTATGATTGGTAAATCCCACTCTGTGTATTTTGTCAACAACCCATGTCTCCTGAAAGAGACAAATATCAGAACTATCTATCAACATCCCTCAGTTTTAGTAGGCGATCTTGGACCTGAGAACTGCTAAGTTGCAAGACAACGGTCTCAGTTTCCTATTATGCTCGCTGTTTGGTTGATGTTCCCTCTCCTCGCTTGTAATCAAATGAGTAAGTGGGGTGGATTGTGTGTATGTTTGAGCTTGAGCTCAGGACAGTCCGTCCATAACACTGATCATGCTGACCCACAATGGCTGTATTAACAATTTCGGAGTGAGATGACAATTGTCTTCCTGTGTTATGATTGATGTAGCACTGTGAGGAAGCAGTCCCTGTACTTGTCAAATATTCCTATTCACAGGAACTGTCTGAGCCTGGGTCTGGGCATTGGTGTTAGTAGTTTTGTATAATGATCCCTCATGCTTTTGATCAATAAGCGGGGCTTTGCTTGGGAGAGAGAGCTTGAACTGGACCAAGGAACTATTAGGTGGCAAAGTGCGCTGGTCTAGCTTGAGTCAATCCTTTACCAAGTCCCTATCATTCAGTTCCAATATGATGTAATCTAGTTCTTTATTTGTGGAACAGCGTTTTGGCATTTAATATTTCAGATCTTACAATTGAGCGGCATTGCCTCACCTGCCTTATCCGGTGGGTGGCTTTGTTAATCAGAGCGTCCCTCGATTCGCCTGAATCATTTGTCAATATGGGTACATTTATCATGAACACTCTGATTCTGGCCTCTTTAGATGATTCCCAATTCCTGCACAGACTTACTCCTCTCGAAAGCCCACCTTTCCCATCGATATGTCCTGATTTTTCAAAAAGGGGTTTGCTCTTACACCAATAAATTCTAACGGCAGTCCCTCCTCACCCGTTGCCACCCCATAACCTCGGGCTCTACCCTGAGACCTTCCCCCTTCATGTAAGTTACAATACGTGGTGGTCTTCTCAGTGGTCTTCCCTTGGGTAGGGCGTAAGGGCGGTGGGACTTGATGTACCAACTGGGGAGTGTAGTTGTTTTCTGCCTTATTGTGGTGGTTTGGGAATGTGGAACACATAATAGGACCTAAACTCCTGGGTCCATCGCCTGTGCTCTCCCCACCTTTGCTTTGGCAATGGGTATTAAAAGGGCAGAATTACACTATCAGGACATGTCACACACAGCAGTACATGTCCTACCTTTCACATACACTGCACCCTGCCCAGGGTGGTACCTCGGGCCTACTATAGGGGTGCATTACTTGTAAGAAAAGGAAAGGTTAGGACCTGGCAAGTGGGTGCAATTTCCAAGTCAACGTGCAGTACCAAACTGCTCACAGACACTGCAGTGGCAGGTCTGAGATAGCTTTTCAGGGCTACTCATGTGGGTGGCACAAGCAGTGCTGCAGGCCCACCAGCAGCATATGATTTACAGGCCCTGGCACACTTAATGCACTTTACTAGGGGCTTACCACAAAATCAAATATGCCAATGAGTGAGAACCAATTGTAATCACAATTTACACAGGGATCACTTCCACTTTGACACTGATCAGCAGTGGCAAAATGCCCAAAATATCTAAGCAAATATGAAATCCAGAACAGCATTAAATAATACAGGAGGTAGAGGCAAAGTCAGGGTAAACCACACCAAAGATGCCAAGTCTAACATTATCTATGAGGCCACACAAAGTCACTTTGTGTGACTTTGCATGGCATCATAGATATGGAGTAAGACAAAGCTGTGCAAGTTGCTGTGTTACCTTATTCTGCACCAAAGAGGTGTTCCATGGACGTTGCGGTAGGTTTCCTCATGCAACACCCATGAATTTTTGATGTTGCCCCAGATTTACTTAATCATGGAAACCTGGGGTTGCTCCAAAACCTTACGATTCCAAAGAGCAGGCATAATTAGGAGAAATAATTTGATTTCTCCTCGTTTTTCCTCTTTCCAGGTACACAAATAGAAAGAGGAAATCGCCTTTCAGGATTATTTTTCTGCATTAAGGTTCCTCTTCCTACAAAACAACAATCCTGCATACAACGCAAACACCCTTGCTAGGCAGCAAATTGTGCGCCAGTGAAGGGGAAAAGGACAGGAATGCACCATATTTCAAAATTACGGTGCATTCCTGCCCTTTCATATTGGTGTAGGGCAGTACCGCAAGCAGACTTGCGATGAGGCCCTATGCCAATTCCCCGTACATGAAGCCCTAAATGTAAATAGGCAAGTATAGATTTAATATTCTTAACTCCACTACACACCATGCTGCACAATTTTGTGAGAAGGGGAGGGAGCAGGTACAGTGCCATATCTATTAAGATATGGCATTATTGCTTTCTCCTCTTAAGCTGCCGCACTTTAGGCTGCCATGCACACACCTTTGTACCACAGTGCTAAGATATATGTGTGATGTCTAGCATAGGTTTTGTGTTGGAATGTTGCTTTTAAAGTACAAAATAGTATGTCTAAACATAGTTTAAAATGTTTCTAACTTTGGGCCAGATGTACGACCGTTTTTGCACGCGCAAACGGGTTTGCGATCCCGTTTGCGCATGCAAAAACAGCATAGGCCATGTACAAAGCCTATTTAGCGAGTTGCAATTTATTTGCGATTCACTAAATAGGTTTTGCGACTCGCTATTAGGAAGGGTGTTCCCTTAGTAATAGCGTGCACAAGCCCATGTATTAATGTTTTGCGTCCGCAATAGCGTGCGCAAAACACTCGCAAAATAGCACCCTCTTCAGGAGGGTAGTAATGCACTCGCAAAAGGGAAGGGGTCCCCAGAGGACCCCTTTCCCTTTGCAGATGCATGGGAAAATATTTTTTAAGGGCAGGGAGTAGTCCCAGTACTGTACTCTATTGGGCGTTGTACATCTGTACCATACAACAAAAATGCAAACCAAGAAAAGTTTTGAGAAATAAATATTTTCTCAAGTGATACACTTGCCTGCATGGGATGTACATTTTTGGTGCATGGCTGTGTCTACCTTTTTTTAGTCGTTAGGGCTTTTCATCAGATTCCATGGATGGTTCAAAGAGAATGCCCATGTACCACCCATAGCCATAGGAAAACCCAGTTGACTCAATGTTGCACAAATTAGTTAAAAAATGCTACTTTTAGTTACTGTAGGTCCACTTTCCAGTACAAATCAAGATTTGCTGTGGAAAGTGAATCACAATTCAAGAATGTGGGCTGTTTGAATCACTTTTTGTGACAGTACAGTGGCACAGAGCCTTGGCAAATCTGGCCCTCAGTTTGTTGGTAGTCAAACTTTTTCCCAATGCTTTTCCACCTTGGAAATAGTTGGAAATTCACACTTGTCAAGAGCAGAAGCAAATCTCTTTACCAGAGTCGTTTTAGGAAGATTTTGGTAAGGGCTTAGTGGAAAGGACTTCTTTACAGGTGAAAATATTTTTCCTGTAGAGAAAACAAGTTGTGTAATATATCTGCAATGGCATTTCCGTATATTACATTCCTACAATACACATGTGAAAATATCTCCGCATTTGTCATGTGAAATTCATCAGTTTTTCAGAGGTATGCCTGGAAACCTGTCACTGTATTTTGCTTTAAGGCATACTATTTGAAACTTTAGTTAATTTAGTTAATTTCTAAATTGTGCTAACCCACTTTTTGCTGCATGTCAGGCTGATATGAGGAAAATCAGCCTGGTCTCTACCCACTTTTCTTCCACTGGGAGTGATATATATTTCTGCCAGTTAGTAACAAAATCCTTCAGGTTGGCAAATTGTGTTAATTTATGTTGTAAATACTGAACTTTCAAATACTGATAGAATCACTTTACCCATAATGCCCTTTGCGATTCTCATTTTTTATCAATAAGATTGAGACCATCAAAAAGAGTATCCCTCCTAGTCCCCTGCAAAATGTTCTGTCATCTGATGGTCTGATGATAAGAATACAGATAATCATTTGTCCTTCTCCAAGATCAGTAAACAGGATTTAACTGACTTATCGACAAAAGTAAAATCAGAATTGCCCAATCATACCTGTCCTCCAAATGTTTTATATGTACTCATTTCCAGATCTGACACTGTCTTTTCTTAATCTGTCTCTCACTCAAGCCATAGTTTCTAGTTCCTCTGAAAAGGTAATTGTAGTCCCTTTACAGAAGTCTATATATCCACCACCTGGTTCACTCTCTCAAAAAGATGAAAGTCAGAATTTTCAATTATGTTGATGACATGCAACTGCTTCTCACAATTGATAATACTCCTAATTCTAAGTTGCATTTCCAAGATACAATGCTGTTTATCCGGGACTGGATGGACAGCAATCACCTGAAAATAAATGCTGACAAAACAAATATAGTAGTTACCAAAATAAACATGATCTCTGGAGTTCTTTCTTTTGGCACAGAGAAGTTTGGTTACGCCCCTTCTCCAAAGAAGTTGGTAAAGATTCTTGGTGCTATGATGTTTTCGAGGCTATTTCTCTGAAACCACAAATTGGCTAAGTGATATCTTCCTGCTTTTTCCAACTTCGCAGAATTAAGAAGAGAAAGAAATATCTGACTAATGACACCTTGGTCCAAGTTATAAAAGCTTTGGTCATTTCAAGAATTGGCTTTGCTAATTCTCTCTACTTGGGTATTTCTAATCACCTCACAGAGCGGCTCTAGTTCGTCCAAAATCAAGCTGCTTGGCTGGTTTACCAACTTCCCAAATGTTGCCATATCTCTCAAGTGACAAAAGACTTTCACTGGCTCCCATTTTCACATTCAAATCTTGTTGCACCATTTTTAAAGCCCTGCACATGAAAAGTCCAGCTCTTATCAAATCTCGGATTCATAAGTATTTCCCCACTAGAGATCTTAGATCCACTCACTTAAATTCTTTAGTGATTCCTCATTTTAAGGGAAGTAGAATAGGGGGAATCAGGTACCCCGTCACTGCCCTTTGTGTCTGGAACGCTTTGCCTTTAGAACTCAGGACCACCTCAAATTATGGAAAATTCAGACAGATGCTGAAGACTTGAATATTTAAGCAGGCCTACTAATAAGTTTCCTGTGTCATCTTAGAAAGTTACCTAGTGCCAAGAGACTATGTGGTGTATGTGCGCTTTATAAGATATAGTAACATAACACAACAAACATAATGTGTTTCAGGTCCCTAATATACACCAGTATATCACTGAAGAACAGAGAGAACACATGTGATACCAGCAGCAGGTATACATTGGTGCATAGTTGGTTTCCTAAGGATAGGTGCAAGGACACTACTTCTAAACCAACATCGATGAACAAAACATACATTATTGTCTCTCCTCAGTATAAAGCTAGACAGTATCTTTTCTAATTCAAGCTGTAGGTGATATATAAACTAATTTAATCCGTGCCAGAGAGCAGGTCATAGAATATGATATTACAGAGTAGTAAACAGATCTATCAGATGCTTTCTTGAATAGAGTGCGGCTGCATCATTTTCACCATTACTTTCTCATAATAACTGCGGCATATGTGCCATGCATTCTAATTTATGCATTTCCACCACGTTGGGATGAAATCAGATTGGTCAATGTGCATCATCGAACTAACTACCCTAAACAATATATTTGTTAGAGGCAAAGACAGAGGCGAGAAATATTGATATGGTTTACGCTGCATCAGTGCCTTTCTCCAAGTCTCCAATAGTGTACCCAATACCAAAGCTTGGTTAAATACCTCCAAAACTCTACCGAACAGAAGTATAGCATTACTACTGAAGAGGTGACCGTTTGTACCAGATATCTTGACCATAATCATGTAAAAAAATGACTGCTGCAACTCTTTCATAATTACTTCCCACCCTATTCCCCTATAAACCCACAACCCACTACGTAATTAAATTACGCAAAAATTCAATTACATAACATTCATTACTTTAAAAAAAATTAAACATACATCTATCTTTATCAGCTTGATTTTGATGGACACTGCAGAGAGTTTGGCCCTGGTTCACAGAGCAGCTGCATATGGGGTGGAGGTTTAGCAGTTGTAGCAGGTTCTCCGCACTCGTGGGCGGATCTCCACACTGCAATTTCCCATTGAGGAGATCCAGCCCACTGGCGTAGCTAGACTTTTGGCTGCTCGTGGTGGTTCATGCGTTTGCCGCCCCGTGATGGTCACAGGTAAGAGCAGGGGGGCCAACACCCCCTAAACTCGTGATGCCTGCGGCAGACCACCCCACCTTGCAACACCACTAAACCCGTCATGGGTGTGTAGATCCCACCACAACTGCTGAGCCTCTGCCCCGAGAGGAGAGACTCTTTGTGAATCAGGACCAGAGTGTCCTATGCCATCCTATATGTGCAATTGACTCCTATTAAATCCTGCGTTGACGGTTCCCGTTGGCCAATGGCACACTTGTGTTGTTCCTGGCGAAGGTGTAGATTGCAGAATTTGTTCAGATACAAGCTGCTTGTCTTTGTACTTCATAGCTGTTTACAGAGCCCAATGCATGCAATTTTGTAAAGGGTCAATTTCTAAAACCTCCCAGGTGCTTGTGATGTTTTAACAAACCCATCTCAAAACGGCTGCTATGTCTGCACAAACATTTGCGGCAGCTATGTGACCTCAAACAAAAGACATTGACAAAGCCAATAGGTTTCATTACTGGGACTTATTGGCTTTGCCTATGTAGTTTCCCACTACTCTACCTTGCAGCAAGGAGGACATTTTGATGCCAAAAATCCAGGACCATGTTCAATTTGTGGCCCATTTAGAATCTGGCATTGGGTGCAAATACCTGTTGCATACGATTTTATATTAAAAGAAGCTTTCAGAATTAGGTCTTGTAGAGTGTGTAATGATTTCTGTTGTTCCTCTAATCTTTGCCTATGATGTATAAAATACCAGGGAAGAAAAATGTCCAGAATTTGCAGGAGAATTGTAATGATGGCACAGAATTGAGCACACCAGTAGAAAATGACAATGGCCTGCTATTAGTTATTTTCTTTTGAAGGGATAATTTCTACTGGGGTATGGTACATGTCTGCAGAGTGATTCTGCTTTCAGATTTCTCCATTTACCTTTAAGCTACACAGTCATTTGATATAACAAAGAATCACATTTTATCTCACTACTATCTTTTAATTAGCATCTCTATGATAAATATAGCTAATTCGCGTAAGGGTTTGAGTGGCCTCACTAGATTAAATCTTCTAGACACGCAACTTTGAATGCGCTTGTGGAGTTTGCTGTTTTATTCTGCTGTTAAGGACCTTTCTCGCTTTATCTGAAGTTTTGATTTTTGTTCCCCTCTGTTGGAATTGGCCCTTTTTTGCAGGGTCATCCCTGAACTTTTTGCCTCCCTCCTAGTCTTTTTTCTGACCTGTTTTTGGTGGTTTTAGGACTCTGGGCACTTTAGCACTGCTGTCCAGTGTAAAGTGCTTGTGCTGTCTGTGGTAAACATGGTAAGATTGGTCTATACCTGTTTGGAGTATTTAATTTACCTGTCAGTCCCTTGTAAAGTGATATCTCAGGTACCCAGGGCCAGTAAAGTAAATGCTACTGGTGGGCTTGCAGCGCTGATTGCGCCACCCACCAAAGTAGCCTTTAAAACCTGTCTCAGGCTTCTGTCACTGCAGGGTCTGTGCGCGAAGTTTACTGCTGCTGTGACGTGGAACCTAAAGTGTGTGCCACGTGTGTGACCCTCCTTTTACTGCATGTCAGTCACCCCTAAGGTAGGCCCTAGCTAGCCCTATTGGCAGGGTGTATTGTAAGTAAAAGGAAGGACATGTACCTTCAGTGCGTGACATGTCCTGGTAGTGACAAACATCCATTTTGGTTTCTCACTGCTGTGAGGCTGCCCTCTCATAGGAATGCATTGTGGATTCCCTGATAAGTGTTTCAGTGGTAATTCCTGATATAAGAGTAGCAGCATGGTCAAGTTTTGGAATAGTGATAATATGTTTGGAATAGTGATAATAAATGCTGCGTAATGGTGTGCACAGATTTATTATCACTATTTTAGAAATGCCACTTTTAGAAGTTGGCATTTCTGCATGCTATGTGTCTCTCCCTGCCTGATATGTTTTGGATGTCTGGCTCTGGAGTGACATGGGCTGGTGAGGTGTGTGGCTCCAGAGGGGCAGGGTTAGTCAGCGCTAGTCTGAATAGGCAGCTCTACATTCAGAGTAGTGGAAGAAGCAGCCCCTGACCCTGAATGGGTCTGTGCCTGTCTGGGTCAATGCTGGCTCCGCCCCCCTGTGGTGTGTCTGAGGACAGAGCACCACCTGACAAAGGAGCGTAGAACCACTGTAAACAAAGTGCTTCAGTACACCCCAGAACCAGTTGGGACTGGTTCTCCAAGCCCTGTGCCAGGGCAGAACAAAGAGAAATGTAGTATAAATATTGGGGCTGTGACCCCATGTAGGTGTGCTGTCTAGGAGTTACCTTGTACCTGCTTGGACCTGGGCAAAGAGGGCTGCCGGGCTCCAGGAGGAACTGCCACGAAGGATTGCCCCTCTGCGGGAGGCCCCTGTGGGCTGGCCTACCTGGGCACAGCTCTGCCCTGGGTGCCTTGGGGGCTGAAGGAAAGGAATCCTCCTGTGTTTGGCACCCCTTTTGTGCCCAGCGCTGCCCTGTGCAAAACGCATGGTGAGCGCTGCATTTCTTTATTTCTTCCTTTGAGCACGAGAGCCAGAGGGGACTTCTGCTCACAGTACGAGAGGAGCGCTGCCAGCTCCCCCGCTTGGTGTACAAAGGGAGAGACTGGCTGAGCGTGGTGTTCATCCACTGCTTTGTCTAGCAGCCCGGGTGGAGGGCTGCTCTGATGAGGAGTGTCCCAACAGTAGCCTGAGTGTGCGGCCGTGCAGCGAGTTCTGAGCTGCCTCGCCAGAACCCAGGTGCGACAGAGATTTTCACTCCGTGAGTCCCCACGGAAGCCAGGCGGAGACGACCCGGAAGACAGGCAGCGCTTGCCTGACTAAGGGTGTTTATGTTTATATGTTTCTAAAGCACTCGAATGCCGAGGCGTCTTGGCGCTGAGGTGTAGTAACATGGGATATAAGGAAAGATCACTTATATGGTTTCAAAGAGGCGAGTTTTTAATCCTTTCCTAAAAACCTGAAGGTCGGGTTGCAGTCTCATATAGCCTGAGGCAAGTTGTTCCACAGCCTGGCTGCGCGGTATGTAATCGTCCGACTGCCCCAGCATGCTCTTCTAATTTTTGGGACTCTAACAAGACCCTGCATAGCTGATCTAAAGGGGCGTTCAGGGACATAGGGTACAAAGAAATTCTCTAAGTCCTCTGTAGCACCGCCATAAATTGCCTTGTGCACATATGTAAGTGCCTTGAATTCTATATGTTGTTTTATAGGTAGCCAGTGAAGAGATTGTATCCCTGCTGAAGTTGGCTGTCCTCTACTTAAACCCAGCAGCAGCCTAGCTGCTGCGTTCTGTAATGACTGCAACTTCAACAGTTGACATTTATCGATCCCCAAAAATAAGGCATTGGAGTAATCCAACTTAGAAAGAAACAGAGCCAGCATCACTGTTTTTTGTAATTCTAATGGAATGAAAGGAAAAACCTTTCTCAGTGTCTTCAGGAGGAAAAAGCAGGAGGACACAAGACTATTCACTTGGGCCCCCAAGTTGAGTTTATTATCAAAGAGGACGCCCAAGTTTCTCACCTTCTCTACTGGGGACAGACATACTCCGGCCTCTGATGGCCACCATGATTTATTCCACAGGGGCAGACCTGGCCCAAACTCCATCACTTTTGTTTTATCTGTGTTTATCTTTAAATAATTCTGACCCATCCAGGACATGATCTTTGTAAGGCAAGAATGAAATCTGCCTGCTATAGTTACCGAGCTGATTGGTGGTAGCAAGGACAAGTTAAGAGTCATCAGCATACAAGACCAAGACAAAGCCATGGGACTCCCCACGCTGAGTAGGAACCCCGTGTGCTGGCCAGTAGAGAAGGAGCTTTGCGGGCTCCCCGGGTCCCAGGAGGCGAGGACCGGAGCCCCTAAGGCCCCTCAGCGACCACCACCTCCATTTCATTACTGGCATCTGCCAAGAGGGAAACAAAGCTACAGTGAGTGGGGGCCTGCAGAGGCACACTTTCGGTGCCTGGAACCTGCGCATCAGAAGCCACGGTGTGTGGGACTGAACCTGGAGTATTTTTGGTGCCTTGAGTAGGCACAGGAGGAGCCCGGTAAAGGGGGCTCTCAAGGCAGGGTTAGTGCCAGTGCTGTGTCTTCTCCAGCTGCACCACGAGAGCGCGGGCAGTTGCAACGAGGGTGCACTTTTTGTTTAGAAGTCCCGGAGTAGGACGTCAGAGGCACAGTGGTGCCAAGGCTGATTTTCTCAGCTGCACCACAAGAGCGCGGGCAGCTGCAATGTTGGGGGCATTCTTTTGGGTCTCTGGAGAGACCTGGGTGGATTACACCCTCACCCTCATTTCTGGTGCTTGCCTGTTGGGCCTGCACCACGCTACTGTGGCAGCTAAGAGCCCTGACTTTTGGACAAAGGGCACTTACGGGAAAGTCCCAGATGGGCCCCTGAGGAAGGCCAGTTGGCCTGTGAGTACCTGGGGCACTGGTAGGGCGCAAGGCCCTCATGTGTTACATAATGTGTTTATGCCTATGGTGATGCATAATGTGTTTATGCCTAATGTGATATGTGCTAAGTGCTAATGCCAGTAGTCACTGGTTGTTTTATTACTTATCTGTTCTTATGGTTTTGACAGCGGCCCGATTGGCCCTGTTCTGTATATAATCCCCTGTGAAGTATTGCCTAGTGCCAGGTGGCACAGTGTAAATTTGTGATTATGATTCTAATGTGTTTATGATAATACAAAGGCTATTTTTTATATAACCTTGTGTGGAGTTTCTTTTGTAGTGTGCCTAGTGTGTCGCTGCTGTGAGTGTGTGTTGCACAAACGCTTTACACATTGCCTCTGGGATAAGTCTGACTGCGCGTGCCAAACCACACACACAAGGGGATGAGCAGGGCTAATCTTTGGTGTGTAACTCCCTTGCCCTGACTAGAGTCGTGGTTTCTGCGTGGCTGAAGCGCTTGCCCTAGCCAACCAGAAATCCTATTTCTAGCACCCTTAAAAACAGTTTTTTAACTTTTCTACGTAGAAATAACTAATGAGGGGTCTATATTATGTTGCTCCAATTGTGCACTGACTTGCCAGGGAACCTTGCAGGCTAGTTTCTCAGGAAGGACAGTTCGCGGGAGTATAGGAATGTGCATACTAGAGACAGACAACATCATATATAAGCAATAATTATAACTGGATTGCCTCAAACAGGCAACATGAAACACAAATGACAAACAAACACACACCACAGAAGTCACTAAAACACTTATTCTTAACCTCTGATTCGATAATATATGGGGGAGCCGCAACACCTACTCAGGGTGTCTGTGACTGCTTAGAAAATTAAATACTATTAACAGATTACTAAAGTGTCTATAAATAAAGAAGCACAATTGAAAATGTAAAGTGTTCTGTAAATGGTAAAGAATTTGAAACTGGAGGCTACAAATTAAGTTGGTTTCATCAGATCGATTCATGGGAGCAATGCAAGTGCATCAAACAGATTATAGAATGGATGGTGGGTAGCTGCCATTAATTTTAGAAATGCTCTAAACGTCCCCTTGTAATTAGTATGTATTTTTGTTAGATCTGTCACTCACAGATTGGTCTTCCCCAAAACGTTTTGGTTTACACCTCCATTTTTTTCATGATCTCACTTTTGTTAGCCTTAGGAATCTGTGCACTTTACCACTGCTAACCAGTGCTAAAGTGTGTGTGCTCACTCCTTAAAACAGGGGAACATTGGTTTCTCCCCGATTGGCATATTTAATTAACTTATAAATGTGAAGAAAAGTGGTAGTACCTGTACCCAGGGCCTGTAAATTATATGCTACCCAATAAGTAGGCTTGCAAACCTTTCTCAGGTCTGCCATTGCAACGTGTGTGTGCAGTTTTAAACTGCCATTTTCACCTGGCAATATCAACTTTTTTGCCTGACCTAAATCTTCCTTTTAAATACATATGTCACCCTAAGGGGAAGCCCTAAACAGCATATCTGGCAGGGTACAATGTATTTAAAAAGTAGGCCATTTTCATTTAAGTTATACATGTCCTGATAGCGAAGAAATCCTGAATTATTATTTTGACTATTGTAAGGCCTACATCTCCCTTGGTATAACATTGGGGTTGCCTTATTACATTTAATAAGGATTACTCCCAAATGGGAACAGATAAAAAGTTCATGTTGATGTCATGGGAAATGTAATGAGAAATCCTCTTGTATGTAATGTTGGATTTCAACTTACAATTTTGAAAATGCCGCTTTAGAAAGTTGGCATTTTCTGACCTTGGCAGTTTAGTGCCTTCAGCTTGTTTCTGAGTAATGGCTTGGTGTAGCTGACAGTTGGGTTTTGTGTATGCCTCCTAGACAGCAAAACACAAAGCATGGCATAGGTGTGCCTGGATGGGACTGAAGATTCCAAACATTATAAAAGATCAGACCGACCGGTACTGGACAGCAGTCAGATCATCACCTCCAACAGGAGAGGTTTCTTGGTCTGGACAGAAGCACAAACCACATCAAAGAGAATACACATCACTGACCCTCCACACATCACTTATCAATCATCCCTCAGCACTGCCATGCAGTGTCAATGGCAAAAACTAACTATAAAAATCAGATCACACAAAAATACAACCTATTTTTTCTATTGTTACGCTTGTTTCATAAAAAAACTTGAATATGTCAGTTGCTTATTCATTAGACCTGTCAGCTTTAGGGTGATCATCCCCCAAATATTTTGCCTTCACCCTCCCATTTTGCTGAATTAATTTATGTTGACCTTAGTACTCTGTGCACTTCACCACTGCCAACCAGTGCTAAAGTGCTCGTGCTCACTCCCTAAAGCATGGTAACATTGGCTTACACCTATTTCCCATATTTTAATTTTCTAGTCCCTAGTAAATTGCTATACCATATACCAGGGCTGTAAATTAAATGCTACTAGTTCACCTGCAGTTCTCATTGTGCCACCCACGTAAGTAGCCCCTTAAGTTGTGTCCCAGGTCTGCCATAACAGCCTTACTGCAGTTTTAAACTGCAAATTCGACTTGGCAAAATAATCCCCTAGCCAAGTCTTAAACTCCCTTTTTCACTACATGTACCTCACCCCTAATGTAGTTGCACAGCAGCCCATAGGGCAGGGTGTATTGCGATTCAACGTTTGAACATGTATGTTTAAGTTTTACATGTTCAGGAAGTGAAAAACTCCAAAATGTGTTTTTTGCTACTGTGAGGCCTATCCCTCCCATAGGAAAACATTGGGTTGCCTTATTACATTTAATAAGTGCTATTGTTAGTTGGGAGCAAGTAGGACTTTCATGTTTGGCGTCTGACAAATTTTGAAAATGCCACTTTTAAAAAGATGAAAGGAAAAACTGAAGGACGGAATGATGAACAATACAAACATTCACCCCCAGTCACAAAAATCTGGGTCTAATTCATCGTTCCTTTGCTCACCACGCCACCCCAGTTTGGCCCCAGCAATATGTAAATCGGTCTTGACCCTGTTCCTCATAGGAACAGTTTAGCGTGAACTGCCAAGCCAGGTCATCCCTGGACCAGAAACAAGCATCCTGGGATCGGGAATGTTCAACATTCCGTCCATCAAATGTTCTTTTTGCATTTATCACCCCGAGTGGGATGGGTATGCACAGACATGGGTCCTGTGGCTCTCTATGCAACTGGAGTCAAGCTAGCCTGGCTAATGATTGGAGAAACACCTAAACCTGTCCCAGGATGCTTGTTTCTGGCCCAGGGACGACCTGGCCGGGCAGTTTGGGCTGGACTGTTCCCATGGGGACAGGGTCAAGACTGATTTGAATACGGCTGGGTTTAAACTGGAATGGTTTGGAGAGCATAAAATGATGGGCTTAGGCCCAGATCTCTGTACTGGGGTGAATGTTTGACATTGTTTAACATTCTGTCCATCTAATGTTCTTTTTGCACTTTTAAAACATAGGTATTTTCTTGCCCTAACTATTTGGTGACTGCAGCCTGTTCCTGGGTCACATCACTGGATGTAGTTGGTAGCTGTTTATTCCACCCAGACAGCCAGACATTAGAGGGATTAGGTGATTAGGTGTGGCTGGATGGGCAATCAATGGCAGGATGGGGCGGAGATGGGCACAACCCTACTTGCAAATCAATAGGCTGTGCCATGGCTTCAAACAAAGGACTTCACACTACCACATTGTTTAAGCTGCCAGGCTAGAGCCATTGTAGAGGAGGCAGGAATCTTCAAGCACTTCAAAGAGAAAACCCTAAAAACGTCTTCTTCTTCAAAGAAGGAACCAGGTATAAGAATAGGACCTCCAGAACCACTCTTCAGCTCAGGACTATGAGAGTGACTCCAAGGGCTAGTTGGATGGCCCGTGATCAGATCCTCACAGAGAGAAAAGGCTTCCTCCATCTTGAGCCTGGAACTGGTGCATTGCTGGCAATACCTACTTTGCAGCAACTGCTACTTGTTCTCCAAAGCAGCATATCCTGTTTAGCGGTCCTTCACAGAAGGGGTTCCATGCCTCATGCAGCCCTTCTATGCTACAGTCTCCAGCTTCATCCCACTGGAGATTTTTGACTTTCAAAAAAAGAGACAGAGTCTGAATTTGGAAATCTTCACCACAACTGTGTCCAGCAGCTCCTTGATGGTGAAGCCTCCTCCCCTATCACCACATGTAGTCTTGTCCCGCTATACTTTGCCTTCTCATACATTTTCCCATAAAATATCTTCAAAGTACGATGTTAAGTGCTCACCGGGCCCAATCCACTTCTTGTATCCAACTCACGCTTTTTATTGATGACAAAACTCAGTTACCATCACATTTATCGCTTCCTGCATTATCGGGCAAATTTACCACGTTTCAGCTACTCTAACCTAATACTCTCTGTCTCTTGGCTGAGTACCATTGTGGGCCATATTTTTGGATTTTGACCCGGTCATGTATGACTAGATATCAGAGATTGAGGCTTTGATCTTTTAGGTGCTAGATTGCACTTTAAACTTTAACAAAGACTAATTTGGGCTCTACCGATTGGATTTTTGTAATTATTTGATGTAATTTTGGTATCAAATACTTTATTGAAATGTACTTTATTTTCAAAATTGGTGTGGTATTTTTCTTTCGTTGTGTTTTTACGTTATTGCTGTTTGCGTGCTGCATACGTAAATACTTTACACATTGCCTCTAAGTTAAGCCTGACTGTCTTTGTGCCAAACTACCAGAGGGTTAAGTGCAAGTTAATTTAGTTGCTTTAGTGGTTTACCCTCGTAGGGACTGTGTCTGATGCTTGAGCAGGGCTAACACACCACTCAACCAACAACCCAAATTCTCACAATACTCAAACGCTTAAAGCACATGCTTGAAGACACTTGTGGTACTAAAATTCAAACCTTAGCATCTCCATTGTCATTGGATTTACCATTTTTGGAAATTAAAAAACATAAAAATCCTTATGCATAAATGGAAATCTGTTTGCATGTGGAGGTCTTACTTTCTACACCTTCTAAGAAAAATAAGGAGAACTTTCATACACTCTCTGCATCACTTACACCATTATACAGTAAGTGTATAAGTGAATAACTGAAGGATAAAGCAATGCTAATGTCCGTAAAAACCCATAAACCTACCACCTATTTTAAATCATCAATTCTGGAGCAGCAAACCTACAAATTTCTCTCTGGGTGACACTTATGAATACATGATGAAATCTTTTTGCACTTTGCGTAATTCTGCATTTTAACAATTGTATGACACTATAACACGTCTTTACCATGCATGCCCTCACCATACATATGTCTTTATCATGCGTCCCTTTTAGCATGCATTGTCATTCATTAAAAATAAAACTACCTTTACCACGCATACTATTACCACCAACTTTATTATAATGCTTTTTCTTTTAACATAAAAACAATAATCCAAACAGGAATTTTCAAAATAAATGAACTCTCTTTCATAAACCATCAATAGTTTAACGAATTAATCTAAATTACTGTATCTTTAACTTAATGTATTAATGCCCCTACTAAGATGGTGGAACGCTACACATGAGAAGGTCATGATTTAAATCTTAAAATTATAAATCTTAAATAATAGATTTTGTCATGCTATTCAGATTTTACCTCAGAATTATTTTATATTTGTACGTTAACCATTTTGTAATCAGTGTGTCTTTAACCATTGCGGTGACTACATAATTATCGCTGGCCGTGCTTAGCGATAATTTTCTTATCGCTGGCAATCTCTGCTTTTTATCGCCCTGGTAGTGCGTTATCATCAACGCGCTGCTCCAGAGTGATACAAATTCCAGAGATAGTGATGTTATCGCCGTTTTGCAGGGAACATCGCTGGTTTCCCAGCGATGTTCCCTGCAAAAGGGCGATAACCTTGCTGTTACGACCCTGTGGTCGTATCAGCATAATCCACCCCAAATGTTAGGGGTGGCTTAGTCAGGATTTTAGCAGACGTTAGTTTTTGGAGAAAACAGCAGTTTTCTCCAAAAACTAACGTCTGCTAAAATGCAAGGGCATCCTTGCTGATAGTGCAAAGACGCGTTATTGCTCTCCTGACATGTAGTGTATGTCAGGAACGGCCACTTTGCATCTCATTAGAGATACAAAGGTAGGCGTAGTGTACAAGGGTGCTAACATGCGAATACGCATGTTAGCACCCTCTTGCTGATAGGGCGTTGGTTTTATCACTGCTTTTCTGGCTTTTAAAGCAAAGAAAAACATTCTTAATGATAAAGTAAATTGTTTTTCAAATGTAAATAAACTATTAAAAATTATTTGGATTACTTTAAACAAAGTACATACTCTTTCAAAATAAATAAAAATATGTCAGACAACTGAGAGAAGATCCTGGACATTTACTGGGGTCATATTAATGTAATATAGTGCACTTGAACAGTTACAGAAAAGTGCATTGACTGCGCAATCTTGACATTTATATGGTGCGTTTATTAACGTTTTCTTTAAAATAACGAGTTGCAGTTCTCACATATACTTACATTTGTATTATTTGAGTAACATAGTATTTCTTATATGTTCAAGTATTTCTTTAAAATAGTGCCCTCCATTTATTTTATGCCTGAAAATGTATTCATTTGAATAGTGCTTTACACTCATTTTGTAACTATACGTATTTTGGGGATTTATCAGTGTTTCATTTTAGCATAAATGCTTGCTTCGGAAGAAGGTTTTTCTCTCCTTTGCAGTTGCATTAGCTCATGGTTAAAGAAAGGCACATTGTGTGAAAGAGATAGTGAGGCTTGAAGGAATATCTCTTGGCAAGGATAAGAAGGTTTAACCAAAGAATGGAGGACTACCGTCC
Organism: Triturus cristatus; assembly: GCF_964204655.1. Lineage (NCBI taxonomy): Eukaryota > Metazoa > Chordata > Amphibia > Caudata > Salamandridae > Triturus > Triturus cristatus. The sequence continues at coordinate 86,060,124 of NC_140583.1, forward strand.
GAGCAGAATAAGGATACATGAGAAAATCAAGGATCTTCTATTGTGAAGACCAAAGGAAGAAAGCTCAAGTGTACTTAACAAGTTTGTTATCTGAAGATGGAAATTAATTGGACATGTGACCTGGAATTCTCGAAGGTTTTTTTGGTGGGTATAATTGGGCATTGCACTTTGCCTTTGTTCAGATTCCCTTTAGACTCTAAGACCTACAGACTTCTTTGCAACATCTCTGTTGTGTGGCATTATGCTATACAAGATATTTTTCCTACAAGAACTTTACATAAGCTCTACTATGCTGACATCTCACTCTGATTCCCTAATTTAATAGACTTTTCCCAATTTCTAGTTAGAACAGGGCTTAGTAGGTCTTCTAAGACAACTACATCTATAGGAAAGAGGATCAAAACTTTCAATCTACTTACCAAACCTTGTTCCTTATCCTTGTATAGAGGCTACTGAATTCCTTATCTGTTTTCTTCTATTGAGAATCAATTTTATCCACAGCTTCAGATATCCTTTAGTGATTTTATATTTTTATACTAAGTATCCTTCAGTGAATTTATTTTTTTATACTATGTTTCAGTGACTGATTTATCTCAGCTTGCCTTTGAATTTATAATAAATCCATACTTGATCCCATTAATCGACTCTAAGCTTTACTGTGTGACCCGTTGGGTTACACTGTGCTTGGTAAATTATAGTTGATCCTAACTCCTTTTATTTCTCACGCACCTAGAACCTTCCACTGAAGGGGGTCAGGAAGAAGGAGTCCGCATTTAATGCTTTCTCATGAGACTAAAAATAAATTTGTGAAATCTTTACAAGATAGATGATGTATCGCTACACAAACTATGGCAAGAGAAAGTTCAAACCATCACATCAGCCCTATTACCTTGGAGAGACTGCCTGGAGAATAGATGCTTGAGAAAAAACAGATCCTGCTAAGCATCAAGCAATAGAAAGTTAGTGTTTGTTATATGCCATATCCATTAATAAATGTTTTGCGCCAAAATGTACAAGCACCTTCAGCACATTAATATATTTTGTTCATAATGTGAATGAAACATCACTATGATGATTAGTGAAAAATATATGCTATGGTCAAGCATCATATTTAATGTATTTCAATATTATGGGGTCTTTTTAAAATGAATACCAATCTGTGGACCATTTGGGTGACAACCAACTGCTGTGGTAATGGCATCCCTACCCTTGGTTTTCACCTGCCCCAGCAGAATTGTAAAAGAACCTCACCAATGACTCCCTTACTTGCTGAAAAAAAGGAAACATTTTCTCAGATTAGGTATCTACTTTGTAAATAACTTAAAAAAGAGTACTTACATATTTTCCTGATTATAAGAAATTGGGTTACTGATTGAGGGGGTGAAACCCTACTCACAAAGCAACCACAACTCTACTCAGGGGGAAGTCACAAGCAAACCCTCGCGTAGATTGGCACAGAGAAGTCAGGCTTAACTCTTAGACAATCTATTGAGTATTGTTTACAATTCAAACAGAAACACAGTGGGAATACACAACAAAAGAATACAATTCCAGTCTTAAAAAATAAAGTAATTTTTAATAAGTAAATCAAGACCAAAGTAACAAAACTCCAATCAGTACACATGGAGATATGCAGGTTTGAAGACGTTAGTAAAAATTCATCCAAAAAGCACAGCCAATAGTGGCTATCTGGTCACGTTGGACTGGCTCAAAGTCACAAGTTCAGGCTCACCTTAATGGAGTGCAGGCCTACTAAAGAAACCCAGTTAGACCCACTTAACAGAATACCTTAAATCCTGCTTTGCGGAGCTTTGTGATGGTCCGCATAAAAAATGAATCGAGCAGCAGAAGTGATGTCTCGGTTCCAAGATGCAGTGAGATTGTAGTCTGAAGTACTGCATCGTTGTTGAATTTCTCATCAAGGACTTGCGATGCAAAGTCCAGCGTTGAGGATGTGTTGCTCAGTCGGGCAATGTGGTGTTCCCATGAGCTGAAAGGCTGCAATGGAGAGTTAGAGTTATCATCGAGGCTGGCCTCAACAAGGGATGTGAGGGCCTGCACCGCGGATGCATCGCACAGTGGTGGTTCCTTTGAGGTGATGGGCTGCGATGTGATGCAGGTCCATGTCACGATTCTGATCCATGCAGTAGCAGTGATGCATCTGTTCTGCTCAGAGTTGCACTGCTCAGAAGAGGAGAAGCATTGGTTCCACTGGATCTACAGATGCGGGCAGAGGGTGACATCACTTGGCAGGGTAAACTCAAAGATGGCAGAGTCCATGTGCTGGATTCAAGGCTGCTGGAGACTTCTGTCCCTGATGCTCAAGTCAGGATGCCAGCCAACTAACGCTTTGAGTCACTATGGGGTTCTGAGTTCAGTAGATGCAGGTCCAGTACTTCTCACCCAGGCAAGAGGGCAGCAGGTCAGCACTGCAGAGCAACAGTCCATCAGTGCAGCATACAGCAGAGTGGCAGTCATTTTGTTAGCACAGCCGTTCTTCTTCCTGGCAGAGTATCCATAGATCCAGAAGTTGTTGTCTGGGGTCCACTATTTATACTCAGGTGTACCTCTGCAGTTAGGGACAAGTTTCTAGATATTGTCCTAGGAAGTCCAAAGGCATCCTGCCTTCCCTGCCCTGGTTCCAGACTAACTACAACTACTTACTTTCATGTGAAAGGTCAAGGCTCATTTATGACACATTGTCGAGGCCATCAGATTCTGACATCAAAGCCAAGGACAGTGTCTCGGTCAAGAATTCTGAGGCTGAACTCTCATCCTTTCCACAATTAAGTAAAGGCAATATCATGAGTATAGCGAACACAGTCAAGTTTGACTCTCCGCTGGACCTTAGATATTCTTCAAAAAGGCCTGGATCCTGTCCTGTCAGCCCTGATGGACATCTAAAATGTATCCTTAGAAAGCTGCTGTATTCCTGACCCGTGGAAACATATGATAATTCACCCTTTGCTAAAGAAACTTACATTAGACACAGATCAAATTGAAAACTATGAACCATTTTTTTACTCTCAGGTGTCAGTAAAATCCTGGAAAAACAAATAAATGCCCATCTTACTGATTTTATGGAATCTAATAATAAACTGAACCTCATTCAAACTGGTTTTCAAGCTGGCTGTAGTATAGAGACCAGAACAAATCAAAACATTCACCCCAGACATGAGATCTGGGTTAAATCCATCATTCTTTTGCTCACCATGTCACCCCAGTTTAGACCTGGCCATATGCAAATCAGTCTTGACCCTGTGCTCATGGGAACAGTCCAGCCCGAACTGCCAAGCCAGGTCCTCCCTGGACTGGAAAGAAGCATCCTAGGACCGGTTTCGGGGTTTCACCCCTCTTCAGCCAGGATAGCTTGATTCCAGTGGCACAGTGAGCCCAGGACCCACGTCTGGGCATAACTGGCACACTTAGGGTGAGAAAGCAAAAGAGACACAATTGATGGACGGAATGCAGAACAAATCAAAACATTCACCCCCAGTCAAGAGATCTGGGTTAAATCCATCATTCTTTTGCTCAACATGTCACCCCAGTTTAGACCTGGCCATATGCAAATCAGTCTTGACCCTGTGCCTCATGGGAACAGTCCAGCACGAACTGCCAAGCCAGGTCCTCCCTGGACCAGAAAGAAGCATCCTAGGACCGGTTTCGGGGTTTCACCCCTCTTCAGCCAGGATATCTTGATTCCAGTGGCACAGGGAGCCCAGGACCCACGTCTGAGCATACCTGGCGCACTTAGGGCAAGAAAGCAAAAGACACACAATTGATGGACGGAATGCAGAACAAATCAAAACATTCACCCCCCAGTCAAGAGATCTAGGTTAAAGCCATCATTCTTTTGCTCATCATGTCACCCCAGTGTAGACCTGGCCATATGCAAATCAGTCTTGACCCTGTGCCTCATGGGAACAGTCCAGCCCGAACTGCCAAGCCAGGTCCTCCCTGGACCGGAAAGAAGCATCCTAGGACCTGTATCGGGGTTTCACACCTCTTCAGCCAGGAGGGCTTGATTCCAGTGGCACAGTGAGCCCAGGGCCCACGTCTGGGCATACCTGGCGCACTTAGGGCGAGAAAGCAAAAGACACACAATTGATGGACGGAATGCAGAACAAATCAAAACATTCACCCCCAGTCAAGAGATCTGGTTTAAATCCATCATTCTTTTGCTCACCATGTCACCCCAGACGTGGGTCCCGTGCTCTCCATGCCACTGGAATCAAGCTATCCTGGCTGAAGAGGGGTGAAACCCTGAAACCGGTCCTAGGTTGCTTGTTTCCAGTCCAGGGAGAGCCTGGCTTGGCATTTCGGGCTGGACTGTTCCCATGAGGCACAGAGTCAAGACTTATTTGCTTATGGCTGGGTTCAAACTGGAATGGCATGGTGAGCAAAAAAACAATGGATTTAGGCCCAGATCTCTGTACTGGGGTGAATGTATGACATTGTTCTGCATTCTGTCCATCAACTGTTGATTTTGCATTTGTCACCCCGAGTGGGACGGCTATGCCCAGACGTGGTTCCCGTGCTCTCCATGCCACTGAAATCAAGCTATCCTGGCTGAAGAGGGGTGAATCTCCAAAACCGGTCCTAGGATGCTTGTTTCCAGTCCAGGGAGAACCTGGCTTGGCAGTTCGGGCTGGACTGTTCCCATGAGGCACAGGGTCAAGACTGATTTGCATATGGCTTGGTTCAAACTGGAATGGAATGGTGAGCAAAAAAACGATGGATTTAGGCCCAGATCTCTGTACTGGGGTGAATGTATGACATTGTTCTGCATTCTGTCCATCAATTGTTGTTTTTCTAGTATAGAGAGGGCACACTTGTGCTTCAAAATGCTACCTTTCTAAAGGTGGCATTTTAGGAATTGTGACTTAAAATACAGCATTGCCACTAAAGAGGATTTTAAAATTGTAATTCTTTAGAAAGCAAGTTCAATATTCCTACCTACTCCCAATAAAATGTTATCACTTATTAAATAAAATAGGGTACCCCAATGTTATCCTGATGGATAGGGAGGCCTTGCAGTAGTGAAAAACCTATTTGAGAGTTTTTCACTACCAGGACATGTAAAAATGTGAAGTACATGGCCACCTTTTTACATACTCTGCAATGCTGCCCTATGGGCTGTTTAAGGCATACCATTGGTGTGACTTATATGGATTAAAAAGAAAGGTTTAGGCCACACAGGCTGCAATGGCAGATCTGAAACATGTTTAACCAGCTATGTAAGTGGGTGGCACAATCAGTCCTGCAGGACCACTAATAGCATTTCATTTACAAGTCCTGGGTAAATGTAGTACCACTTTACAAGGGACTTAGAAGTAAATTAAATATGAGAATTGGGTGTTATTCAATGTTACTATGTTCACAGGAAAGAATACAAGCACTATAGCACTGGTTAGAAGTGGTAAAGTGCACAGCGTCCTAAAAGGTAACAAAAGCAGGTTCAGAAAACAGGAGGGTGGATACAAAATGTTTGAGGAGGACACAGCCAAGACAAGTCCAACGTGTGTTAATGGCATATGGAAGGACATGACTTCTGATCTGTTGGGCAGAGGGTTAATGTAACGATTGAACTAAGTTGGACTCAGATTTGAGTCCTGGAGGATTTTTCTATTGACAAGAACGATATAGGAATGAAATGGGGAAAGATTACCAGCCAGTACATGGTCTAATAAAATAGAAGAAAGCCAATGCCAGGCAGCATCTCTCACCCCCAACGTCCCAAAATGAGTCGATGAGAATGGGGTGGGAAGCAAAGTTAAAAGCAGTTGACAGGTCGAAGAGGATTAGGATGGCTTACTCTGCTGAGTCTAATGAGACACAAAGATTATCGAGTGCGGAGGACAAAGCAGGTTGAAGAGAGCTAAAAAGGAAAACCTCTGGTCATTGACTACAGATTCAGTAACTTTAGTGGGAAAAGTAAAGATTAATTTAGGGTGACAGTGAACAGAACCTCTGTATAGGCCTTGCATAATAATGGAAAGCTGGGGGTCCCACTCACATGATTTCTCAACAAGGTCTGCAGGTGGCACAGGTGGTGCAGTCATGCATCATCACCTTATAGCTAAGAGCCACTCAAAGGAGCCTCCAAGCATTCCTCCCAAGGATACAACTTTCATTGTTGTTAATCGGGATAGACAATGTCATCCACTTGAGATAGCTAATTCGAAGTGTTTTGTAGCAGTGGCCTTTACATAAGGTACCACTATGGGACACAGAGAATAGCCAATACTCTTTAACCCCTTGTGTGCCCCGCCCTTTCCCCGCCCTGTGCCGGGCGTTGAATTAGCGGGCGGGGTTCATGACGAGATAGTCTCGTCATGGGCACAGCGCAACCGCGCTCCATGACGAGAGTATCTCGTCATGGGCACTGAAGGGGTTAACAAAGTACTCCTACTTGGTAACAGAAGTTAAGTTGCGAGAGAATCAGCAGTGAGACTGCTTTGTAATCTATTCCAGCAAGGCGATCCTGCTTTCAACTTTCCAATGTATGTTATATTTATATGGATAAAGATGTTATTTCAGTGTCTACTTTTTCCAATGTTGGCACCTTTCATAGTTGTGAATGTCCCTCCTAAGAAGTTTGGAGAGTCACCTTTATGTTTTTGTTTCTTATTATGGTGGCCTGTTGAGAGAGTTGAGTCCAGTCTTTATATGAATATCCTGACAACCAAACACTGTGTGTGCTGCCCAGCGTTGGCTTGTACACTTCTGATACAAAAAAACTGTTGGGCATATTTACAAGCCCCTAGAGCCACCGGAGCATCACTTTTCTGACGCTCCAGTGGCATTGTGTTTTCGCCCATATTTACAAGGCTATGCAAAGCCAACCTTTCATGGCCTTGTAAATGCTGCCCCTTTTCACGTTTCACTTTGTGTGATAGGGGCGTGCAATGGGTGTTGCTGTGGGCGTTCCACCAAATACACCCACTGTTTTTTATGCTTCCCAGATTTACAAGGATGTGTAAATCTGAGGCAGGGCCAAAAACTAACACAATGAATAGCAGGATTTAGAGTGGCACAACTAGGAGAAATGCTTTATTTTCTCCTCGTTTTTGCTCTTTCAATGCCAGCTGCATTCTACAGGAGCAAATCGCCATTGATGACTGTTTATGTGCAGGAAGATGTCCCTTCTTGCACATTACTAATCATCCCTGCTACGTAGACACCCTTGCACCATGGCACCAGGGTGTCTGCATTGGCGCTTGGCAGCTTCTTTAGTGCAGGCGCAAGGGAAAACACAGGGGTGTGCCACATTCTTGTGAATACGGCGCCTACCTGCATTTTTTTAAATTATGCAGCACGACGCTGTTAAATTGCTGGCAGCGCCTCGCTGTGTCATTTCTCTGCAAAAATGCCCCTGTGTTTCGAAATATTTTAGAACTATTCCCACACTGGCTGTGACGTGTACAGTGCAGTACACTTGCAATGTTGGAAACTTTTGGAGAAATTAAAACATGTCTCCTTGTTAGCACCTGCCTCAAGGAGGTGGTATTTGTTTGGCTCACAGCCTGTTGCTCATTTTTAGCAGATTGGACTTTGTGTCAACAACTGTGGCTTGTAGCATGGGGACGTCCATATGTCAATCACTGGCCCTCCTCTTGTTACAGAGCAATGCAAAGGACTATTGGCTTTATTTTGGATGCTACTTTCTAGCCCCAAACTTTAGGGCTGGAAGTAAATACTTTATCAACACTATGCGCTGGTATGTGTCTGCGTTGCTAAATCTTCCTTTTATTTCCAAACTTTTGTGTGCCAGTAATATTCTGGAGCAAAAAGACATCAAATAAAAGGCACACGTGTTATTTGTGCCAGTTTGGTTTTCCCCATTTGTAAATGCACAACTTTAGATGACCCCACTGAGGGGTTACAACCTGAACAAAAGCCTGAACGATGATTAACTCCACTGACACGTCCAGGTACAACAGTGGAATTACAAACATATACAAAAGAACTGGAAGTGATGCATTTAGTTCCCATTACAATTCAAACAAAAACAGCTGGAGAGAACAGCAGGTTTCTAAATGTTGTATTCATACTTTAAAATACACGAAGCAAATTGCTCAGTTTTAGCGAAATGGTCATCCATAAATCAATGAAACATAATCATTATGAATGTTCCTGATAAGTAAAATAACCGAAGCATGCAATAAAATGAGCCTTATATTTATGAATGTGTACAAAGTGTGCACAACCCACATAAAATCAATGCTGGTGAGCTGCAGCTACAGATGACCCGGCAAAGGCCATTCGATCCAAGTAGCAGAGCCAATAAAATACAGAAATAATGCAGAATTAAAAAGGAGCATGTTATTCGTACAGAAAGAGCCAACATGTAGTGTTAGTATTTAAAAATGCAGGCTATCAACCTCCGAGCGAGCGTGACTGGGCCAGATCACGATTTATGCATGCACCATGAAGCAGAAAGGCTTCCCGCTTACAGATAGACTAGTGTGCATGTCACGCAAGCGCTAGATATCTGGAATTTATTCGAGCACTATATATCAATTCCGAAACGACCATCACCAATTTAAGGGAAACGCAGGGGTTGATGGGAAAGTTGACTGAAAAAACGAACGGCCTGGTTTACCAAAAAGGGAAATAAAATGGATGCGATTTAGTACCAGTGGAAGGTATTGATTTTCTGACGTCAGTGAAATATGCATCCTACCTCATTTCTGCCTAATAAGGAGAGGTTAATGATGTATATTAAGGTATCCATGGTTCATCACTATTTTAATGTAGGTTTCCCGGACGTCTTATGGATCTGAATGACAACGTGGCATTCATTAACCCAAAACCCTACAGGATCACTAGCACATGCTCACAAGGTTAAGTGTTTTCTGTCAGGCTTCATGGCTTCTCTTTCTGTGTCTGTTTTTTTCTGCATGCACTTTAAATATGTGGGCACAAAGTCCTCTACTAGAGGAAATTCTCAGATCTCGATTCAGAATAGCAAGATTCACAGACTGATTAATTGATAGATTGCTTTTGTGGCTGATTATTTGTTATCAGTTTTGGTTAAAAAAAAAAAACACTTCTTGTTGAAATATACAATTAAAACATTCTGAACATAATAAACAGAATCCCCAAACTTTTGAACACTCAAAACATGAAAGTAAAATCGAGAAAAGCATCTTCTTGAGATATTATTTGAGATATTATTTAAATACTAAGGCCATCAAAGGTGGGATTACAGGTAATCCCCACTAACAAGGATGCTGGGCTATTGTTCTGTAGCTGAACAAATCTAATTGACTCTTTTGATAGCATGGTTAAGCATCTGGGATAGCTTAAACGAGGTGATTTACATGAGGTACAGTACTAAATAACCAAATTATTGCAGTTGCAGTCAGAATGGAATGGCCAGCCAGAGATGTGATTTATCTACAAAAGAACAAACCCTTAATGATACATCAAATACAGTAGAAACAGTAGCCAACCAATAGCCACACCAATCAAATAATCAGCGTTTAAATGTAATGTGCAACACTGGGCACCCAAGCAACGACACATTTATACTGTTTGCAACCACACAGCGAGCGAGAAGACTGTACCGGTGCAAGCACTGTAAACAGATGCTACAATTTAGAGGAAATATGCCCGTGACCCTGTGTAGGGCCAGGGTTTGCTAGCACCTTGAAAAAAAAGGATTTCCTGTAGTCCATTGCAACATTGGATCTTCCTCCAGGGAAGTAGGGCAGACTGCAGTCTAACCAATGATGAGGTGGGTGTGGCAAGCAACTATGGGAAACTTTATGGGGCATATTTACAAGCCCCTATCACCCCCCACACCGTCACGTTTCAGGACATTATGGTGGCGATAGGGGCTTCGCCTTTACGTGGCTTAATGCTGCCTTGTAAATAAGGCACCCTTTCACGCTATACTTACTGTGAAAGGGAACGGTAATGGCTGCTGCTATGGGCGTTCCACTGCAACACCCATTGATTTTAACACTGCCCCATATTTACAAGGGTGGCGTAAATATGGGGCTGCACCAAGATTAAGACCAGGGAAAACCTAGTCTTACCCTGTCAAAATGAGGAGAAATGTTTAATTTCTCCTCGTTTTTGCTGTTTTCATGTGTACTGCGTTGTGCAGCACACATGGAAACTGTAAAAACGCCAGTGATTGTTTATGTGCAGGAAGGTGTCCCTTCCAGCACATTAACAATCTTTCATGTGTGCTGCATTTAGATTATTCAAGATTTCTGTAATGAAAATAAACAGGAAAAAACAAAGGTTGTATGATCGAATATTGCCAAGAAAAATGTCAGAAAACAGAATATCAATTAAAAACATATCTTCAATTAACCAAGTATTATATTTAAAAATGCAAATTAAATAAAACATATAAAGTTAAAATCTTACGACCAATATCCATGATATAAAATTCTGCTCATTAACAAAATTTGAAATATAATACACATAACAAATAAACACATACACATGTGGGATAAACATGAATAATAAAATAAGATATATTAAGAAGAATTAAGAATAAAACTATGTATATTTAAAATTAAACAATTATACACAATAACATTTACATTTTATTAGTTCCAAAAATACACAATTTAAAAAAGTAACTTTCAAAGTAAAACATAGAGATACATCTTTAAAAAAAAAACAAAAAAAAAAATCACTTAAATAAATGTAGACTTACTGACAAATCCACTGTTCCTATTCCAAACTATGTGAGGAAAAATGGGCAACCCAAAAAACCCTTGCGGGCTCGGGCAAAGTGAAATATAAGGTAAGTGTGCCTTCAAGGGATTTTTTAAAGAAAATCATTTTTAGATTTATATGCGAATTTTCAAGGCCAAACAAATGATTGACTTGTTAGTTAATTTCTTTCAACAGAAAATTTTAGTATCCAATTATATTATTTCTTACGTCGAAATCACAGAAAACATATGAAATATAAATCATTTGTGCAAAAATATATGAAGAACTATATAAAAAATTAGAACAAAAGCGGGTGTATATTGGAAAAATATTCACTCTTTATCTTTAAATTAGGGTACTTAAAATACAGACAATGTAAGAAGAAGGGAACAGTATACAATTCAAAGCCTTCACTGTAACAATTGCCAACACTTTCTTCTTGACAAAGATTAAACAGATTACAGAAGATGAAGCGTAGGTCGACGATTTGATCTCTATTTTTGCATTAATTAGACCATCTTCAGGACTGTTATGTATTTAAATTGATGACCCCTTTAATGATACCAAAGGTTAAATTCACTTAATGAGCTGGATTGATTCAATTTCACAATTTTATAAAGGGCTTGTATTAACCAGTGCGTCAATCTTGGTTAAAAAAAGACACTGTGTTCCACAGTAAAAACTGGAACAGTTCAATTCCTCTTTGTGATTTGTTGGCTTCTAATGACCAAACAGTTGGGTGTTACCAATCTGTGGTACTTCTTTGCGTGTATGGGCTCAAAGGCGTTCGAATTACAATCAATCAATCAATTCAGCTCATTAAGTGAATTTAACCTTTGGTATCATTATGATGTACTGAACATTACTGACAACACAACCTGATTACTGCATATCTCAAGAGCTCTCAGGACTGCATTGATTCCACATTCCAAATGAAATCTTCACTCATGATGCTTTTTGAAAATTCAGCTGTGTCATCTGTGCAGCCACAGAGCAAACCATCTTGTACTACCTGAGGAAGGCGGAAGCTTAAACGTTGTAGTGGAAATATATTTTTGTTCTTTGGTGAATCTATCTGTTTGGGTCACTTCTTTCTTGGATATATATATATATATATATATATATATATATATATATATATATATATATATATATATATATATATATATATATATATATATATATATATATATATATATATTATCTACTGGCGGTCGCCAGTAGATAGTTATAGTTACAACCTAGTTTCCATAGGAAATCTCAAAATTCTATTTTGAGTAACTTTGGCGCCGGTTGACGAATCCTCGCGAAATTTTCAAAACTATTGGGGCGCTCCGTTCAGCTCCTACCCTGAAAGTCTCGGGGTGATTCGTCAAGCGAGGGCCGAGAAATAGGGGGGTCCCAAAACGCGTTTTCCCCATGCATTTTTCCATAGGACCTTTAGTCGCAGCTACAGCCCGAACGGCTGAACAGAATTACGTGAAATTTGGCAGAGAGGTAGCCATAAGGTCAAGGAAGTGCTTTTTGCAGGTCTGGTGTAAATCTGTTTAGTATTTCCTGAGAAAATAGCATTTAAAAGCATATCAATATCTATACGCGCGCACCGTGCGCACACTGTGCGCGCACCCTGCCGTGCGCGTGCGCAATTCTGATTGGTTGTTAGATGTCGGTAAACATTCGAATCGGTCGAAACCAGGAAGTGTCGGCCGCCATTTTGTCTCTCGCAGTCTGAGGGGGTGAAAAGAAAAGGTGGAGAACGTGAAAAGGGGGCATAGGGGACAGTTCCTGACCCCCTAGCCTTGGTCAGGGGGTCACAGAAGGACCCCCAAGGGCGAAAAAAAACAATTTTAAATTTTTGTAAAAATTGCGAGGTGCGCGCATGGTGCGCGCGCGGCGAACCGTGGGTGCTCGGTGCGCGAAGCGCACCGATCGCCCACAGCGTGCGCACGGTGCGCGAAGCACCCACAGCGCACGCACGGAGCGCGAAGCGCACGGTGCGTGCACGGTGAAAAACCTGAAAAAATTTTTTTTAGAAATACATAACTTAGCATTTAAAAAACCGTACAAATTCACTGAAAAAACCATAGGTTTCACACACGTTATAGTTACGAATTAGCATTTAAAAAACCTTGCAAATTCACTTAAAAAACCATACATCACTGTATTTAGACACTTATTTACCCATGTCTTCTTCCATTAATCTTTAGCTATACATATATTACAAATATTTATTTTTCATAAAGACACATATGTCATCAGTGATGTAATATCTGACGTCATCAGCAGAGGATTGCGGTCGCGTGAGTTATAGTTGCCTGCACTAACTATAACGGGGGAATTTCATTGGTTTTTTACGAGTGAAATGTCCAGCTAACTATAACATGTGTGAAACCTATGGTTTTTTAAGTGAATATATATATATATATATATATATATATATATATATATATATATATATATATATATATATATATATATATATATATATATATTAATGTAAGCCACAAATGTAAGCCACAAATCCCGGTAAAAGAATTTCGGTCTGTCGCCGGCGGTCCGAGTTTGGAAACCGGATTTCCAAGAATGTTCACTCCCAACAGTCTCACGTATCTTAGAGAAATACTCGAACTCCAAAGTAGAATGCAGAAAGTTTTATTCACAAGTGCAAAGCGACGCGTTTCGCCATTACGGCTTGTTCACGCTCGAAATCACAGTGAAATTCATCAAGTTTAAATTACATAAATTAGATGATGGACAAGTCACAACAGAGTAATGAAGTGATTGCTACTGTGGCGGCCATTTTGTAACGATGTTGTTTTGTAAATAAACATAGTAAAATAGCAAGAAATTAGGTACACAGTGGTCTCGAACGGCATGTAGTATTTGACTATATCAATAAACACATTCCTTGCTTTGAGGCAACCTCATGGTTATACAATGTACATATAAAATACAACCCAATACATAGTTACATTCCGTGCATATATATTCAGCACTGTGCCCACCCATGGATTGAATGTGGCTCAAGATTGTATCTAGGAATTGTGTTGACATCATTGGTTTGTAAACTCACCAAAACACGAAATGCCACTAATGCCAACATATGACTGTATTATACATGCTGCAAATAATACATACTTGCTGGTATGTATTATTTGCAGTACATTTGGGGGGCGCAGTGCACTTGAAACGTTGCTTTCTCCGAAGTGAAACTAATAAAAGCCACTGACTGTAATTATAATGTTTTTCTTTTGCATTTCATGACTAAATCGTTATTAAAAGCGGTCAAGGGAGAGGGCGATTGGATTTTTAGCAATTTTGCATTAAACGGAAGTACCACATTTGCCACATAATCTACTGTATAATTTGAACAATTTACTGAAGTTACACAAATATTGTCCCTAACTCAAATGGATCAATTCAAAACTGTCAGAGAATGTGCTACATAACATGCTGAAAATAATAGATGCCCTTGACTCAAAATGTGGTGCTTCAATTCTAGTAGCCCTCACAAAGATGATGTCACCTTTCCACTATAGATGTTTAAAATCCAACCATCACTGCTGATCCAGATTTTTGATAAATCACAATAAAGATTTATTGCAGGGACATACCTCTCTTGCTTGCATGTCCCACTTTTATACAGTACGTATTCAACCCTGTGGACTACAGGGGGGTCACTTTCAAAGTTACAAATCTATTGTATATCAGTAAGTTTATCTACATAACAGATCTCTTTATGACGGCATTAGACAAAGAGATGGCTTTTCTCAAATCAACATAATGGGAATATATGCAAGCAGAGCCTTGAGACTTAAATTTGGGGCCTGGCAGACACTCCATCTTTTTGGTACCTACTCAGTGATGAAAAACACTGGTTGAATTCCCACCAACAGTGACAGGAGCAGCATATTGTGGATTATCCGTTAAGTAATTTGTCTGCCAATGTCCTGTTCCTCTAAAGAGTTATACCATGTATATGAAGAAACACACGAGGCACTGGAGAATAACTCATAATTTGGTGATTTTCCTCTGCTTTGTCAGCGAGTGAGGCTAATATACCACAACAACAGATTAATATTCAACCAGGAAACTCCTACATCAGGTAACCATTAATTTACTCTTATGTACTAGTTTAATCCAGTTATATTCAGCAATGGTATGTCCCCAGCCTGATGATGCTATTGAACAGTCGCGGTGCCTCGTTGGAGTGCTGTGGGGCGGCGGGGCGTGGGAGGGGCAGGATAGGGGGGAGGAAACTCCGGCGTAAGGCCGAACGAAGTTCAGTTAATAAATAAATAAATAAAACAAGTTTCATTGCGCACGCTGCATTACAGCGCTGCATTGCAGCGCACACAATCAAATTTGTTTTATTTATTTATTTATTAACTGAAATCCATTCGTCCTTATGCCAGAGTTTACTACCCTGCAACCTGCCCCTCCCCCGTCCCACCGCCCCGCAGCACTCCCACGAGGACCCGCGACTGCTATTGAATGTCTCTCATGGGCAATCTCTTGTTGACCCAGTCATAGAATATGTTCAGCAGAAATTCTTCTTTTTTTCCAATGCACAGGTTTTTGTTCAAACATTTTAAGTTATCTGAACTCATTTCCTTTTAGGGTTCATACTGTGTGCACACAATGAGCTTTCTTTTCAGAACAAAACTGGTGCACAGGGGGAGGCCAATCTTTCACTGCAGGCGCAATAAGATACCTTCCCTTCCACTGCAATCAATTCAATTACCTTTTGCTGCTAACTGCAATAACAAGAATGCGCATTTTAATGAAATTAGGATGCCAGGCTCGAGGCAAGCAGCCATGTGCTGCTCCAGTGATGGTGGTGGAAAGGGAATCAATACAATAATTAATAACGGTTTCTGACTAATTGTTTTTGTTGTAAGTGTGTTTTGCAAATAGAATGCATGCTTGCTTTTAGAAAATATGTTACATTTATATTCCCAATTGAAAAAAGAAATCCTCAGATAAAATACTGGCTATAAAAACCTTGTTGCGAGGATGCTATCAGGGCACAAGTGTAGATGTTTTATTCCGAATAATTTGCAAGCAAAAATGGTCTGTTTAATTTGTTTGGAAGGGCTGGAAATTCAAAGTCGAATCTGAGATTTGGAGTTCTTTTTTCTTGTATTTAGTTCCTGGATGACAAACTTTAATCGTTTTACTAGCTGCAGTAGGGGGACAGTGGTTTGAATTAACGCAGATTTTTCCCATTTTACTCTATACCAAATACAAATCTACAGAATTACAATTAAATACAAACTGCTTCTGTTTCTTTAAGCATTCCTGTGATTTTTAGATGTTTGGGTAAACATTTGCAAAACGTTCAGCACTGAAGCCAATAAATAGAAGTTATTACAGCAAATAGGCAAACAGCAGGCAGAGTCTGACATACTTAACTGAACTGTTAGTTTGTCAAATTTATGGACCATTTTTAAAGTTGTTGTAAGACACTTTGTGAACTTATTCAAATTTAGAGCTGTACAAAATCTAACTTTATTGGTTTTATTCTATTTTATAAACGTAGAGAAAAATACTAATAGTAATACTACGAGTCGCTTTGCTTCTATATGTGGTAATATATATATATATATATATCACCAATTCCGTAGTCAAGCGGCAGCAGCAGTAGCAGCAGAGCACTTACGGACACGGACCAAATAATAAGTGTAAATTATTTAATTTATTTTGTGCGGTATGTCGCCATAACGTTT
Organism: Triturus cristatus; assembly: GCF_964204655.1. NCBI lineage: Eukaryota > Metazoa > Chordata > Amphibia > Caudata > Salamandridae > Triturus > Triturus cristatus. The sequence goes on from NC_140583.1 coordinate 86,076,536, forward strand.
CGGCTCGTCCGAGCCTTGTTCACACATATACGTCGTGTCAGCAACGCCTACACCTATCAGAGCGAGGCATTTGCTGTTTAAAAGTGGACGACCAACTTATTTCCTTTCTTGGGTTGACAAGCATCTGATGAAGTCATTACGACGAAACGCGTCATGCTGAGAGCCTAATAAAGCAGCATCTCTCTGGTGAACCCGTGTGTGCCCGACTTTTCTTTTAAACGAGAGGAGTGTGGTTTTGGTGTTTAGGTGCGGCCACAAGCACCTTTGGGTACCCATCCCTGAAGAGTTCGGCGATTATGCGGCAAGCAAGTGGTATCTCTAAAAACTTTTTGGAAAGCGCCGAATCACCGCACCCTCGCAACTTTGCCCTTCCATCAACTGGGACTGTGACTACACGGAGGATTGCTACTTACTTAAGTGGCTTCCAAGGCACGATTCGGGATGTTAGCGGTGGGATGAGGGTCCCGGAGAGCTGCCTGCCATCCACTACAAGATCCAGACTGCCGTGGGGTGAGAGCAGACACCGCCCACTGGGGATGTACTGACGCTGCTGTGCCTGCTCTATGCGGACTCGGAGCACCGAGTCTGAGACATCCCCCTCACGTCGTGTCAGCAACGCCTACACCTATCAGAGCGAGGCATTTGCTGTTTAAAAGTGGACGACCAACTTATTTCCTTTCTTGGGTTGACAAGCATCTGATGAAGTCATTACGACGAAACGCGTCATGCTGAGAGCCTAATAAAGCAGCATCTCTCTGGTGAACCCGTGTGTGCCCGACTTTTCTTTTAAACGAGAGGAGTGTGGTTTTGGTGACATATATATATATATATATATATATATATATATATATATATATATATATATATAACCATGTACAATAAAGTACATACAATATTTATAAGCAAACACTACTCTTCGGAAATTTAAAAAAAAACAAAGAATATATATAGCATGATTTTAAAGTATTGACAGAATACAAACAGTACGCTAGCCTCTGGCTTAAATAAATGTTGGGGAAATATATAGATATAATCTTTCAAAACATCCGTCATTATCATAATTACTGTTGATATAAGATAATCACAGGCTAGGCGCTCTTTACCAATTAGAACCTTGCATTGTTCCCACGCTATTGTCACTTTGTCCTCCATCAGACTGTTGAAGAACAATAACCTATTTATAGTCACTGTGAAATGTGTAGTAACCTTAGACAACAAGCTAAACACATGATAAATCATTCAAATGAATATATTAATGTGGTCAGTTTAGGGCCTACCCTAGGGGCGATGTCTATGTATTATACAGGAAGGGATGGGACTGGCAAAAGGTTTATTTTGCCAGGTTGAAATGGCAGTTTAAAACTACACACATGGGCTTCAATGGCAGCCCTAAGACAGGTTTCAAGGGCTGCTTAAGTGGGTGTCACAATCAGAACTGCACTAGTAGCATTTAACAGAACCACTTTAATAGGGACTTACAAGCAAATGCGCCACATGGGTGTAAGTAAGTGTTACCATGTTTAGGGAGGGAGCAAAAACCAGAGGATTGAAGGCAAAAAAGTTAGGGGAAAACCATGGCAATAATGTCAGGTCCAACATTTAAAGTCCAATTCAGCTGTGAAGTCGGATTTTTTATAAATATTATGGAAAAGGCACTTCCAAAAAGTTGCATCTTTTCTACCTAACGTTTGTGAAGATTAATTTGCAATAGCTTCTATTTGCAGCTATATGCATGCCCAGACCCTGAATAAAGTGTACGAACTGGCGAGAAGTGACAGATTTTCTTTGTGAGGTGTTTTTGTTGCTATGGCAGGATGACAATTTGGGCTGAGCCCAAGAACTTAATTTACCTCAAATTGGCCTCTTCTGTCACAGAAAGATGTGAGATGACAACTGGACAATCCCCTCTTTGTTCCCCTAGTCAGACAAGCTTCAATCACGCTGAGGATGGAGCTACCCCAAACTGGTCTGCAAGGACCCAAGAAGAGGGGCTGCTCTTTCCCCTCAGGAGTGGGTACAGAGCTCTGTGCAAGGGAAGATGGGTTTTACCATCGTGGAGTTAGGCAGAGAAGGGCACTGCATGATTGTTTGCTGTAGGATAGGCAGGCACTGCTGCACAAGTGGGTACGGTTACCCCAGGAAACTCATGTCCTATTGTTTAAGGAAGAGCCAAATGTCTCTCACAGCCACCAGATGGTGCCAGACATTAATGTGGCAACCCTTGGTACCCTGGTAGCTTCTTCAGAACACTTTGGCAATTTGTTGGAAGTGCCCACAGTTTCTGTCATATAATTACGCAATGAATAGCCTTTTTGACCCTCATGTTGATATTTTCCGGGCATTCGGAGTTAGATCCACTCAAGCCACACCACCCCAAATTGCCATAGGCCTTTAGTTTTCAGAAATGCCCAGGACTGGTTGGGTTCCTACGTTGCAGGATGATCCAGAGCCTGAATATTGCAGAATTCCTCCATGGCAAGTAAATAGAAAATGGCATTTATCTCCTCTCTGTTGCCCATAATGCCAAAACAACACCCAATTTCCTGTTGCTTGCCGTGGGAAATTAAGATAATCTAGGCACCTAACAGGCAGAAAGATGTAACGAAGGACCTAAGGAAGAACAGAAGAGGAATGGACCTGCTGAGTGACCTAAGAGGCGCTCCAAAGGACTTGACCTGCTCTCTATTGTACCCAGGACGTAGTAGTGGAGTCCAAGGGTGATACGGCTAACCTCCTGTTCAGGTGATACAACAAGCTACAAGAGGCTTTATTTGCAGTTGCTGAGCTGCTCAATTCCACCTGGACCTATCCCGGACCCATCTGTTGGCCTCTGCTGGAGTGTGTTATGGCTCCAAGTACTGTTCTAAAGGTCCTGGAACCATTGGCTGTGTCTGGCTAGATGTCTTCTACCACCACTGAAAAATGGAGACTTGAAAACCTTTTGGCTCTAAAGATCTCCAAAGGACTGGAACAAACCTACCAAGCTGATCCAACCAAAGTGTGTTGCCATAGAGTTGAAGATACATGTTTCCCCTACTCAAAGCTCTTTCTTTATGGTAAATCCTCTGCTGCTGGATCTTATAGAGTCTGTATGAGACCTTGACGTTCTCTTTTGCGACAGACTGTATGCAGTCTTGCACCACTGGAGGAATCTGAGCTCACAAATAGTGACTGCAAAGAGTGAAGTTTTGCCAGGCCTAAATGACCCTTCTTAATTCCTATAAGTCACCCCCAAGACAGGCCATAGTGGCCCATAGAGTAGGATATATGGTATTTGAAAAAGTAGGACAGCTACGTTTTATAATTTACATGTCCGGAAGTAAAAAAATCTCAAAAGTTGTAAGAGCATATAATACTGAACTTCAGTTTGAGAGTAGCTACAAAAAAAGATCTAAAGACTTGTTTTAATAGCAATTTATAATCCAACTAAATGGTCAATAAGATTTTATATTACCATTTTGAAGTTGTTATTTTCCTGTCTGAACCAAATGTGCCTTTCTATCAATGTTCTGTTCCACCCAGGAGCTGAATGGCTACTTGATTGCCTTCTGGGCTGGTCCATGGGAGCATAGCTGCCCCCAGAACTGGCTATGAGTGACCACAGGGGAGGGTTTGGCCATTATCATAGCTACACATTTGGGTGGGTACAGTGTGCTGTGCACAGGGGAACAAAGGTTCTGCCATGTTGATTTTACATATTGATGGGCACTATGAAGTGCTTTACAGTAAAACAAAAGAGAAGTAATGCCAAAGTAGGTAGGGTCAACATGTGGAACTTTTGCACCATTGGTGAGGAGTGGCTAGGATTTTCCCCTACACACAAGCTGACGCTGGGGATAAAAGAAGCCAGTAACCTCCCCAAACAATGCTGGGCCTGTGGCAGACACAAGAATAAGTGCATCAGCTTTTGTGACCTGTGAGGAGAACCCTAAGGCCTTGACCTATCACACTTGCACCCAGAACCAAGAAGTGGACTTCAAGGGTTAGTTGACCTACCTCTTGTTAAATGACAGGGGCACAAACGCTACAGGAAGCCCAACTTCCTGAAGAGCCCATCTGACCAGTTTGAACTGAACAGGCTCTGGACCCTGATGGTGGTTTCTGTTGTGTGAGTCCTGAATTCTAAGTGCTGCTCATGAGGACCTGGAATCCTTGGGTAGTGTTTAAGTGTACTTACCTTGCCCAAACTGCAATAACTGGAACTTTTTGCCATCTATGCTTCTGTAGGACTGGCAGGTGACGGGAACAGCCCTCAGGGACCCGCCGTTCACTTCAAATCGTCCATCATATCAAACTTCCGTGTTTGTACCACTGAAGGAGATCTGACTTCCATATAAGTTTCTCATTTCAAATGTATAGCGCCCAATCGAAAATGCCCAGACCTTTCTGGGCATGGACGCCGGACTTTGCCCACTCTGAGCTTACCTGACTTTGTCAACGACTGCCCTAGGTCTCCACTTTTCAGCAAACTCTCATTGAACCATGGCTCAGATCCAGCTTGCAGTTTACCCTGACAACCTGCTGATCAGTAAATTTTCAACAGAAAACGTCTGAGTCTGAAGGTAACTTTTTGACCGGGACCTAGCTAGGTTTCTCATCCAAACAGCACTCCATTGCGATTGGCTTCAAACCTTAGCCCTTGTCCTGGTCTGGTGTGACTAATTGCCTGCAGTTCACACATTGAGCTTTTTGGCACTGTATTAAAAATTTCAAATTTCAGATCTCCTGTACCACTTACATGATTGTTGTTTTGGTGTAATTTTATTCATAAAATTGTTTTCTTGCTCCATAAATTGGAGCGGGAATTTTTTGTGTTGTGTTTTCAACTTTTCATCTGTTTTTGTATTTTTTTATTCTTTACAGAATTTCTTAAATTAAGCCTGTCTGCTCTGTGCCGTGGGGCTGAACTCAGGTTTAAATTATTGAAACCTTAACTGGACCTAACAAAAGTAGTGACATTAATACTTGTGTTGGACTACCATGCATCTGAACAAATAATCCACTTTCTTACAGTGACTGAGTGCGAACGAGGCTCAATCAGGTCTTGAGCTGCTGGTGTTACAGTTCAGAGCAGACCTGGCTTGGCAGTTGTTCTTATTGGAGCAGGACCATTACAAATTTGCATATGGGTAAGTCTAATATGAGGTGACAGGGTGGGCAAGGAACAGTGGGTTGGACTGCTACCCCAAGCAGGGTTTCGACTTATTGCAAGCATTTTTCCCATCACCTTTTGTATGTTTAAGTATGCACAAGACTCCACAAAGCTGGCATAAGCAACAAAGCACTGGAATGGATTGACTCTGAACCCATGGAGATCAGCTGTGGAGTGCCTCAGTGCTCCTCCAGGAGCCAAACACTTTTTAACATCTACATTGCCCTGCTCGTAGCCATCGTCCGGAAGCACAGACTTAACATCTTCTCTTAAGCTGATGACATCCAGCTGATACTCTCCCTCACTAATGAACCCACAGTCACCAAGAACAACTTCCATGATGGGATGAAGGCTGTCACCACTTGGATGATGGACAGCTGCCTCAAGCTCAACTTAGAGAAGACCTAAGTCCTCATCCTGGGCTCCACCCTCTTTGCCTGGGAGAACTCCTGGTGGCCGGCAGCACTTGGAATCTCGCCACACCAACAGACCACACACGAAAACTCAGCATCATCCCGGACTCCTCGCTCACTATGACTTGCCATATCAATGCTGTCTCCTCAACCTGCTTCCACATGCTACTCCTGCTCTAAAAGATCTTCAAGTGGATCACCACTGAGCCCAGACAGATGGTCACCCAAGCACATATCAGCAGCAGACTCGACTACTGCAAAACACTCTATGCCCTTATCACCCAGAAACTCCTCAAGAAACTGCAGAACCTTCAGAACGCCTCTACCAGACTCATCCTCAACTTCCCCTGCCACATCATCGGCTATTTAAGAGACCTCCACTGGCTCCCAGTCAACAAAAGAATCACCATCTTCAAGCTCCTCACACACACCTACAAAGCCCTAGGCAACGTGGGACCTGCGTACCTCAACCACCACCTCTCATTCCACGCACCCACTAGAGAACTCGGCTTTGCCCAGCTGGCTCTGAACACTGACCCACGCATCCGCACGACCATGGTCGGAGGAAGATCTTTCTCCTACCTCACAGCAAAGACCTAGAGCACCCTGCCTCATCACCTGAGGCAATCACCATCACTGCCTCAATTCAGAAAGAACCTCAAGGCCTGGCTCTTCGACTGAGCCACAGTGCCTTCGACAGATCAGCAGTCCTGCCTCCTAAACCCAGCCATCCAGTGCCTTGAGACCCTTACAGGTGATAACCATGCTCTACAAGACACTAGATACAATGATTGATTGATTGAACCAAGAGATCTTGATCGGGTTAGGGCGCCATATGTATCCGGACAATGAAAGATGTCACCTAGGCAATCCACCTCGTCTACAGCCTGCTGCTTTGCCCTGATGAACATTTTAGACTTACTTTTTTGGAGCTAAGCCCCAATATAAATACTCTGACTGGATCAAACCTGGTCCCTGTTTTGACTCGCCTTTCATGGTACTCCACCTCACCCCCACCTAGGTTCCGGTCTACTGAGACCAGCTGACCGTGGTTGGTGCTGAATGCCTTTTGCAGCTTTTTGTTAATTGTAAAAATTCATATCTCTTGTGCCCCACATTGGACTTTTTGGTATCACTTACACAGTCTCTATTTTTCTAAATTGGTTTGGGATTTTTATTGTGTTGGGTTTTAACTTTATTACTATTATGGTACTGCATAAATACTTTACACATTCTCTTTAAGTTAAACCTCTCCTCTCATTGTCATAGATACCAAGGGCTTGAGCGCCGGTTAATTTGGTAACTTCAGTAGTTCCACCATACATGGATTGTGGTTGTTTCGTACAGTAAACATGATTCCATTGGCTAATAATAATACCTGCCATGCACGTTCTTCTAAAGCCTCAATAATTTGGCATGAAGAGTATACTGACATAAATATTATTAGATTGTTATGAAAGCACCATGCATGAATTCTTCTCTACATGCTGGGAACCTGCTAAATGCAATATAAAGGATATTTGTTTCTTGTTCCTATTGTTATGAAATAATGCATCCTAAAGGGATAGCCAGACTAGGAATACAAACCACTGGGCAAAAAAAGCATCTGACTCTTTCCAGGGGACTACTACTCACTACTCTCCGCAGTTCGAGGCAAGGCAAACACAATCAATCAATCAGAGTACTTGTAGAGCGCGCTACTTACCTGTGAGGGTCTCAAGGCGCTGAGGGGAGGGGGTGCCGCTACTGCTCGAAGAGCCAGGTCTTGAGAAGTCTTCTGAAGGCGAGTAGGTCTTGGGTCTGCCGTAGGTGGGCAGGGAGGGTTTTCCAGGTCTTGGCGGCAAGGTAGGAGAAGGATCTGCCACCAGAGGTCATTCGTTGGATGCGGGGGACAGCAGTGAGGGTGAGGGTGAGGTTGGCGGAGCGGAGGTGGCGGGTGGGGGTGTGAAAGCTGAGTCTGCTGTTCAGGTAGGCTGATCCGGCGTTGTGGAGTGTTTTGTGTGCGTGGGTGAGGAGCTTGAAAGTGATCCTCTTGTTGACGAGGAGCCAGTGTAGGTCTCTCAGGTTTCGAGTGATGTGGCTTCGGCGAGGGATGTTGAGGATCAGTCGGGCGGAGGCGTTTTGGATGCGTTGTAGTCATCATAGGTGTTTGGCTGGAATTCCTGCGTAGAGTGCGTTGCCGTAGTCCAGTCTGCTGCTGACGAGGGCCTGTGTCAACATTCTTGTTTCAGTCGGGATCCACTTGTAGATCCTGCATAGCATGCGGAGGGTGTTGTAGCAGGAGGAGGAGACGGCGTTGACCTGTTTAGACATGGAGAGGGAGGAGTCGAGGATGAATCCTAGGTTGTGTGCATGGTCGGTGGGTGTCGGTGCTCTTCCCAATGTGGTCGGCCACCAGGAGTCGTCCCAGGCTGAGGGGGTGGGTCCGAGTATGAGGACCTCCGTCTTGTCCGAGTTCAGCTTCAGACGGCTGCTCCTCATCCAGTCGGCGACGGCATTCATTCCCTCGCAGAGGTTGGTTTTGGCAGTGTGTGGGTCCTTGGTGAGGGAGAGGATGAGCTGGGTGTCGTCGGCATAGGAGATGATGTTGAGGCCGTGATGGCGGGCCACTTATGCGAGGGGGGGGGCATATAGATGTTGAACATCGTCGGGCTGAGGGATGAGACCTGGGGGACGCCACAGATGATGTCGGTGGCTTCGGATCGGAAGGATGGGAGGTGGACGCTCTGGGTTCTGTTGGAGAGGAAGGTCGTGGTCCAGTCGAGGGCCTTCTCTTGGATTCCGGCTTCTTGGAGGTGTGTCTTTAGGGTGCGACGGCAGACCGTGTCGAAGGCGGCTGACAGGTCCAGGAGGATGAGGGCTGTTGTTTCGCCATTGTCTAGTTGGCGCCTGATGTCGTCTGTGACGGCGATGATGGCTGTCTCAGTGCTGTGGTTTCATCTGAATCCGGACTGGGAGGGGTCCAAGATGTTGTTGTCTTCGAGATGGCGGGCCAATTGTATGTTGACGATTTTCTCGATGACCTTCACTGGGAACGGGAGCAGGGAGATGGGCCGGAAGTTCTTGAGGTCCTTGGGGTCTGCCTTGGGCTTCTTGAGGAGGGCGTTGATTTCAGCCTGCTTCCAGCTTTCCGGGAAAGTCGCTGTTTCGAAGGAGATGTTGATGATCTTCCGTAGTTGGGGTGCGATGGCTGCGTCTGCTTTGTTGAATACGTGGTGTGGGCACAGGTCTAACGGGGATCCTGAGTGGATGGAGTTCTTGACCTTGCTTGTCTCATCGTCATTGACGTTGGACCAGGAGGTCAGGTGGTTGGTGCTGGTGGTGTTCGCGGGAGAGGTGGAGTCTGGTGTAGTCGGGGTGGTCGTGGTGTTGAAGCTGTCGTGGATGTCAGCGATCTTGCGGTGGAAGAAGGTGGCTAGTGAGTCGCACAGTTCTTGTGAGGGCGGGATGTCGTTTGTGTTGGCGCTGGGGTTGGAGAGTTCCTTGCTGTTGTGTGCGTTGTTATCCAGGCGGTCTTTGAAGGAGGATCTCTTGGCTAATCTGATGAGGTGGTGATATCTGCGGGTGGCGTCCTTGTGGGCTGCATGGTTGTCTGGTGTGCATTTGTCGAGCCATTTCTTCTCCAGTTTCCGGCATGCGCGTTTGGAGGTCTGGAGCTCGTTGGTGAACAAGGTGGCTCTCTTGCTGGCGTGGTTGTTGGAGGGTTTCTTGAGCGGGGCGAGGGTGTTGGCGCAGTCATCGATCCACTGTTTGAGGTTGCAGGCTGTGGCGTCTGGGTTGGTGGGGTCGGTGGGTGGGTTCTGGTCGAGAGTGGTGATCAGCCGGTCTTCAGTGACTTTACTCCAGCAGCTGCGAGGCAGCTGTTGGGTGCAGTGGTGCATGGTTGGTTTCTTGAAGGTGAAATGGATGCAGCGGTGGTCGGTCCAGTGGAGTTCAGTGGTGTGGTCGAAGGTGATGTGGGTGCTTGTGGAGAAGACGGGGTCCAGTGTGTGGCCGGCGGCGTGGGTGGGTGTGGTGACGAGTTGTCTGAGGCCGAGGTTGGCGAGGTTGTCGATCAGGGTGGCGGAGTTGGCGTCATTGTTGTTCTCGAGGTGGAAGTTCAGGTCCCCGAGGAGGATGTAGTCCGTGGAGGCGAGGGCGTGTGTGCTGTCGAGGTCGGCGATGGAGTCGCTGAACTGAGCCCGGGGGGTCTGTTGACGAGTGTTCCTCTGAGGGTGGTGTTGGGGTCGGTGTGGATCCGGAAGTGCAGGTGTTCGGCGGTATTGAGGGTGTCGTCTGCGTGGGTGGCGACCTTGAGGGTGGACTTGTGGACGATGGCTATTCCTCCTTTGATTCCGTTGGCGCGATCCCTGCAGGTGATCTTGTAGCCGTCCGGGATGGCTATGGCGATGTCGGGCACTGAGGAGCCGTTCCACCAGGTCTCGGTCAGGAAGGCCACGTCTGGGGCGGAGGTGTCGAGCAGATCCCAGAGCTCGACGGCGTGTTTGCGTGCAGAGCAGGTGTTGAGGAGTATGCAGCGTAGGTGGTTGGGTCCTGTCCTTGGAGGTTTGGTGGCTCTGTTGCAGGTGAAGCTGCAGGTGCGGCAGGAGAAGGGTCCGTGGGTCCGTTTCGGGGTGGCCTGGGAGCAGGTGTGGTTTTGGCCGGCGTTGAGTGCGTGGAGGGTGCTTGCGTCGTAGCGGAGTCTGGTATCGTGGCACTCGCGGGGTCCAGGGGTTCTAGCACTGGGTGCAGTCCAGGCGCAGACGGGCGAAAACGGGCTTGCCTTTGGCGCGCCTGCAGCGTGCCAGTAGCGCAGCGTCTGGCATATATGGGGAGGTGGGAGGGAGGAGCAGCTTGGAGGCGGGAGGCGGGAGCAGCGAGTGGGCAGTGGCGGGGCCGCAGGGGACACAGCGGCGGGGAAGCAGTGGAAGAGTGGAACAGAAAGCAAAATGAGGCACAAGAGGGGAAAAAGAGTGGTACCGAAGGCAAAAGGGGCACAAAAGGGGGGGAAAAACGAGTGGCACAGAGCACAAAACGGGGCACACAGGCAAAGGGGCACAAAAGGAGGGGGGAAACGAGTGGCACAGAGCACAGAAATGGGTCACAGAGAGGGGGAGCAGTGGCACAGAAGCCAAAGGACACTTACCAGCGAGTCGGCAGTGGCAGCAGGGGCACACAGTCGGAGCTGCGTGGAGGGGGAGTGACCTACCCGGAGGGTCAGATGGAGGGTTTTTTGCTCAGGCTAAGATATAATTCAAATTGTTTGGCTCCTTCCTTAAGCACAGTACCCTATAATTAGGCCAGACATTATATCGATTTTTTAAGCCACACAAAATGTAATTAGAAGAATACTTTCTGGATAACATTGCACCCTATTGTTCTTTGCCCCCTGTGACAAACCAGACAGGTGCGACTTGTGCAAGTCAGTAGTGACTTTGCTGTTAATGGCAACAGTCCATGCTGAACTGCCAGACTAATCCCCTTTGGAAGGGAGAACAAGTAATCCCATGCTAGCCATGTTAGGCCTTGTCAGTGAGGAGGAGTTCCTGTGGTACAGAGATCAAGGGGCTAATGCCTGGGCACTGAATGCCTCTGCCTCAGAATAGAGGCAGAAGCAGTTTAGATATTTATTATCATAAGGCAAAATCCAAATGGTATCTGCCTCCTTTATGGGGACACAGGCACCAGTTTTGGGCCCCAGAAGGAAACTGATGCTTTTTTGGATTTTACTTTAATTTTCCAATTACAAGGCAAGCTTCTTTTGACTTCGTTTCAAAACATTCTTCTTTTAGTCTGAGATATCACATTATTATTATCTTCTCCATAGGACAGTTGAGGTCAACATACACAGAGTTGTATAGCTATTACTAATTGCATCCTCTGTCAAAAAGTCAGACTTATTGTAATTGGCAATGCTTCACATAATAGCTTTCCATGAACGTCATATAACATAACTGTAGAAACATCTACATATTCTTTGTAGTCTCGCCCTTGTATTTCCTATTGTCCCCAATGTTAGTGCTAAGCCACATTGTTATTGGAATAAAAAACACAATATTCCAAATTATCAGTCTTGTCAGAATCAGAATGCTATTTCAAGAGATGCTTTAACATCAGTGTTTCATACACTTAAAATATGTACAAATAAGTTAATCTTTTAGACTGCTATAACCGCATTTATGGTGCCTTTTTAGCATATATGACTATTTATTATGTGCAATATTTCACAAAGACAACATTTTAATAGGTATGAGTAAAACCAACTTGAGGGGGTGGGTGTGGTGAAAATTTCACAATTGCAGGCATTTAAATTTTCTCTCAGAACCTTTTACACCTGTCATAAGCAGAAGCGAATGCCTTTCCATGGTGGAAAGTGGCACCCTAAAATTAGAGAGGGTGTAGTAGAATGGGTTTCTCCACCATAATAAATATGTTCTACATGGAAAAAATGCCACTGCACTAACGTGATTGCATTTCCTCAAGCGGAATTGTGTAGTTTGAACAACTGACCGTGCATAAATCCTCTGTATGGCTATAATTGCAGAGGCGTAATAGTCTACCTGGAACACTCGTGAAAGACTGTTTATATGTGGCATTTAAATTATATACAACATAGCAGTGAACACTGGGCCAGTCAAGCATGTTTATTTATATGTTACTTACTCTTTGTTATGTCCTCACCATGGAGACGTTTATTACACGCCATCGAAAGGATTTGTAGCACATTCTTTTTTTATCACTTAACAAATGCAAGAACATGATGCTCTACAGGTATATGAATCCGTGCAGATGCCAGCCGGTTAGTGCAGCAGGTAAGGTGGCACAGGAAGGGAAAATAAAGTGTTAGGGGCTTATATATGAGCCCCTTGTGCCAGTTTTGCGCTGCCGTTTCGTCACTTTGAGTGACGCAGCGGTGGCATAAATAATGCGCAATGTTGCACCGTATTTACGAAGTGACGCATCTAGGCAGATGCGTCACTTTGTAAGCTCCTGCGCTACATTAAACCTGCGTCAGGTAGAATGTATGCAGGGTGGGCGTTCCCCTGCAAGACAAGGTCATAGGAGTGGCACACCGAAATCTATGAGATTTCGCGGCGCCACTTCTTGGACGCCAATGCATCACAACCGTACGCCTGCCTCATGGCAGGCGTAAGGGTGATGCAGGCACTTTCAAATGGGGCTTGCCGCATGTGAAAGGAACATTCCTGGAGTTGTGTCAGGCTTCCGACACAACTCCAGCAATGCCCCACTTTTTGCGCTGACAGATACGTCAGTTATACTGACGTAACTGTCCTTCCTTGCGACATGATGTGTCATACTCTAAATATGACGCATCATTGGTGTCGCAAGGAGGGTGCACTGAGAAGTGGTGCATCGCTGCTTTCACGCAGTGATGTGCCACTTCTCGTAAATGAGGCCCTTAGGGTTTAGGGGTGGGTAGTGGTAAAGGAATACAAAGGTAATATTAGCATTTAGGGTTGGCTAGTGGTAAGTATTTGTGCCTTTAACATACATGCCTTTACCACGCAGGTAAGTAACATTTTTAATGTTATGGATTTAGTTGTGGGTAGGGGAAAGGGGAGGAAAGGATAATTATAGGTTTCAATAGTTGGTAGTTGTAAAAAAAGATATGGGTTATTTAGGGTTAAAGGGTTGGTAGTGGTAAAGGGAAATTTCATGAATTTTAGGGGTTTTAGGGTAGTTGGTGGTAAAGGGTGGTATGGGTAATTTTAGGGTTTAGGTGTGGATAGGTGTAAAGAGAGAAAGGGAAAATTTTAGGGTTTAGGGTGGGGTAGTGATAAAGCTAGATAAAGGTAAATTTATGGTTAAGGGGTTGGTAGTGGTAAGGGTGGTTGAAATTACTTTTAAGGTTTATGGGTGGGTAGTGGTAAAGCCAGTCACTACTGATTGTGCTCCGATAGATCAACAATACATTCACCTCCATCAAGGATTTCAGATTGTTTTTAGGTCTCAGATAGACAGCGCTTGCACTGTCTCGAAAAGATATGTTGTGTTTAAATCGTTTGGCCCACCCTCAGGCTTCCCATTTGCTCACTTCATCTGTTCCATGTTCTTTGCCACCATTTGTTCCTGGCATGCATGTTCATGCCTCTTGTGCTTAGCCCTCCCCCAGAGCACGGACCTAGTACTTCTTAACATCCACTGCTCCCATTTTTATGACCATTTTATGACTTACTTTTTTCTTTCTTTTTCAGCACTCTACACAGTGCTCATGCATTTACCAGCTCCTTCTCCTACCACCCACCCTCATGCCCAATTCACAGATTGCACCCTCCCCCTTCCCTGTCAATGCTTTTCCCTTTGTTGATTCTTTCTGTTTCCCCCACCTCCTCCCTCCCATCTTTGCTTGCTCCCTCGCACCAACCTTGCCCTGTACACAAATCCCCCCTCCCCTGACTCATCACTGCTTTAACTCCCCATTTTGGTCTGTTTTGTTCTAGTGAGTGGTGATGTTCTGCCTTTTAATGTCCTGTTAGTGTAGGGCTGACAGACTGATTGGAGCATGTGTATGGCTACCGCTACTTGGTACACATATAGTCTCTGTTCATTTTTCACACGTGCAGATACTAGGTGTGTGTACATGTTTACACCATATGTGGTTGTTCGGCAATAGGGTTTATAGATTGAAAATCCGACCTCAAGTGAATCAGGTATGCGTTATCACAAAGCATGTCAGGGCTTCCAAAGTACCCGTGTCTTCTTCTGTGTTTAACCACGTTTCATCTGTGCAAAATGATTGAACTGTTCATGTTTCACCTTGTTGCTTCTGAATTAATCGAGTGGGACTCAATTTCTTCAAATTTCCTCCCTTGTGACGCATTCACCGGTCAAGTGTTTCCGTGTGCCTTTGTTGGTTAACTTGAATTTCCTTCAAAGCAGCCAGGTTGCGTCATCAACTTCTGCCTGCCCCTCAGTGTCCATGGCAAATGTGGTCATTTTATTGTGGGTGCTAATGCAATGTATTTCAGAGCTTTACATTAACACCAGTACATTTTTGTGTGCAGTTTAAGTAGTATCAACCCCACTTAAGGGTATTGGAGTCCCTTACATTAGCACCAGTTCTTTTACATAAGGACACATTAATTTCTGTAGGCAAGGGAAGATTAAGTGATTTGCGCAGGATCAAGGATGTTAAGCAAACGCCAAAACTCGAACCCAGTTTCCCAGCTCCATAGTCGGTAGCTGTGGCCATTACGCCACATCCTCTCCCAAGAGGACGCCACATCATCTCTGATTTTCAATGTTTTTTGTGCCAATTTATATAGCACCAACACCATCCAAAGGTATTGGAATTCTTTACATTAGCACCAGTTATATTTCTTGTTCAGTTTTCTATAGCACGAACACTACCTAGAGGTATTGGAGTGCTTTACATTAACCCCAGGTACTATTAATGATGGGGCCATAAACTTATGCAAATCACTTAATCTCCCCTTGGTAGCCCTAATTTGCTGTTGGCTGTCCATCAACTACCCACTCATCACTGCATGGCCACGCAGAACTCCAGTTGCAGAGATTCCCTCTTCCCTCAGATCCCCTCCTCCCCTAACTCTGCTTTTTGTGCAGTTTCATGTAGCTCCAACACCACCCGAATGTATTGGAGTGCTTTTCTTACGCACCAGTTACTTTTAGTGTGCAGTTTTTTTATAGCGCCAAGCACCACCCTAAGATTTTAGAGCGCTTTTTTTTATCATCAGTTACTTTATACAAGGACACATTTATTTTTGTTGGCACGGGGACATTAAGTGATTTGTCCATAAGCAAGGATGTTAAGCTGATGCGGCAACTCAAACTCATTTACCAGATCCATAGTCTGTAGCTCTGGGCCTTATGCCACATCTTCCCCTGAAAAGCCGCCATATCATCCCCCTACCTATGGCCTCAGTTCAACATTTTGTGATTGCAGATAAATTATTTAATCTCCCTATTTCTAAACACAACATTATTGTTGTGGCCATAGGGTGAACCCCAATATTCCTGCGGTCCCTACCAGCTCCCCACCTCCATTTGGAGACAGCAATTTTCCTGCACACAGTGCCTGGCCCTGGGGAGGTGGTGGTTCCAAGGGGCCAAATACGGCCAGGGAAGGAGGTTAAGCACCCCCTCCCTGTTAAATGGTAGCGGCAGTTTCAGTCGATAACCTTTCAAGTATTTGCCCGGCGGTAATCGCCTCTCATACCACTCGATAATTTACCAATAAAAGAGGCAGGCGCCGGAGACTGGAAGGCAGGAAACAAAGTTTTATTCCGTCGGAGCAGAACACATCAGATCAGACAGCAAGGTATCGTCACGAGGTGCTCTAACTGCATCTCTGAGACCTGGTCTCTTATACACTGGTTTATTGCTTTATTACACATAGTACATTCTTGAGATTCCCTTGATGTACGGGGGGAATATCCCCTGAAGCCCCGGTTCAGATCCGATCCCACACATAGATACAGTAGAAGTTCCCACCCCACCCACAGTAGGAGATGGCTATTGCGCAGCAGGGTATTCCGCCAATTCCTGGGGGGTGTGTGACCGGTCGGGTCTCAGGAAGTAGGGGCTTTGATCTACTGTAATCCCTTTGATGTGGGGTGTTTCCCTTACAGTAGGGGCAATAAACTGCATCCGCAGGGCTAGGTGATGGCCTGGGACCAGTTCAGACAATGGGGCGCAGAGGAAGGGGGTTATCAAAGGAGAGGCATGACCATGTATGGGTTGTCGGTCGGAAGTGGTTCCGTAGCAGGGTCGCGCAGAAAGAGAGGGTTTATGGCCTGTATGAGAGAGCGGGGGTGGCCAGCGCGCGGGGGATGCTCGCAGCGCCAAGGGGACCGCGCTGGCGATTGACAATGAGTGGGGAGAGAGTGGGGTGCCTAAAATGGCGGCCGTGCATTCGCTGTGCGTGGCGCTGAGGAGAGGCAAGATGGCGCAGATAATGTTCAGTTTGTAAGCTAAATTTCCACAGTCCTCCCTTTTAACATATCTCGCCAGCTTGTCTAGTTCGGATTTATCCCCATAATACTACGGACCTCCACCTCATAAAGGGCTTTCATCCGCTCTGTTTCAAAGTTCAAAGTCTTAGGGCAGATGCAGTTCATAAAAAGCGAACATAAAGGTGGCAGACACTGAATCCCCAAGCAACATCCACATAGTATCACAATCTGTATTAGGATAAATGAAAACAGCCTCCATCCCCAACTTTTAATAGCGTCCCAAAACCAACTCCCCAGCGACCATTCTTCTTGCTCTTGATGGACCTCTGTGGACAGTCTGTGGAGGTGTTCAATTGCTTTGTAGACTGAGGGTGAGTTGTCTGGTACGTAGGTACAACAGCTGGACCCAATGATGCGGCATGCTCCTCCACGATCAGCCAGAACCACATCTAGAACGAGGCGGTTCTGAAGGGCCACTAAGCGGACGGCCTGGAGCTCGGCGGTGTTGTTGGCGAGGGCGCCAGCCGTAATGTTCATTGCCGTTTCGACTGCCTGGGTTAAGTGGCGGATGGCACGGCTGTTTGCCATTGGGCCCCAGAGTGGAACAAGGCCTTTGACTGCGTCCATGAACTGTGCTCCGGTGGAGTCGGCCTGCACAATGTCTTTGGCCCGTTTCTGTCGGTGATGGTTTGCTGGGGCCACATACGTCGGAGGAAGGACAAAGGCGATGTAGCAAGTGCCTCCCCAACCTCTCGGGAGCCAGGTGTAGGCCTTAGTACCACAGACGAAGTACATATTCGGGGAGGCAACAAAGGAGGGTGGGTCAACTGAATCCAATGTTCGGGTGATGAGGCAGGAGCTGTGGCCCACCAGCTGTGCCCCCAGGCCTTCGAGGCATACAGATCCAGTGATGTTGATGACGGACAGGGCCACTGTTAGGGTGGCGGCCGTCCGTTTTCGGAGGTAAGAGAAGGTGGGTCTGGCTGGATTGTTGAACACTTGCATTTCAACTCGTTCTTTGGCAGGGATGTTCATGTGAAAGGAAGTGTTCGATCTCAGAGGGCAGAAGAGGGCGGAAGTTCTACCAGTTTTGTTCATCCAGAACCCATGGTAGAAGTGTGACATGGTTCTGCCGGAAGTGGCATTGTCCTTGTAGCTCTCCTGCAGAAGGATCAGCCAGGCGAGGCAGGAACCATGGACAGAAAAAGGTGAAGGGATGAAAGGGATTGAGTGCCCAGTGGCATGTGGTAGCAATCCACAGATCCAGCAGTTAGTGGCGTTGGTGGCAAGATTGTGTTGGTGGAGCAACTGCACAAAAGAGTTATTCCAGAACTCCTTACGCCTTTCTCGGAGTTGGGGTGAAAGTGAGATCAGATGGTGCTCCTTCGTGGTGGTAGGTTGAACGGTGGTCAGCAATGTCTTATGAGCGGGTGTGTTCTCCTCCATGATCCAGAAGGTGACCATGAGGAGAAGGCAAAAGAGAAGGGTAATAAAAAGTGTTATAGTCTTAAAGCTGTGCATTCGGTCAGTCTTTGGGTTTTTGTAGGGGATCTTCGGATGTCCGGTTGCTTCCATCACCTTCATGTCGGGCGCTTCCATCACCTTCGAGAGACTCGGTAGCGGGCAGAACCACAGACTTTGCTTAGTTTCTCTCCTGGTGGCCTTTGAAGTGACTAGGCTACCGCTCTGAGATTTCCACTTAGCCTGTGGTCTGCTTAGCCGAAGTTCTCTCCTTTCGTCGCAAGTTATACCCTTCTTTGGATGGCACAGTGGGATCGGGATATTCAATCAATTCAAGTGTCTCTGTATCCGGGCAGCGGCTCAGGGATGGTCGGTCTTTGTTCAGAAGTTCCTCTTGGGCGGTGACGTTGTCCGTGGTTGTCAGGGTCGGTGATACCTTCTTGCAGTGGTGTGCATGCAGCCAATTGCGTTTCCCCTCCACTCGAAGAGCTGTTCGGGTGGTGATCAGGACTTGCAGGGGGCCCGTCCACCGGGGCTCCAGACTCTTGGTGCGCTGGAAGTTACGCACTAAGACGAAGTCACCTGGTTGGATGTCGTGCCCGGGGCCCCTGGAAACATCGGGAATGGCGTGCAGCACCTGCTGATGGATGATAGACAACGTTTTAGTTAGATTGTACAGATAATCAGACATGAGGACGTCCGGGACGTCGTGGATGGATGTCGGTTTTGGTGCAGTCCAAAGGTTCATGGGCCGCCCGAAGACGACCTCGTAGGGGGTTAAGTGGTGTTTGGTGGGGGTGGAACGCATTGATAGCAATGCTAGTGGGAGAGCGTCTGGCCATCTTAGCCCTGTGGTGGCGACTATTTTTGCTATCTTAAGCTTCAATGTGGCATTGTGTCGTTCAACCAGGCCTGCAGATTGGGGATGGAAAACCGCATGGAACTTCTGTTTTACACCCAACCCTTTTATGATGAGTTGGATTACTTCGGCTACGAAGTGGGGGCCATTGTCGCTCCACAAAATTCGACAAAGGCCGTATCGGGGGAAGAATTCCTTCAGTAGTACCTTTGCGGTAGTCATAGCGGTGTTGTCATGGGTTGGGTAGGCTTCCACCCACTTGCTGAAGGCACACACAATGACGAGTACATACTTCAAACCTTGGCACCTTTCTAGCTGGACATAGTCCATTTGTAGGACTTCAAAGGGGTGATTGGGGACCCCAAACCCTCCCCGGGGTACAGCAGTTCCTTTCCCAGGGTTGTGTTGGAGGCATACTAGGCATTGTTGGACTAGACGTTTGGCTGAGTCTGGTATTTTGTCGTTGTGCCAGACTTTAGAGATGAGTTCGATCATGGGGGCAGACCCTATGTGTGCGGGGGAGTGAGCCATGGTCAGCATGGGGATCAAGTATGAATCTGGTAACAACCATTTGTTCAAGTCTTTGGTTCGCCAGCAACCGTCATCGTCCTTCAATCCCACCCGGGCCCATTCAGTTAACTCGTGTGGTGTGCTGGCTAGTTGGATATCCCTAATTGTTTCCCTAGCATCCTTCCATTTCTCAGTTTGTGACCTGGTCACGTACATACGGGTCGTGGACCTATTCTCGGCTGTGGTTCGGGCAGTAATGTCAGCTAGTGCATTTCCCTGTCCTATAATGTCTGTCACCTTCTTGTGTGCCTGGCATTTGATCACAGCTAACCGTGTGGGGAGGAGGACTGCTTCGGTCAGGGCAGAGACTAGATCTCCATGCAGGATGGGTGTGCCATGAGAAGTCAAGAATCCCCTCTCTTTCCATAAGAGCCCAAAGTGGTGAACTACCCCGAAGGCGTACTGACTGTCTGTGTAAATGTTTGCGGTTGTCCCTGCTGCCAGGATGCAAGCTCGTGTAAGGGCAATTAGTTCCGCCGCCTGTGCGGATCGCTGTGTGATGCGGGCTGTCTCAACAACTGTTCGGGCTGTGGTGACTGCATAGGCAGCTGAGGTGGTGCCATCGGGAGCTTGATGCATGAGCCATCCACCCACAGTTCTCCGTCAGGGTCCGGGAAGGCAGTATCCCGGAGGTCAACCCTACTCTTGGTTTGTTCTTTGGTGAGGGTCACGCAATCATGTATAGGGGATGCATTGGGGTCAGCGTCAGGGAGAGGCAGTAGTGTAGCTGGATTCAGAGTGGTGCATTGTTTCAATGTGATGTGGGGTGCAAGCAGAGTCAGTTCATAACCGGTCAGTCGTGCGCTAGTCAGGTGTTGAGTCTTGGTTTGGTTCAGGAGGGTGTCAACAGCATGGGGTACCAATACCGTGAGGGGGTTCGAGAGCACGATCCCCTCACTTTGTCGGATAGAGACAGCAGCGGCGGCTACTGCTCGAAGACAGGCGGGCAAAGCTCTGGCTACGGGGTCGAGAGTGGCAGAGAAGTAGGCACAAGGGCGTTGCTTAGGGCCTATGGACTGGGTTAGGACAGACAACGCACATCCCTCCCTTTCGTGGGTGTAGAGGGAGAAAGGTTTAGTGTAGTCTGGGGTTCCTAGGACTGGGGCCGAGCAGAGGGCGTCTCGTAATTCTTTGAAGGAGGATTGACATTCAGGTGTCCAGGGGAGGGGGAAGGTGACATCCTTAGCCAGCAGGGAAAGCAGAGGCTTTATGGTAAGACTGAAGTTTGGCAACCACTGTCGACAAAAGGAGGTGAGGCCCACTAGGGATCGTACTTGCTTCTGAGTTTTGGGAACAGGGGTTTCTAGGATGGTTTGAATTCGGTCAGGGGTAAGTTTCCTCCCGTCTTTGGATAGTAGGTGGCCTAGATACGTTACCTGGGGCTGGCAGAATTGCAATTTCTTTCTGGAGACCTTGTGACCGTTCTCCGCAAGGAAGCGGAGGAGGTGAATGGTGGCTGTGACGGCAAGAGGAGTGGTGTCGGCCGCCAAAAGAATGTCATCGACGTACTGTATCAACACCACTCCATCGGGTAGTTGGACTGCATCCAGTTGCCTCTTGAGGGCTTGGCTGTAAATAATGGGACTCTCAGTGTAGCCTTGGGGTGCCCTGCAGAATCTGTACGAACGGGCTTTTAAAGTGAAGCCGAACAGGTAGCGGCTGTCTGGGTGGATGGGGATGGAAAAGAATGCGTTCTTAAGGTCAATAACAGTAAAGATGGTGGCAGTGGATGGAATCAGGGTGAGGATGGTGGTGATGTCTGAGACTACGGGGTACTGGGGTATGACTACTTTGTTAACCTCTCGCAAGTCAACAATGAAACGGTAGGCTTTCTCATCCCCCTCGCCTTGCTTCTTTACAATGGGTAGGATAGGGCTGTTGCAAACATTACTGACTACTTCTTCTACCACTCCTGCCTCGACCAGGGACTCGATGATTTCCACCAATGCCTTCTCGCCTTCGGGTGATATCCGATACTGTGGAAGCTTTGGGAGCACTGCGTCCGGTCGGACGGTTATGTGTACCGGGTCGATCACCATGCGCCCTACATCTGAGTCGGTTTTAGCCCATAGATGTGAAGGTAATGTGTCGAGTAGGGACGTATCAGCATCGGTTATAGAGAGCATACGCCGTGTGTGACAGGGTCTGGACAGATCTGGGTTATCGTGTAGGATGACTCGAACTCCGTCTGGGGAGCATCTGATGGTGGCTCGAAAATGTTTTAGCAAATCGAGCCCCATAATAGCATCGGGGGTGTTGGAGGAGAGCAGAAAGGTCGTGTCAGTGGTGTTATCTTCTAAGTCAAAGGAGATTGATGCTGATAAGGGGTTAGTGGAGGGTGTTCCGTCAAAGCCTATTGAGGTTACGTGTGAGCCAGACAAGGGTGCCCTAGGAATCAGTCGTTTAGATAACGCACTACGTGTCGCCCCAGTATCTACCAGGAATGGAGATTTTGTGCCCAAGACCTTAGCGGTGACGTAAGGACCTTGCTGGTCAACACGGAGTTCGACTGGATCCCTCCCTTGTCCCTGGCGGTCCTATGCGAAGTCATGGGTGCTCTCGTAGTTGGACTGCTGACACTGGTTTTGTCGAGGGCGATCAAAGGTGTTCGGTCTGCCTGGCCTGTCGTTGATGGTGTTGTTCGTGTGCCCTCGTCCCTGTCCTCTATTTCTGGGGTCATATGCTGTGTCTCTGGAGTCCCTATTCTTGTTCATTTCCAGAAGGACCGGGCACTGGGATTTCCAGTGTCCGAACCCTCTACAGAACGCACATTGATTCCCATCTAAGTCTCTCCGTCCGTTGTAGGGTGTAGGTGTATGGTCTCTAGGGGGTAGCTTTCTAGGGGCGGTTGGTTGGTAATTCTCCTTTGGGGGTTCCCTTCCTATGGTCACCCCTTGCAACTGTGCTATCATCACCCTCTCCTTTAATTCCTTTTTCTTCTTCTCTGACGCCCTATCGTTCTCATTCTTCTGGTTTTCGTAGTACTGGGCCATCTGGAGAATTGCTGCGGGTTTGGAGGCTGCCCAACTACTCTCGCTGGTCTGTAGTTTCTGGGAAACTTCTGGCGACAGACCCTTTACATAATTCTGGACAAAGAGGTGATGTCCGGTTGCGGTGGTCATGTCTTGGCCACTGTAATCGGAGAACACAGTCTCGAATCGGGAGAAGTATTCAGACACATCCTCCTGGGGTTTCTGGCGGCAAGCCGTCACTATCGACCAGTCTACCTTTCTTTCTGGGATTAGAGTCTTCAGCTTTTGTACAATCTTGTCTGGGAGCTCTAAGATGGCCTTCGGGGGTTTCTGTCCTGGTTCTCGCTGTTTATCTATGGTATCGAGTTGTACCCAGGTATATCCGAACGGCTCAGCGTGGTCAACTTTCCGGATTTGTTTCCACACATCAGCCGGCAGGCATAGCCCAAAGAACAAGTCGATATCTGCTAACGTCATTATCGTTGAGCCTAAGGCTGTACCCAATTCAGTGTAGAAGGCAGTCGGGTTCTTTTTCAAGTCGGGTAGAGTCTTTCTAAAGGTCAAAATATCTTGCCGGTCCCACGGCTGGTAGACCCAGTTATATACAACCCTTCCCTTCGCATCTTGGTGGTTGATGTCGTCGTGTGTTCCCTGACCCCGTGGGGGGACCCAGTAGGGGGCAGCTTCTTTAATGGGCATCATGGCATCGGACCTTCCTCCCTGGGGCTTAGTTGCTATGGGGGTTTCTGTTTTGGTGGTCTGTCCATGTTCTTTAAGGTGTCGGTAGACCTCGAGTGTACGGGTGAAGAGGTTCGCTACATCGCCCTCTCTTTCTTCCCCAATGTCTACCTTCCTATATAGGGCCGCTAAGCCTTCGGGACCTTTATCGTGGTACCTATCCTCATATGCATTCAGGGCGTGATAACAGAGCCGTACGACGAAGTGTCGTCTGCGGCTGTCTGCGTACGAGTTATACACGTCTGTTATATACTCCTCACTTTCTTTTCGTTCCACCAGCGTCCCTACTATCTTGTCAATTCCTGCTCGTTCATCCTTAGTTAATCGATTCATTCTGGTGGACTCTTTCTTTCCTATCTCATGGTCGTCTAGCCTTGTAGTCGACGTTGGGTTCGGCACAAGAGGCTCAGCCGGCGCGGAGGCCGTGAGGGCCGAGGCCCCTGTACTGCTTTCGCTCGTGTTCGGGGGTTGTGGGTGTTGCACTATTGATTGGGAGGGTGCATACGGAGGGGGCATGTAAATGATCGGGGGACCTAACAGTAACTCGTCATTCGTTCGCTGCTTGGAGGACAACTCAGGGTAGAGCAAAGAAGGGGTCCTAACAGCGTACTGGCCTGAGGTTTCGGGCTCCTGTCTTAGTTTAGTTTCCCTTCTCTCCTTTATGTCTTCTTCTAACTTTCTAGCGGCAAGGTGAGCTGCCTTTCGTAATTCCTTTTCTGCTTTTACTTCTTCCCTCTTTTTCCGTTGCGTCGCTTCTTTGCGCCACATGCCGATACTGTCAAGCATAGTAGGCGTCGTCTTGTTGCTACGCAGAGCTATTTCTAGCGCTTCTATCTTATGGTCGTCGAAGGATCCCATCAGTGGCCACTGACTTTCGGGGTCCTTCTTGGTATATTTATGCCACAGCTTGCTATAAGCTACGGCGACTAGTCCATATTTAGTGAACATGTCCTTATTAGGGGTGCCTTCCAGTGGAGCCGGGTGGTTCACCTCTAATAAGCGGTCCGGGCAGAACCAACTACCAATCAGTGGGGAGAAGATAGGCATGACGGGTTTCAACGGGGACAAAAGTCAGCACTACCTATCTTTTCACTGCTTGCAAAGACTAGACAGAATATCTCTATTCTTCGTTATTTGTAAGCAGAGAATACCTCCAAAGAACCAATATCGAACAACTAGTGTTCGGACAATCAATCAATCAATCAATGGGGAGATAAAGATAGGCACGACGGGTTTCAACGGGGACAAAAGTCTGCGTTACCTACCCTTCACTATTTGCAAAGACTAGACAGAATATTCCTATTCTACGTTATTTGCAAACAGAGAATATCTCAAAAAGCACTATTCTTCAAAACAATCAATGTTCGGACAATCAATCAATGGGGAGATAAAGATAGGCACGACGGGTTTCAACGGGGACAAAAGTCTGCGTTACCTACCCTTCACTATCTGCAAAGGGAGAGAGAGAGAGAGAGTATTTCTACTCCTCCCCGTTTGTAGACAGCGAATATCTCAAAAAGAACAATCAATGAGCAATACTAGTATTTCCAAAGCATCAAACAATCAATCAATTATTTCTCAATTTGTCGTGTATCACGACCTTACCCGGACCGCGTGGACAGTTTCTCGTCTTCCGCCTCCAGCGCCCGATCGTCCTCTACTCTCCGTATTTGCCGCGGCACTCCTGATGGTTCCCAGTCAGGACCGTAGATCACTCGAGAGAGGTCTGCTCGGAACCAGTGAAGTTCGGATGATCGGCTGCCAGACGAGGGTCTATTGGGCAGGAGCTCTCCCGATCGTTGCAGTCGTTCACTCTGTCGTCGGGACCTCTCCCACTGGATCCACGTGTCGCTGATGGGCCCCACGTTTGGGACGCCAATTGTTAAATGGTAGCGGCAGTTTCAGTCGATAACCTTTCAAGTATTTGCCCGGCGGTAATCGCCTCTCATACCACTCGATAATTTACCAATAAAAGAGGCAGGCGCCGGAGACTGGAAGGCAGGAAACAAAGTTTTATTCCGTCGGAGCAGAACACATCAGATCAGACAGCAAGGTATCGTCACGAGGTGCTTCAACTGCATCTCTGAGACCTGGTCTCTTATACACTGGTTTATTGCTTTATTACACATAGTACATTCTTGAGATTCCCTTGATGTACGGGGGGAATATCCCCTGAAGCCCCGGTTCAGATCCGATCCCACACATAGATACAGTAGAAGTTCCCACCCCACCCACAGTAGGAGATGGCTATTGCGCAGCAGGGTATTCCGCCAATTCCTGGGGGGTGTGTGACCGGTCGGGTCTCAGGGAGTAGGGGCTTTGATCTACTGTAATCCCTTTGATGTGGGGTGTTTCCCTTACAGTAGGGGCAATAAACTGCATCCGCAGGGCTAGGTGATGGCCTGGGACCAGTTCAGACAATGGGGCGCAGAGGAAGGGGGTTATCAAAGGAGAGGCATGACCATGTATGGGTTGTCGGTCGGAAGTGGTTCCGAAGCAGGGTCGCGCAGAAAGAGAGGGTTTATGGCCTGTATGAGAGAGCGGGGGTGACCAGCGCGCGGGGGATGCTCGCAGCGCCAAGGGGACCGCGCTGGCGATTGACAATGAGTGGGGAGAGAGTGGGGTGCCTAAAATGGCGGCCGTGCATTCGCTGTGCGTGGCGCTGAGGAGAGGCAAGATGGCGCAGATAATGTTCAGTTTGTAAGCTAAATTTCCACACTCCCCTCCTTTAGCATTCAGCCTAGTACTCGGGAGGCAATGGTCCCCAGACCGAAAACTGACCCAAGAAGTGGGGCCAAGCACGCCTCCCTCCCTCATTACAATAAAAAATAAACCCCCGGGACCTGGCCCACCCAAAGGGCATGTGGAAAACAATCATGGGAGACTTTGCTTATTTATCCTTTTTCAATTTGTGGATCCAGCACAATCTCACAGCAAAACTGAAACATAAAATATTTTTGGCTCCCAGCGAGGTCCATGTGCGATCCCACCACCATGCCTAGAATGTCATGTTATTCCTGCCTTCTTATGCTTTTTTTGCATTGGCCGAGCGCAATGGGTTGTTGAATTAAGAGTGGCAAACATCCCCTAAGACAGGCAATCTCATACTGAGCATGGCCTTCGGCCATGCACAGCCAGGGTTGGGATACAGGCCGGGCCCTGTGGCCAACCCACCCAGAGGCAGCTAGCCTCTCACAGGCAGCCGACCCTACACTACGGCCTTTCATCAAGTGCGGCGTGGGGTTGGCCACACGGCCCAACTCCCCACAGGCAGTCAACCCCATGATGCACAAAGTGTTTGGCCATGCTCAGTGGAGTCTTGGCCACATGGCTTGGCCAGCTGCCAGGCCCTGTAGCCAAACCCCCAGCATACTGCTAACCTTACACTGTGCACAGTCTTTGGCGTGTGCAGCTTAGGGTTGGCCACATCCCATGGAGCAGAACATATATTTTAAAAGGAGGGGCCATGCGTCCCCATCACCGATCCCTAATTGACCTCAAAGACCCCATGTCCGGGGGCAGTTCTGATAAAAAGTGGAGCGGGCCTTATATCCTCCCTCTACTCTGTGCACAGCCTTTGGCGTGTGCAGCTTAGGGTTGTCCACATCCCATGGGGCAAAACATATATTTCAAAGGGAGTGCCATGCGTCCCCTTCACTGATCCCTAATTGGCCCTAAAGACCCCATCCCCGGGGCCAGTTCTGATGAAAAGTGCCCCCCCTCCTCAAGCCTTAAAAGGGCCCATGGACCCTATCCCTTGGGGCCAAATATAATTAAACAGGGGAGGAGGGAATGCAGCTCCCTCCTAAGCCCGATTAGGCACCGGGGACCCCATCCCCTAGGGCTGTCTATTTTTGAATAGGGGAAGATGGCTACTCTGCCCCCCTCCTTAAGCCTCCTTTAGCCCTGGGGAAGTCACCCCCTAGGCCGTCCATTTTTTAAAGTGGCTGTAGATATAAAAATGCTCCCACCAGGCGGGAGCAAACACAGGTTTCCCTACCCATGACGGTGTGGACAGAAAAACTGATAAGTCCCGGGATGAGCTACGCAGAACACAGCTAGTGAGTCTGCCCCAGAGGATGGGGTCACCAGTGCTATTAATGGCGAAGGAAGGGGGCAGTCCTCAGGGCCTTACCAAGGCTCAGGGAGGGGGCGCACACATCCCTCACTTTGCCTTTGCAGTGAATTTCAGCACCAGGGTGGGCTCCCTTGGGCATATAATGGCTCAGGGAGAGGGGCCCTGTGGTCCCCTCCCCTTTTTTAACGGGTTTTGGGCATGGGGTGAGCCTTCTGGGGCCTATAGTAGCTTGAGAAGAAGGCCGTATGCCCCCTCTTCCCTTTCTTAATGGATTGCGGTGCTGGGGACGGGCTTCGTCGATCTTGTGATGGCTTTGGGAGGTGGCCACATGCCCCCCTCCCCTTAATAAACGGGGGGAGGGGTCCCCAGGGCCTATAATGGCTTGGGATGGGGCTTACCCCCCTCCCCATATTTGATGATTTGTGCCCTAGGGCGGGGTCCCTGGGCCATATACAGTTCAGGGAGTTGCCAGATGAACTCCCTCCCATATTAATGAATGAGGCCCTTAATTTCTAAAAAAAAAAAAAGAAATACTGAACAGATTTATACCAAATCACAAAAATCACAATCTGTGAACCAAGAACTAGCTTCCTGCCAAATTTGATCTATTTCCATTCAGCAGGTTTTGCTCGTAGCTCTTCCTAATGAAGTCTTTGGAAAATTCATGGGGATTCTGGATTTTAGGACCCCACTTTTTTCTTGCACCCCACTTGAAAGATCACCAAGCACAACCTAGTAAAAACATACCACCTTTTTTCAAAGTTACGTGGAAATTCAGCAAATGGGGCACAAAAAACACTTTTCCTACGGAACAGCTGACCTAACTATAACGACCAACTAGGATATATATATATATGGATTTTGCATTGTTATGTTGTATCATGTTATGCCATGTATTTGAAATTTACTATCTTGGTGTTGGGGCCGAGCGTAATTCAGTGTACCACCAGTCTGCATTAAAGTAATCTGCATGGTAAATGCTTCCACACGTTTTAATGATAGAACACTTACTCTAGCTGGAACGTTGTGACATTAAATATGATAACTTCTAATTCTGGTATTTTATCTTTTTTTTTATTCACTGTTTCTTTTCAGTAAACTCTCTCAAATAACAGGGTTTTTTGATATCGGTTCCAGTGTTAAGTGCCTACATTTTTATTGAATGCAAAATGAAAACAGAATGGGGTAAACATAAAAGGGAACAAGTCTTATGCTTTTTATTTTCAAATTTGTGTACCAGAATACTCCCGAAATCTTTTTCATACAGCATTGAGAAAAGCAAATCCATAAAATCTTTGCAGACTTCCCCTCTGATTTTAAGTATGGTTTGATGTAATAGATTTTTGGTCTGCTATCCTAACTATGCCCTTCGTTACAGCAGGGTAGTCTCCACCCTGGAGTATACAAAACAGAGGCACAAACAGGTGTGGACTTCCAGCACCTGGATATCAACAACCACATCTGTCAGTAATCAGGAAAAGATCTGAAAGGCTAGTTTCAACTAAAGATTCTCACCCTGTACGATAGTGACTGCAGCCCCCCAGACTACAGACACCAAGGTAGCTTAAAAGGGCTGCTCTAGGCTTGGCATAAATCTGGCTTGGGCCCATATGTTTAAGTGATGTGTACACTGGGACTCACGTTTAAGCTGTCTGCCCACAACATGGAGTGCTAAGTATAATGTGGTTTCTTTCTCCAGATTACATCCTCAGACTGCTGGCTATCTTAGAAAGCCCTCTGCCACTATACTCCTACAACCCTGCATGTAAAATTGGCCTTGACTTACTTCTGCGTGTTCCCTGGTCCTTTCGTTCTTCAGAGTAACATTCTCCTAAAAAAATTACACCTCATTGCATAGATCACAATGTCCTCTTCATTAAAATGTGTCCTGCAACCTAACAATACCTGACCTCCTCCAGCCTATTTATTTACATAGTCTCCACTAATGATCACACCTAACTGGTATTAATTTTAATCTATATCAAATAAACTGGAGAAAATTAATGTAATGTTTTTCATGCAAGCAAATGACTAATCCAACTAACCTCTGGATTTACCACTAACCTTGGGTTTTTGAGCAGCGTTAGACTCACCATAAAGCACTTCAACACCTCGCCAGAGGTACTAAGGGTACCCTTCCAGTACAAAACCTATGGTAGACTCAGGTGCGCACCCTTGCACTATGGCGCTGAGGTAAGTGCCTGGCACAGTGCAGCTAAAATCCTCACCTGCGCTAGGGAGAGGAGATGAGAGGGCCGCAACGCTCTAAATAGGGGCTCTCCTGCTCCCTCCCAGTCACACAGCGCATCATTTTTGCCTGCTGTGCTGCGTTCCGTGAGTTTTTTCAGAATCTGTGCCTAAGTTTAGAAATCAGGAGAAAGACATGGGGCTACATGTATTAAGCTATTTTGCGTTCGCAAATGGCCTATTTGCAGAATCGGCCTGATGGCAAACACAAAAAGGCTTTTTACATGTATCAAAACACATTTTGCGATTCGGTAACCTGATACAGAATCGCAAAATGGGTTTGCGATTCGCTAATAGGAAGGAGCATGTTTAGGGCGTCCCTTCCTAATACCAAATCTCATCAGTATGTAGGAATGTTTTGTGACTGAAATGCTGTTGCAAAACATTCACATTTTACCACCTACTTTGAGTAGGTGATAACCCATTCGCAAATAGGATGGGGTCTTTGTGAATGTTTGTAACAGCAGGTGGCGGTCCCATGGACCACTGCCTACTCTTAAAAAAATAAAGGAACTTTATTTCATTTTTGTATTTGAAACGCATCCCTTTTCCCTTTAAATGGGCTGCATTTAAAAAAAAAGATTGCTTTAATTAAAAGCAACCACAGACATGGTGGTCTAATATTAATGAGTTAGAGCGATTTGTGACCCCCTAGGAATCGCTATATGAAACTCTGTGAGTTTCATAAATTGTAAATTGCGATTACCTAATTGCGATTCTCAGAAATTTGATATTAGGTATTTGCAATATACAATTTTGATACATGTAGTCCGTGATGTACTGGGTGGTAAGACCTAATTTTACAGCAGGTGACCTGGATACCACAGGCTTCTCTTTAAGTTTCATGACTGTTACTGCATCCATTTCATTGACTGTCCCGGGCAAATCAGTACGCTATGTGGAAGTAAATGATGTTTTTGCAACAAGTCAGTGGAGGGTAATTTATTTAACCGCTTCAATTTTTGTAATTATGCCTCTGGTCCAATTTTCACTGTAGTTTACTCTGCTGGTGAATGCAAATTGGGCTCAGTGTCGCTGTTCTCAGCGCTTACGGAGCGTCACTTGGTCTCATAGTAAAATGGAATAGACAACATGGGGCAGTTAAATGTGAATTTCTCTGCTGTTACATACTTTAACAGGAATCCAATCATATCTCGTGTAGCCTTTAGTTCTAAATAAAGACAGCGAATGACAAATCCATAAAAGTTTACGATGAACAAATGCATTTATCCACGAGTCATCATTACCAGTTACAAAGGAGAGCAATGCCCTAGCCCATTGGGCCTGATCGATATATACCCTCAAAAAACAGTACGAAAGTAGAGACACGTGTTAACTGCTAGGAGTCCTGTTCGCAGGCACGCGCATTTCAATGAAGCCCCCTGAAACTGCCATCCCAGAGACGCACGTGCTCATTTTATGGCGACGACGTGCCTGCTTGGAGGCCTTCTGTGCGTAATGACCACCATCCATCTCGCCTGCGTGGAGCGCGCGGCGCATGCTGGTCGCGCAACACGCGCACGCATCCATTTCTACAAAAATAGCAAGGTTGTGGCCCGTGGCGGCTATATTACAGCAAGAAAGCAATCCCGACATATTGGAAGTCTATAACGGCACACAGCACCGAAGAAGGGTTTCAGGCACCAGACTACCTACTCCAGTTGGCTCTGAATGAGAAATCTATCGGCTGAAATGCAAGCCCTACATATTCGATAACACGTTCAAAATAAATAAAATAAACGAAAGAATAGAGTTGGATAAAACATCGTCAAATAGAAGAAACCGGATGCATTACATTCCCCTTTTCACACTCACACAAATTAGCATTCAAATGCCCACTCCACCCTCCCAACAGCTCCTCGAAGTTAAATTATTGGGCAGGTCCACCGCGCTTTTTTTTTTAAGAAGACAAAATGCCGTACTATATATTTTTTTAAGTAAACAATATTTGAACCTGACCATACGACATTTAAAAAAAAGTAAACACGGTGGCACCTGACCTCTCTATAACATTTGCTGTCCTAGTGAAATACCTGAGTGTCTCCCTTCAGTCAACAGTGGCCCAGTTTAGGCGCAGGATAGCAGTCACCTGACCCCATGCCATGCCTGTTTCTATCGGTCCTAGTGTTTCAGGTAATAGCACTATTTCTGAGACTTACAGATTTAGTTTTCCTATGACATTTTTTGCCTCTCAGATGAGTGTGCATTTTATGAACCCACATTTATTAAACTGCTAAAGTATCTTCTTTTCAATAGAGATTGTGTAAAATGTAAACAATCACTGCTCAATCATCAAGGTAAAAGGTTATGTGATACCATTCTCTGCAATAAATCGACGGAGTGTCAAACAATGAGAAATTATACTTTCCTTGACCATAATACAGTGGTGAAATGGCTGGGCTGTGAATAAAATAAAAAACTAACACATGATCGAAAATTGAGTACTTATTATGCATCAGAATTGGCGGTTGCAGAAGACCACATCTGCGTTTTCAATGTATTACATTTATCTAAAATGTCCCAGGATTTTATCTATAGATTTCTGTAAAGCTACAGGACTCAGTCCGGCTAGCTGCCGTCTAACATTCATACATGGGAACTGTGAGAAGCTGGCCTGGTATATGATGTCCACTTATGTAAGTGGGAACCGTGCACCAGTCCAGACAACCCTTATGGTGATTTAAGAGCTCTTAAACAACCTTAGAAAGCTCTCTAAGTGGTAGCTATGGAGAGCAGCATTCAGGCTTAGTCCAGAAGGAGTGCAAAGCAGCGTGTTTTACCAGAATCAATCTTATATGTATAGATTAAGTGAAAAAGAACCACACAAGGTATTTATAAAAATATGTATTTATTACATGATACTCTCTAACACATACAAATTTCTCCTACCTGGAGATATGCACAATGCACATAATACTTTGCGAAGAAATGCAGTAAAAAGCACAGAATACACAGTGGACCCGGGGGGGAGGGGGCAAAATCATATACTAAGAAAGTGGTAGAAGAACCACAACTCGAGTCAGGACGATGTGGAGAGGATGTAAAAGTGCTGGGGACCCAAAGAACCACCCGAGGTGAGTGCCTAGGAACCCCACGGAGAGCATGTGCAGTGTCAATCAATCAATCAATCAATCATAGGCATTTGTATAGCGCACTGCTCACCCGGAGGGTCTCAAGGCGCTGGGGTGGGGGGAACGCTACTGCTCGAACAGCCAGATCTTGAGTTGCTTCCTGAAGGCGAGATGGTCTTGCGTTGTCCGGAGGTGGATGGGGAGGGAGTTCCATGTATTGGCTGCCAGGTACGAGAAGGATCTTCCTCCGGCGGTGGCTCTGCGGATGCAGGGGACGGTGGCGAGAGCGAGGCTGGCGGAGCGGAGCTGGCGGGTGGGCTTGTGGAAGGTCATGCGGCTGTTGAGGAACTTGGGGCCCAGGTCGTGGAGGGCCTTGTGTGCGTGGGTGAGGAGTCGGAACGTGATTCTTTTGTTGACGGGGAGCCAGTGCAGGTCTCTCAGGTGTCCGGAGATGTGGCTGTGTCGGGGGATGTCCAGGATGAGTCGTGCTGAGGCGTTCTGGATCCGTTGGAGTTTCTTCTGGAGTTTGGCGGCGGTGCCGGCGTAGAGGGCGTTCCCGTAGTCCAGCCGACTGGTGACGAGGACCTGGGTGACCGTCTTCCTGGTCTCGGTGGGGATCCACCGGAAGATCTTTCGAAGCATGCGCAGGGTGTTGAAGCATGAAGACGAGACGGCGTTGACTTGTCTGGTCATCGAGAGGGAGGAGTCCAGGATGAAGCCTAGGTTGCGTGCGTGGTCCGTTGGTTTGGGGGTGGCTCCCAGGGCGGGGGGCCACCAGGAGTCGTCCCAGGCGGAGGGTGATGATCCCAGGATGAGGACCTCCGTCTTGTCTGAGTTCAGTTTCAGGCGGCTGTTCTTCATCCATTCGGCGACGTCTTTCATCCCTTCGTGTAGGCTGGCTCTGGCGGCGTCCCGGTCTCTGGTGAGGGAGAGGATCAGCTGGGTGTCGTCGGCGTAGGTGATGATCTTGAGGTTGTGTTGACGTGCGATGGTTGCGAGGGGGCTCATGTAGACGTTGAAGAGGGTGGGGCTGAGCGATGACCCTTGTGGAATGCCACAGATGACTTCGGTGGCCGCTGACCCGAACGGGGGGAGGCGGACTCTCTGGGTTCTTCCGGCGAGGAATGAGGTGATCCACTCCAGGGCCTTCTCCTGGATGCCGGTGTTGTTCAGGCGCTGTACCAGGGTGCGGTGGCAGACAGTGTCGAACGCTGCGGAGAGGTCCAGGAGGATGAGGGCCGCAGTTTCCCCATTGTCCATTAGGGATCTGATGTCGTCTGTGGCTGCGATGAGGGCGGTCTCCGTGCTGTGGTTGGCTCGGAAGCCGGATTGCGAGTGGTCAAGGGATCCGTTGGTCTCGAGGAAGGTGGCTAGCTGTCTGTTGACGGTCTTCTCAATGACTTTGGCAGGAAACGGGAGGAGCGAGATGGGGTGGTAGTTCTTGAGGTCGGAGGGGTCTGTAGTTGGTTTCTTCAGCAGGGCACTGATCTCGGTGTGTTTCCAGCACTCCGGGAAGGTGGCGGTGTTGAAGGAGGCGTTGATGATGTCGCGGAGGTGGGGTGCGATGATGTGGTGTGGGCAGGGGTCCGTAGGGGATCCGGAGTGGATGGTGTTCATTGTGCGTGTTGTGTCTTCGGTGCTGACTGGGGTCCAGGTGCAGAGGGTGGCGGTGGGGGGCATCGGTTCGGTGGTGGGGTTCGTGGTTGGTGGGCCGAAGCTGTTGTGAATGTTGGCGATCTTGTCATGGAAGAAGGCTGCGAGGGAGTCGCAGAGGTCTTGCGAGGGAGTGATGTCATTGTTTTCGGCGTCGGGGTTGGAGAGCTCTTTGACGATGCTGAAGAGTTCCTTGCTGTTGTGGGTGTTGTTGTCCAGTCGTTCCTTGAAGGCTGTCTTCTTTGTGGCGCGGATCAGTTGGTGGTGTTTGCGGGTGGCGTGTTTGAGGGCCGTCATGTTATCTGTGGTCTGTTTGGTGCACCAGGTGTTCTCCAGGGAGCGGCAGTTCTTCTTGGAGGTGATGAGCTCGTCGGTGAACCAGGAGGCTTTCTTGCTGCCGCGTCTGCTGGGGGGGCTCTTCTTCAGTGGTGCGAGGGCGTCTGCGCAGTTGGTGATCCACTGTGTGAGGTTGTTGGCGGCTTTGTTGGGGTCCGTTGAGCTGGTGGGGGGGTTCTGGCTGAGGAAGGTGGTGAGCTGGTCGCCGGTGATCTTGTTCCAGCTCCTGCGGGGGGCTTGTTGAGGGTGGTGGTGGGTCGTCGTTTTACTGAAGCTGAAGTGGACGCAGCTGTGGTCAGTCCACTGGAGATTGGTGGAGTGGCTGAAGGTGACGTATTTGCTGGATGAGAAGACTGGGTCAAGCGTGTAGCCGGTGTAGTGGGTGGGGGTGGTTACCAGTTGCTTGAGTCCGAGGTTGGCCAGGTTGGCCAGCAGAGCAGTGGTGTTGCGGTCCTTGTTGTCCTCCAGGTGGAAGTTGAGGTCCCCCAGGAGGATGTAGTCGGTGGAATTGATGGTGTGCGGGCTGACGAAGTCTGTGATGTCTTCACTGAACTGTGTGCCTGGTCCCGGTGGTCTGTAGACGAGGGTGCCTCTGAGCGTGGTCTTGGGGTCGGTGTGTATCTGGAAGTAGAGGTGTTCGGCAGAGGTGAAGGTGTCATCGGAGTTGGTCGTGATGCGGATGGGGGTCTTGTGGATGATGGCGATGCCTCCTCCTGTCTGGTTGACGCAGTCCTTCCTGGTGATTTTGTAGCCTTCTGGGACGGCGATGGCGATGTCGGGCGCTGAGGAGGCGTTCATCCAGGTTTCCGTCAGGAAGGCGATGTCTGGTGCTGTCGAGTCGAGGAGGTTCCAGAGTTCGACGGCATGCCTGTGAACGGAGCGGGTGTTGAGCAGGATGCACATCAGGTGTTTGTTGCTGGGGCTCGGTTTAGCAGGTGCGGTGTTGGGTCGGATGCCGGTGAAGCAGCAGGTCAGGCAGGTGAAGGGTCCGTGGGTGCGTCTCGGGGTGGCTCGGTAGCAGGCGGTGTTTCGGCCGGCGTTGAGTGCGTGGAGGGTTTTGGCGTCGTAGATGTGCAGGGTGTGCTGGCGAGGGCGAGGACCAGGGGGTCTGGTGCTGGGCGCGGTCCAGGCGCGGACGGGCGCAGACGGGCTTACCTTTGGCGCACCTTTGGCGCTCAATCGGCGCTCCCGCTGCGCGCGGTCGCTCTGGGGGCGTCATAAGTAAGGAGCCGGGAGGGAGGAGCAGCTGGGTGGCGGGAGCGGGGCGGCGAATGGAATCACTGGGGGGCGGGGCCGCAGGGAGGCAGTGTGACAACAAGACCGCGTGCTCCGTACAAATCTACGTGTAAGTCGCAGTTGGATTTTTAAAGATTAAGGACCCTTCCCAGTGGACCTTGAGGAAACCCCGTGGAAGACAGAAGGTTGGAGAGCCACCCCACCTGTGGATACCATAGAACTCACGTTACCTACACCAGGGAAGATGGGTGCATAGGTGTGAAGTGCTGTCGAAAATTGCTGTCGAACACAATGGAGGACTTCAGGAAAGTGCCGCTGCTAAAGATGGAGAAAGTGTCCGGTGGAATCCGAAGGGGGATTCTAGTTGAGAGGTACCTGGAAGCAGAGGGGACAGAGACTATGTCACTCAGGAGTGAATGAGACACTTGGAAGATAAATGTCCTCCGATGTCAGATGTTGCAGGAGAGTTGATGATGACCTTGACTCTGCAGCTGTGAGGACCAAGCGATGCTGAGGAAGACCAGGAGCCGCACTGTTTCAGGGATTCTGCCCAAGAAAAGAACTATGCATAGTATTATGGGACCTTAGTCAGTAGGGACTGAGTCAACCTACCACCTGAGTACCCATAAGCCCAGGACTGACTAGCTATAGTGTCTCACTTGCTCTCCTACCCACTCACAGAGAGATAAGTGTTTAGACACCCCAGAGCACAACACTCCCAGACCTCTCAGGAATCGCAGTTGCAAGACACACCCTTTCGCTGTCACTCCTGTACTTGTCTACAAAAGTATCTGACAGAGACACGAAACAGTTACAGATATTTATTTTAAATAACGTGTCCAAACATTCAGTATACGTGCCACAACAATCAGGAAAATACATAATACAAATCCAGTCAGCATAGCAGCTAGTCCATATATCATGAAGGGGGATGTCATAATGAAAAGACAATAGAGCCTAATCTCCCTCCCCGTAATAAGAAGCAGTATTATTATATATAAGACGATCTCTAGGCTTTGTCAGCAGACCCCATACCTTAGCCTATAGATGGGTAATCTACATCACAGGTGCTGTCTCGCTATTCTCCCTGGAAAAGACCCTCTCCAAGTATGTGCTACCTATTCGTGTAGGTCCCTAAGACCAAAGTGCGTTGTCCCCAACAAAAGCTGTATCGGTATGTTGTGTCTAGGTGCTAAGTCCTGACCAGAACAGAATAACAAGGGGCATTGTTTATCAACCTTGCACATAATGTTCAGACTAAAGTCCAGGAACAGGCAGAGAACAAACATAGCAGACATTTCTCACGTGAAAGGCAAAAACAAAGTCCCTTGCAAAGATAAAGCCATGTAGTAACAATCGTAAAGCAGCGTAATGGCTGCAGGGCTCATGCTAACTTAGTGATGTCGACAATGTCCCCAACAGCCATGTGACACCCTCTCCTTGGCCAAGTCTGTAGAACCCCGGGAAACAGAACTTAGAGGTAAGCAGAGCTAAAGCGGTTGGAGTGATCCAGTGCAAAACCCTAGCAACGGGGTAATAACCCGTACCTGTATCCTCCCCACAGCACAGACCCAACGTCACACTAACTCATTCACACATGCAGTCATTGGTGGGGCCCATAACACCAACACTCATACGTCACTTCCACACCGGTCTGCACCCACAGGAAGGATGAGTTATTCAAGCGCCAGACATGTGAGGGGAACACATTATAACGTATAGGGAAGGAAAAGTCATTTACAAAATATACATTAATGCCCTTTCACCTACAGATCCTCAATCCCAAAACATCAAGGCACTCCTCCCGCTTCGGTCGATCGGACCAAATTAGTTGGATTGGTTGATGGTGATTTTGAACTAGCTAAAACACATTTAAGACTTCAGATCTATCTCTTAAATGAAACACATAACTCATAAATTCTCGTTAATCAATAATTGTTTATCTAATATTTCATAATGTTTTAAATTTGCCTTTATCTCGTCAAAGTTTCAGAAAATTTTATACCAAATTTTTATTAAGTCGCAGAGTATCATATTTACCTAATCTGGCTATTAGAAGTCCTCTAATTCATTGGCTCTGCATAATCAAATTTTCAGTCAATCGTCCAAAAGCAGGCCAAATCTCAAAGTTCTCTGCTCAGCACGCTATAGTCCCAAAGATCGGCAAAGGACCAAAAACATGCAAGCATCTATCATAGTCCATAGACTTTAAGAAGGGTTTGCAGTCATCAAATGTTCGAACAGCATCAGGACCCTCTAAGATACTGGAAAACAGCAGATGGAAGGAAGATCCCTCTCTATTGTACTACGCATTTTTATAATAAAATGAAGTAAAGATGATACAAATTAATATTTTAGGTCAGTCGTGATTGGCTGGTTGTGATCGTCCGATGTTAAATCTTAGGGTTTCAGTTCAGTTCGAAGGGTGAGGTCACAAATTAGTTTCGAAGTCAGCTCGTTCCAGTTTACTGTGAGGTCGATTGTTCTCAGTCTTGGCTGTTTTCCCACTGTGAAACACACAAGATGATGGACGAAATGTTGCACATTGGCAAATCATTCACCCCCAGTCACAGATCTGGGTTTAATCCATCGTTATTTTGCTCACCACGCCACCCCCGTTCAGACATGGTCATATGCAAATCCGTCTTGACCCTGTGCCTCATGGGAACAGTCCAGCCCGAACTGCCAAGCCATGTCTTCCCTGGACCGGAATCAAGCATCCTAGGACCGGTTTCGGGGTTTCACCCCTCTTCAGCCAGGTTAGCTTGAATCCAGTGGAGT
This sequence comes from Triturus cristatus, assembly GCF_964204655.1. Lineage (NCBI taxonomy): Eukaryota > Metazoa > Chordata > Amphibia > Caudata > Salamandridae > Triturus > Triturus cristatus. The sequence continues at coordinate 86,115,019 of NC_140583.1, forward strand.
AGTGAGCACGGGACCCACGTCTGGGCAAACCCTTCCCACATAGGGCAAACAGCAAAACACACAAGATGATAGACGGAATGTTGCACATTGGCAAATCATTCACCCCCAGTCACAGATCTGGGTTTAATCCATCGTTATTTTGCTCACCACGCCACCCCAGTTCAGACATGGTCATATGCAAATCAGTCTGGACCTTGTGCCTCATGGGAACTGTTGTTTTTTGCATTTGTTTTCCCACTGTGTCCTCGCTAGGGTACATGGTGTATACATGTCATGACGAGGTTTAGGAGATTTCTTTGCGCAAGCGAAGCACACTCCGCACCTCGTGGGACAGTGGCCACTTCGTCATGTAGCGTCGGTAGCCATCCTTGATTTAGGCCCAAACGCTTTCTTAAGCGAAACAAACACAAAAGGGTAATTAATACATAGAAATAATAAATCTAATGTTAACCCCTTACTAATCCCCCTTTGTGCTTGTATTTATCTAGCGTATAGCAACATTTAAAGCAATTATATTCACCCTTTTGGTCCTCTTCTCGGGCAACATTACAAGACATTACAAAAGCAACATTTATCATGCAGTATTCAAATTACTACATATACTACTTGTTAGTATGCGTTCGGATTTTAGTCATAAAGGTTATTTTGCCATGCAAAATGCAAATCCCACGTGTAATTCGAATATTAATGATGTTGATTAATAAACATGCAAACTCATTTAATAATATTATAGTTAATGGATTATTTCATTAATAATTTTCATGCAAAATGGGGAAGGTATACAAAATGTTGTACTACCCGCTCCATCAATCCCCCCTTTGTTGATTTTATCACCACACCATTAAAATTTTGTATCAATTTGTCATGGAAGCGAAATGAATTCTTTAGATTAATTCACATTTCTGTTTCCCCAATTTCTTCTCTTCTTGCTGTTTTATACATATTATCTTTCATTTCTTCTAATTCTACTTCTTCAAATTCCCTCTCTCGCCTCTTATTTTGTCTTCTTTTCAATTGTTCTCTTTTTAACTTTTTCTGTATTTTCTTTCTTTTATGACATAAACATCCTAATCTTAAAATTAATACTATAAAAATCACACATGTTAATGGAAATATGATTCTACCTATAAATGTACCACCTAAGTTTAACAGGAAATCGTTAATTGAAGAAAATTTCCTACCAATCTTTTCCCAAACACTTTCAACCTCCAGTGGTGCAATTTCCTCATGCAATTTAGTTATATTTTTAATGTAGATCTTCGGATCTTTACTTTCGTCCGGAATGTAAGTGCAACAATGTTGAACTTTCAGCATTCCACAGACTCCACCCTCTTTTGCCAATAATATATCAAGGGCAAGTCGATTTTGCATTACCATGGCACGCATGGCAACCATTTCAGTATTTACCAATAAGAATCCTCCAGCGGTGCTTGTTGACAAGCGATCCACTACTGTTGATAGTTTTCTAATTTTGCGTGCGTGCATTCAGAGATATTCCCACTGCTGGTATCAATGCTCCAAAAATGTCTCCTACAATTTCTGACCAAGTTTCTCTTTTTCTACGTGTTAATAGACTACCTAACTTATGTACACCATCTTCTCCTCTTCCCATGTGGAATATCTTTGGGAAAACCAGACCTACATAACATGTGCCATACCAATGGTCTGGCAACCGATAATATGCCTTGTTCCCGCAGATAAAATATAATCCAGGAAAAACTGGATCATTTCCTCCTTTAAATCCCCATCCACCCATGATTCGGTATGTATCATGGCATTCACTGTTACCTACAAAGTAATTATCATAGGCAGTTTGATTCCTTCTAATACACAACTTTCCTTTCTGGGGCCAATCTAAAGCCATAGTTGCACTTGCTTCTCCCTTCAAATGTTTTCCTCTCTTCCCTCAGATACTTTCTTTTGCATTTTCAATCTCCTTTCTTCAACCATATCCAAGAACGTCTTTTCCTCTTTCTTTAAATTGCAAGTCAGATTATTCCTGTATATATATTCTAATATTAGTTCTTTAGTTTCTAAGAAAAATTCACGTAACACCTTTGCAGGCTTTACTTTATTTAATTTGTTAATTGCAGGTACTTGTGAAAATATGTTATCTACATCTGAAAAATAATATTCTAATTTTCCTATTTTATAAAACAGACTAGCTATCACACTACATGTTATTCCATAGGTTACTGGAAGGTGATAGTAGGTCAATCCCTCTGATACAGATGCCGGTAACTGCATACAAATATAGCAATCCCTTACATCCATTGGGGCAGATTTACAATAACTGGCACATCTCTGCATATCAGCAGGGATGCGCCAGTTATTGTGCGTCACGGCTCCGCCACCAAGGATGCGCCGCATTTACAATGCGGCGCACCATGGGGCAAAAAACGGACAGATGCGTGACGCATCTGTGCCGTAAAGGCAGCGCATTGCTGGAGTTGCGTCGCAAGCGCGACGCAGCTCCAGCAAGTCTCTGGGGTGCCCTATCCTCACAATGCTGCGTCAATCCTTACGCCTACTTCAAGCAGGCACAGGGTTTTGACGCAGCATGGGCTCAAAAGTGACTGAGTGAAATTTTAGGAGGCGTTCCTGCGACGGAACGCCCCCCTCTGTGCAGGAACGCCCACTTCTGGCGCAGGGCTTTACAACGTGACGCATCTCCCAGATGCGTCACGTTGTAATTACCCCACAGCATGGCTCTGGTTTTGCGCCGCCGCTGCGTTACAAAAGTGACGCAACGCCAGCGTAAAACAGGCGCAAGGGGCTTGTAAATCTGCCCCGTTGTCTTTACATATTCGTACAGTAGTTTTGAAAATACATTGTTAGAGAAATCATTTATAGACCTGTCTTTATGAAGATAATTCCTATCTATTTTAGTCGGATATACTTTCTGAATCTTTTCTATATGAGTTTTATTTTCACTATGTCCTTCTATTGTTTCTAGCATAACTTTAAATGATATCATTAAAGCTAATACTCTCCATAAAAGCATTAGTAATCCTGTACAACAATAACACATTTTTAACCACCTTCTAAGGAACGTACATTTAGCTTTTCTACTTTCTGTGTTTGCCATTTTCGTAAAAATGATCAGTGTCTTTTGACTTAGCCTCTTGTACTTCACAACTAGTTTTGTTAAACCCAAGGCTCTAAGCACCTACTTGGTTCTATCAGTTATGTTTTTTTCCGTATTGTATTGTCTTTCCACTAGCAGTATTTTTGTCTTATTCAGTTTGGCATTTGATCGTCTTTCATTTTTCTCTCATAATCTTGATACAGAACTTCCTGAATATCCGTCTCTTCTCTAATATCGGACAAGATAACTCTCAGGATTTCCGATTCTTCGTCTTCCTCAACCACTTCCGGTACAGTCACCTCTGGATTTTCTTGGCTATCCGCTTCTTCTTTTATTTCAGGCAGGGCCACATACGTCCATTCCGGCGACTTATACTTCTGGTTAGGTTTTCTCGTTCTTTTGTTTTCCTCTGCTGTAGTTATTGTCTCATTTTTCGATTTATCTTGGCTAGATACTTCATTCACCTGTTCAGCTCTTGGTGAATTCACTCTTGTCAGTCGGTATCTCAATCTCTTTATTTTGTTTGGCCAGATTTCATCGCTCGCTGGTCTTTTCAATTTATTTCCTTTATCATTCTTTTCAGCTCTCCATGCTCTTGTTCTCAAGACTCGGCCTTCTGGTACTTCTTCATCACTTTCCTCTGATTCTGTTTCAACTTGCTTTTTGCTTTCAGCTGTTCTTCTTTCCACCACTTCTTTTATTTCCCCTACTTCTGTCCCTCCTTGTGGTTCTTGAACACAATGTTCCTGCTGACTAACTGACCCTTCTTCTAATTGAATGCTCGAATTCCCTACAACTCCTCGGGGGTCTTCCGCTAGAATCTTTCCCTCACTTTCTGTATCTAGCACCTGTTCATCTACTTTTGTTATTTCAGGTGGAATTTCTCTCAGCTTTCCATCAGGAACTTCCTTATCAACAATTTCTTTGATTGTCTCTTCACTGCTTTTCTCTTTTCTCCAATGTACCTGTTCTTGTTCAGTCTCTGAGTCTGAGCTGGTATCAGAAATCTGTAATTTTCTTCTCAAGGGAATATTCTCTAGGGCAACGATCAAACTTGGTTCTGACTCCCCCCTTTCAGGATTTTCTCTTGTTCTTGTTTCTTCAGCATCCGATTCAGAACTAGTTTCTGACTCTTCAAAATATTCTCCTTCTTTGTTATCCACTGGATTTGGGGTTCTAAATGTGTGAATAGCATGTATCCAGTTCTTTATTCCAGCACACTTTACAGCTGTTGTTGTGGTCAAAATCACTTCTCGTGGTTTTCCCCAAAATGGGACCAGACAGCTCCTTCTTCTGTGTACTTTGATTCTCACCCAGTCTCCTGGGCTCAGATCATGAGCTTGCTTCTTTTCAAGGGTGGTGGCATCCGATCCAACCTGATGAAACACAGAATGAACTGCGTCAGCCAGCCCCTTACAGTAATCCAACACCAAGTCATCAGTTATAGGCAACAGCTTGTTGACTGGTATGAAAACATGTCGCATTGCTCTTCCCATGACAAGTTCATGAGGGCTCAAACCCGTGTTCCTGTCTGGAATGGATCTAATAGTCATGAGTACTAAAGGCAAGACATCAGGCCATTTCAAACCTGTGGCTAAACACATTTTTCCCAATCGAATTTTAATGGTGCCATTCATTTGTTCCACCACACCAGAAGCCTCTGGGCGGTAGGCACAATGCAGTTTTTGTTGTACATTTAATGCTTCCCAAATCAGTTTCATGATCTCATTATGGAAATATTTTCCTCTATCTGATTCAATTGTGACTGGGAAACCGAATCTAGGGATGAATTCCTTCAAAAGCAATTTTGCTACTGTGATTCCATCACTTCTTCTTGTAGGATATGCTTCTACCCATCTAGAAAACAAACAGACCATCACTAGGACATAACTCAACCTGTTACAGGGAGGCATTTCAATGAAATCAATCTGCATTCTGGCGAAAGGCCCTCCTTCTCGACCTATCGTTCCTAGACTTACCACTGTTTTCCTTCCAGGATTGAACTGCTGACATATAAGGCATCTTTGACAAAGGCTCTCAGCTACAAGTCTAAATTTTGCATTGTACCATGTTTGCTTGAAGGACCTAATCATGGCATTTCTCCCTATGTGTCCCTGTCCATGATACATCCGTGCCATGGCAGAGACCATGCTATCAGGCATGACTGGTCTTCTATCTCGATATACCCACACATGATCTGTTTCCCTTTGGTGCACATCCTGCTTTTACCCACTGTCTCATTTCCTCATCTCCTGCTTCTTCCTGCAATTGCCTCACTTCCTCCCAAGTATTCACAACGTTAGTAAACAGTAGGGGGCAAGAATTAATTTCCCTCTCTTTCGCCCTGTTGATCGAATTTTGATTACGAGCACAATATTGAGCCACATCGTTGGCATACTTATTACCAACTGTGACATAATCTCCCGTCTGGACGTGGGCAGCACATTTCACAACGGCCAATTGCTTAGGCAGCTTTATCGCCTCAAGCAACTTCCCAACCACTTCAGCATTCTTTATAGGAGTTCCACTTGAGGTCAGAAATCCTCTCTGCAGCCATATCTGGCCGAAATCATGCACAACACCAAAGCCATACTGACTATCAGTTATCACAGTCACTCTCACATTCTTTCCCAACTTGCATGCTCTAGTTAAGGCTACAAGTTCAGCAACCTGGGCTGATTTTACTCCCTTCAGGTAAGATGCTTCCATTACTGCTGCAACTGTGCATACTGCATATGCTGCACTTAGAATTCCTTCATCTATTCTCAAGCATGTCCCGTCCACAAACATCACATAGTCACTTTCTGACAATGGTACATCTTTTATATCAGGACGTGGTTTGGTACAAAAATCCAGTACATCCAAACAATCAAGATCTACTTCGTCTCTGACTTCTACATTCTCAGCAACAGGCAGTAACGTTGAAGGATTCACATTCAAGCATCTCGCAAGGTTCACATTCGTTGCACCTAATATGACCTTCTCATATTTAGTCAGCCGACTATGTGTCATAAACTGAGTACATCTCCTTGTTAAAAGGATTGCCACATCATGAGGTACAAACACTCGCACAGGATATCCCATCACAATTCCTTCACTCTGTTCCAGACTCTTACAAGTAGCAGCTACTGCTTTCAAACGACCCGGTAACGCTACAGCTACAGGGTCTAGCATAGCTGAAAAGTATGCAATTGGTCTTCTCAATTTTCCATGCTTCTGTATTAGTACCGAGAGTACACATCCATTCCTCTCACTGCAGTACAACTCAAACTCTTTCTCATAATCAGGCATTCCTAATGCTGGCGCTTCACACAAACTGTCTCTTGACTGTTTAAAAGCTGCTAATTCCTCCCTATTTAAGTCAATAGGGTCTTTTACATCACTTGTCGCCAGGCGTACCAAAGGTTTTGCGATCAGGGAAAAGTTACTTATCCACTGACGACAATATCCAACCATTCCCAGAAACATTCTCACTTCTCTTTGCGTCATTGGGGCTCTCATTCCTTCTATTATCTTTATTCTGTCTGTAGTTATTTTCCTCAGTCCTTTTTCAATTCTGTGAACTAAATATTGTACTTGTTTCTGACAAAATTGCAATTTCGATGGGGATACCTTAAGTCCTCCATCTGCCAAATGATTTAACAATGCTATGGTGTCCATTACATAGGCTTCCCGAGTCTTTGACGTCACAAGTAGGACGTCAATATATTGAACTAACACTGAATTCTCGGACATTTCTAAGTCTTCCAAAGACTTTTTCAATATCTGATTAAAATTCGAGGGGCTTTCTGTATACCCCTGTGGGATTCGGCACCAAGCCAAAATATGTTCGCCAAAACGAAACTCAAACTTTTTTGGGCTATCATGGTGCAACGGGATGGAAAAGAAAGCATGGCATAGATCAATCACTGTATACCATTCGGCGTCATGGGGAATCTGATACAAAATTACAGATGGATTTGGTACAATAGGACAACATGACACAACAATTTTGTTTATCTTATTCAAATCTTGTACTATCCAGAACTTTCCTTGTTTAACCATTTTCTCAATTATAGGAGTAAATCCTTCAATTATCTCGGATGTCATTTTATATTGAGGAACATTTGGATAGCTTATTCCTTCCTTCACTGTTATTTTTACGGGATCTACATTTTTCATTAATCCTACATCTTCTCCTGTGAAATCCCAGACTTCTGCTCTTACTGTCTGTTTCAATTCTATTGGTAGTTCGTCAGGGTTGAATACAGCAAAGGCTTCAGTTATCTCAGTTTCCATATTAGCGATAGTCATTTTATACAGTGTGTCTTCATCAGGGGTCTCAAATGCTATACCATCAGGGGTACAAAGATGGTGCAATTCATCTTGCACAGTAAGTCTCTGCCTAACAAATTTACAGGACTTGAATCACACACGACAAAGCAGTGCATTTCAGAAAATTTCCCTATATTGACCTTTACTGGTTCTGTGAGATACGTTTCAATCTGTCTGTTGGATACTCCAACCACTTGGATTGTTTCGTCCGAGAGAGGAAGATTCTTAACATCAGCTGACCTAACAGTTGATCGAGCAGCACCAGTATCTACTTGGAAAGTAGTATTTTCATAATTTACCTTTCCATCCACAAAGGGCCTGTCTGGTCTACTTCTAGAGTTGTGCCAAGTACGCACTTTTCTTACTCCCTTCGGCACCGTCAATAATCTTCTTCTGACTCACTCTCATCGCGTTGAAGCCAATACTGCGAAACAGCACTAGCGCGTGGCAGCTTAGTTACCTGTTCTTCGTTGTAGAATCCTGTCTAATTACTGTATTTCTGTGAATTTACGTTCTGTGGAAAAGGCGGTTTTGGCACCTGATTCTGTTGGGTAACAACCTGCTCCTGTCGCTGCGATTGACCACTCACCTCTTTCTGCACCTGCGGATTCAATGATGCATTATCATTATTAGTATTCGGGGGAAATTTACACTCGGATTTCCAGTGCCCTATTCTTCCTCAATTATGACATGGCCATTTCTTTTTGGCTTCTTCTATATTGAATTGTCCCTTTTCTTTTCCAGCATTAAATTTAGGTTTTGGTCCTTGTTAGACCTGGCGATTTCTGGTTGACTAAGGCTTGCGCCAAAGTCAGGCAGAAACCACCACTCTAGTCAGGGCAAGGAAGTTACACGCCAAAGATAACCCCTGCTCACCCCCTTGGTAGCTTGGCACGAGCAGTCAGGCTTTTCTCTGAGGCGATGTGTAAAGCGTTTGCGCGCGCACCCAGCAACCACACCCAAGGCCCACCACAAAGGAAACTCCACACAAGGTATTCTATAAAAATAACCTTTGTATTATACACAACACATTAGATAAAAACACACACTTTACAATGTGCCAGCAGTCACGGGCAGAATTTACAAGGGATTATGTACAAGACAGGGCCACCTGGACCACTGTCAGGAATTAGCACTTTTAGATATTTAGCACATAAAATATATAAACTCACTGTAGCACAAAAATAATCTGTATAGCACACAACCAGTACTTACTGGTATCGGGGAAGTACCACCTGCGTAACCCTAACTACCTTAGGGGACTGTCACGCAGGGAACTAGAACCTCACTAGCACCACCTGTACTAGGAGAAAGCAACAACCACCTACGTATCACACTACCTGTAGGGGTAATAGAACGTTACACATGATGCATCACATTCAGAGGTGTAGGGAAAGAAAACACATGATGCCTAAAAACATTCAGAGGTGTAAAGCAATGGCACATGATGCATCAAAACACATTCAGAGGTGCAAGGAAGGAACACACATGATGCATAAAACATTCAGAGGTGTAAAGCAATGGCACATGATGCATCAACACACATTCAGAGGTGCAAGTAGGAACAATTGCGCAAAACTCCTATGCCACTACCTGTGGCAGTCCCTGGGCCAACTGGCCTGGAAGGGGCTAGGACGCCCTGCGTTAGTCAAGCTGCGCCAGCTGCGCAAGCTGAAACGAAAATGGTTCCCCACCTAAACGTGGCAGCTGCCCACTAAGTGCTGGGCAGCTGGAAAACGAACTTCAGGCACTCTGCGTGCCTCTGGAGCCCTCTCTGGGCTCTGACCATTAAAAGTATGCCCTCTAGAGCCTTCGTGGCTCTGCACAACGTTGGAGCCTCACTGGGCTCGGAGTAATGCTGCCCTCACATTGGAGTCCCGCTTCGGGGACTCGTGAGCCTCGCAGGCTCTGGAAACAATGTGCCCCCTTGTTGGAGCCTCGGGGGCTCAATACACCAATGCGGCCCGCGTTGGAGCCTGTGGGGCTCTGAAACGAATACTTGCCCCCAGAAGCTGGAGCCACGTAGGCTCGGCACGCTACTGCGCCCCCGTTGGGGCGGACGGCACCTACGGCACGCGCACGGAGTCCCCCCAGCCCTGCTTCACTCACCGGGCCTTTGCTCTGGGGGGCTCCCGCGTAGATTCTGCTTTCTGGTCTTCGTAGCACTCCGGCGGGCAGCAGCGTCTCGCGGCCTCGCCTCAGTGCTGGCTGTAGTCTCCTCCGTCGTCACCGGAGCGCGGGGTAGGCTCCCATCTGCTTCCGGGTTGAGGCCCCGCCCACGTCTCAGTCAGCGCTGCCTGACTTCCTGGGCTTCCCCCGGCCGCAGCGATGATTCCTTCGCGGGGTGGGCACCCGCTAGTGATTACGCAAAGTGGGGTCACAACCAGTACGGCAAGGTCCCTGGCGGGGTGGGCACCCGCTAGGGATATGATTTCTTCAATAAAGCGGGGTAGGCTCCCGCTCGGGCACCACAATGCGGGGTGGGCACCCGCTCGACCCGGCACACGAGGGGGGGAATCCCTACGCCGGGGATTCCCTCGGTGACACCGGAGCGCGCTAGAAGCGCCAGGGCATGAAATAAAGCGCTCCTAGCGCTATATAGCAAATCAGAGCGCTCCCAGGCACTGCAAGCAAGAGTCCAGCAACCAGAAAAGTCTTCAAAAGGCAGGGGGGCAAAGACTGGGCCCAGAGCAAGCTCACAGGGCCCTCCAGCAGGGAGGCAGTCCCCGGTGGCGGTCTCTCCTGGCGCCCAGCAGCAGCAGGCCCCCCCTCAAGTGGATCCTGCAAGAGAGAACACCCATGTAAGGGGACACAGCCCCTTTTTATACAGTATAATGCTTTGTCTAAGGTGCAGGGAAGGGGCGAACCAGTTCCAACAGGTTCCTGAGCACTTTGTTTTGCTCAGCCCCTCTCCCTATTCACTGGCAGGGCTAGGGTCATTAGACGCACCACAGGGGCCGGCGCCAGCATTGTGTGGGGGAAGCCCTGTCCTATTCAGGACCCAGGTACACTCCTCCCCAGCCATCAACATGCTAACTCCCCATTCACCACTGGGTGACTCCTCCTGACTCTGGGGAATTCCCTAGTCCGTCACCTGACCTCACCAGCCAATCGCCAGACAAGCCACACATTTCAGACTGCACACTGAAGTGCCCACTTCTAGAAGTGGCACTTCCACACTAGGTACATGCACGCCGCACATATCAACGCGCAGCATTCACTCACACGAGTCCGCACATACCAAACACGGGCCTGCACACCCCACGCATCAGGAACTACCGGGACACATACATTCCCCCATGCATTCCTATGGGAGGGCAGGCCAACCTCACAACACGCACGCACTTTACCCTGGGACACAGCGGTAAAGTGCGCCGAAGTCCATAAAATCACTAAACCAAGTCACCATATTAAGCAAAAAGTTTCGGGGTGAACCGGCCAGAAGGGCCAAGTCCAACACAACCCCCTTCCAGCCAAAACGCAGGGTAGACCAATCACCACCGTGATGGACTTCCCTGCTTGGGGCGATAGAACACGGACGCGGGCCCGCCACTGCCGGGACACCCTCCTGTTCTACGCCACGGTGAACCCATGGGGTTTCTTCTCAAACCACTCTCCGGACCAGCTGGGCTACCCCACTGGTACTCCCAAGCTGTCCGCGGCCAAGACCAGGCCCTAGGCCACCCAGGTGCCACTGGTCCTTGCCTAACCACAGAGTGGGGGGTAGTAACCCCTGGCACATAGCAGCCATTCTCCACTCTACCCCTCATCAGGGCAGTTCTAAACTGCCACTGATTCTCCAGCCTAGGGTCCGTACCCTCAGGCTGACCAAAAGTCACGGGTGAGGCTCTCCTCCCCCTACCTCTTCTTCTAGGGTTCCGTCCTCTCCTCCTCTGAGAGGCACCCTCGTAACATAACTCACCAACCAGCTCAGGACCCCTCCCTGAGAACTGGTTTCCCAACCTAGAGTTTAACCCCTCAGGCTGCTCCGGGGTCAGAGGTGGGCTCTCCCACCCTCTGCACCCCCTTCCAGAGTCCTGCTCCCTACCAACTGGGGCGGTCCCTCTGGAAGAAGAACCGGTCAGGACACTGTTTACAGTAGTCAGACCCTTCAGGTCAGGCTGCTCCTGAACCTGGCCTCCCAACCTCTGGTCTAAAACCTTCGGTGGAATAATTGCCTGGCACTTCAGGACTTCTGGGGACTTACACACCATCCCCCTGAGGCTGACACATGACCCATGTGTCGTGTGACTGTCTGTCTGGCGCAGATCTCCCGTCCCCTGTCCACCTGACAGTGCGCAAAGACCCCCCAGAACAGAAGTGGCGCCACCCGGGTCCCCCCAAGAAGATCTAGCCCAACTGGCTAGTCCCTGGTCCGCTGGTGCATCCACTGGGAAACTCATCCCCCAACCACTCCTTACGCTGGACTCCTGTACCCTCCCTACCGGAGCGGTACTGCCAGACTCTAGAACCACAGGAGCCCTGCTTACAGGCGCTCCAGGTCCTCTACTCACTAGGTGATCCTCCTCAAATGGGCTAACAGGACAGCCTAGGTCCCCAACTTGGTGTTCCCTCCTGAAACCACCCAAGTCCTGAGGCAGGGTTTCGTACGTCTGGGGACCCTCGGTCACCCACTTACTCCTGCTCCACTGAGCCAGGCCGTAAGGCCCTACACCCTCCTCGCTATCTTGGGACCTAGCTGGGCTACACGGAGCCTCTTCCACCACGCTGGGCTGGAAGGTACCTGAACCACTACTTGAGTCACTAGTGTGGGAAGAACTATCCCATTCCTCATCATAACTGGTGGCCTGTTCCCATCGGTCTGCTTCCGTTGCCAGCTCCCATGGATCAGTGTGCCCCCATGCTAACAGGTGTTGGCGCAACTCGGGATAAAAACTACCGGATAGCTGCTCTCTGATGAGCCGATCATACAGTTTTTCAAAATCCTCCTTCGTGCTAACCACTACCCAATCAAACAGTGCATCCTCGCATTCCTCCACAAACTTCTCCCAAGACTGGTGAGGCAGCTTCTTCCTGCTCCTGAATTTCAACCTACATTCCTCCTCCCGGGAACTAGGTACCAGACTGGGGGAACTGGGAATGGGATTCTCTGCACTGGTCTCTCTATTGCTGCCACCACTGGACTCAACCCTCCCTGGGGAGCCCAGAAAACTACCACTGCGCTCTGGGGACAACTTACCCTCCAGAGCTAATCTCTCCCTGGCGAAGGCCCTCTCAGCCTCCGCCATCCTCTCCTGCGCTAAGACCCTCTCGGTCTCCAGCTTTTTCTCTGCCATAGTCAGCTGCGCCATCCCCCAGGCATGCTCTAACCTGAGCTTCTCCATGGCCAGCTGATGCTCCCTCTCTTCCCTCCTATCTATCCACTCCTCTGGGGACAGGGAAAGGGATGGGGTGCTGCTCCTGACACTGGAACCAGCAAGGAACTCCCTATCTATGGGGTCTTCACTCTCTACTGGCGTCCCTGTCAGGTAACCTTCCTCCTCTTCAGATTCCTCAGGGCTCCCCTCAGACCCACCACCCTCTCGGCGTGCGGCCCGGGCCCTATCTTCCTCGCTGCGCTCTCGCTCCCACTCCTCCTTTTGCCAAAGGATCAGGTTGTCCCTCAGTTTGGACTGGGTATCTGACTCACCCACCTCTATGTCCCTCTCCTCACAGAACCCTACCAGCTCCAACCTAAACAGACTACAGAAATTAAAAGCAGGCTCCATTTTAGCGGACGTTCCTGAGAAGAGTTTAACACAAGGAACCTGGGGGTCGGAGCTACACAGGAGTACACAATTCACAAAAGGTTTCAGTGAGCTCTCTATCCTGGAGAACTCACACTCACTGTCTAGTGCCACACACACCATCCACACACAACCCTCCCCTCAGACTGGTAAGGCAGTTTCTACCACCCCTGATCCCTCAACCTGACCACCACGTGACACAGGTACCAACTCTGGGCGCAGGGCGGGGGACAAATGTACTGGACACAATTACACAATGATACCTTCAGGAGAAGAAATAAAGGAGCTTCAAAAACAATAATCCCTAAAATGTGATATATCTAATGCAGAGTTTTGTGGTGTAGCCAGTCGTTGCTGCGGTACAGCGCAAACGCAAGTCCAAATCCCACCGCTGATCACCAATGTTAGACCTGGCGATTTCTGGTTGGCTAAGGCTTGCGCCAAAGTCAGGCAGAAACCACCACTCTAGTCAGGGCAAGGAAGTTACACGCCAAAGATAACCCCTGCTCACCCCCTTGGTAGCTTGGCACGAGCAGTCAGGCTTATCTCTGAGGCGATGTGTAAAGCGTTTGCGGGCGCACCCAGCAACCACACCCAAGGCCCACCACAAAGGAAACTCCACACAAGGTATTCTATAAAAATAACCTTTGTATTATACACAACACATTAGATAAAAACACACACTTTACAATGTGCCAACAGGCACGGTGTCAAGAATTCCTGTCATACAAGGGAAACACGCCCTTATGTAAACAGGAGAGCTGTTACATAACTCAAGGGAAACACGCCCTTATGTAAACAGGAGAGCTGTTACATAACTCAAGGGAAACACGCCCTTATGTAAACAGGAGAGCTGTTACATAACTCAAGGAAAACACGCCCTATAAAGGGAGGAACCGGGAGGTACAAGGCTGTCGGATATTGTGTTTACACCGACGTACCTGCTTTGTGAAGAGCAGTGTTCCGGAGTGGTGCTCCAGTAAGGCAAGAACGGAGGTAGGTCGAGTCGTTACTCCCTGGGCCGTGTCTTGCCCCATCGTCACCTGTGAAGGACCCGGAAGCTCTACCGGTCAACCATTGAGCTTCGCTTTTTGACTCGGCTGAGTCCAAGCGCAGTGGCGCTTTTGCTGGTTGGAGTCGTAACTCCCAGCCCGACCAGAGACACAGGGACTGCCAGCTGTAACGCACACCAGGAGGTGTTTGCCGCGTTACAGACTCGGAAGTCCACAGGATCGATCGAGCGGCTGCTCTCGGTTCAGTCTTCTTGCTTGTGATTGGGGTATCGGTGACGCATCACCAGGAGGTGACTCCGCGTCCCGGTGCAGTCTGAGGAAGAGGTTGAGCGGCTGCTCCCTTCAGGTAGAGACCCCGGCTGGGTGTTTCCCTGACTCCTCGATTCTCCCCAACACTCTTCGTGCCCCTCACAGCCTACCGATTGGCATTGTCGGCCATTTCATTTCTGCCCTCTGTTGGCATACGCCGGGATCGGCGTATATGCAGAGGACGGTTAGGACCATCCGTGCTGTGGGCTGGTAACGTACTTAGCCTGGAGGATTCCAGTGACTATAACTTTTGTTTGTTCTTTGTATTTTATTTGCCTTCATTAAAAGAACTAACCCTTCACAAGTGGTTGCGTCCTCATTGTCGTGTCTGTTAAACGATCCTGAGACGTTCAGGGCGTTACAAAATATCCGACCTTAATAACACTAACTGTCTCCCGGTCGATAACAGACATGGCAACACTTGATGATGTGCTGGCTGCTTTATTGGCCATGCAAGTTGAAGTGGCTGCCTCTAGGCAAGAAACAGCCGATGTAAAAGCCAGACTGGATGCTATCCAATTGGACCCGCTCACGCCCAGCACCTCCCTCACGAACCAGACCCCTGCGGTAGTAGTGGAAATGCCGGTAGCCATCCCCTTGGCAACACCAGAGAGGTACAGTGGGGATCCTAACACAGTGCAGGTATTCCTCACACAAGTGGCGCTACATTTATCGTGCAAACCAAAGGCGTTCCCCACGAGTCAGGCTCGTGTGGCTTTCCTTATATCCTATTTGGCTGGAAACGCGGCACAATGGGCCGTACCTCTGGTGAGCAGGGACGACCCCCTCTTATGTGATTGGGGTGCTTTTCGCGAGGAATTCCTGAAGGTATTCGACAGAAGGGCTGACTCGTACACGGCGGACCGTGAAATGCTTGAGTTGAGACAGGGATCCAACGACCTGGTGCAGTATCTCAACGCGTTCCGAAGGCTGGTTGCGGAAACCAAGTGGCCTGTTGCTAAACAGACGGCGCTCTTCCATCAAGGGCTGTGCGATGAGCTCAAGGACGCCGTGGCTCATATTGACCCTCAACCCAAGACATGTGAGGGCCTTATCAACCTGGTATTACGGCTGGAACATAGGCTAAGTGAAAGAAAGGGGGATCATGGGAGAAAAGGAAAATCCCTTCCATCCTATGTGACGGTGGGAAGTCCTGAAACTTCCACCGCATCCAAGGGAGAACCCATGGACATCAGCGCAATACGAGCGAGCCTCACAGCCACGGAGAAAGAGTCACGCCGTAAACAAGGATTGTGCCTATATTGTGGCAAAAAAGGCCACTACGTACGTGAATGCCCTGCCAAACCGAAGACGTCACGTTATCGGGCCAACCGGTCGGTAACAGCCGTGGTGGACATACCGGCGGAAAACTAGAGGACTCCAAGACCAGAGAAGGGGCATCTCGGAGTCACTCATCCATCCCTTCACTTTCCAACTCGGTCACTAAGGGACAACGACACCTGTTTATCACGGTGCACGTGGGAGTGCATGACCAGTGGATACCCGTTGTGGCCATGGTGGATTCAGGGGCCACTGGCATGTTTATGGACCACAACGAGGCATGCAGGCTAGGGCTAGTGCTTCTTCCCAAAGCAGTACCCGAAGACGTCTATGCGGTAGACGGAAGGCGATTGGTGACGGGGCCCATCGGACAGCACACGGGGGTCCTTCCGATGAGATATGGGAGGAACCATTTGGAACAAATCGATTTTAACATCATCCGAGCGCCCCAATATGGCGTCATATTGGGATTGCCGTGGCTACAGAAACACAACCCCTTTGTGGATTGGCCAACACATTGCATCGAAATGACGTCACCGTATTGCATCCTGCATTGTGGAATAAGAACGGAATCCCTTGACGCAGATGAGAGCGGGAGTCAGACGGTGGCTACAGCGGCAGAAAAAGATGTGGCTCTCCCCCAGGCTTATCACAGTTTTGAGGATGTATTTGATGAGGTGAAGGCGGAAGTGCTACCACCACATAGACAGTTTGACTGCCAGATCGACCTGGTGCCAGGGGCCAGCGTTCCCAGCGGCAGGCTGTATGCCCTGACGGAGCCTGAAAACGTGCATCTCCGGGGGTACCTGGATAAACTCCTCAAGCTAGGATTCATCCGCCCGTCCAAGTCTCCGGCCGCCTCGCCACTCTTCTTCATCCCGAAGGCTAATGGGGAGCTGAGAGCCTGTGTGGACTTTAGGGCATTGAATGCGATAACCATAAAAAATCGGTACCCCTTGCCTCTCATCAGTGTACTTCTGGAACAGGTCAAGAAAGCTCGTATCTACACCAAGTTGGATTTGAAAGGGGCATACCATCTGGTGCGCATGAGGGACGGAGACGAGTGGAAGACCGCCTTTAAGACCAGGTTCGGCCTTTTTGAGTACCTCGTCATGCCGTTCGGTCTGTGCAACGCCCCGGCAGCCTTTCAGTACTTTTTGAATGAGGTATTCAGAGAGGAGTTGGATATCTACGTGGTCGTATATATCGACGACATCCTCATCTATTCGTCCAGTGTGGAGGAGCACGTACACCACGTCAAAGCTGTGCTCCAAAAGCTGAGGGAAAACATGCTGTTTTGTAAACTCAGCAAGTGTGACTTCCACGTCACATCCGTGGAATTCCTCGGAGTGATGCTGAGTCCAGAGGGACAGGAGATGGCAGAACGAAAGATCAAGGCGGTGAAAGAATGGCCGGTGCCCCAAAGCGTGAAGGACGTCCAAAGTTTCATTGGCTTCGCCAACTTTTACAGGCGGTTTATAGATGGATTTTCAGGAGTGGTGGCCCCAATCACACAGCTACTGAGGAAGTCCAAGGAGTTTGTCTGGTCCCCTGAAGCGAACAAAGCCTTTGAGGCCCTGAAAAGCGCCTTTGGTAAGGCGCCGGTGTTGGCTCACCCCGAGCCGGATCTCCCCTACGTGGTGGAAGCGGACGCGTCGGATGTGGCGCTGGGGGCTATCTTGTCCCAACGCAACCACGACACAGGGGTGCTTCATCCCGTTGCGTACATGGCCCGCAAACTCAACGACGCCGAACGCAACTACCATATTGCGGAGAAGGAGCTTCTCGCAATCAAGGACGCCTTCACCGAATGGAGGCATTGGTTGATGGGGGCAAGACATGTGGTATCGGTGTACACGGACCATCGGAACCTACAGTTCATGACGGCCACTAGACACCTTTCTCCCAGGCAGCTGCGGTGGATGATCTTCTTTGCGGGGTTCAACTTCCGCATCACATATCGGCCGGGGACGGAAAACCGGAAGGCGGACGCCCTGTCCCGTCAATCTGCAGTTAAGGAACCATTGCCTGCAACCGAGCGTTCCATCATTTCCCCGAGGATGGTATTGGGGGTTATCCAACCGGATACTTTCCTGAGGGGAATAAAGAGAGGGATCAGGTCATTCGCATGGCGGAGGTGGCTCCTCAGTCACAGAGAATGGCAGCTGAAGGACGGGATACCCCTGAAGGGCAGGTGCCTATTGATACCCACGCCTAGGCTAAGGAAACAAGCATTCATCTGGTGCCATGACTCTCCATGCGCAGGTCATTTGGGCTTTGAAAAAACGGTGGCTAGCATGGGACGGCATTTCTGGTGGCCAACCATGAGAGTGGATGTCAGGAGGTGGGGACAGGAGTGTCCTACGTGTGCTACCATGAAGGCCGACCATGGCCGAACCCAAGGGCTCTTACATCCACTTCCGACCCCGGATAGACCATGGGATAGCATATCACTGGACTTCGTGGTGGGCCTACCGGTAGACCAGGGGATGACGGCAATACTGGTGGTGGTGGATTACTTGACGAAAATGGGGCACTTCATCCCCTGCAAGAGAGTCCCTACGGCCGGGGAATTGGCGTCACTACTCCTAAAGAATGTGGTACGACTGCATGGATTACCTGGGGTGATCGTGTCGGACCGGGGGTCGCAGTTTACTGCGCAATTCTGGAAGACTTGGTGCACTGCGCTGCATGTTAAGACCGCCCTGTCCACCAGCTACCACCCTCAAACGGACGGCCAAACCGAGCGCCTGAACCAAACGCTCAAACAGTATCTGCGATGTTTTGTGGACCAGGGCAGGGAAGAATGGGTCGACTTGCTATGGGTTGCAGAGATAGCCTATAACAACGCCACTCACAGCTCCACACAGTCATCTCCGTTCTATAGCAACTATGGCCAACATCCCAGGTTCTTGCCATTTCTACATCCGTTCAGAGAGGACAGGATTCCCGCCACAGCGGACAGGGTGGCACACATAAAAGACACGTTGATGCGCTCAAGGGCTGTCCTAATAGAGGCCAAGAGAAGATACAAGGCTGCGGCAGATAGGAAGAGAAGGCCCGGGCCACTGTACCGCACTGGAGACTACGTCTGGATATCCACAAGAAACATGAGGTTTCGAAAGAACAGTGTGTTCCATCCCAAGTACATGGGCCCCTATCGAATTACCAAGTGTATGGGTCCCGTGAACGTGAAGGTGTGCTTGCCCCAGTCATTGCGGATACACCCTGTCTTTCATGTATCATTGCTCAAACCAGCACCCTCCAAGCCGTCTGGGACACCTAGGCCGGTATGCGTGGAGTCGGAGGTGGAGTATGAAGTGTCGGGCATACGGGCGTCCAAATGGCGCAGGGGGAAGCTGTGGTACCTGGTTGCGTGGAAAGGCTATGGCCCGGAGGAGCATTCATGGGAACCGGCTGAAGGGGTTCATGCTCCGCGCTTGGTCTCCTTGTTCCATCGGCGTTTTCCTGCCAGCGCTGGACCCGTGGGGAGCCGCTGAGACGGAGGATGTACTGTCAAGAATTCCTGTCATACAAGGGAAACACGCCCTTATGTAAACAGGAGAGCTGTTACATAACTCAAGGGAAACACGCCCTTATGTAAACAGGAGAGCTGTTACATAACTCAAGGGAAACACGCCCTTATGTAAACAGGAGAGCTGTTACATAACTCAAGGGAAACACGCCCTTATGTAAACAGGAGAGCTGTTACATAACTCAAGGAAAACACGCCCTATAAAGGGAGGAACCGGGAGGTACAAGGCTGTCGGATATTGTGTTTACACCGACGTACCTGCTTCGTGAAGAGCAGTGTTCCGGAGTGGTGCTCCAGTAAGGCAAGAACGGAGGTAGGTCGAGTCGTTACTCCCTGGGCCGTGTCTTGCCCCATCGTCACCTGTGAAGGACCCGGAAGCTCTACCGGTCAACCATTGAGCTTCGCTTTTTGACTCGGCTGAGTCCAAGCGCAGTGGCGCTTTTGCTGGTTGGAGTCGTAACTCCCAGCCCGACCAGAGACACAGGGACTGCCAGCTGTAACGCACACCAGGAGGTGTTTGCCGCGTTACAGACTCGGAAGTCCACAGGATCGATCGAGCGGCTGCTCTCGGTTCAGTCTTCTGGCTTGTGATTGGGGTATCGGTGACGCATCACCAGGAGGTGACTCCACGTCCCGGTGCAGTCTGAGGAAGAGGTTGAGCGGCTGCTCCCTTCAGGTAGAGACCCCGGCTGGGTGTTTCCCTGACTCCTCGATTCTCCCCAACACTCTTCGTGCCCCTCACAGCCTACCGATTGGCATTGTCGGCCATTTCATTTCTGCCCTCTGTTGGCATACGCCGGGATCGGCGTATATGCAGAGGACGGTTAGGACCATCCGTGCTGTGGGCTGGTAACGTACTTAGCCTGGAGGATTCCAGTGACTATAACTTTTGTTTGTTCTTTGTATTTTATTTGCCTTCATTAAAAGAACTAACCCTTCACAAGTGGTTGCGTCCTCATTGTCGTGTCTGTTAAACGATCCTGAGACGTTCAGGGCGTTACACACGGGCAGAATTTACAAGGGATTATGTACAAGACAGGGCCACCTGGACCACTGTCAGGAATTAGCACTTTTAGATATTTAGCACATAAAATATATAAACTCACTGTAGCACAAAAATAATCTGTATAGCACACAACCAGTACTTACTGGTATCGGGGAAGTACCACCTGCGTAACCCTAACTACCTTAGGGGACTGTCACGCAGGGAGCTAGAACCTCACTAGCACCACCTGTACTAGGAGAAAGCAACAACCACCTACGTATCACACTACCTGTAGGGGTAATAGAACGTTACACATGATGCATCACATTCAGAGGTGTAGGGAAAGAAAACACATGATGCCTAAAAACATTCAGAGGTGTAAAGCAATGGCACATGATGCATCAAAACACATTCAGAGGTGCAAGGAAGGAACACACATGATGCATAAAACATTCAGAGGTGTAAAGCAATGGCACATGATGCATCAACACACATTCAGAGGTGCAAGTAGGAACAATTGCGCAAAACTCCTATGCCACCACCTGTGGCAGTCCCTGGGCCAACTGGCCTGGAAGGGGCTAGGACGCCCTGCGTTAGTCAAGCTGCGCCAGCTGCGCAATCTGAAACGAAAATGGTCCCCCACCTAAACGTGGCAGCTGCCCACTAAGTGCTGGGCAGCTGGAAAACGAACTTCAGGCACTCTGCGTGCCTCTGGAGCCCTCTCTGGGCTCTGACCATTAAAAGTATGCCCTCTAGAGCCTTCGTGGCTCTGCACAACGTTGGAGCCTCACTGGGCTCGGAGTAATGCTGCCCTCACGTTGGAGTCCCGCTTCGGGGACTCGTGAGCCTCGCAGGCTCTGGAAACAATGTGCCCCCTTGTTGGAGCCTCGGGGGCTCAATACACCAATGCGGCCCGCGTTGGAGCCTGTGGGGCTCTGAAACGAATACTTGCCCCCAGAAGCTGGAGCCACGTAGGCTCGGCACGCTACTGCGCCCCCGTTGGGGCGGACGGCACCTACGGCACGCGCACGGAGTCCCCCCAGCCCTGCTTCACTCACCAGGCCTTTGCTCTAGGGGGCTCCCGCGTAGATTCTGCTTTCTGGTCTTCGTAGCACTCCGGCGGGCAGCAGCGTCTCGCGGCCTCGCCTCAGTGCTGGCTGTAGTCTCCTCCGTCGTCACCGGAGCGCGGGGTAGGCTCCCGTCTGCTTCCGGGTTGAGGCCCCGCCCACGTCTCAGTCAGCGCTGCCTGACTTCCTGGGCTTCCCCCGGCCACGGCGATGATTCCTTCGCGGGGTGGGCACCCGCTAGTGATTACGCAAAGTGGGGTCACAACCAGTACGGCAAGGTCCCTGGCGGGGTGGGCACCCGCTAGGGATATGATTTCTTCAATAAAGCGGGGTAGGCTCCCGCTCGGGCACCACAATGCGGGGTGGGCACCCGCTCGACCCGGCACACGAGGGGGGGAATCCCTACGCCGGGGATTCCCTCGGTGACACCGGAGCGCGCTAGAAGCGCCAGGGCATGAAATAAAGCGCTCCTAGCGCTATATAGCAAATCAGAGCGCTCCCAGGCACTGCAAGCAAGAGTCCAGCAACCAGAAAAGTCTTCAAAAGGCAGGGGGGCAAAGACTGGGCCCAGAGCCAGCTCACAGGGCCCTCCAGCAGGGAGGCAGTCCCCGGTGGCGGTCTCTCCTGGCGCCCAGCAGCAGCAGGCCCCCCCTCAAGTGGATCCTGCAAGAGAGAACACCCATGTAAGGGGACACAGCCCCTTTTTATACAGTATAAGGCTTTGTCTAAGGTGCAGGGAAGGGGCGAACCAGTTCCAACAGGTTCCTGAGCACTTTGTTTTGCTCAGCCCCTCTCCCTATTCACTGGCAGGGCTAGGGTCATTAGACGCACCACAGGGGCCGGCGCCAGCATTGTGTGGGGGAAGCCCTGTCCTATTCAGGACCCAGGTACACTCCTCCCCAGCCATCAACATGCTAACTCCCCATTCACCACTGGGTGACTCCTCCTGACTCTGGGGAATTCCCTAGTCCGTCACCTGACCTCACCAGCCAATCGCCAGACAAGCCACACATTTCAGACTGCACACTGAAGTGCCCACTTCTAGAAGTGGCACTTCCACACTAGGTACATGCACGCCGCACACATCAACGCGCAGCATTCACTCACACGAGTCCGCACATACCAAACACGGGCCTGCACACCCCACGCATCAGGAACTACCGGGACACATACATTCCCCCATGCATTCCTATGGGAGGGCAGGCCAACCTCACAACACGCACGCACTTTACCCTGGGACACAGCGGTAAAGTGCGCCGAAGTCCATAAAATCACTAAACCAAGTCACCATATTAAGCAAAAAGTTTCGGGGTGAACCGGCCAGAAGGGCTAAGTCCAACACAACCCCCTTCCAGCCAAAACGCAGGGTAGACCAATCACCACCGTGATGGACTTCCCTGCTT
Source organism: Triturus cristatus (assembly GCF_964204655.1). Classification (NCBI taxonomy): domain Eukaryota; kingdom Metazoa; phylum Chordata; class Amphibia; order Caudata; family Salamandridae; genus Triturus; species Triturus cristatus. The sequence continues at coordinate 86,137,761 of NC_140583.1, forward strand.
GGGGCGATAGAACACGGACGCGGGCCCGCCACTGCCGGGACACCCTCCTGTTCTACGCCACGGTGAACCCATGGGGTTTCTTCTCAAACCACTCTCCGGACCAGCTGGGCTACCCCACTGGTACTCCCAAGCTGTCCGCGGCCAAGACCAGGCCCTAGGCCACCCAGGTGCCACTGGTCCTTGCCTAACCACAGAGTGGGGGGTAGTAACCCCTGGCACATAGCAGCCATTCTCCACTCTACCCCTCATCAGGGCAGTTCTAAACTGCCACTGATTCTCCAGCCTAGGGTCCGTACCCTCAGGCTGACCAAAAGTCACGGGTGAGGCTCTCCTCCCCCTACCTCTTCTTCTAGGGTTCCGTCCTCTCCTCCTCTGAGAGGCACCCTCGTAACATAACTCACCAACCAGCTCAGGACCCCTCCCTGAGAACTGGTTTCCCAACCTAGAGTTTAACCCCTCAGGCTGCTCCGGGGTCAGAGGTGGGCTCTCCCACCCTCTGCACCCCCTTCCAGAGTCCTGCTCCCTACCAACTGGGGCGGTCCCTCTGGAAGAAGAACCGGTCAGGACACTGTTTACAGTAGTCAGACCCTTCAGGTCAGGCTGCTCCTGAACCTGGCCTCCCAACCTCTGGTCTAAAACCTTCGGTGGAATAATTGCCTGGCACTTCAGGACTTCTGGGGACTTACACACCATCCCCCTGAGGCTGACACATGACCCATGTGTCGTGTGACTGTCTGTCTGGCGCAGATCTCCCGTCCCCTGTCCACCTGACAGTGCGCAAAGACCCCCCAGAACAGAAGTGGCGCCACCCGGGTCCCCCCAAGAAGATCTAGCCCAACTGGCTAGTCCCTGGTCCGCTGGTGCATCCACTGGGAAACTCATCCCCCAACCACTCCTTACGCTGGACTCCTGTACCCTCCCTACCGGAGCGGTACTGCCAGACTCTAGAACCACAGGAGCCCTGCTTACAGGCGCTCCAGGTCCTCTACTCACTAGGTGATCCTCCTCAAATGGGCTAACAGGACAGCCTAGGTCCCCAACTTGGTGTTCCCTCCTGAAACCACCCAAGTCCTGAGGCAGGGTTTCGTACGTCTGGGGACCCTCGGTCACCCACTTACTCCTGCTCCACTGAGCCAGGCCGTAAGGCCCTACACCCTCCTCGCTATCTTGGGACCTAGCTGGGCTACACGGAGCCTCTTCCACCACGCTGGGCTGGAAGGTACCTGAACCACTACTTGAGTCACTAGTTTGGGAAGAACTATCCCATTCCTCATCATAACTGGTGGCCTGTTCCCATCGGTCTGCTTCCGTTGCCAGCTCCCATGGATCAGTGTGCCCCCATGCTAACAGGTGTTGGCGCAACTCGGGATAAAAACTACCGGATAGCTGCTCTCTGATGAGCCGATCATACAGTTTTTCAAAATCCTCCTTCGTGCTAACCACTACCCAATCAAACAGTGCATCCTCGCATTCCTCCACAAACTTCTCCCAAGACTGGTGAGGCAGCTTCTTCCTGCTCCTGAATTTCAACCTACATTCCTCCTCCCGGGAACTAGGTACCAGACTGGGGGAACTGGGAATGGGATTCTCTGCACTGGTCTCTCTATTGCTGCCACCACTGGACTCAACCCTCCCTGGGGAGCCCAGAAAACTACCACTGCGCTCTGGGGACAACTTACCCTCCAGAGCTAATCTCTCCCTGGCGAAGGCCCTCTCAGCCTCCGCCATCCTCTCCTGCGCTAAGACCCTCTCGGTCTCCAGCTTTTTCTCTGCCATAGTCAGCTGCGCCATCCCCCAGGCATGCTCTAACCTGAGCTTCTCCATGGCCAGCTGATGCTCCCTCTCTTCCCTCCTATCTATCCACTCCTCTGGGGACAGGGAAAGGGATGGGGTGCTGCTCCTGACACTGGACCCAGCAAGGGACTCCCTATCTATGGGGTCTTCACTCTCTACTGGCGTCCCTGTCAGGTAACCTTCCTCCTCTTCAGATTCCTCAGGGCTCCCCTCAGACCCACCACCCTCTCGGCGTGCGGCCCGGGCCCTATCTTCCTCGCTGCGCTCTCGCTCCCACTCCTCCTTTTGCCAAAGGATCAGGTTGTCCCTCAGTTTGGACTGGGTATCTGACTCACCCACCTCTATGTCCCTCTCCTCACAGAACCCTACCAGCTCCAACCTACTGTACCTAAACAGACTACAGAAGTTAAAAGCAGGCTCCATTTTGGCGGACGTTCCTGAGAAGAGTTTAACACAAGGAACCTGGGGGTCGGAGCTACACAGGAGTACACAATTCACAAAAGGTTTCAGTGAGCTCTCTATCCTGGAGAACTCACACTCACTGTCTAGTGCCACACACACCATCCACACACAACCCTCCCCTCGGACTGGTAAGGCAGTTTCTACCACCCCTGATCCCTCAACCTGACCACCACGTGACACAGGTACCAACTCTGGGCGCAGGGCGGGGGACAAATGTACTGGACACAATTACACAATGATACCTTCAGGAGAAGAAATAAAGGAGCTTCAAAAACAATAATCCCTAAAATGTGATATATCCAATGCAGAGTTTTGTGGTGTAGCCAGTCGTTGCTGCGGTACAGCGCAAACGCAAGTCCAAATCCCACCGCTGATCACCAATGTTAGACCTGGCGATTTCTGGTTGGCTAAGGCTTGCGCCAAAGTCAGGCAGAAACCACCACTCTAGTCAGGGCAAGGAAGTTACACGCCAAAGATAACCCCTGCTCACCCCCTTGGTAGCTTGGCACGAGCAGTCAGGCTTATCTCTGAGGCGATGTGTAAAGCGTTTGCGGGCGCACCCAGCAACCACACCCAAGGCCCACCACAAAGGAAACTCCACACAAGGTATTCTATAAAAATAACCTTTGTATTATACACAACACATTAGATAAAAACACACACTTTACAATGTGCCAACAGGCACGGGCAGAATTTACAAGGGATTATGTACAAGACAGGGCCACCTGGACCACTGTCAGGAATTAGCACTTTTAGATATTTAGCACATAAAATATATAAACTCACTGTAGCACAAAAATAATCTGTATAGCACACAACCAGTACTTACTGGTATCGGGGAAGTACCACCTGCGTAACCCTAACTACCTTAGGGGACTGTCACGCAGGGAGCTAGAACCTCACTAGCACCACCTGTACTAGGAGAAAGCAACAACCACCTACGTATCACACTACCTGTCGGGGTAATAGAACGTTACACATGATGCATCACATTCAGAGGTGTAGGGAAAGAAAACACATGATGCCTAAAAACATTCAGAGGTGTAAAGCAATGGCACATGATGCATCAAAACACATTCAGAGGTGCAAGGAAGGAACACACATGATGCATAAAACATTCAGAGGTGTAAAGCAATGGCACATGATGCATCAACACACATTCAGAGGTGCAAGTAGGAACAATTGCGCAAAACTCCTATGCCACCACCTGTGGCAGTCCCTGGGCCAACTGGCCTGGAAGGGGCTAGGACGCCCTGCGTTAGTCAAGCTGCGCCAGCTGCGCAAGCTGAAATGAAAATGGTCCCCCACCTAAACGTGGCAGCTGCCCACTAAGTGCTGGGCAGCTGGAAAACGAACTTCAGGCACTCTGCGTGCCTCTGGAGCCCTCTCTGGGCTCTGACCATTAAAAGTATGCCCTCTAGAGCCTTCGTGGCTCTGCACAACGTTGGAGCCTCACTGGGCTCGGAGTAATGCTGCCCTCACGTTGGAGTCCCGCTTCGGGGACTCGTGAGCCTCGCAGGCTCTGGAAACAATGTGCCCCCTTGTTGGAGCCTCGGGGGCTCAATACACCAATGCGGCCCGCGTTGGAGCCTGTGGGGCTCTGAAACGAATACTTGCCCCCAGAAGCTGGAGCCACGTAGGCTCGGCACGCTACTGCGCCCCCGTTGGGGCCGATGGCACCTACGGCACGCGCACGGAGTCCCCCCAGCCCTGCTTCACTCACCGGGCCTTTGCTCTAGGGGGCTCCCGCGTAGATTCTGCTTTCTGGTCTTCGTAGCACTCCGGCGGGCAGCAGCGTCTCGCGGCCTCGCCTCAGTGCTGGCTGTAGTCTCCTCCGTCGTCACCGGAGCGCGGGGTAGGCTCCCGTCTGCTTCCGGGTTGAGGCCCGCCCACGTCTCAGTCAGCGCTGCCTGACTTCCTGGGCTTCCCCCGGCCGCGGCGATGATTCCTTCGCGGGGTGGGCACCCGCTAGTGATTACGCAAAGTGGGGTCACAACCAGTACGGCAAGGTCCCTGGCGGGGTGGGCAACCGCTAGGGATATGATTTCTTCAATAAAGCGGGGTAGGCTCCCGCTCGGGCACCACAATGCGGGGTGGGCACCCGCTCGACCCGGCACACGAGGGGGGGAATCCCTACGCCGGGGATTCCCTCGGTGACACCGGAGCGCGCTAGAAGCGCCAGGGCATGTAATAAAGCGCTCCTAGCGCTATATAGCAAATCAGAGCGATCCCAGGCGCTGCAAGCAAGAGTCCAGCAACCAGAAAAGTCTTCAAAAGGCAGGGGGGCAAAGACTGGGCCCAGAGCCAGCTCACAGGGCCCTCCAGCAGGGAGGCAGTCCCCGGTGGCGGTCTCTCCTGGCGCCCAGCAGCAGCAGGCCCCCCCTCAAGTGGATCCTGCAAGAGAGAACACCCATGTAAGGGGACACAGCCCCTTTTTATACAGTATAAGGCTTTGTCTAAGGTGCAGGGAAGGGGCGAACCAGTTCCAACAGGTTCCTGAGCACTTTGTTTTGCTCAGCCCCTCTCCCTATTCACTGGCAGGGCTAGGGTCATTAGACGCACCACAGGGGCCGGCGCCAGCATTGTGTGGGGGAAGCCCTGTCCTATTCAGGACCCAGGTACACTCCTCCCCAGCCATCAACATGCTAACTCCCCATTCACCACTGGGTGACTCCTCCTGACTCTGGGAAATTCCCTAGTCCTTCACCTGACCTGACCAGCCAATCGCCAGACAAGCCACACATTTCAGACTGCACACTGAAGTGCCCACTTCTAGAAGTGGCACTTCCACACTAGGTACATGCACGCCGCACACATCAACGCGCAGCATTCACTCACACGAGTCCGCACATACCAAACATGGGCCTGCACACCCCACGCATCAGGAACTACCGGGACACATTCATTCCCCCATGCATTCCTATGGGAGGGCAGGCCAACCTCACAACACGCACGCACTTTACCCTGGGACACAGCGGTAAAGTGCGCCGAAGTCCATAAAATCACTAAACCAAGTCACCATATTAAGCAAAAAGTTTCGGGGTGAACCGGCCAGAAGGGCCAAGTCCAACACAACCCCCTTCCAGCCAAAACGCAGGGTAGACTAATCACCACCGTGATGGACTTCCCTGCTTGGGGCGATAGAACACGGACGCGGGCCCGCCACTGCTGGGACACCCTCCTGTTCTACGCCACGGTGAACCCATGGGGTTTCTTCTCAAACCACTCTCCGGACCAGCTGGGCTACCCCACTGGTACTCCCAAGCTGTCCGCGGCCAAGACCAGGCCCTAGGCCACCCAGGTGCCACTGGTCCTTGCCTAACCACAGAGTGGGGGGTAGTAACCCCTGGCACATAGCAGCAATTCTCCACTCTACCCCTCATCAGGGCAGTTCTAAACTGCCACTGATTCTCCAGCCTAGGGTCCGTACCCTCAGGCTGACCAAAAGTCACAGGTGAGGCTCTACTCCCCCTACCTCTTCTTCTAGGGTTCCGTCCTCTCCTCCTCTGAGAGGCACCCTCGTAACATAACTCACCAACCAGCTCAGGACCCCTCCCTGAGAACTGGTTTCCCAACCTAGGGTTTAACCCCTCAGGCTGCTCCGGGGTCAGAGGTGGGCTCTCCCACCCTCTGCACCCCCTTCCAGAGTCCTGCTCCCTACCAACTGGGGCGGTCCCTCTGGAAGAAGAACCGGTCAGGACACTGTTTACAGTAGTCAGACCCTTCAGGTCAGGCTGCTCCTGAACCTGGCCTCCCAACCTCTGGTCTAAAACCTTCGGTGGAATAATTGCCTGGCACTTCAGGACTTCTGGGGACTTACACACCATCCCCCTGAGGCTGACACATGACCCATGTGTCGTGTGACTGTCTGTCTGGCGCAGATCTCCCGTCCCCTGTCCACCTGACAGTGCGCAAAGACCCCCCAGAACAGAAGTGGCGCCACCCGGGTCCCCCCAAGAAGATCTAGCCCAACTGGCTAGTCCCTGGTCCGCTGGTGCATCCACTGGGAAACTCATCCCCCAACCACTCCTTACGCTGGACTCCTGTACCCTCCCTACCGGAGCGGTACTGCCAGACTCTAGAACCACAGGAGCCCTGCTTACAGGCGCTCCAGATCCTCTACTCACTAGGTGATCCTCCTCAAATGGGCTAACAGGACAGCCTAGGTCCCCAACTTGGTGTTCCCTCCTGAAACCACCCAAGTCCTGAGGCAGGGTTTCGTACGTCTGGGGACCCTCGGTCACCCACTTACTCCTGCTCCACTGAGCCAGGCCGTAAGGCCCTACACCCTCCTCGCTATCTTGGGACCTAGCTGGGCTACACGGAGCCTCTTCCACCACGCTGGGCTGGAAGGTACCTGAACCACTACTTGAGTCACTAGTGTGGGAAGAACTATCCCATTCCTCATCATAACTGGTGGCCTGTTCCCATCGGTCTGCTTCCGTTGCCAGCTCCCATGGATCAGTGTGCCCCCATGCTAACAGGTGTTGGCGCAACTCGGGATAAAAACTACCGGATAGCTGCTCTCTGATGAGCCGATCATACAGTTTTTCAAAATCCTCCTTCGTGCTAACCACTACCCAATCAAACAGTGCATCCTCGCATTCCTCCACAAACTTCTCCCAAGACTGGTGAGGCAGCTTCTTCCTGCTCCTGAATTTCAACCTACATTCCTCCTCCCGGGAACTAGGTACCAGACCGGGGGAACTGGGAATGGGATTCTCTGCACTGGTCTCTCTATTGCTGCCACCACTGGACTCAACCCTCCCTGGGGAGCCCAGAAAACTACCACTGCGCTCTGGGGACAACTTACCCTCCAAAGCTAATCTCTCCCTGGCGAAGGCCCTCTCAGCCTCCGCCATCCTCTCCTGCGCTAAGACCCTCTCGGTCTTCAGCTTTTTCTCTGCCATAGTCAGCTGCGCCATCCCCCAGGCATGCTCTAACCTGAGCTTCTCCATGGCCAGCTGATGCTCCCTCTCTTCCCTCCTATCTATCCACTCCTCTGGGGACAGGGAAAGGGATGGGGTGCTGCTCCTGACACTGCACCCAGCAAGGGACTCCCTATCTATGGGGTCTTCACTCTCTACTGGCGTCCCTGTCAGGTAACCTTCCTCCTCTTCAGATTCCTCAGGGCTCCCCTCAGACCCACCACCCTCTCGGCGTGCGGCCCGGGCCCTATCTTCCTCGCTGCGCTCTCGCTCCCACTCCTCCTTTTGCCAAAGGATAAGGTTGTCCCTCAGTTTGGACTGGGTATCTGACTCACCCACCTCTATGTCCCTCTACTCACAGAAGCCTACCAGCTCCAACCTACTGTACCTAAACAGACTACAGAAGTTAAAAGCAGGCTCCATTTTGGCGGACGTTCCTGAGAAGAGTTTAACACAAGGAACCTGGGGGTCGGAGCTACACAGGAGTACACAATTCACAAAAGGTTTCAGTGAGCTCTCTATCCTGGAGAACTCACACTCACTGTCTAGTGCCACACACACCATCCACACACAACCCTCCCCTCGGACTGGTAAGGCAGTTTCTACCACCCCTGATCCCTCAACCTGACCACCACGTGACACAGGTACCAACTCTGGGCGCAGGGCGGGGGACAAATGTACTGGACACAATTACACAATGATACCTTCAGGAGAAGAAATAAAGGAGCTTCAAAAACAATAATCCCTAAAATGTGATATATCTAATGCAGAGTTTTGTGGTGTAGCCAGTCGTTGCTGCGGTACAGCGCAAACGCAAGTCCAAATCCCACCGCTGATCACCAATGTTAGACCTGGCGATTTCTGGTTGGCTAAGGCTTGCGCCAAAGTCAGGCAGAAACCACCACTCTAGTCAGGGCAAGGAAGTTACACGCCAAAGATAACCCCTGCTCACCCCCTTGGTAGCTTGGCACGAGCAGTCAGGCTTATCTCTGAGGCGATGTGTAAAGCGTTTGCGCGCGCACCCAGCAACCACACCCAAGGCCCACCACAAAGGAAACTCCACACAAGGTATTCTATAAAAATAACCTTTGTATTATACACAACACATTAGATAAAAACACACACTTTACAATGTGCCAACAGGCACGGGCAGAATTTACAAGGGATTATGTACAAGACAGGGCCACCTGGACCACTGTCAGGAATTAGCACTTTTAGATATTTAGCACATAAAATATATAAACTCACTGTAGCACAAAAATAATCTGTATAGCACACAACCAGTACTTACTGGTATCGGGGAAGTACCACCTGCGTAACCCTAACTACCTTAGGGGACTGTCACGCAGGGAACTAGAACCTCACTAGCACCACCTGTACTAGGAGAAAGCAACAACCACCTACGTATCACACTACCTGTAGGGGTAATAGAACGTTACACATGATGCATCACATTCCTATGATGCCTAAAAACATTCAGAGGTGTAAAGCAATGGCACATGATGCATCAAAACACATTCAGAGGTGCAAGGAAGGAACACACATGATGCATAAAACATTCAGAGGTGTAAAGCAATGGCACATGATGCATCAACACACATTCAGAGGTGCAAGTAGGAACAATTGCGCAAAACTCCTATGCCACCACCTGTGGCAGTCCCTGGGCCAACTGGCCTGGAAGGGGCTAGGACGCCCTGCGTTAGTCAAGCTGCGCCAGCTGCGCAAGTTGAAACGAAAATGGTCCCCCACCTAAACGTGGCAGCTGCCCACTAAGTGCTGGGCAGCTGGAAAACGAACTTCAGGCACTCTGCGTGCCTCTGGAGCCCTCTCTGGGCTCTGACCATTAAAAGTATGCCCTCTAGAGCCTTCGTGGCTCTGCACAACGTTGGAGCCTCACTGGGCTCGGAGTAATGCTGCCCTCACGTTGGAGTCCCGCTTCGGGGACTCGTGAGCCTCGCAGGCTCTGGAAACAATGTGCCCCCTTGTTGGAGCCTCGGGGGCTCAATACACCAATGCGGCCCGCGTTGGAGCCTGTGGGGCTCTGAAACGAATACTTGCCCCCAGAAGCTGGAGCCACGTAGGCTCGGCACGCTACTGCGCCCCCGTTGGGGCGGACGGCACCTACGGCACGCGCACGGAGTCCCCCCAGCCCTGCTTCACTCACCGGGCCTTTGCTCTGGGGGGCTCCCGCGTAGATTCTGCTTTCTGGTCTTCGTAGCACTCCGGCGGGCAGCAGCGTCTCGCGGCCTCGCCTCAGTGCTGGCTGTAGTCTCCTCCGTCGTCACCGGAGCGCGGGGTAGGCTCCCGTCTGCTTCCGGGTTGAGGCCCCGCCCACGTCTCAGTCAGCGCTGCCTGACTTCCTGGGCTTCCCCCGGCCGCGGCGATGATTCCTTCGCGGGGTGGGCACCCGCTAGTGATTACGCAAAGTGGGGTCACAACCAGTACGGCAAGGTCCCTGGCGGGGTGGGCACCCGCTAGGGATATGATTTCTTCAATAAAGCGGGGTAGGCTCCTGCTCGGGCACCACAATGCGGGGTGGGCACCCGCTCGACCCGGCACACGAGGGGGGGAATCCCTACGCCGGGGATTCCCTCGGTGACACCGGAGCGCGCTAGAAGCGCCAGGGCATGAAATAAAGCGCTCCTAGCGCTATATAGCAAATCAGAGCGCTCCCAGGCGCTGCAAGCAAGAGTCCAGCAACCAGAAAAGTCTTCAAAAGGCAGGGGGGCAAAGACTGGGCCCAGAGCCAGCTCACAGGGCCCTCCAGCAGGGAGGCAGTCCCCGGTGGCGGTCTCTCCTGGCGCCCAGCAGCAGCAGGCCCCCCCTCAAGTGGATCCTGCAAGAGAGAACACCCATGTAAGGGGACACAGCCCCTTTTTATACAGTATAAGGCTTTGTCTAAGGTGCAGGGAAGGGGCGAACCAGTTCCAACAGGTTCCTGAGCACTTTGTTTTGCTCAGCCCCTCTCCCTATTCACTGGCAGGGCTAGGGTCATTAGACGCACCACAGGGGCCGGCGCCAGCATTGTGTGGGGGAAGCCCTGTCCTATTCAGGACCCAGGTACACTCCTCCCCAGCCATCAACATGCTAACTCCCCATTCACCACTGGGTGACTCCTCCTGACTCTGGGGAATTCCCTCGTCCGTCACCTGACCTCACCAGCCAATCGCCAGACAAGCCACACATTTCAGACTGCACACTGAAGTGCCCACTTCTAGAAGTGGCACTTCCACACTAGGTACATGCACGCCGCACACATCAACGCGCAGCATTCACTCACACGAGTCCGCACATACCAAACACGGGCCTGCACACCCCACGCATCAGGAACTACCGGGACACATACATTCCCCTATGCATTCCTATGGGAGGGCAGGCCAACCTCACAACATGCACGCACTTTACCCTGGGACACAGCGGTAAAGTGCGCCGAAGTCCATAAAATCACTAAACCAAGTCACCATATTAAGCAAAAAGTTTCGGGGTGAACCGGCCAGAAGGGCCAAGTCCAACAGTCCTGTACTATTTGCTTGTTTAATTAACTGAGCTTCCTGTCTTTCTGCCACTTTTACTTGCGCCCACATAGCCTTTTCCTTTAATTTACGCTGCTTGGCCTCAATTTCATCACGAAAATATTTTGCATGTCTTAGTACTTCATCTATTTTCTTATTTTCCCAACCCACTGTATGCTGTTTAATCATCTCACTAATTTCAGGATGTAGACCATATACAAATCTGTATACAAAATGACTTAAATCCTTCTCACTCAAATTTTCATCACCACTAATGTTAAATGGTAGAGGCAGTTTCAATCGATAACCTTTCAAGTATTTGCCCGGCGGTAATCGCCTCTCATACCACTCGATAATTTACCAATGAAAGAGGCAGGCGCCGGAGACTGGAAGGCAGGAAACAAAGTTTTATTCCGTCGGAGCAGAACACATCAGATCAGACAGCAAGGTATCGTCACGAGGTGCTCTAACTGCATCTCTAAGACCTGGTCTCTTATACACAGGTTTATTGCTTTATTACATATGGTACATTCTTGTTGAGGCTTTGATGTTCGGAAAGACATTCCCTGGAACCCCCACTTCAAGCTCGTTCCCACACATATCTACAGTAGAAGTCCCCACCCCACCCACAGTAGGAGATGGCTATCACGCAGCTGGATATTCCGCCAATTCCCGGGGGTGTGTGCAACCGGCCGGGTCTCAGGGGGTAGGGGCTTTGATCCACCGTAATCCCTTTGATGTGGGTTGTTTCCCTTACAGTAGGAGCAATAAACTGCATCCGCAGGGCTAGGTGATGGCCTGGGATCGGTTCGGACAATGGGGCGCAGAGGAAGGGGGTTTATCAAAGAGGGGCATGACCATGTATGGGATGTCGGTCAGGTGTGGGATGTGGTTCCATGGCAGGGTCGCGCTGAATGAGAGGGTTTATGGCCTGTGTATGAGAGAGCGGGGGCGGCCGGCGCGCGGGGGGAGGCTCGCAGCGCCAGGGGAAAGCGCTGGCGATCGAGAATGAGCGGGGAGAGAGTGGGGTGCCTAAAATGGCGGCCGTGCATTCGCTGTGCGTGGCGCTGGGGAGAGGCAAGATGGCGCAGATAATGTTCAGTTTGCAAGCTAAATTTCCACAGTCCTCCCTTTTAACATATCTCGCCAGCTTGCCTAGTTCGGATCTATCCCCATAATACTCCGAACTTCCACCTCATACAGAGCTTTCATTCGCTCTGTTTCAAAGTCCAAAGTCTTAGGGCAGATGCAGTTCATAAAAAGCGAACATAAAGGTGGCAGACACTGAATCCCCAAGCAACATCCACATAGTATCACAATTGGTATGAGGATAAATGAAAACAGCCTCCATCCCCAACTTTTAATAGTGTCCCAAAACCAACTCCCCAGTGACCATTCTCCTTGCTCTTGATGGACCTCTGTGGACAGTCTGTGGAGGTGTTCAATTGCTTTGTAGACTGAGGGTGAGTTATCCGGTACGTAGGTACAACAGCTGGACCCAATGATGCGGCATGCTCCTCCACGATCAGCCAGAACCACATCTAGAACGAGGCGGTTCTGAAGGGCCACTAAGCGGACGGCCTGGAGCTCGGCGGTGTAGTTGGCGAGGGCGCCAGCCGTAATGTTCATCGCCGTTTCGACTGCCTGGGTTAAGTGGCGGATGGCATGGCTGTTTGCCATTGGACCCCAGAGTGGAACGAGGCCTTTCACTGCGTCCATGAACTGTGCTCCGGCGGAGTCGGCTTGCACAATGTCTTTGGCCCGCTTCTGTCGGTGATGGTTTGCTGGAGCCACATATGTCGGAGGAAGGACAAAGGCGATGTAGCAGGTGCCTCCCCAACCTTTCGGAAGCCAGGTGTAGGCCTTAGTACCACAGACGAAGTACATATTCGGGGAGGCAACAAAGGAGGGTGGGTCAACTGAGTCCAATGTTCGGGTGATGAGGCAGGAGCTGTGGCCCACCAGCTGTGCCCCCAGGCCTTCGAGGCACACAAATCCAGTGATGTTGATGACGGACAGGGCCACTGTTAGGGTGGCGGCCGTCCGTTTCCGGAGGTAAGAGAAGGTGGGTCTGGCTGGGTTGTTGAACACTTGCATTTCAACTCGTTCTTTGGCAGGGATGTCCATGTGAAAGGAAGTGTTCGATCTCAGAGGGCAGAAGAGGGCAGAAGTTCTTCCAGTTTTGTTCAGCCAGAACCCATGGTAGAAGTGTGACATGGTTCTGCCGGAAGTGGCATTGTCCTTGTAGCTTTCTTGCAGGAGGATTAGCCAGTCGAGGCAGGAACCATGGACAGAAAAAGGTGAAGGGATGAAAGGGATAGAGTGTCCAGTGGCATGTGGTAGCAATCCACAGATCCAGCAATTAGTGGCGTTGGCAGCAAGATTGTGTTGGTGGAGCAACTGCACAAAAGAGTTATTCCAGAACTCCTTACGCCTTTCTCGGAGTTGGGGTGAAAGTGAGATCAGATGGTGTTCTTTCGTGGTGGTAGGTTGAACGGTGGTCAGCAATATCTTATGAGCGTGTGTGCCCTCCTCCATGATCCAGAAGGTGACCACGAGAAGAAGGCAAAAGAGAAGGGTAATGAAAAGTGCAATAGTCTTTAAGCTGTGCATTCGGTCAGTCTTTGGGTTTTTGTAGTGGATCTTCGGACGTCCGGTTGCTTCCATCATCTTCATGTCGGGCGCTTCCATCACCTTCAAGAGACTCGGTAGCGGGCAGAACCACAGACTTCACTTAGTTTCTCTCCTGGTGGCCTTTGAGGTGACTAGGCTACCGCTCTGAGATTTCCACTTAGCCTGTGGTCTGCTTAGCCGAAGTTCTCTCCTTTCGTCGCAAGTTATACCCTTCCTTGGATGGCACGGTGGGATCAGGATATCTTACTAACTCGAGTGTCTCCGTATCTGGGCAGCGGCTCAGGGATGGTCGGTCTTTGTCCAGAAGTTCTTCTTGGGCGGTGATGTTGTCCGTGGTTGTCAGGGTCGGTGATACCTTCTTGCAGTGGTGTGCATGCAGCCAATTGCGTTTCCCCTCCACTCGAAGAGCTGTTCGGGTGGTGATCAGGACTTGCAGGGGGCCCGTCCACCGGGGCTCCAGACTCTTGGTGCGCTGGAAGTTACGCACTAAGACGAAGTCACCGGGTTGGATGTCGTGTCCGGGGCCCCTGGAAACATCGGGAATGGCGTGCAGCACCTGCTGATGGATAACAGACAACGTTTTAGTTAGATTGTACAGATAATCAGACATGAGGACGTCCGGGACGTTGTGGATGGATGTTGGTTTTGGTGCAGTCCAAAGGTTCATGGGCCGCCCGAAGACGACCTCGTAGGGGGTTAAGTGGTGTTTGGTGGGGGTGGAACGCATTGATAGCAATGCTAGTGGGAGAGCGTCTGGCCATCTTAGTCCTGTGGTGGCGACTATTTTTGCTATCTTAAGCTTCAATGTGGCATTGTGTCGCTCAACCAGGCCTGCAGATTGGGGATGGAAGACCGCATGGAATTTCTGTTTTACACCCAACCCTTTTAAGATGAGTTGGATAACTTCGGCTACGAAGTGGGGGCCGTTGTCGCTCCACAAAATTCGACAAAGGCCGTATCGGGGGAAGAATTCCTTCAGTAGTACTTTTGCAGTAGTCATAGCGGTGTTGTCGTGGGTTGGATAGGCTTCCACCCACTTGCTGAAGGCACATACAACAACAAGTACGTACTTCAAACCCTGGCACCTTTCTAACTGGACATAGTCCATTTGTAGGACTTCAAAAGGGTGATTGGGGACCCCAAACCCTCCCCGGGGTACAGCAGTTCCTTTCCCAGGGTTGTGTTGGAGGCATACTAGGCATTGTTGGACCAGACGTTTGGCTGAGTCTGGGATCTTGTCGTTGTGCCAGACTTTGGAGACGAGTTCGATCATGGGGGCAGACCCTATGTGTGTGGGGGAGTGTGCCATGGTCAGCATGGGGATCAAGTATGAGTCTGGTAGCAACCATTTGTTCAAGTCTTTAGTTCGCCAGCAACCGTCATCGTCCTTCAATCCCACCCGGGCCCATTCAGCTAATTCGTGAGGTGTGCTGGCTAGTTGGATATCCCTAATCGTTTCCCTAGCATCCTTCCATCTCTCAGTTTGTGACCTGGTCACGTACATACGGGTCGTGGACCTATTCTCGGCTGTGGTTCGGGCAGTAATGTCAGCTAGTGCATTTCCCTGTCCTATAATGTCTGTCACCTTCTTGTGTGCCTGGCATTTGATCACGGCCAGCCGTGTGGGTAGGAGGACTGCTTCGGTCAGGGCAGAGACTAGATCTCCATGCAGGATGGGTGTGCCATGAGAGGTCAGGAATCCCCTCTCTTTCCATAAGAGCCCAAAGTGGTGAACTACCCCGAAGGCATACTGACTGTCTGTGTAAATGTTTGCGGTTGTCCCTGCTGCCAGAATGCATGCTCGTGTGAGAGCTATTAGTTCCGCCGCCTGTGCGGATCGCTGTGTGATGCGGGCTGTCTCAACAACAGTTCGGGCCGTGGTGACTGCATAGGCAGCTGAGGTGGTGCCATCGGGGAGCTTGATACATGAGCCATCCACCCACAGTTCTCCGTCAGGGTTCGGGAAGGCAGTATCTCGGAGGTCAACCCTACTCTTGGTCTGTTCGTCAGTGAGGGTCACGCAGTCATGTATAGGGGACGCATTGGGGTCAGCGTCAGGGAGAGGTAGTAGAGTAGCTGGATTCAGAGTGGTGCATCGTTTCAATGTGATGTGGGGTGCAAGCAGAGTCAGTTTGTAACCGGTCAATCGTGCGCTAGTCAGATGTTGAGTCTTGGTTTGGTTCAGGAGGGTGTTAACCGCATGGGGTACCAATACTGTGAGGGGGTTTGAGAGCACAATCCCCTCGCTTTGCCGGATAGAGACAGCGGCGGCGGCCACTGCTCGAAGGCAGGCGGGCAAAGCTCTGGCTACGGGGTCAAGAGTGGCAGAGAAGTAGGCACAAGGGCGTTGTTTAGGGCCTATGGACTGGGTTAGGACAGACAACGCACACCCCTCCCTTTCGTGGGTGTAGAGGGAAAAAGGTTTAGTGTAGTCTGGGGTTCCTAGGACTGGGGCTGAGCAGAGGGCGTCTCGTAATTCTTTGAAGGAGGATTGACATTCGGGTGTCCAAGGGAGGGGGAAGGGGACATCTTTAGCCAGCAGGGAAAGCAGGGGTTTTACGATAAGAATGAAGTTTGGCAACCATTGTCGACAAAAGGAGGTGAGGCCTACTAGGGACCGTACTTGCTTCTGAGTTTTGGGAACAGGGGTTTCTAGGATGGTCTGAATTCGGTCAGGGGTAAGTTTTCTCCCGTCTTTGGATAGTAGGTGGCCTAAATATGTTACTTGGGGTTGGCAGAATTGTAATTTCTTCCTGGAGACCTTGTGACCATTCTCCGCGAGGAAGCGGAGAAGGTGAATGGTGGCTGTGACTGCAAGGGGAGTGGTGTCGGCCGCCAAAAGGATGTCATCGACGTACTGTATTAACACTACTCCATCGGGTAGTTGGACTGCATCTAGTTGTCTCTTGAGGGCTTGGCTATAAATGCTGGGACTCTCAGTGTAGCCTTGGGGTGCCCTACAGAATCTGTATGAACGGGCTTTTAGGGTGAAGCCGAAGAGGTAACGGCTGTCCGGGTGGATGGGGATGGAAAAGAATGCGTTCTTGAGATCAATAACGGTGAAGGTAGTGGCAGTGGACGGAATCAGGGTGAGGATGGTGGTGATGTCTGAGACCACGGGGTACTGAGGTATGACTATTTTGTTAACTTCTCGTAAGTCAACAATAAAGCGGTATGCTTTCTCATCTCCCTCGCCTTGCTTCTTAACAATGGGTAGGATAGGGCTGTTGCAAACATTACTGACTACTTCTTCTACCACTCCTGCATCAACTAGGGACTCGATGATTTCCACCAACGCCTTCTCGCCTTCAGGCGACATCCGATACTGTGGAAGCTTTGGGAGCACTGCGTCCGGTCGGACGGTTATGTGTACTGGGTCAATCACCATGCGCCCTACATCTGAGTCGGTTTTAGCCCATAGATGTGAAGGTAATGTGTCGAGTAGGGACAGGTCAGCATCAGTTATAGAGAGCATACGTCGTGTGGGACAGGGTCTGGACAGATCTGGGTTATCGTGCAAGATGACCCGAACTCCGTCTGGGGAGCATCTGATGGTAGCTCGAAAATGTTTTAATAAGTCAAGTCCCATAATAGCATCGGGGGTGTTGGAGGAGAGCAGAAAGGTCGTGTCAGTGACGTTATCGTCTAAGTCAAAGGAGATTGGTGCTGATAAGGGGTTAGTGGAGGGCGTTCCATCGAAGCCTATTGAGGTTACGTGTGAGCCAGACAAGGGTGCCCTAGGAATCAGTCGTTTAGATAACGCGCTACGTGTCGCCCCAGTATCTACCAGGAATGGAGATTTCGTGCCCAGGACCTTAGCGGTGACGTAAGGACCTTGCTGGTCAACACGGAGTTCGACTGGATCCCTCCCTTGCCCCTGGCGGTCCTATGCGAAGTCATGAGTGCTTACGTAGTCGGACTGCTGACACTGGTTTTGTCGGGGGCGATCAAAGGTGTTTGGTCTGCCTGGCCTGTCGTTGATTGCGTCGTTCGTGTGCCCTCGTCCCTGTCCTCTATTTCTGGGGTCATATGCTGTGTCTCTGGGATCCCTATTTTTGTTCAGTTCCAGAAGGACCGGGCACTGGGATTTCCAGTGTCCGAACCCTCTACAGAACGCACATTGGTTCCCATCTAAGTCTCTCCGTCCGTTGTAGGGTGCAGGTGTATGGTCTCTAGGGGGTAGCTTTCTAGGGGCGGTTGGTTGGTAATTCCCTTTCGGGGGTTCCCTTCCTATGGTCACCCCTTGCAACTGTGCTATCACTACCCTCTCCTTCAGTTCCTTTTTCTTCCTCTCTGACGCCCTATCGTTCTCGTTCTTCTGGTTTTCGTAATATTGGGCCATCTGGAGAATTGCTGCGGGTTTGGAGGCTGCCCAACTACTCTCGCTGGTCTGTAGCTTCTGGGAAACTTCTTGTGACAGACCCTTCACATAATTCTGGACAAAGAGGTGATGTCCGGTTGCAGTGGTCATGTCCTGGCCACTATAATCGGAAAACACAGTCTCGAACCGAGAGAAATATTCAGACACATCCTCCTGGGGTTTCTGGCGACAAGCCGTCACTATTGACCAATCTACCTTTCTTTCCGGGATTAGAGTCTTCAACTTAAGTACAATCTTGTCTGGGAGCTCTAATATGGCTTTCGGGGGTTTCTGTCCCGGTTCACGCTGTTTATCTATGGTATCGAGTTGTACCCAGGTATATCCGAACGGCTCAGCGTGGTCAACTTTCCGGATTTGCTTCCACACATCAGCCGGCAGACATAGCCCAAAGAACAAGTCGATATCTGCTAAAGTCATTATCGTAGAACCTAAGGCTGTACCCAGTTCAGTGTAGAAGGCAGTCGGGTTCTTTCTCAAGTCGGGTAGAGTTTTTCTAAAGGTCAAAATATCTTGTCGGTCCCATGGCTGGTAGACCCAATTATATCCTTCCCTTCGCATCTTGGTGGTTGATGTCGTCATGTGTTCCCTGACCTCGTGGGGGGACCCAGTAGGGGGCAGCCTCTTTGATGGGCATCATGGTATCAGCCCTTCCTTCTTGGGGCTTAGTCGCTATGGGGGTTTCTGCTTTGGTGGTCTGCCTGTGTTCTCTAAGGTGTCGATAGACCTCGAGTGTACGAGTGAAGAGGTTCGTTACATCGCCCTCTCCTTCTTCCCCAATGTCTACCTTCCTATATAGGGTCGCTAAGCCTTCGGGACCTTTATCGCGGTACCTATCCTCATATGCATTTAGGGCATGATAACAAAGTCGTACGACAAAGTGTCGTCTGCGGCTGTCTGCATACGAGTTATATACGTCTGTTATATACTCCTCACTTTCCTTACGCTCCACTAGAGTCTTTACTATTTTGTCGATTCCTGCTCGTTCATCCTTCGTTAGTCGATTCATTCTGGTGGAATCTTTCTTTCTCATCTCAGGGTCATCCAACGTTATTGCCGACGTTGTGTTCAGTACAGGAGGCTCGGCCGGCGCGGAGGCCGTGAGGACCGAGGCCCCTGTACTGCTTTCGTTCGTGTTTGGGGGTTGTGGGTGTTGCACTATTGATTGGGAGGGTGCGTATGGAGGGGGCATGTAAATGATCGGGGGACCTAATAGTAATTCATCATTCGTTCGCTGTTTAGAGGATAACTCAGGGTAGAGCAAAGAAGGGGTCCTAACAGCGTACTGGCCTGATGTTTCGGGCTCCTGTCTTAGTTTAGTTTCCCTTCTCTCCTTTATTTCTTCTTCTAACTTTCTAGCGGCAAGGTGAGCTGCTTTTCGTAATTCCTTTTCTGCTTTTACTTCTTCCCTCTTTTTCCGTTGCGTTGCTTCTTTGCGCCACATGCCGATGCTGTCAAGCATAGTAGGCGTCGTCTTATTGCTACGCAGAGCTATTTCTAGCACTTCTATCTTATGGTCGTCGAAGGATCCCATCAGTGGCCACTGACTCTCGGGGTCCTTCTTTGTATATTTATGCCATAGCTTGGTATAAGCTACGGCGACTAGTCCATATTTAGTGAACATGTCCTTATTAGGGGTGCCCTCCAGTGGAGCCGGATGGTTCACCTCTAATAAGCGGTCCGGGCAGAACCAACTACCAATCAGTGGGGAGAAGATAGGCATGACGGGTTTCAACGGGGACAAAAGTCAGCACTACCTATCTTTTCACTGCTTGCAAAGACTAGACAGAATATCTCTATTCCTCGTTATTTGTAAGCAGAGAATACCTCCAAAGAACCAATATCGAACAACTAGTGTTCGGACAATCAATCAATCAATCAATGGGGAGATAAAGATAGGCACGACGGGTTTCAACGGGGACAAAAGTCTGCGTTACCTACCCTTCACTATTTGCAAAGACTAGACAGAATATTTCTATTCTACGTTATTTGCCAACAGAGAATATCTCAAAGAGCACTATTCTTCAAAACAATCAATGTTCGGACAATCAATCAGTGGGGAGATAAAAATAGGCACGACGGGTTTCAACGGGGACAAAAGCCTGCGTTACCTACCCTTCACTATCTGCAAAGGGAGAGAGAGAGAGTATTTCTACTCCTCCCCGTTTGTAGACAGCGAATATCTCAAAGAGAACAATCAATGAGCACAATCAATGAGCAATACTAGTATTCCAAAGCTTCAAACAATCAATCAATTATTTCGCAATTTGTCGTGTATCACGACCTTACCCGGACCGCGTGGACAGTTTCTCGTCTTCCGCCTCCAGCGCCCGATCGTCCTCTACTCTCCGTATTTGCCGCGGCACTCCTGATGGTTCCCAGTCAGGACCGTAGATCACTCGAGAGAGGTCTGCTCGGAACCAGTGAAGTTCGGATGATCGGCTGCCAGACGAGGGTCTATTGGGCAGGAGCTCTCCCGATCGTTGCAGTCGTTCACTCTGTCGTCGGGACCTCTCCCACTGGATCCACGTGTCGCTGATGGGCCCCACGTTTGGGACGCAAATTGTTAAATGGTAGAGGCAGTTTCAATCGATAACCTTTCAAGTATTTGCCCGGCGGTAATCGCCTCTCATACCACTCGATAATTTACCAATGAAAGAGGCAGGCGCCGGAGACTGGAAGGCAGGAAACAAAGTTTTATTCCGTCGGAGCAGAACACATCAGATCAGACAGCAAGGTATCGTCACGAGGTGCTCTAACTGCATCTCTGAGACCTGGTCTCTTATACACAGGTTTATTGCTTTATTACATATGGTACATTCTTGTTGAGGCTTTGATGTTCGGAAAGACATTCCCTGGAACCCCCACTTCAAGCTCGTTCCCACACATATCTACAGTAGAAGTCCCCACCCCACCCACAGTAGGAGATGGCTATCACGCAGCTGGATATTCCGCCAATTCCCGGGGGTGTGTGCAACCGGCCGGGTCTCAGGGGGTAGGGGCTTTGATCCACCGTAATCCCTTTGATGTGGGGTGTTTCCCTTACAGTAGGAGCAATAAACTGCATCCGCAGGGCTAGGTGATGGCCTGGGATCGGTTCGGACAATGGGGCGCAGAGGAAGGGGATTTATCAAAGAGGGGCATGACCATGTATGGGATGTCAGTCAGGTGTGGGATGTGGTTCCATGGCAGGGTCGCGCTGAATGAGAGGGTTTATGGCCCGTGTATGAGAGAGCGGGGGCGGCCGGCGCGCGGGGGGATGCTCGCAGCGCCAGGGGAAAGCGCTGGCGATCGAGAATGAGCGGGGAGAGAGTGGGGTGCCTAAAATGGCGGCCGTGCATTCGCTGTGCGTGGCGCTGGGGAGAGGCAAGATGGCGCAGATAATGTTCAGTTTGCAAGCTAAATTTCCACACTAAACTGTTTAAAGGCAAGGATTAACCTCTCATAGTATGCGTGTACTGACTCCTTAGTTTCCTGATGAGTTCGGTCTATTTTCATCCAATCAGTCTCTTTAGGGGGTACCTTGTTTTTCAGGAAAACAATTACTTGTTCATATTTTTTCATAACTTCCGGGTCAGGGGCTTCTGTCTTTGGATCCCTAGGGTATTCCTGTGTAGGCCAGTTGATCATCAGCTTGCACTCCGTCCATAAATCTGCTGGTACTATTATATCAAATAGACTATTTAAATCAATCCACAAAACTTTTGATAATATTACAAACCTATCCACTTGCCTATACCACTCGACTGGCTTTTCGCGTAGTCGAGGGAAATCATTTGTAAATGACAAAATATCCTGCCTAGTCCAAGGAACATGTACATATCCTCCTCCTGGAATTTCTCTCATGGGACATTCTGTCACTACCTTTTCCTTTTCTCTTACGGGAAAAGCTGCAAATGTTTTATCTGAATCATCATCTCGTTTTCTAAACCATCTACTTTTCCATTCATCTACATCTCCCCATTTCCTCAACAAAATGATTATGTCTTTAATCTGAGTTATTCTTCCTGTGGTGTTCAGATTTTCAATATCTATTTCAGAAAAATCTACCCTGTAGGGTTTTTGTAAGGCTTTTACCCTTTCCATATCTATACACATTTCATTTGCCACTTCTTCTAGTCTTTCATGTAGACTCTTTGCTCTCGATGTTATGCTTTTACATAGAAATAGTAATTCTTCATCCTGATAGTTTTTCAGCTTTTCTGTGGGGATAGTCCCTACTATTAATTCTTCCAAAACCATCCTTAGCTTGGCCACATCTATAGATTGGGATTCTCTGTCTTTTCTCTGTAAGATCCTCAACCATTCGCTTAATTCTTCTGAAGTGGGACCTACTGGTTTCTCCTCATTACCTCGTTCTGGGTCTCTTGGAGTTTCTGATACAGAATCTGTAGTCATTATCAGTCTTTCCACTAAACCTGGATTTTCTGTCAAATTTTTAGGCGAACTCTGTTCTGATGTACTTACTGTTTGTCTCCATGGGTTCTCATCTGATTTTATCCTTGGCCTCTCTGTCTGTTTATTGCTGTCATAAGGGACCGTTAAACAATGCTCATTATCTTTCTGTTTGTCAAAAATAGGCATTACAGGACCTATAGTTACAGGAACAGTCACGGCTTCTAAGTTTTTAGTCAATTCCCTAATCTTTTCAGTTAACTCTAAAGTTGTTTTTGCTAATTCTGCCGAATTTTCATTACTCATTTTACCATCCTGTTTCCTCTCTATTTCTCTGAAAGAATTATTTCTCCCTATCTCTTGGAGTAGTGATTCAACTTTTATGTTTTGCAAAGTCTCTCTCATTGGGGCACTTGGTGTCAACATGTCAGGATCTGGTTGATACGGGGGTGGATTTTTATAAAACATGTCGTCAAGAACATCATCCTCCGATTCATGCACTCCATACCCTCCTGATTCTATATTATGTCTCTTTTCTGTACATTTTCTTCCACTAACTTCTTCAGCGTGTCTCACAGGAAATAAACCATCAGCCATATTTGCACTTTGCCATCTCCTCATTCTGCCATCATGATTCTCCTCTCCATGTGATCTACCAACCATGTATCTATACCTTCCACCACTCCTCTGTCGTTCCCTATCATGCATCTCATCTTCCCATTCAGTCAATGCTTCGAACTGTGTTGGTCTAGGTCTCTATTCTAGATTCATCATTCTCTCTCTCCAATTCCTTAAAACCGCTAAATTAAAAGAACCATGTTCTGGAAATGCCAAAACTCCATCATCTGTTGTATACTTTGCCCAATTGTCCAACCAAACACAAGTATGATATCCGTATTTAGCAACCATAAAGGATGCGGGCGATTTCGGTGGAGGGAGCAACTGTCCCTCTCTAGTCTTAATCGGTTTATCCTTTTTAAATAAAATCTTGATTTTTCCAAATCAGGACTTTTCTCTTTTTCTGGTGGATCGTAATACATCATTTTGTCTTCCGTGTATTGCTAGATTTTCCCTACGACTATCCTGTTGTTTTAACCAATCGTAGCGTGACTCACACTAACGCACCAATCAGGAGCGTCTACGTCACCCTGTAATTCTCAACTACTAGAGCGGCGTACAGTAACGCACCAATCAGGAGCGTCTACGCTTCTTACTGACCAGCCAATCCCAGCGCGGTCTTTCTGACGTCAGCTTTTCTAGCTACTCCTGCTTCTGCTGACCCCTCCTTTACAAAATTTTCTCTGTAAGCTCTTTGCGCTCTTTTAACTTACAAATCTGTTACTAACGACATAAAAACGCCACCATTATCTGTTTCGCTAACAAAAGAATAGTTAATGACCTTTCTTACAAGAATTCCGTCTTTCCCAAGAGCAGCGCTTACCTCTGCCCTACTACGGAATCGTTACTTCCGTTGATAAAGTAGCACATCCCTCTACCTTACTCTTCTAGCAAGCATCAGCTAACCGTTTCTCCAGAATTAAGACACCTAGTTGGAGACCCAATGCTCCTGAGAAATAAAACCAGAGTTTCACAATTAACCTGAATGGTATTTCATTCACACACTTTCATACGGAAAATGTAGTTCATTCACACAGAATTCTGTCTTTCCCGAGAACAGCGAACAGTCTGCCCTACTACAGAATTATTACACTTGTTAATAAAGTAGCACATCCCTCTACTTTATCCTTCTAGCAAGCTTAGGGAACACCTATTACCTTTTCAGTGATAAGCGTAATCAGAGTGCCTTTTGGACTCCTGGTACCTAAGACCAAAATTTCACAGGTGACCTTCGCTACCATACATTTCTCTCATACAGAAAATGTACCTAATGGCAACACACGACGATGTTACCAAATCGAACCCAGACAATGCGTCGTGCAACTCCAATCGTTACACGTTTTCCCCGTGTACCTACAGGGCAACAACAATTCCGTCTTTCCCGAGAGCAGCGCTTACCTCTGCTCTACTATGGAACCGTTACAAACTTCCGACTTCCTACATCCCAGAAGCCGTCAAACAACATAGAACTCCACGTGACTCAACATAGAGTGTTAACACATAAACCAATACTTATCCACAATCAATAATCAATAAGCTATTTACAAGCAATAATCACCAAACCAAAACAATAAAAACCATCATCCTGCTGCCAGAAAAACTGATCCAGCGCAAAACCCTAGCAACGGGGTAATAACCTGTACCGGTATCCTCCCCATAGCACAGACCCGACGTCACACTAACTCGTTCACACATGCAATCATTGGTGGGGCTCATAACACCAACACTCACACGTCACTTCCACACCGGTCTGCACCCACAGGAAGGATGAGCGAATCAAGTGCCAGACATGTGAGGGGAACACCTTATAACCTATAGGGAAGGAAAAGTAATTTACAAAATATACATTAATGCCATTTCACCTACAGATCCTCAATCCCAAAACATCAAGGCACTCCTCCCTCTTCGGTCGATCGGACCAAATTAGTTGGATTGGTTGATGGTGATTTAGAACCAGCTAAAACACATTTAAGACTTCAGATCTATCTCTAAATGAAACACATAAGTCATAAATTCTCGTTAATCAATAATTGTTTATCTAATATTTCATAATGTTTTAAATTTGCATTCTAGTCAAAGTTTCAGAAAATTTTATACCAAATTTTTAGTAAGTCGCAGAGTATCATATTTACCTAATCTGGCTATTTGGAGTCCTCTAATTCATTGGCCCTGCATAATCAAATTGTCAGTCAATCGTCCAAAAGCAGGCCAAATCTCAAAGTTCTCTGCTCAGTACGCTATAGTCCCAAAGATCGGCAAAGGACCAAAAACGTGCAAGCATCTATCATAGTCCATAGACTTTAAGAAGGGTTTGCAGTCATCAAATGGTCGAACAGCATCAGGACCCTCTAAGATTCTGGAAAACAGCGGATGGAAGGCAGATCCCTCTCTATTCTACTACGCATTTTTATAATAAAATGAAGCAAAGATGATACAAATTATTATTTTAGGTCAGTCGTGATTGGCTGGTTGTGATCGTCCGATGTTAAATCTTAGCGTTTCAGTTCAGTTCGAAGGGTGAGGTCATAAATTAGTTTCGAAGTCAGCTTGTTCCGGTTTACTGTGAGGTCGATTGTTCTCAGTCTTGGCTGTTTTCCCACTGTGTCCTTGCTAGGGTACATGGTGTATATAGGTCATGACGAGGTTTAGGAGAATTCTTTGCGCAAGCGCAGCACACTCCGCACCTCGTGGAACAGGGGCCACATCGTCGTGTAGCATCGGCAGCCATCTTTGATTTAGGCCCAAACGCTAACTTAAGCGAAACAAACACAAAAGTGTAATTAATACATAGAAATAATAAATCTAATGT
Source organism: Triturus cristatus (assembly GCF_964204655.1). Lineage (NCBI taxonomy): Eukaryota > Metazoa > Chordata > Amphibia > Caudata > Salamandridae > Triturus > Triturus cristatus. Next base: position 86,163,291 of record NC_140583.1, read on the forward strand.
TAACCCCTTACTAATCCCTCTATGTGCTTGTATTTATCTAGCGTATAGCAACATTTAAAGCAATTATATTCACCCTTTTGGTCCTCTTCTCGGGCAACATTACAAGACCTTACAAAAGCAACATTTATCATGCAGTATTCTAATTACTACATATACTATTTGTTAGTATGCGTACGGATTTTAGTCATAAAGGTTATTTTGCCATGCAAAATGCAAATCCCACGTGTGATTCGAATATTATTGATGTTGATTAATAAACATGCAACCTCATTTAATAAAATTATAGTTAATGGATTACTTAATTAATAATTTTCATGCAAAATGGTGGAGGTATACAAAATTTTGTACTACCCGCTCCATCAGGAGCAAAGACCAAATTGTGGAAAATAAATCAAAGTATAAATTTAAAATGTATCAAGAAGATGACAAACATTTTGTTTATGAGATTAAGAAAAAACAAGCCTTCAAGATGGATCCGTTAGTCCATTTATCGAAATCCAGCGAAATCAAAAAATCACATGCACCTTGGAATGCAATCAGCTCCAAAAGGCCATCCATACCTTCCTTTGCAAAGAGGGCTGCCATGCAATTGAGCAAGTCAAATGAACAGACATGCTCTTCATCATGCTGTGCAACCAGGAGCATTTCCGGGCAACCTGCGTGATATTCAATGATACTCTGCTGCAAGAGGTGCTGCGCATAAGCACAGGTACTGGTTCACTATGGTAACCTCTGCCGCGCTGTCGTGGAGGGTCACCACCCAACTCCTGTCGAGGAGCAGTGTTCTCACCATCTGGGGCATACTTTGCTGTCAAAGCGGCAACTTTTTTCTTCTGAAATGGGGCACGATATGGAGATGAACCCTCCTGTTTGACTTAAACGTCAAACTGGTGCTGCTGGTCATGTCCCGCTTGCGTAGATTTGCCTTGTCTGAGATCCTGACGTTCCCGTCCGCTGAACTGTTGATCCGACGTTTCCTGAAAGTAAAGAGGAGAACGAGGATCAGGGACCTGGAACCTCTCTAGTGTCTTAATTTTAGAGCGGTCACGCAAATCATATCTACATTCGGAAGCGTCAGGTGGAGGCGAACCTGCACATGAACAAGGCTTCTGTTGCTGCTGCAGCTTGTTCCAAGCCTTTTTAGGAAAGACTGGACAGCCCTTTTTTCAGTAGGGGGCTTATTCTGTGCTTGAGCAAAAGGTTGAATTCCCAAGCTATTGCGTTCTAAAGATGTATACACATCCAAAATAACAGACGGCAGCTGCCACTGCTGATCTACATCTGCCAGTGCGGCTTGAGCTGGTGCACTTGCAAGCAAACTGCTTCATCTTTAATGTTGGCCAGAATCATTTTGGAGAAAATAGGGAGCATGCCCACTAATTTCTTCCCCAAGTCCATTGCTGGACCAGCCCCGTGTTCATCCTGAACCTTCTTCAGAACATTTGGCAGAATACTAATGGAGAGGGCGAAAAAGCACAGCGAATACATGTAGCAAACACCGTCCCCCAGGTGGAGCAGTCAGCTAAAGTAGGAATCAGACCACTTGGCAAACTCATGGTAAGGATCCTGTGTTTCTCAACTAGAGTCGTATGTGGAAAAACAGCCTTGAGCTGCTCAAACTTTTATGCAAGCCAAAATGGCAAGTCACCTCCATTTTGCCCATTACTGAGAATAACCAGACCACCGTGTCCAGGCGGGGGAAGAGCTGCTCCAGCCAGAGCCACTTGAATGGCACGTGACATAAACTGTATGACACTTCTATGTATGTGAATCAATGTCGTATGTAGCTAACGCAGCTCTGCAAGAGTAGCATTCATATAATTAGGATGCGGAGTAAAACCAGCCAAAACCGGCAACGTGGCCACATCAATAGACACGGGGCCCAGCCGGACAGCTGTAACAGGGTGAGGAAGGGTGCCATTAAACCAAATGGTATGCTCCCATGCTGTCAATGGCACTTCAAGTAAAGCATAAGGACGATTAACAAGCAGCTCCCGTATATTTATGAAACAAATTATCATTCCCAACCACCGCAGGAAAGCGAACCCAAGAGTAGAAGACCTCGAAGCGATAAGCAGCATCCGCTTCCACAACAAAAATAATATTAGCCCCTGCAACAGGGACTCCATGACCAGTCAAAAACACTGTAATAGCAGTGTGATTAGGCGCTGTAATAGCGACAGCCATGATAGACACGAAAAAAGAAAGCAAGAAAAACGGTAGCGCAACACTGGGTCAAAACAAAAACCTTTTAAATGTGAAGCTTGAAAACCTATAAACATGAAATATAGGAGGCCTAGCCCCTCCACCACGGAAGTCTCCGTAAATCAGTGAGCGGGATCGTGGACAAACACTACTCAGGGGCTCGTGAATAAATACCAGACCAAATGTTGGCAGCAACATGTTTCAGGGATTCTGCCCAAGAACAGAACTATGCGTAGGATTATGGGCCCTTAGTCAGTAGGGACTGAGTCATCCTACCACCTGAGTACCCGTAAGCCCAGGACCGACTAGCTATGGTGTCTCACTTTCTCTCTCCTACTCACTCACAGAGAAACAAGTGATTAAACACCCCAGAACACAACACTCCCAGATCTCTCAGGAATCGTGGTAACAAGACACACCCTTTCACTCTCACTTACGTACTTGTCCACAATAACATCTGACAGAGACACGAAACAGTAGGGAAAGTGTTGGAAAGCAGAGGGGTAAAAATTACTATTCCCTCTCCAAAGAGTGCAAAAGTAGGGAAAATGTTGGATAGCGAAGGGGTAAGAATTACAATTCCCACTCCAGAGAGAGCAACAGTAGGGAAAGTGTTGGATAGCAGCGGGGGAAAAAATTACTATTCCCAATCCAAAGAATGGAACAGTAGGGAAAGTGTTGGATAGCAGTGGGGTAAACATTACTATTCCCACTCCAAAGAGTGCAACAGTAGGGAAAATGTTGGACAGCAGAGGGGTACAAATTATTATTCCCACACAGGTGAATTTGAATTTGAATTTAAATTTGTAGTGCGCAACAGCTACCCAAAAAGGGTTTCCCGGCGCAAAAGCAGATCCGAGATGTAGAATAGAAATATGTCAGCAGGTTAGTTGTCAAAAAGCCATGTCTTCAGGGATTTGCGGAATTGAACATAGTCAGTTTTGTTGCGCAATGCTTTAGGCAGAGTATTCCATAAAGAGGGGCCCTGATGCGAAAACAACCTTCCGCCCGTCCGGGATAGTTTGATTTTGGGAACGATGAATTTCCCTTGCGTGGAGGAGCGGAGGTTTCGAGAGGGGACGTAGGGACAGACCATAGATTGAAGATGGTGCGGGGCATTTCCGGTTTGGCTCAAGGATTAGAGTGGCAGACCCTGATGCAGAGATCTGGCCCGGGACCAGGGTTCAATTCCCCGCCTTGGCGGGTCTTGGGCTCAAAAATTCCACGGACCTGATAATTCTCGCCTCAGTGCCATTTCAATCATGGAGTCCCACTCTGCAACTCTGGGGAATAGCTTGCTTAATCTCCACAACGGCCCCCACAACGCTAAGGATGCCTGGCCTCCACCTTGGGGGTGCCCAGGAGTGGACGCCTCACTGGGAAAGCCAGGATGGGTTCCCACAGTGGTATTCGTACAAGCGCCTTGAGACCCTTGCGGGTGAGTAGTGCGCTATACAAGTATCAATTTACAATTTTATGCATAAAGCTTAGGGCTTTGAACTTGACTCGGTTCTCTAACCTGAGCCAGTGCAAATTTCGTGAGCAGAGATAGAGGTGGCTCTCGGGACACCGCACAGGAACCTGGCTGCAGAATTTTGTACCATCTGTAGCCTTCGGGTTACGGCTTTGTTTGAGCCCAAATATAGGGCATTACCGAAGTCTATCCTTGACGTGATCATGGCATTGACCACGGTTCTCTGAGTGGACTCTGGAAGCACCAACAGATTTTTTTTAACCATTTGAGAATGGCAAAACGCGTAGCTGTCACTTTCACTGCTTGAGGATGCATGTTAAGCGAATCATCAATAGTGATGCCCTGATTTCGCGCTTGGGGGGAAGGCGTGGGTAGAGCGCCCATTTCACTTGGCCAATGTTGGGGGCCCCAGAAGTCCTTGTTTTTACCAAATACAAGGACTTCGGTGAGAGCAACAGTAGGGAAAGTGTTGGATAGCGGAGGGGAAAAAATTACTATTCCCACTCCAAAGACTGCAACAGTAGGGAAAGTGTTGGATAGCTGAGAGGTAAAAATCACTATTCCCACTCCACAGAATGCCACAGTATAAAAACTGTTGGAGATAGCGGAGGGGTAACATTTTTTATTCCCACTCCAGTGAATGCAACAGTATGGAAAGTGTTGGACAGCGGAGAGGTAAAAATCACTATTCCCACTCCAGTGAGTGCAATAGTAGAGAACGTGTTTGATAGTGGAGGTATAAAAATTACGATTCCAACTCCAGTGAGTGCAACAGTAGGGAGAGTGCTGGATAGCAGAGAGGTAAAAATTACTATTCCCACTCTAGTGAGTGCAACAGTAGAGAAAGTGTTGGACAGCGGAGGTATAAAACTTACTATTTCAATTCCAGTGAGTGCAACAGTAGGAAAAGTGTTGGATAGCGGAGGGGTAAAAATGACTACTCCCACTGCAGCGAGTGCAACAGTAGGAAAAGTGTTCGATAGTGGAGGGATAAAAATTACTACTCCCACTCCAGTGAGTGCAACAGTAGGAAAAGTGCTGGATAGCGGAGAGGTAAAAATAGCTATTCCCAAAGCAGTGAGTGCAACATTAGGTAAAAGTGTTGGATAGCAAAGAACCAAAAATTACTATTCACACTCAGTTAAAACAAAAATAAAAAACATTAAAAATGATAACAAAATCATAAAAAAGAATAAACAATATTTTGGATCAAAAAATCAAATATATTAAATATATAAAAGAAAAAGGTATATAATATTAATTACATATAAAAAGCTACAAATAAAATAATAAATACATTTATAAACAAATTCTTGTAAACTAGAAAATATTTACAAACAAATAATTGAATTAATACATACATGTAGTTATCATATTTCCTACCCTATAACACCACACCAATAACAAAACACTTAAAAAATTTTAATTACATTTCCCCCAAATTAACATAATTATTAATATAAAAATATTATTAATAAAAAATAACTAATAAACATTAATTGACTACACACACTTTAACACTAAGATATCCACAACACACACCTAAATTAAACTCTAAAATATTAAAACACAATTAAAACTTATTTATAAATTAAAAACTATTACTATTAAAAGCTAATAATAAAGTAATTAAAACATATTTATTACCCACCCTTTACCCCTTTAAAAGTAAAAACAACATACAAAAAAATGAACAATTTCCCAAAATACATATAAAATAATTAACATTAATTAACAACTATGGGGTCGACTCCGATCCTGGAGAAACCGGGTACGAACCGTCGGTCGGAGCGTTTTCTCCGTCTGACTCGTACCCGGTGAAAACACCATACAAACATGCAAGTACAATTCGTACGGAAACACCATTTCCGTACGATTCGTACAAAACAGCGACAGACACAAAAACACATACAAATGTGATCCGGGACGGCGCGTACGCGACATGCGGATATAGTTAGGCAGCTTTTTACGTACCAGCAAGTACGATTCGTTCCGACAGCACTCCGGACGGCTATATTTTTACGGCACACAAAAAGTGCCGGTAAAGCTAGGTACGCTGTGAAGCGTGAGGAAAAGGGGGCCCGGTACGTGCCGGACACCCCCCCAGCCCCCCCGTATGTCCGCGACGTCCCCCAGCCCCCCACAGGTCTGCGCCGTACCCCCAGCCCCCCCGTAGGTCCGCGCCGTACCCCCAGCCCCCCCTCGTATGTACGGTGCGGAACCTCACCCCCGTATGTACGGTGCGGACCCCCACCCCACCCCCGTATGTACGGTGTGGACCCCCACCCCACCCCCCGTATGTACGGTGCGGACCCCCACTCCCGTACATACGGGGGTGGGGGTCTGCACCGTACATACGGGGTGTGGGGTGAGGGTCCGCGACGTCCCCCAGCCCCCCATAGGTCTGCGCCGTACCCCCAGCCCCCCCGTAGGTCCGCGCCGTACCCCCAGCCCCCCCTCGTATGTACGGTGCGGAACCTCACCCCCGTATGTACGGTGCGGACCCCCACCCCACCCCCGTATGTACGGTGTGGACCCCCACCCCACCCCCCGTATGTACGGTGCGGACCCCCACTCCCGTATGTACGGTGCGGACCCCCACCCCCGTCTGTATGGTGCGGACCCCCACTCCACCCCCCGCATGTACGGTGCGGACCCCCACCCCCGTATGTATGATGCGGACCCCCACCCCCCGTATGTACGGTGCGGACCCGCACCGTACATACGGGGGTGGGGGTCCGCACCGTACATACGGGAGGTGGGGTGGGTGTCTGCACCATACATACGGGGGTGGGGGTCCGCACCATACATACAGGGGGCTGGGGGGATGTCGCGGACCTACGGGGGGGCTAGGGGAACGGCGTGGACATGCCGGGGGGATGGGGGTACGGCGCGGACATGGGGGGGGGTGTTCGGCACGTATGTGGGCACATGTTTGGACGTCTCCATGGTTGCTGTGGAGGTTCGCTCCGTACGGTGTTTTTACCATACGTGTGTGGATTTGGACAGACGGGACAGATCGTACTTGCGCGTTCGGACGTTGGTTTACCGAGTCGTACGTAAAAACGTCCGGGGATGTGTCGGACACTTTTTCCGACCCGAGGACGTGTCGGGGTATATTCCCAATGCGATTGGTATGGTGTTTTTTACATACGAATCGTACTTGCCAGTTTGTACGGGACTTGTACGATTCGTACGTAAAAAAATCCGGATACGATTCGTACGGGGAATATTTATCCAGGATCGGAATCGACCCCTATATAATAATTCATTAAGTACAAACTTACTTCCCGCCCTTTACTCCTATAAACACCAAAACATACACAGGGGTGCCGATCACGATCCGGTAAAAAAATTCCCCGTACGACTCATATCCGGTCTTTTTACCGTACGAATCGTACAAGTGCCGTACAAACTGCCAATCACGATTCGCATGGTAAAAAGTCCATACGATCCGCATTGGGATTTATTCCCCACACGTCCTCGGGTCGGAAAATGTATCCGACACGTCCTCGGACGATTTACCGTACAAATGTGAAAAGTGAAGTCCGACCGCGGAATCACGATCCATCCCGTGCGTCCGATGTTACAACTGTATGGAAAAAACACCGTCCGCACCGAACTCCCATAGCAACCATGGAGACATGTGCCCGCATACGTGCCCAACACCCCCCCAGCCCTCCTATGTACGAGTCGAATCCCCACCCGTGTATGTACACCCGTGTATGTACGAGACGTACCCCCACCCGTGAATGCATGGAGCGTACCCCCACCCCAACCCTGTATGTACGACCGGTCCCCCCACCCCAACCGTGTATGTACGATCCGTACCCTCACCTGCGTACGTATGGAGTGTACCCCCACCCCAACAGTGTATGTACAGACCCTAACCCCACCCCAACCGTGTATGTACGACCCGTACCCTCACCCGCGTACGTATGGAGCGTACCCCCACCCCAACAGTATATGTACAGACCCTACCCCCACCCCAACTGTGTATGTACAACCCGTACCCTCACCCGCGTACGTATGGAGCGTACCCCCACCCCAACCGTGTATGTACAACCTGTACCCTCACCCGCGTACGTATGGAGCGTACCCCCACCCCAACCGTGTATGTACGGACCCTACCCCCACCCCAACCCTGTATGTACGACCGGTCCCCCCACCCCAACCGTGTATGTACGATCCGTACCCTCACCTGCGTACGTATGGAGCGTACCCCCACCCCAACAGTGTATGTACAGACCCTAACCCCACCCCGACCATGTATGTACGACCCGTACCCTCACCCGCGTACGTATGGAGCGTACCCCCACCCCAACAGTATATGTACAGACCCTACCCCCACCCCAACTGTGTATGTACGACCAGTACCCTCACCCGCGTACGTATGGAGCGTACCCCCACCCCAACCGTGTATGTACGACCTGTACCCTCACCCACGTACGTATGGAGCGTACCCCCACCCCAACCGTGTATGTACGACCTGTACCCACACCTGCATACATATGGAGCGTACCCCCACCCCAACCGTGTATGTACGGACCGTACCCCCACCCCAACTGTGTATGTACGACCCGTACCCTCACCCGCGTACGTATGGAGCGTACCCCCACCCCAACAGTGTATGTACAGACCCTACCCCCACCCCAACCGTGTATGTACGACCCGTACCCCCACCCCAACCGTGTATGTACGACCCGTACCCTCACCCGCGTATGTATGGAGCGTACCCCCACCCCAACCGTGTATGTACGACCCGTACCCTCACCCGCGTACGTATAGAGCATACCCCCACCCCAACCGTGTATGTACGGACCCTACCCCCACACCAACCGTGTATGTACGACCCGTACCCTCACCCGCGTACGTATGGAGCGTACCCCCACCCCAACCGTGTATGTACGACCCGTACCCCCACCCCAACCATGTATGTACGACCTGTACCCTCACCCACGTACGTATGGAGCGTACCCCCACCCCAACCGTGTATGTACGACCCGTACCCTCACCCGCGTACGTATGGAGCGTTCCCCCACCCCAACCGTGTATGTACGGACCGTACCCCCACCCCAACCGTGTATGTACGACCCGTACCCTCACCCGCGTACGTATGGAGCGTACCCCCACCCCAACAGTGTATGTACGGACCCTACCCCCACCCCAACCATGTATGTATGACCCGTACCCCCACCCCAACCGTGTATGTACGACCCGTACCTTCACCCGCGTATGTATGGAGCGTACCCCCACCCCAACCGTGTATGTACGACCCGTACCATCACCCGCGTACGTATGGAGCGTACCCCCACCCCAACAGTGTATGTACGGACCGTACCCCCACCCCAACCGTGTATGTACGATCCGTACCCTCACCCGCGTACGTATGGAGCGTACCCCCACCCCAACCGTGTATGTACGACCCGTACCCTCACCCGCATACGTATGGAGCGTACCCCCACCCCAACCGTGTATGTACGACCCGTACCCCCACCCCAACAGTGTATGTACGACCTGTACCCTCACCCGCGTACGTATGGAGCGTACCCCCACCCCAACCGTGTATGTACGACCCGTACCCTCACCCGCATATGTATGGAGCGTTCCCCCACCCCAACCGTGTATGTACGGACCGTACCCCCACCCCAACCGTGTATGTACGACCCGTACCCTCACCCGCGTACGTATGGAGCGTACCCCCACCCCAACAGTGTATGTACGGACCCTACCCCCACCCCAATCATGTATGTATGACCCGTACCCCCACCCCAACCGTGTATGTACGACCCGTACCCTCACCCGCGTACGTATGGAGCGTACCCCCACCCCAACCGTGTATGTACGACCCGTACCCTCACCCGCGTACGTATGGAGCGTACCCCCACCCCAACAGTGTATGTACGGACCGTACCCCCACCCCAACCGTGTATGTACGATCCGTACCCTCACCCGCGTACGTATGGAGCGTACCCCCACCCCAACCGTGTATGTACGACCCGTACCCTCACCCGCGTACGTATAGAGTGTACCCCCACCCCAACCGTGTATGTACGGACTCTACCCTCACCCCAACCGTGTATGTACGACCCGTACCCTCACCCGCGTAGGTATGGAGCGTACCCCCACCCCAACCGTGTATGTACGACCCGTACCCTCACCCACGTACGTATGGAGCGTTCCCCCACCCCAACCGTGTATGTACGGACCGTACCCCCACCCCAACCGTGTATGTACGACCCGTACCCTCACCCGCGTACGTATGGAGCGTACCCCCACCCTAACAGTGTATGTACGGACCCTACCCCCACCCCAACCATGTATGTATGACCCGTACCCCCACCCCAACCGTGTATGTACGACCCGTACCCTCACCCGCGTTCGTATGGAGCGTACCCCCACCCCAGCCGTGTATGTACGACCCGTACCCTCACCCGCGTACGTATGGAGCGTACCCCCACCCCAACAGTGTATGTACGGACCGTACCCCCACCCCAACCTTGTATGTACGATCCGTACCCTCACCCGCATACGTATGGAGCGTACCCCCACCCCAACCGTGTATGTATGACCCGTACCCTCACCCGCGTACGTATGGAGCGTACCCCCACCCCAACCATGTATGAACGACCCGTACCCTCACCCGCGTACGTATGGAGCGTACCCCCACACCAACCGTGTATGTACGGACCCTACCCCCACCCCAACCGTGTATGTACGACCCGTACCCTCACCCGCGTATGTATGGAGCGTACCCCCACCCCAACCGTGTATGTACGACCCGTACCCCCACCCCAACCGTGTATGTACGACCCGTACCCTCACCCGCGTACGTATGGAGCGTACCCCCACCCCAACCGTGTATGTACGACCCGTATCCTCACCCGCGTATGTATGGAGCGTACCCCCACCCCAAACGTGTATTTACGGACCGTACCCCCACCCCAACCGTGTATGTACGACCCGTACCCTCACCCGCGTACGTATGGAGCGTACCCCCACCCCAACAGTGTATGTACGGACCCTACCCCCACCCCAACCGTGTATGTACGACCCGTACCCCCACCCCAACCATGTATGTACGACCCGTACCCTCACCCGTGTACGTATGGAGCGTACCCCCACCCCAACCGTGTATGTACGACCCTTACCCTCACCCGCGTACGTATGGAGCGTACCCCCACCCCAACAGTGTATGTACGGACCGTACCCCCACCCCAACCGTGTATGTACGATCCGTACCCTCACCCGCGTACGTATGGAGCGTACCCCCACCCCAACCATGTATGTACGACCCGTACCCTCACCCGCGTACGTATGGAGCGTACCCCCACCCCAACCGTGTATGTACGGACCGTACCCCCACCCCAACCGTGTATGTACAACCCGTACCCTCACCCGCGTACGTATGGAGCGTACCCCCACCCCAACTGTGTATGTACAGACCCTACCCCCCCCAACCATGTAAGTACGACCCATACCCTCACCCGCGTACGTATGGAGCGTACCCCCACCCCAACAGTGTATGTACGGACCCTACCCCCACCCCAACCGTGTATGTACGACCCGTACCCTCACCCGCGTACATATGGAGCGTAACCCCACCCCAACATTCTAAGTACGGAGCGCACCCCAGGCCCCAACACCAGCACCTTCACACAACATCGCGCATGTACGAGTCATACCAAGCCAGACACAAGGACAGCACTGTACAACAAAATGCCCGAAGTACACACCGTACACACGTTAAAAACGCACGTACACAACCAGGACAAAGCAAAACAACACAAGAATACACCATTCGAATGGCACAAAGCCTCAAAACATGTCCAACAAGCACAAAAACAACACATTCACTGACCTGCAACTGCCAAAATCCCAAACAGAGGCCCAAAACACAACCACTCCTTATAACACACCCACCCAAACTTCAAACACAGCCACACCCACCAACGGACCAATAAAAAGGGCACACACACACAAACCATGAGCCTTTGCAACAGACTCACTGCTGCCAGACCCCACAGACAACCTACAGCACCATACTAGAATCTTTACTACACCTTACACTTGCACACCTTCACACACACCTTCACAAACACCCCCTCATCACATTCACACACACACCTGCACAACCACACCCACACACCCACAACCATCCACACACACCCCCCCACCATCCACACCCACACCCCTCACCATGCCCACTAACAAGAATCCAAAGTTCACTAGCCGAGAGTTGGAGGTCCTTGTCGATGAAATCCTCTGAGTCGAGCCACACCTCTTTGGATCATTGGTCAGACAGACCAGCATTTCTGAAAAAACCGCCATGTGGCAGACGATTGTTGATGCTGTGAATGCTGTTGCGGACACCAGAAGGACCAGGCATGAATGCCAAGCCAGGTGGTACGATCTGCGGAGGAGGGTCCGAGCCAAAATGACCGACGACCACAACCAGGCCAACGTCACTGGAGGAGGGCCGCCCCGCAGACCCGTACACTACCATCCCTGGGAGGAGAGGGTGATGGCCATACTGCCGGTGGTGGCAGTGGACGGATTAGAAGGACTCCGAGACCCGGGTGAGTACACAAACAACTCACCTCACATGGGGGGAACATCATCCACAACCAAACTCACAAACAGGCACACAACCACCCCAAGCTATCGCATGACTCAACCACACTCCATGAACACGCACATGCCACTGGCGCCACCATGCTCCATGCACCCAGCTGGACAATGCCAAGTCACAGGCCACAGAAAACACCAACACAAGACACGGTAGGTCGGATGGCGGGAGTGTGGGCCCCAAAAATCACATAGTGCAACTCAGAAGCAGACAACAATGCCCCCTGCCCATATGGCCTAGGTCACAGCCAGACAAACAGTGTGTCCCCACACAGGAAAGACTTGCCAGCAAATGGCGGACGCCTTGCATTAACACATGGGGGTGACGGCACGTTCTTGCACATGACAGCAGCTAATCAACAGCCAACACTGTGAAAGTGGCAGCACACACCACCACAGCAGCAGCGCAGACACAGACACTACACCCAATGGGTGCCTGGAGATCAGAAACAAACTCACATCAACAATCCAAGGGCCATTCAAAGATCTGCTAACAGTGTGTGCCCAGGAAGATGGGCTGAGGTGACAGAGGGTGACACACAGAGGGAGGGAGAGGGGGACAGAGAGGGAGGGAGACACAGGGAGACGGACAGAGGGAGGAGGCTGACACACAGAGGGAGGGAGAGGGGGACAGAGAGGGAGCGAGAAAGGGACACACAGGGAGAGCAAATCAGCCTTGTGCGGTGTGGGAATGTCTGCTCGTCAGCAGGTGGACTGCGTGCATGTAGACAAGGGTGGCCAGTGCCAGAACCCCCCCTCTTCTCCATGGCAAAACACAGGGCCATTTCACAACCTGTGCACGAGCACAACGACAGCTACCTGCATTATCTAAGTGTGTGGAACCACTCCATGTGCCCACGTACAGTGCAACACTGAAGGCGCCAATGCATGGCTCGCCACACCTGCCCACTCCACTGCTGACTGCAGTCACAATTGACGCAGCAAGTAACACTGTGCCACACATAGGTAAAGTCGCAAAAGCTGTGGCCAAGGGACATACCCATGCACAAGTGCACTGTGAGTGGAATGCAAGACATATCCAAATTCCCAGAGGAAATGTGCCAACTTAGAAACCAATGAAACATGGATGTTGCATGGAACAAAATTAACATTGTCTCTCTCACACACAGGTCAACGTCGTGGATCACCCCCCAACACTGGGGGGGAAGACTCACAGGACCCGGCTCGGCGGGATGACGGAGCCACCGGCAGCGACGACTCTCACCACTCTGTGGACAAACCCGACCCCGACCAACCTGGCCCCTCTGGTGTCCAACGACCTGCAGCACCTGCGTCAGGTACAACTGGGCCAACCACCACCCCCACTCCTGCCACATCCCAGGAGACACCCAGGATCCCTGCCCCACCACCACAATGCAGCCAGGCTGGCCAGGAGGGACACGGTGTACCGGGCACCCAGGAGGAGGCAGGCGACAACGCCAATGCCACCCCTCAGGGGTCCCGGAGACCCGATGTGCCCACAAGGGCAGGCCAGGTGCAAGTGGGCAGGGGTGGTGGGAGTGGAGGACGGCGGAGGCGCGAGCCTGACCTGTTGGCTGGGGAACCGGTATATTCCCATGTCCGAAACATCCTGGACACCTACCGGCAGGACACCACGGGCATGGCCCAGGTTGTCTCCATCCTCGAGGAGATCAAGACCCAGCAGGCCCAGCAACATGCGGAGCAACATGCCTGTCTACTGCGACACCAACGGCGGATGGAGGACAGACAGGCTGAGCTTGTGACGGTGTTCACGGCAATTCACAGTACACTCCGTCGGATGGCCGACAACATGGGCAACCCTCCCTGTGCCACCAGGCGTAGAACATCACCACCCACAGGGAGGGATGAGGAGGAGGAGGAGACATCCGACGGAGCATCCCAAACATTGTCACGGCCTGCTTCTGAGGGTCCCCGCAGGAGGGCGGGTCGTCCACGGAAAAGACCGTGAGGGTCGGCGCAACAGCACCATCTCCCAGGACACCTGGCCTGGCCCACTGGAGCAACAGCAGCACAGCAGCGAAAGACATTCTCTGCCACATGGACTTGCTGGTCACTGTCTGACCAATGTTGACAAAGACTGTGGCATGGACTCTGAGGATTTCAAATGGTAAGGACACCAACTCCCCTAGAGAACTTTGGATTCCACACACCCGGAAAGCCCCTCATGTCATACCCCCTTCCCCCCGGTACCCCAACCAAAATTAAAAGATACACCATAAAGAGAAGATGCCTACCTTTTGCATTATTACCTTACATGTGTCTTGTAAAGTCTAACCATGCCTGAGTTCTCATTTGACTTCAACCATCCACACCCTGGGGCTTGAGTCTGGCACAGGACACACATGGGTCACATTGTATTAGGCAAGACAGACATGGAGCACCATACACACCCGTGATGGGCCCAACCAGCTGAGGGGGTGGCCGCACAACCGTGCCGACAGACATTTTGAGTACAGCGACAGCCATGCGCAGAGGTCAGGGATCATGTGGAGTGTCCTGGGGGGCACCCAGGTATGTGTGGAAAGGTGGCAGAACCATGTCCTGCAAGTTTGAGTCAGGTGGATGCAGAGAATGGTGGCCTGGCCAACGTTGGATGCATGGGGATGGCACATGTCACAATACCCACACAGTCATGGACATCATGCACAATGCAGTCTAATCCCACACAAACAGCTTGCATCTTGCCACTCTACACATAGACACATAGCCACTATCACGGAAAACCATGCCAGACATGCCGGATGCACCGTGGCAACACACCAGCATTGACTGAGAATAGGCACCTTGGAGGCATAGGGACACCTTTATTAGTCATGTATTCGGGATTGCAGAGGCAACTCGGAGTACACATGAACGGGTCATGTGGAGTAACATGTGGGTCCAACACTGGAACCCCCCTTCTGCAGCACAAATGCGTGATAGCCATGCAACTGGCACACAAGTGTCGGCTAACAGCTAAACACCCCCTGCTGCTCACGGAGAGACTGCCATACACCATTGATCCGCTGATGTGGAAGTCCCACACCATGTCAAGCCAATGCAAACCGTATGTGTCCGAGGGCAGTATAACACACATTGATGCCATCATCACATTCCACAATCCCTTCACTGATGACTGTCAACAAGTCTGACCATCTATTCAGGTGTACCCAGCTGCATGTCATGTGTATCATGGTGATGCGACATGTCTGCAGAGGAACCAAACATCGACAGGGGCAGTGTGCATACATCGTAAACAACTGCCACACCCAATACACCCCTGATGCATCCCTTACCCTAAGGAGACTTCCAAACTTGTCCGTGCGTGTAACGCTGAGTCAGCACACGATGACGTGTCCATGAGGAATAGCAGTGCCACAACAATGCAAGCAGCAGACGGCATGCGCAAGTACCTGGGGAAGAGAGACACACAAGAAGTCAGCCACAAAAAGCACAGCCACTTGCATGTGCATGTACTCGACACATGTATGGATGACAACATGCTAGGTCACAATTATGACTGGGGAAATACACATCACTGGCACCATCACTCCAGTGACACATCCACGCACACCTCTGACACACGTGCCATACATGCAGATGGACACACACATCGCAACACATGCCACACGGGGACCAATGCGTGCACACACAGACACTGGTACTCACCACTAAGCAAAGAAGTCGCGTATGAGCCGAGTCCGGATGTCCTCTTGCGGAACCACATCCTCCACATCACTAGCCCCATTGCCAAGACCTTCGTCCTCCACGGGTGGGTGGTCCTGATCATCTTGATCCAGGATGAGTGGCACAGCTTTCTCAACTGCCATGTTGTGCAGCATGCAGCAGACCATGAAGATTTTGCAGACCTTCACCGGGGCATATGGGAGGGCGCCGCCGGTCTTGTGGAGGCATCGGAATCGGCTCTTCAGGAGGCCAAATGTCTTCTCTATCACTCGCCTTGTCCGGCCATGGGCGGTGTTGTAGCGGAGCTGGGCCGGCATGATGGGGTTGCGGAGAGGTGTGATCAGCCATGGCATGTTGGGATAGCCAGCGTCCCCTACATGGAAAGCACATGGACATAAGTAGGACAGGAGAAGCGGTCATGCTGGAAGTCTACGTAAAATACAGGACAGACACAACACATGCTCGTTCGTTGCGCAGCTGCGTCATCATTTCAGGCACCCTGCTATGCCTCATGAGGTAGGCATCGTGTGCTGATCCTGGAAAACGAGCACAGACATGTGAAATCACCATGTTGGACAGACACACCACAAGGGCATTGATGGAGTGGTAGTGTTTGCGATTCCTGTACGCTACCTCCTGTGCCTGTGGTGGTACCAAAGCCACATGTGTCCCATCTATGGACCCAATGACATGGGGCATCCCTCCCAGGGCATAGAATCCACGCTTGACACCAGTCAACATTTCAGGGGTTGGGAAATGGATGAACTCATCCAGGTGAAGCAACATGGCCTCTAAGAAATCATGCAGCACACGGCAGAACATGCTCTGGGACATGCCACCAACATGAGCAATGGTATTTTGAAAGGTACCCGTGGCAAGAAAATGTAGGGCTGCCATTACCTTCAGCTTGGGTGTCAGTGCAGTAGGATACCTGTGCAGCGGTTGCAGGTGTGGTGCCAGCCTCGCCGTCAACTCCAGAATCAACGGTTAGGGGAAGCGGTAGCACCGGATACAGTCATTCTCCCGCATGTCAGCCAAGTCTGGAATTGCTCTGGGAAGAGGCGGCGCTCTGCATTAATTTGGAAGTGACAAGGAAGAGTGAGTGCACTACTACAACAATTTTTGGGTGCTGAGCACATGTTAATCTGTCAATACACATATGCGACATACGGAGTGAGGTATGTGCCACATGCCCTGGACACGTATGGCTGCCAGGTGACACTCCTACCAAGACACACGGAGATTGTGAACCTCCACATGCCATGGCATGGGATTAGCTGTGTCCCAGTGTAAGTGAACAGCCAGACGCAACACAGGAGTGACATACATCAACACATCAGCAGAAGTAGGATGTCGATTGCAGAGACTGGTAGCGGAACACTGGAGCCACAGGTCACATGACATTACACTAGGACAGCCCACACACCTTGCCAATAAGGTGTACATGTAATGACTCAGCACACATTCATAGAGAGGATGCAGACATGTCCTTGTTACGCTACTCCGTGTCCCATGCATACATACGCACCTCACATCCGATACCACATGTGGCCTGGTGTGCGTAACAGTGTGCCATGTCCATCTACACACAGAAACATGTTGGTTGCTGCAACAGCTGATGCTTTTGAGGGAGCTCCAACATCAAGCAAATGGCCACCCCCCACACATACATGACATAGTCACATCGTGCACCGTGGGTAGTCACATTTCTGGTGTGGTAACCCCAGTAGCGGGCATCAGGGGACACTTGCGTGTGTTGTTGACTGTGCCATGCCAGTGATGCTCATCCCAAGTGTGCAGTACGACATGCACACATGTCAAAGGAGTTAAGGCCATGCCTGGCACACATTGCACCGTCACACATAACATCTGTACACATCTCATCATACATCTGGTGCCTTCTCCACTCAGGAGTAATGTGCCACATCACAGCCTTTCACACCTGTGCCCCACACATGTAGTACTGCCCAGACAATGCCTCGATGTCCATCCATGGACAAGTATGTCAGCCCTATTCCTTCCTGTGTGCTGCCTGTCACCACTGTGATGTGTGAAAGGCACCGTACTTTCGCTCAGAGGGCCTGTGTACGTTCCCTATCACCATGGGAGTGCTGCCGTATGTGTACACATAGTGATAGTGAGCGTACAGGCGTGTGTACGGTCCGTCTCACTATGGGTGTTCTCGCGTATGCGTACTCATAGTGGTACGGACCGTACACACGCCTGTACGCTCACTATCACTATGAGTACGCATACGCGAGAACACCCATAGTGATAGTGAGCGTACATGCGTGTGTACGGTCAGTCTCACTATGGGTGTTCTCGCGTATGCGTACTCATAGTGGTACGGACCGTACACGCGCCTGTACACTCACTATCACTATGGGTGTGCTCGAGTATGCGTACTCATAGTGATAGTGAGCGTACAGGCGTGTGTACGGTCCGTACCACTATGAGTACGCATTCGCGAGAACACCCATAGTGATAGTGAGCGTACAGGCGTGTGTATGGTCCGTACCACTATGAGTACGCATACGCGAGAACACCCATAGTGATACGGACCGTACACACGCGCGTACGCTCACTATCACTATGGGTGTGCTCGCGTATGCGTACTCATAGTGGTACAGACCGTACACACGCCTGTATGCTCACTATCACTATGGGTGTTCTCGCGTATGCGTACTCATAGTGGTACGGACCGTACACACGCCTGTACGCTCACTATCACTATGAGTATGCATACGCGAGCACACCCATAGTGATAGTGAGCGTACAGGCGTGTGTACGGTCCGTCTCACTATGGGTGTTCTCGCGTATGCGTACTCATAGTGATAGTGAGCGTACAGGCATGTGTACGGTCTGTACCACTATGAGTACGCATACGCGAGAACACCCATAGTGATACGGACCGTACACACGCGCGTACGCTCACTATCACTATGGGTGTGCTCGCGTATGCGTACCCATAGTGGTACGGCCCGTACACACGCCTGTACGGGCCGTTGCTAGGCATTTGTGGTGCCCTAGGGCCCCGGTACGCACTGTACCTGTGTGTGAAACTCCAAATTACATAGGGGACACATGAGGGACAAGTATAAAGGCCTACATGCATGCTGGTTGTCATGGAGACCAAGTTTAAAGTTTGAATTTTTTTCTGCAGGTGCACAGCAGTAGTCAGTTTGAATGAATCTACTTTGTTGCAATGTGGTTCTGGAGTTGACATCATGCTCAAGAAAAAAACACAATAAGAACCCACTGACTGTGCTAGGTATGAAGGGATTGGAGGAAACATAGGATGCAAATGTGAGTGACCAATCACTCTGTACTCCTGTGCATGAAACAGGCCAGCAAGGCAGATATAAGGCAGCCAGGTCCCATGAGGGAGCACTTGCCTGCACATCTTTGTATTCGACGACCCAGCTGCTGCTAGTGATTCCCTGGAACCATGTCAAGGTCTGTGTAGAGGTCACAGCCTTTCACCCTGGAGGAGAACCTGGCTTTGCTGGATGTGATCCTCCCACAGTACCCTCTGCTGTATGGCCGACCAGGGTATCAGGTGAGTGCAGAGTCTACTAGCACAGACTGTGTCCCTTGTTTGTGACTGTGACTTCTGGCATTGTGTCCAGGTGTGGCACACATGCTATGTACTGTAGGAGGGGTCCCGGGGGGGGAATGCCTGATGTCTCCCAGCCAGTGCATGCTGTGGTGCATGCCTGCCGTCCTCACTTGCATTGTGTTTACTGTGACAATCACTGCATGGTGCATGCCACATTCTGCCTGTCTTGTCCTCCTAGGAATGTAGCCTCTACAGTCCTCATTTTATGATGTGGTCAGCCCAGTGTGACAGGTGACTGTACCCACAGATGTGTGTTAGTTCTGTGTACCTGTGCTGAGAGTGTCCACATGATGTGTTCATACCCTGGACATCGGTGTGTGTGTAAGTCCCCTGTCATGTGGGTGGGTGCCTATGTGGAGTGTGGCACCCGGGCTGCATGAGGGATGGATATACCCTGCCCATGTGATGTGAGCAGGGAGCAGTGCTGTGTGTCTGACGTGCAGGGCCAGCCCCACACCTGTGAGCCCCCCCCGTCTAGTGGCACATGTGCAGAGTGAGGTTTGTCGCTGCATTTGGCAATGGCAGGTGCATGTCCTGTGCCTGTGTGTGTCTGTGTACTCTGCTGCGGTAGCGTCAGTGGCCTGTGGCATGTGACTGCTTAGAGGTGCTGCACATTATCCTGGTGTAGCTTGTGATGCACAGTGTGAGCCTGGATCATTGATTGTGTCGTTGCCCTCATTCCACCTGTGTACTTTCAATGGCACGTACTGCTTTTGCCCTTCCCCAGAGGATCATGTCCCTATGACAAAGGTGCAATGCGTTGGATGCATACTATGCCTTGTTGTAAACAGCAAATTTGTTCCAATATGTCTCTCTGTGACATGTGCCTGGTGTATTGATGTAGTGTCACTTGTTCATCCTCACAGGTAGGCGCCTCTGCCAAGAAGCAGATATGGTTGACCGCCGTCAGTGCCGTGAGGAGTGCGGATGGTCGCAAGCGGCGCCTGGCCCAGGTGAGGAAACGCTGGCAGGATATCCGGTGCTGGACGCGGAGGATCGCACGGGTCCTGCTGGGGGACTCACCTGAGACCCATAAGAACCGCGGGTGCCGCCGTCTGACCCACATCCACAAGTGTGTGCTGGCGGTGGTATTTCCAGACTTGGACAGGCGCTTACAGGAGAAGCAGCAGCAGGAAGGGGGTAGGTACATGTGTGTTTGTTGTGTGTCACCAGCATTTGTAAGTGCACAGTTGCATGGATACACTGCAAGGGTTTAAAGGTGCTGTGCAGATCCAGTTACCCACAGTATAGCGGTGCTCTCCTGCCTCCCTTCCCCTCCTTGCAATGTGTTCCCTGGTCTGTGTGTAGTCACTCCTTCACAAGGTAATGTAGGCTGGCGCTTTCTCCACGTGAACTATGCCTGTAGCATCATGTGTGGGGGTGGTGTGTAACAGGTTTTGGGACCTTGCCTGTGCCCTGTCCAGTTCAGTACATGTGGGTTCCATGTCAGTTGGCACTGATGCTGAGTCCAGACATGGGAGTTAGTCTCTCAAGTGTCATGCCTCACAGCACGCATGTCCTATGTTGTGGCCTGTGACATGATGTGCATGAGTGTGCGATACGCATAGTGCAGGGATGGTGGCGTGTGTTGCAGTCATTCCCATTCAGGACCATAGAGTTGTGTGGCCACTACTGTCCCCTGGGGCATGTTTTCATAGGTGTCATGTGTGTCATCACAAAACGTGGACACTCTCAGTGTCTACAGCATAGGTTGTGCTCTGTGCCATTGTCCCCTGGCACCATGTATATTGACGTAAAATGTAGTACAAGTGTCAACTGTACAGCCTGACCTGATTTTCCTTGTTCATACTCACAGTGGCCAGTGCCTGTGTGTCTTGTTACAATCATCTGATGATGGCCATTTGTACATGATTATTTGGACAGGCGCACCTTGGGTATTTGGCGTCCAATCTTGCATTTATGCAGCCCCTGTGTATTTCACCCAGACTAAGAGATGTAAGTGCCACCTGTGTCTCAACAAATTGTCTCATGTAGGGGGTGGTTGGTGCGGGCAAAGCCTACATGTCAGAACCAGAATTCTCCTTTCTAGGTCTGGCCAGTGTGTGATGTTTGTCTGGACATACACTCAAGGTGCAGTGAGCCAGTCATGGTGGGCATGTTTTCAGTATTACCTATGCAGCATGTGCCTCAAGTTCATGGATATGGTCCCCGCTCATCCCTATTTTCGGGAACGCTGTGTGGTGCAGATGCAGTGCTGGATTGTCCCCAGGGCCTGGCTCCTATGTCAAACTCCATTTCATGTCATTTGCTATTGTGTCATGCTCTCCATGGATTTTCAGTGGCATGATGGGTCAACCAACTGTGTGTTGCATGCCCTACATCTGTACCTTGTTTTGTAGATGTTACTGATCTTTCTTTTCAGGCTATGCACTGTAACCTATGTAGATTGGACTCATGTGACATATGTATACAGGTGTGATTAATTGCTGTCTCTTCACCTTGCCCACAGCATCGTCGGGGGACACGGAGGGAGACATGAGCACAGACGGAGCTGAGGGACCGAGCACCAGTGCCAGCGTTGACATCGTGGCTGGCACATTGAGTGGAACTGAGGCGGAGGAGAGTGAGGCCGAGGACCTGTCCACTGGCACGACAGAATATGAAGCTGACGGGTCCAAAGATGATCTCTCCGAGTGGGCGGAGGCTGCACCAGCAACTGACAGCGGCACTACATCTCACCCCGCCCCCTCCATTGCCACCAGCCACCTCCCACTTGCTCGTGTCCCTTCCCAGCGTGCCCGGTCACCACATGTCTCCTTCCTGCCAGGCACCGCACCCCCTGCCCCTGTCTCCACTGCTGCCGCCAATGCCGAGTCAGTGGACATCCAGCGGCAGTTGCAGGTTGGTCAGGCTGCGATGCTTAATGTCCTCCATGGCCACAGCCAAGTGCTGAACAACATGGAGGCATACTTGGAGGGCATTTTTTCATCGCAGGCTGACCAACGCAACTTGCTGAGGTCCATTGAGTCGACACTGACTGCAGCAGTGGGTCTCCTGCAGCGCTACGTCCAACCCCCTACCCCTGACCCATCCACACTTCCCACTCCCATGCCTGTCCCAGGTACACCCAGACGTCAGCATGCACCCACCACAACAGACACAGGCACCACACCAGCAGGGAAGGTCATACGCACACCTCCTGGCACGCACACACAGGGTGAAGTAGGCACACCCACTGGGTCGGGGGCAAATGTAAGTCACGCAGCCAGAGTGGGAGTCCGCATTCCACCAAATCCACTCCCTCCAAATCCCCTCCCCTCAGCTCTCCTGGCCACATATCCGGCAAGGACTCCTTCATGGCCGCTCTGTCCCTGAGCCCCACTGTGACACCACCCCGCAAGCGGTCAAGGGAGTCCCCGGTTGTTAGACCTGGCACCTTGGCGTGAGTCTCCCTTCCTCTTTTTGTCGCTGTGCCTCATGTGTTTTTATGGTGTTGGCCGCTCAGCGCGCTGTGCCACTGCCAACCAGTGTCGCGGTGCGAGTGCTCCCTATATAAATTGTATATGTTGGTTGGATTCCATGATTGGATTGTTTGGTTTACTATCAGACCCCAGTAAAGTGTGCCAGGAGCGCCAGGGCATGTAAATGCAAACACCACTGGTGGGCTTGCAGCACGGGTTGTGCCACCCACAGAAGCGGACGGTAAAATATGTTTAAGGTCTGCCATCGCAGAACCTGCGTGCAGTCTGGTACTGACATGCTGACTGGTAAGTGCCCACACTTGCCGGTCCCTAAAACCTTCCCTTAGCTGCATGTTAGTCACCCCTCTGGTAGGCCCACGGGCAGAGTGCGTTGTGAGCATAAGGTAGGACAAGCCTAGATGCGTGGCATGTCCTAGTAGTGAATTACCTCCATCTTGTTGTTCACTACTGCAAGGCTACCCTGTTCTCATAGGCCAGTATGGGCGGCTTGGATTGTTACACCCTATGATCCTAACCGACCCAGGGAACATGGTAGAATATCGAGTTTAGTATGCCTGAACTCTGAATAATAAGGTACATCTTTTCGCAAGGTTTATTTTAATATTCCGGGTTTGCAAATGCCGCTTTTAGAAAGCTGGCCTTTGCTTGCCTAAACATTTCAGCCCGCCTCTGCGTGATGTGTATCTGATGTCTGGCTGGTGTGAGTGACAGGGCTGGGGAACCCAGATGGGCAGGGCTAGGTAGCCTGGTGGTGAATAGGACGATCAACAGGTAGGTGGGTGGGAGGAGTACTCCTAGGCTCTGAATAGGACAGTGCTCTGCCACCTCAATGCCGGCTCTGCCCCCTGTGGAGCGTCTGAGGACTCTGCCCTGCACTCTGAAAGAAGAAGCCTGCATCGCGTAAACAAAGTGCTCCGAAACCGGACTGAACTAGGCAAGGGCCCCCCTGGCCTGGGAGAACAAAAGATTTGCTGTATAAATGGAGGAGCCCTGCTCCTAAGAAACTAGATCCGCTTTTGACCAAGAAGAATCTCTGCCTGAGGAGGAGGCACCGGGAAAGCTGTAGGAGGAAGACTGTCCCTGTCCTGGGGGATTGCAGTGGTGACCTTGCTGCCAAAGGGGAGAAGAGAAACTGTTGCTGAAGACTTTGCTTTATTTTTACTTTCAAGACTTGTGCTTTTCCAAAACGATCTCCAAGGGCTTGGAACTGAGCTTGCCCCCTGAACTGAGCCCCAGGACCATTGGGCTCTACCTGATCTTCACTCGCCTGCCGCTGGACTGTGGTGTCCTGTCCCTCGCCGGAGCTGTGACCCTCGTGCCCCAGTCCCTCCCTGAGCCGTGACCAGGACTGCTTAGCCGCCCCCGCCTTGGGAAGAGCCTCGCTCGATCGGAGCCGCTCCCCCTACGCTGTGCTGGGCTGCCCCTGTCACCTCGCTCGCTGGAGGCTCGCTGTGCACCTTCACCCTCCCGCCGGAATCGGCGTTTGTGAGCATCTCCAAGCCTCGGACGGCCCGGACGTAATCTGCGTGCCCGGCTGCCCCGCTTTGTTCACCCGCCACCTGCAACACCCCGCTCTTGTCGTGAGCCTGAAGATCAGACCCCTATCGTGAAGTGTGGGAGCCCCGGACGCCACCTCGCCCTTCTGTGGAAGAGCCGCTGAAATCCCGCACCCACCTTCGCGTCAAGAAACAAGGTACTGTACTTACGAACTCGACCGCGAGCTCGCATCGGATCCAGGGTCCGCAACGTTCTGATTTCCCTGTCATCTGCCGTATACTTCCCGGTCGCCGCCTCAGCACGAAGTGCGCTGAGGCCCACAGTCACCTTGTGCCCGCCTAAAGAACTTTCCGTAACAAAGAGACTTTACCGTATTTCAAAGAGTTGTGGCCCCATCAGTTTAACGTTACTGGGCCTTGTATCGAACCTGCTGAAACTACATAAAAGCTTATTTTTATATACTTCCTGATTGATGTCCGTTTGTGGTGCATGCAAGGGGTTTACTGTATGTGTAATTGCAGTTGCTTAACCGTGAACGCCTGAGACTTAGCCTAGACTGCTCGCGCCACGCACCTAGAGGGTGAGCAGGGGTTATTCTGGGGAGTCATCCTTCGCCCTGACAAGAAGTAAAGGGTCCCTGCTTGTTGTGGGTTCACACCTGCGTCAACCAGAGCCCCCTCATTTCTAACATTGGTGGCAGCGGTGAGGATTTACGGATTTGCATTTGTCGTTTGCGTATAGTGAATCACTGATCACCACGTAGTGAGAGCAGACCAGTAACACAGCCACAAGACTAGAAATTGTTTTTGTTTTGCCAAGAATCTCCGTTGTTTAAACCATGCCTGGTTCACTTCCCGCCGGAAGGGCAGCTTCTATAATCTCTGGATTTGAGGACATAGATTGGGAAGAAGGCGCACTTCAGAATCATACCAATGAAGAATTGAAAGGTTTTTGCTCCAAGTTCAGAATTGCCCAAACTGGATTAAAAAACAAGGCCCAACTCGTGAAGGCGCTGAAGGCCTGGTATGAGTCAAAGGCACCAGAGAATCAGGTGGAAATGGTTCCACCAGAAAGTGTCCATGAGTTTGGCAGAGGCCTGTCGCCAGAAGAGTTGGCAGACAGGGCAGCAACCCGGGCACACGAAGTGGAGATGGCAAAACTTCATGGGCAAATGGATATGGAAAAACAAAGATTAGCCATGGAAGAAAATAAACTACAATTAGAGTATGACATGAAGCTGAGGGAGCTGGAGCTGAAAGCAAAAAGTTTGGAGCTTAATCCCTCTGGTGGCAGCACACCGCCAGTACCGGCGGAACCAAGAGTTTATATTCCCAAGGATGTAGTGAAGGAGTTCTTCAAGAATGACGACATCGGGCAGTGGTTCAGAGCCTACGAGGTAGCCATGTCTTCCCACCGGGTCCCTGAGAGAGATTGGGGAGCGGGGTTGTGGGGACGGTTCCTGAGTGAAGGGCGGGACACACTGTTAGATTTACCTGCTGATGTTCATAATTCTTATGCCCATATGAAGGAAGCATTGATGACTAGGTATGGGTTGACCCCTGAGTTATATAGACAGAGGTTCAGGGGTTGCACTAAGATTCCCAATAGTACGTATGTGGAGTATGTGACTTTCTTTTGCAGAGCGCTGGATGGTTGGGTAAAGGGTAGTAAGGTGAATGATTATCAAGGGCTTCTTGATTTAATGGCATGGGAGCACTTGTCCAGTAATTGTTTTCCTGAGCTACGCCAGCACCTGATAGATAGTAGGCTAACTAACCCTAGGAAGCTTGCTGAGGAGGCGGACCGCTGGGTCAGTACCAGGGTCCATAAGGGTCCCGTGGGAGATTCCGCCAAAGGTGGGCAGGGTCCCCAGCAGAAGAGTGGGGGGGACAGGGGTAAACAGAAGCAGTTCCAAAAAGGGCCCCAAAGTAGTCCCCAAGGGAACCAAGGGAAGGGTTCTCAGCCTCCCCCACCCCAGAAACCGACCGGGGCCCCGACAGGTCCTCCTGTTCAGAAGAGGCCCGTCAGATGTTACAGGTGTAACAATTTGGGGCATTTTGCCTCTGATGTGAAGTGTCCATTGTTTGGTAAACCAGCACCCACTGGTGCACCACCCCGGCAGGTGACTAGTGTAGCCTTGGGGGAGGAGAGGGATGTCCAAGGTGGGTGGGGTCCCGCAGAGATGTCCCTGGTCTCGCTAGGAGACCGTGAAGTGGTCCCTCCAACCCAGCTGCCTGAGAACACTAAGAAGTACAGGCAGTGGGTGACCATAAATGGCCATAGAGTGGAAGCTCTTTGAGATACAGGAGCCAGTGTGACAGCTGTCAGGTGTCACCTGGGGTCTCAGGAGCAGGTAGTCCCCAATGCATTCTATCCCGTTGTTGCCGCTGACAACACAGAGAGGCACTGCAAGGTGGCTCAGGTTCCCTTTGAGTGGGGGGGGGGTCTCTGGTACTCTTCAGGTAGCTGTGAGGCCCGCCATGCCTGTAGACTGTTTGTTAGGGAACGATTTGGAAAGCTCACCTTGGGCTAAGGTGGAGCGGAGTGCTCACCTGGAGATGTTGGGTATGCCGGATTGGGCGTGTGTCACCACACGGTCCATGGCAGCCAGTAGAGGGACTCAAGAGGTCCTGGAGCCTGAGAGGGAGGCCCAGGAACCGGCCTCAGAGAGAAGGAGCAAGGGGCGCGGGAAGCCGGCCCCTGAAATTCCCACGGTCCAGGAGGAAGCAGACCTTGAGGGGGATGCCCTGGAGCCTACAGGGGAGCAGATAGCTGAACTGGGAGACCTGCCGGAGCTGACCCATTGGCAGCAGGAAGGGGGTCCCACCAGGGAGGACTTTTGCAAGGCACAGAAGGAGTGCCCTTCTCTCGTGGGTATGCGGCAGCAGGCTGCAGACCAGGCCGCAGGTGATCAGTCAGGATCACATTTCGTTTACTGGGAGAACGACCTCCTATATACAGAGCCTAAGGTTGCTGAGCCTGGGTGAGCCCGTGCGCTGGTGGTACCCCAGGACTTCAGAGCCTTCCTACTGGGGCTGGCTCACGATGTGCCCTTGGCAGGGCATTTGGGGCAGGACAAGACCTTTGAAAGGCTTGTCGCCCACTTTTATTGGCCTCAAATGCGCAGGAGTTCAGATACTCACTGCAGGACATGCCAGACTTGCCAGGCAAGTGGAAAGAGTGGAAGGAAGCAGAAGGCTCCACTCCAGCCATTCCCTGTGGTCGGTACCCCATTCCAGCGAGTGGGGATTGACATTGTAGGGCCACTGGACCCCAGGACAGCGATGGGCAATAGGTTCATCCTGGTCCTAGTGGACCATGCCACCCAGTACCCAGAAGCCATTCCTCTGAGGACAGTGACGGCCCCCGTGGTGGGACGTGCCCTGATGGGAATTTTCTCCCGAGTGGGATTCCCTCTAGAGGTGGTGTCTGACCGAGGAACCAATTTCATGTCCAAGTACATGAAATCTCTTTGGCAAGAGTGTGGTGTAACCTACAAGTTCACCACACCTTACCACCCCCAAGGAAACGGGTTGGTTGAGAGATTCAACCGAACCCTCAAAGGCATGATAATGGGCCTGGAAGGACCCATGAGGCGTAAGTGGGACGTCCTCTTACCATGCCTTCTCTTCGCTTACCGTGAGGTGCCACAGAAGTCTCTGGGGTTCAGTCCCTTTGAGCTTCTGTATGGTCACCCAGTCAGAGGACCTCTAAGTCTGGTCAAGGAAGGCTGGGAGCAATCTCCCAGGAAACCTCCCCAGAATGTATATAGTTACATGCTGGCCTTCAGGAATCAGACTAGGCGATTCAGGCAACTTGCTGAGGCAAATCTGGAAGCCAGCCAGGAGGAGATGAAGCGGTGGTACGACCAGAATGCCACTCTGGTAGAGCTTCAGCCTGGACAGAAGGTATGGGTCTTGGCCCCCGTGGAGCCGTGCGCACTCCAGGATAAGTGGACCGGTCCCTTTGAGGTGGTGGAGCGCAAGAGTCCTGTTACCTACGTGGTGGACCTGAAGTCTCCTAGGAACCCCTTAAGGGTCCTACATGTCAACCGCCTCAAGCCCCACTAGGAGAGGTCCCAAGTGGGCAAGCTCTTGGCAATAGATGCTGGGATGGAGGAGGAGACAGAACCTCTTCCGGACCTCCTGTCAGCCAAGGAGCAAGATGGGTCAGTGGATGGTGTCATCCTCTCTTCCACCCTGACCCCTGAGCAACAGAATGGTTGTCGCCAGTTGCTGGGACAATTTTCTGATCTGTTTTCCCTGGTCCCTGGTGTCACTGATTGGTGCGTCCATGATGTGGACACTGAGGATAGTCCACCTGTACGGCACAAGGCCTACAGGGTGACTGACAGGGTGAGGACATGCATCAAGGAGGAGGTCTCCAAGATGTTTGCACTCGGGGTAATTGAGTCTTCTAGCAGTCCTTGGGCCAGCCCGTGGTCTTGGTCTCAAAGGCTGCAGCGCCGGCAGCCACACCCGAACTCCGGTTCTGTGTGGACTACAGAGGACTCAATTCGGTCACTAGGACCGACGCACACCCCATCCCCAGAGCTGATGAGCTGATCGATCGGCTAGGGGCTGCCAACTACCTCAGCACGTTTGATTTAACGTCTGGGTATTGGCAGATCGCCTTGACCGAGGGGGCCAAAGAGAGGTCAGCATTTTCCACCCCAGATGGGCACTACCAGTTCCGGGTTATGCCATTTGGGATGAAGAATGCCCCTGCCACCTTCCAGAGATTGGTCAACCAGGTGTTGGCTGGGCTGGATTCGTTCAGTGCAGCCTACCTGGATGACATCGCGGTGTTCAGCTCCACTTGGGAAGAACACCTGCGACACCTCTGGGAAGTGTTGATGGCGCTGCGGAAGGCAGGCCTCACGATCAAGGCGAGTAAGTGCCAGATAGGGCAGGGTTCCGTGGTGTACTTGGGACACCAAGTGGGGAGTGGCCAGGTGGCACCCCTTCAGCCCAAGATAGAAACCATCCTGAATTGGGAGGCGCCCAAAACCCAGACAGGGGTGAGAGCCTTCCTAGGTCTCACCGGGTACTACAGGAGGTTTGTCAAGGGGTATGGCAACATGGTTGCCCCCTTGACAGCGCTGAC
Organism: Triturus cristatus; assembly: GCF_964204655.1. NCBI lineage: Eukaryota > Metazoa > Chordata > Amphibia > Caudata > Salamandridae > Triturus > Triturus cristatus. Next base: position 86,192,932 of record NC_140583.1, read on the forward strand.
TTCGAAGAAGCAGCCCAGGAAAGTGATTTGGACTGACACCTGTCAGAAAGCTTTTGAGGCCTTGAAAACTGCTATGTGCACGGCGCCCGTGCTCTTGGCTCCCAACTTCTCCAAAGAGTTTATCGTTCAGACAGACGCTTCAGAGCATGGTGTGGGGGCTGTTCTTTCACAGATTAATGAGGAGGGCCTAGATCAACCCGTAGCCTTTCTTAGCAGGAGGTTACTTCCACGGGAACAGAGGTGGAGTGCTATTGAGCAAGAGGCATTTGCTGTGGTCTGGGCGCTGAAGAAGCTAAGACCCTACCTGTTTGGGTCTCACTTCCGGGCTCAGATGGACCACAGGCCCCTCAGATGGTTGATGCATATGAGGGGTGAGAATCCAAAGCTGTTGAGGTGGTCCATTTCCCTACAGGGTATGGATTTCACGGTGGAACATCGCCCTGGTACAGATCACGCCAATGGTGACGGTCTGTCCAGATTTTTCAGCCTTAGTGATGAGGAACTCCCTGGGGTAGGGTAGTTCTCCCCACTTTTCAGCTGGAGGGGACACGTGTTAGACCTGGCACCTTGGCGTGAGTCTCCCTTCCTCTTTTTGTCGCTGTGCCTCATGTGTTTTTATGGTGTTGGCCGCTCAGCGCGCTGTGCCACTGCCAACCAGTGTCGCGGTGCGAGTGCTCCCTATATAAATTGTATATGTTGGTTGGATTCCATGATTGGATTGTTTGGTTTACTATCAGACCTCAGTAAAGTGCGCCAGGAGCGCCAGGGCATGTAAATGCAAACACCGCTGGTGGGCTTGCAGCACGGGTTGTGCCACCCACAGAAGCGGACGGTAAAATATGTCTAAGGTCTGCCATCGCAGAACCAGCGTGCAGTCTGGTACTGACATGCTGACTGGTAAGTGCCCACACTTGCCGGTCCCTAAAACCTTCCCTTAGCTGCATGTTAGTCACCCCTCTGGTAGGCCCACGGGCAGGGTGCGTTGTGAGCATAAGGTAGGACAAGCCTAGATGCGTGGAATGTCCTAGTAGTGAATTACCGCCATCTTGTTGTTCACTACTGCAAGGCTACCCTGTTCTTATAGGCCAGTATGGGCGGCTTGGATTGTTACACCCTATGATCCTAACCGACCCAGGGAACATGGTAGAAGATCGAGTTTAGTATGCCTGAACTCGGAATAATAAGGTACATCTTTTCGCAAGGTTTATTTTAATATTCCGGGTTTGCAAATGCCGCTTTTAGAAAGCTGGCCTTTGCTTGCCTAAACATTTCAGCCCGCCTCTGCGTGATGTGTATCTGATGTCTGGCTGGTGTGAGTGACAGGGCTGGGGAACCCAGATGGGCAGGGATAGGTAGCCTGGTGGTGAATAGGACGATCAACAGGTAGATGGGTGGGAGGAGTACTCCTAGGCTCTGAATAGGACAGTGCTCTGCCACCTCAATGCCGGCTCCGCCCCCTGTGGAGCGTCTGAGGACTCTGCCCTGCACTCTGAAAGAAGAAGCCTGCATCGCGTAAACAAAGTGCTCCGAAACCGGACTGAACTAGGCAAGGGCCCCCCTGGCCTGGGAGAACAAAAGATTTGCTGTATAAATGGAGGAGCCCTGCTCCTAAGAAACTAGATCCGCTTTTGACCAAGAAGAATCTCTGCCTGAGGAGGAGGCACCGGGAAAGCTGTAGGAGGAAGACTGTCCCTGTCCTGGGGGATTGGCCTGCAGTGGTGACCTTGCTGCCAAAGGGGAGAAGAGAAACTGTTGCTGAAGACTTAGCTTTATTTTTACTTTCAAGACTTGTGCTTTTCCAAAACGATCTCCAAGGGCTTGGAACTGAGCTTGCCCCCTGAACTGAGCCCCAGGACCATTGGGATCTACCTGATCTTCTCTCGCCTGCCGCTGGACTGTGGTTTCCTGTCCCTCGCCGGAGCTGTGACCCTTGTGCCCCAGTCCCTCCCTGAGCCGTGACCAGGACTGCTTAGCCGCCCCTGCCTTGGGAAGAGCCTCGCTCGATCGGAGCCGCTCCCCCTACGCTGTGCTGGGCTGCCCCTGTCACCTCGCTCGCTGTGCACCTTCACCCTCCCGCCGGAATCGGCGTTTGTGAGCATCTCCAAGCCTCGGACGGCCCGGACGTAATCTGCGTGCCCGGCTGCCCCGCTTTGTTCACCCGCCACCTGCAACACCCCGCTCTTGTCGTGAACCTGAAGATCAGACCCCTATCGTGAAGTGTGGGAGCCCCGGACGCCGCCACGCCCTTCTGTGGAAGAGCCGCTGAAATCCCGCACCCACCTTCGCGTCAAGAAACAAGGTACTGTACTTACGAACTCGACCGCGAGCTCGCATCGGATCCAGGGTCCGCAACGTTCTGATTTCCCTGTCATCTGCCGTATGCTTCCCGGTCGCCGCCTCAGCACGAAGTGCGCTGAGGCCCACAGTTACCTTGTGCCCGCCTAAAGAACTTTCCGTAACAAAGAGACTTTACCGTATTTCAAAGAGTTGTGGCCCCATCAGTTTAACGCTACTGGGCCTTGTATCGAACCTGCTGAAACTACATAAAAGCTTATTTTTATATACTTCCTGATTGGTGTCCGTTTGTGGTGCATGCAAGGGGTTTACTGTATGTGTAATTGCAGTTGCTTAACCGTGAACGCCTGAGACTTAGCCTAGACTGCTCGCGCCACGCACCTAGAGGGTGAGCAGGGGTTATTCTGGGGAGTCATCCTTCGCCCTGACAAGAAGTAAAGGGTCCCTGCTTGTTGTGGGTTCACACCTGCATCAACCAGAGCCCCCTCATTTCTAACACCGGTCAGGGTGGTTGAGTCCCCCCCCTGTCCACACCCTCCCCCAGTGGCGCTGCGACCTGCGACCCATCCCTCTGACCCCCCCCCCCCTCCTTGGGGCCTGTGGTTCCTTCGGGTGCAGGGGAGACACTGGAGGACCTTGCTAAGGTGTGCAGCGACATCCTGGCCTCCGCCTTTGGCCCTGCCCCACCCCCTGTGGTGGTGTCCTCCATCCCTGCACCCACGACGCCTACCCTTCGCCCTCATGTCCCTGCGGTGCCTGGTCCTTCCCCCCCACATGATGCCCTCCCGGCTGTGGAAGACAAAGGGGTCTGACTGTGCAGGCAAGTCCCACTGTGTCCCCCATCCAGCTGTGACTCATGGACTGCCCTATGGGCTTTGTAAATATTGAACTTTATCCACACACACTTTATTTGGAAATGCTGAATAAATCTTTTTTTTTTTCCTTAGAACACTACTGCTTTTGTGGTTTTGCTGTTGGTGGGGCTGCTACATGATTTTGGGTGGTGATCATGTGTTGGGTGTGTGGGAAATGTAGTAGTGTGCTGGTCATAGGGGGTACCCTGGTATCTGTGTGCCATCACAAGGTGTTAGCTAGGTTTCTCTGTTCATGTAAGCAGTTCCTGCATGGTGAAATTGTCCCAAGGTGTGTTCCTTCCTCTGTGTACCCTGACATCTTCCCTGCAGGGTGTTCCCAATATTTAGCGGTGAGCTGTGTCTACATTAGCTGGGTGTGTGACGGACCCCTTCAACTTTGGCCATGCAAGCAGAGCGATGTCTCCACCTGCATCATTCGTGGCATCCTTGGTGATCACTGTACTTGTGTATGTAGTCTGTTGACATGACTTCATGTGGACATGTTCCCTTTTAGGCTGTAGGCATGTGTGTACTCCCAGCCTCGCACACATGTGTTACATGTACTGCAGGGTCTTTGTGCACCTGACTGACAATTGTGGCAATTGGATTTGTGGGTACTCCACCCTTTTTTTCCATGGGCACTGCTGGGGGGCTCTGCACCCACCCCTCCTGTCTCTGGGCACTGCTGGGAGGACTCTGCACCCACCCCTCCTGTCTCTGGGCACTGCTGGGAGTACTCTGCACACACCCCTCCTGTCTCTGGGCACTGCTGGGAGGACTCTGCACACACCCCTCCTGTCTCTGGGCACTGCTGGGAGGACTCTGCACCCACCCCTCCTGTGTCTGGGCACTGCTGGGAGGACTCTGCACCCATCCCTCCTGTCTCCGGGCACTGCTGGGAGTGATAGGCACACACCCCTCCTGTGTCTGGGCACTGCTGGGAGGACTCTGCACACACTCCTCCTGTCTCTGGGCACTGCTGGGAGGACTCTGCACACACCCCTCCTGTGTCTGGGCACTGCTGGGAGGACTCTGCACCCACCCCTCCTGTCTCTGGGCACTGCTGGGAGTGATAGGCACACACCCCTCCTGTGTCTGGGCACTGCTGGGAGGACTCTGCACACACCCCTCCTGTCTCTGGGCACTGTTGGGAGGACTCTGCACATACCCCTCCTGTGTCTGGGCACTGCTGGGAGGACTCTGCACCCACCCCTCCTGTCTCTGGGCACTGCTGGGAGTGATAGGCACACACCCCTCCTGTGTCTGGGCACTGCTGGGAGGACTCTGCACCCACCCCTCCTGTCTCTGGGCACTGCTGGGAGTGATAGGCACACACCCCTCCTGTCTCTGGGCACTGCTGGGAGGACTCTGCACACACCCCTCCTGTGTCTGGGCACTGCTGGGAGGACTCTGCACACACCCCTCCTGTGTCTGGGCACTGCTGGGAGGACTCTGCACCCACCCCTCCTGTCTCTGGGCACTGCTGGGAGGACTCTGCACACACCCCTCCTGTCTCTGGGCACTGCTGGGAGGACTCTGCACACACCCCTCCTGTGTCTGGGCACTGCTGGGAGGACTCTGCACCCACCCCTCCTGTCTCTGGGCACTGCTGGGAGTGATAGGCACACACCCCTCCTGTGTCTGGGCACTGCTGGGAGGACTCTGCACACACCCCTACTGTCTCTGGGCACTGCTGGGAGTGATAGGCACACACCCGTCTTGTGTCTGGGCACTGCTGGGAGGACTCTGCACACACCCCTCCTGTCTCTGGGCACTGCTGGGAGGACTCTGCACACACCCCTCCTGTCTCTGGGCACTGCTGGGAGGACTCTGCACACACCCCTCCTGTGTCTGGGCACTGCTGGGAGGACTCTGCACCCACCCCTCCTGTCTCTGGGCACTGCTGGGAGTGATAGGCACACACCCCTCCTGTGTCTGGGCACTGCTGGGAGGACTCTGCACACACCCCTCCTGTCTCTGGGCACTGCTGGGAGTGATAGGCACACACCCGTCTTGTGTCTGGGCACTGCTGGGACTGATTCTGCACACACCCCTCCTGTCTCTGGGCACTGCTGGGAGGACTCTGCACACACCCCTCCTGTGTCTGGGCACTGCTGGGAGGACTCTGCACCCACCCCTCCTGTCTCTGGGCACTGCTGGGAGTGATAGGCACACACCCCTCCTGTGTCTGGGCACTGCTGGGAGGACTCTGCACACACCCCTCCTGTCTCTGGGCACTGTTGGGAGGACTCTGCACACACCCCTCCTGTGTCTGGGCACTGCTGGGAGGACTCTGCACCCACCCCTCCTCTCTCTGGGCACTGCTGGGAGTGATAGGCACACACCCCTCCTGTGTCTGGGCACTGCTGGGAGGACTCTGCACCCACCCCTCCTGTCTCTGGGCACTGCTGGGAGGACTCTGCACCCACCCCTCCTATTTCAGGATATGTACGCTTAGAACATACACGGGTGTGGGTTCGCTCCATGCATACGAGGTGGGGCTAGGGTCCGTACATACACTGTTGGGGTGGGGGTACGCTCCATACATACGCGGGTATGGGTACGGGCAGTACATACACGGTTGGGGTGGGAGTAGGGTCCGTACTTACACTGTTGGGGTGGGGGTATGCTCCATACGTCCGCGGGTGAGGGTACGGGTCGTACTTACACTGTTGGGGTGGGGGTACGCTCCATACATCCGCGGGTGAGGGTACGGGTCGTACTTACACTGTTGGGGTGGGGGTACGCTCCATACGTCCGCGGGTGAGAGTACGGGTCGTACTTACACTGTTGGGGTGGGGGTACGCTCCATACGTCCGCGGGTGAGGGTACGGGTCGTACTTACACTGTTGGGGTGGGGGTATGCTCCATACGTACGTGGGTGAGGGTACGGGTCGTACTTACACTGTTGGGGTTGGGGGTACGCTCCATACGTCCGCGGGTGAGGGTACGAGTCGTACTTACACTGTTGGGGTGGGGGTACGCTCCATACGTACGCGGGTGAGGGTACGGGTCGTACATACACTGTTGGGGTGGGGGTACGCTCCATACGTACGCGGATGAGGGTACGGGTCATACATACACTGTTGGGGTGGGGGTATGGGTCATACTTACACTGTTGGGGTGGGGGTACGCTCCATGCATTCGAGGTGAGGGTACGGGTCGTACTTACACTGTTGGGGTGGGGGTACGCTCCATGCATTCGATGTGAGGGTACGGGTCGTACTTACACTGTTGGGGTGGGGGTACGCTCCATGCATTCGAGGTGAGGGTACGGATCGTACTTACACTGTTGGGGTGGGGGTACGCTCCATGCATACGGGGTGGGGGTACGGTCCGTACATATGCGTCCCCACGCTATGTGATGCTTGTGCGGGCCGTACCTAGGCCTTTGCCACGTGGGTACAGCCGTCCCGCCATTGTTGGGATGACGTAGGTGTGGGCGTGGTACGACTCGTACCCACGCTCTTAAGGCGTGGGTACGGGACGTATCTGTATTGTTGTGTTGCCGGTTCGCGTCGTCAAGCACTTCCGTTGTGGCGGACGCTGGCTTTGCTGGACACGCCCCCACCCCCTCGTAGTGACCAGGGCCTGGGGGTCAGGTATGTCCAGGGCATGTGTGCTGTGTGACTTTGGTGGGGGTTTTGTGGCCTGCCCCTGCTCCTGCCCCGCACCTCTTTCCCCCCTCTCTTTGTTGTTCTGACCTTCTGCGGCATCTGCGTCATAACCTGTGGAGGAGGTCGACTGCTATGAGGGCCGGGATGACACGTAGGTTCGGGTCCATGTCTGTCCGTCGCGTACAGGTACTCCTTGTTCGCGTCGTCCTGATTTCCCGGCAGTTTTTGGCTGCCGGAAAATATTCACCGTGCGGGATGACGTCGGTGCGAATCGTGATTCCTGGTTCGTGAATGGCAGGCTGCGTGCGTCCCGACGTCACGTCGGCGCTTTCCCGGATCACATTTGTATGTTTATTTTCGTCGGTCGGGGTTTTGTACGATTCGTACGGAAATGGTGTTTCCGTGCGAATCGTAATTCCATGTTTGTATATTTTTAAGACCGGGTACGCGTCAGACGGAGAATATGCTCCGTCCGACGGTTCGTACCCGGTTTTTACCGGATCGTGATCGGCACCTCTATATTAATTACACAATTACCATAACTAATTAACAACTAAAATGTCTTAATATCAAATTATTAACTAATCAATTAAAAATAAATTACTTCCCATCCTTAACACCTAGAAACACCACAACACACACCTTCAATTAAAAATAAATTACTTCCCACCCTTAACACCTAGAAAACCACAACCCACACCTAAAATTAATTACTCAATTACCATAATTAATTACCAATTAATTAATATAAATTAATTAACAACCAATTGTTAATTCATTAATAATACATTACTTTTCACATTTAACACTATAACATCTAAATCAAACAGATATTAATAAATAAAAAATAATCAATACATTTAATATAACTAGATTACTTTCCACCCTATTCCCCTATAAACCCACAACCCGGACCAGAACTAAAAACGCAAAATTCAAATACATTTTTTTTAATACCTGCTAAAAATGTAACACATATATTAAAAATACAAACAATTCTTATACAAAAAACACATACATATACATATAAAATATATACTACAATATATGACATTAATCAAGAAACAATATTTTTAACAAATATTTTTTTGCAAACGATATTAAACACTTCGACATTTTTAAAATCGATATTCCTCACCTTAAGTCAATATTCTTGGCCACAATATTCTTGCTGTTGATATTTCTGACCCACGATATTTGCAGCCCGATATTTGTGCAACTCGATATTTGTGATTCGATATTCTGTTTCTGCACCGTCCAAGGCAGGACCTGCTGGTCACCTCCAGCAGCACTAGGGCGGCCGGGTGCAGTGGTGCAATATAGCATCAGGTGCCCAATGTTAATCTGTGGGGATATGTCTTTGTGAAAAGACGATGCAGGTTTTAACTGGGAGCCCAATCTGGCTGAACCAACGGGCGTGTGTGGCTCTGGTCTCACCATGCTCTGGGATGTGGGGATATCTTTGGTACTATTCTCCTTGGGCCAGGGGTGACGGGTACAGAGGTGTTCTTAGTCATTCGGCCTTTGACACCAAGAGCGGTCTCTGTAGAGGGGGCCTGCAACAGAGGCTGCAGACAGCATCTAGAAGTCTAAAGCAGAGAAAGGTAAGATGGGCTTTGAGGCTGGAGGATCTGGGGACCACATTGTCACCATAGGCCCACTTCAGCTCAGGCTAGGCCGCTCCTTGCAGTGGTGGTTTCCTTCGTCAGGTTTTCGCGGTCTTGGAGTCTCACAGTTCTCTCTGGGTGCCTGCAAGATGCAGGAAAGAAGTTCTGCAGCTCCACAGAGTTCTTGGTTCCTGGGAGAAGTTCTGGCAGGTCTCCCAGACTTTGGAGACTCAGCAGCTGCAGGACAAGTACTCTCTGGCGCAATTGCCGAAGACAGCAGACAGGCCAGCAGGGTTGGTGCCAAGTAAGTTACTGGTTCTTCTGTGCTTTCTTCTTGTGATTCCTCACGTCCGTCTTCTTCTTTCAGGTCAGCAGGATATGCTTTCCTGGTGCCAGGGGCACCCCTAAATACTGAATTTAGGAGTATTATGAGAGTGTAGAGTAGTAGCCAATGGGCTACTTGCCCCTGGAGTCACTTCACACAAAATATGACAACTTCCTGTGGGAAGTGGGCAGAACCCTGTCCCAGTGTTCCTACGTTTGCCATCACCAAGATGATAGACTCTGAAATGTTGTCTTTACTTCAGGTAGTCCACCTTATGCGTGGGACTGGCCTGAAGGTGAACACACCTGTCTGACTTACTCACTTTTCCACCTTGTCCAGACGCCAAATGGGCCAGGGCAAGGGCGTCAATCCTCTCCTGTGAGGGAAGTGAAATTTGCATACCAAAGTCGGTTGGCTCTTTGAAGCTCCCTGCCTTTGCATGCTAATTCGCCGGTCATCCTATAGGAGGTGGTGTTAACACCCTTTGCCTGAGAAGGATTTGTCTCGGGCAGCAGGCTTGCTTTGACCAGTCCACGTACACACATTAGTAGTTGGTAGGTTTTCAAGGGGCACCTCTAAAGTGCCCTCTGGTTGCATGTGTTAATAAATCCAACACTTAGATCTGTGTGGGCTTAGCTTATTCATACCAGATGTTTGATATCAAACATCTTTAGTTTTAGTGAAGTCATCATGTAGCTGGGGAACTCGTTTTCACCATGGTCCAGAACATTTACTAAAAATGGCATCAGAACTGCCCAGCACAGAGGCACATCCTCTCATGCAGATATGTCTGCACCTAGTATAAACCCTGCCTTAGAGCTGAAAGGCCTGCTGTAGGGATGACTTACCTATACTTCATGCAATGTCTGTGAGCATGTCACATATTGATGAGTTTTAGTCAAATTGCAAATTCCCTCTGGATTCCTATATTGCAGCTATAGTAGACTCAACTTTCACTTCTTGTCATATACTCACACTCCCTACCCCCAGTAGTACAAAGGTTCAGTCCCACAATGTACTCATTTATATATAAAAGGAATTATTTTCTTTATTCATTAAATATCTTCTTAAGGTCCATTAAAAATGATTATTTCCCTTTTGTCTGCATCAAGACATGCAGCCTGCACTGACAGCCTGTTTGTGTTGATGAGGAGTCCTCTAGGGTGGAAAAAGTCGTGCTACATACCCTAAGGACCCTCTTTAGCCTCCTTACCCTAGGTACCTGGGGTAACATTGCCTAAGGACTTACTGGGAGTGCTAAAGGTATTGCCAATTGGGGAAACAATTGTACAGTTTTGGAAAGAGATCTAACACTGGTGACCTGGTTAGCAGGTACCTAGTGCACTGCAGTCAAAATCACATCAAATACCAGGCAAAAAGTGGGGGCAACATGTAAAAATGGGGCCCTTTCCTACAGTCGTCTAGGATGATCCCCCGATTTCCTATGTGGTCTATGGGTGTGGGTGTTGGTCTTAGCTCCAACGGCCACCAGGTAAAGTCCTTTCGGGAGGTCTTTTTGCCAAAAAACAGTACTTCTGTCTTGTCAGAGTTGAGAAGAAGGCAGTTGGAGCTGGTGTAGTTGATTCAGGCGGCGGTTTTTGTCCGTCAGAGTGAATGAGTTGAGTGTCATTGGCATAGGAGAAGACAGTCATGTCTTGTGATCGGATGATGTTGGCAAGTGGTGTGAGGTATATGTTTAAAAGGGTAGGGTTGAGGGGCAATCTTTGGGGGCTCCACATATCAATTTCTTGATCTGTGATGTGAAGGGTGGCAGCTTCACCCTTTGGGGTCTTCCCTTGTGGAAGGAACAGATCCATTTGAGAGCCGATCCTTGTAATCTTTAGGAGTTTAATAATGAGGGTGTAATGGGAGACAGTGTCGAAGGCTGCAGAGAGGCCTAGCAAGATGAAAACTGCTTTTGCTCCACGATGATTTGAATGTCATTGATGGCCGTGATGAGTGCTGTTTAGGTTCTGTGGTTCTTTCTTTGCTGGCTAGGGGATGGTGAAGTTCAAGATGAGTTGTGAGTTTCTTGTTGATGCATTCCCATTCACTTTGCCTGGATAGGGAGGAGGGAGGAGGGAGATGGGTCAGAAGGTGCTCAGTTGATTCGGGTCGGCTGTGGGCTTTCATCTGGGAAAGTGGCAGATGTGATGGAGATGTTGATGATATCGGTCAGGGTGGTGCAATTTGGTGAGATTCCCAAGTTGTAGATGGGATGAAGGCATGTGTCTGTTGGAGCAACTGAATACATGGTCCACATAAATGTCACTGTGTCGTTTCTGGTGTGGGTTGTCCATTTGGTCAGATGATAGGTAGGTTAGCAACACGTTCTCTGGTGTTGGGTTGGTGTGCAAAGTTGATGAAGATGTTTGCATTTTTGCTGTGGAAGAAGTTGGATAGGTTGTCACAGAGTTATTGGAAGGCACTGATGTTGGTGACAATGGCTTTGAAGATCTCATTGCAGCTGTTGTCGCTTTCGTTCGATGAGGTCCACTAGTGCTTTTTAGGTCTCGCTTACGCAGCGCACATGCGCTGCTTGGAAGAGAGACCTAATGCCATCGGGACAGCTTTGGGGGCAAAAACGTGCACGCGTTGCATTGCTTGCAATGGCAACGCGTGCACGTCTGGCGATTTCCTTGCGGGACCGCGCGGCGCCATATGGTCGCGTGCTCCCGCAAGGGAATCTCGCAGGCCCCTTCCCCGGCGCAAAAGTAAATAAGCCTTGGCATATCCAATAGGTCTCGCTTTTGGGACCTTATAAGTATGTTTACTTTTGCTATAATCACGGCACGTAAAGTGCGGGTGCTGCGATTATAAGAAAAGTAAAGAAATAGATGTTTTTTTCTATTTCTTTACTTTTGCTATAATCGCTGCACCCACGCTTTACGTGCCGCGATTATAGCAAAAGTAAATATACTTATAAGGTCCCAAAAGCGAGACCTATTGGCTATGCCAATGCTTGTTCTCTTTGTATCTCTTATTAGCTGGTGATAGCGTCTAAGTATAGCCTTGTAGATAGTTCTGTTTTTGGTGTTGTGGCTGGCTCTCCATTTCCTTTCTAGCTTTTTAAACTGTTGTTTGGTTTCTCTGAGATCTTCTGTTTACCAGCTGGCCTGCTAGTATGATCTATGCTTGTTTTGTTTGATGGGCATTAGGGGGTCCACGCAGTTCTTGATCCAGTTGTTGAAATTTGTTAATGTCCTTTTTGAGGTTGTCTGTGGGGCTAGGCTGATCTGTGGTCAGGGCTCGGAGACAGTCTATTTCTGTGATTTTGCCCCAGCTTGGAGTTTGGAACCTGTAGGGTGTGTTGCCTTTAAGTGTATTGATTTGAAAGTGGATGATGGAGTGATTGGTTCATGTGAGAGGTGGGGTGGAGCAGTATTTGATGCTATCGCTTGTGGTAATTATGGGGTCAAGTGTGTGTCTTGCAGGGTGTGTTGGTTCTGGGACGAGCTGGGTGAGTCCGATGTTGCTCAAGCTTTCAAGGAGTGCGGTAAAAGTTGAGGTATTGTCAGAATATAGGCTTTGGAGTCGATGGTGGGTGGGCAACAAAGTTGGTGATGAGGTTGGTAAAGTGGCTTGGGGTCCTGGTTGTTAGTAGGCGACGGTTCTGTTCAGGGTGAAGTTTTCTGAGATTTGCAGCTTGAAGTGCAGGTGTTCCATGGATGAGGTGGCATTCTCTGTGGTTGTTGTGCATTTGAGAGATTCTTTGTAGATGATGGTGAGTCCTCCTCCTGGCTTGTGAAGGTGGTCCCATAGAGTAAACTTGTCTTCCACTGGGATTACCGTAGTGATGTCGGGAGCCAATGAGGGGTTGAGCCAGGTCTCTATGATAAAGAGGATGTTGGGTGTGTCACTAGTAAGCAGGTCCCATATTTCGGTTGTGTGTGTTTTCTGAGTGATCGTGTGTCCAGAAGCATGCATGCAACTGGATGGTGATATGAGGGTTTGCTTTCACATGTGGTGTAGGGTGGGGGTGGGGTGTTTTTGATGCTTGTGTGCTGTGTGAGTTGAGAGGGGGTGTTGAGGGCGTTGTTAGTATTTGCATGGGGGTTTAGGAATGTGTCTGCTGAAGAATCGGCAGTGGGTACAGGTGAAAGCTCCTACTGTGGTGTGAAGTGTGGCAGGAGTTTAAGGGAACGGCAACCAGGGTCTAGCGACCTAAGAAATGTCACTGGTTGGTTATCGGACCAGATTTTCTGATGCTGGGCATGGTCCAGTGCACACAGGTGCATGCTTTCGCTGCCCGTCCATGTTGCAGCTCCCATTAACTAGGTCCTGGGTGGGGGAAGGAGTGCAGGGTGATGTCATTTTCTGTCCAGATAGATGATGGGAAATTCAGTGATGTTATTTCCTGTGTAGGTGGATGATGGTAGATCCTGTGATGTCATTTGCTGTGGGAGAACGACCTTTACAACCCAGTTGTTACACCGTGGTACGTTTACATCGCGGTCATTACAACGCAAATCGTTACAACGACTTGCGCTGGATGGCACTCTAAACTGAGGAATAGTATGATTTACTATTCCAACACCTTCCCTACTGTTACGCAGGTTGGAGTTGGAATAGTAAATCATACTATTCTTAAGTCCAGCGCACTCCAGCGCAAGTCGTTGTAATGACTTGCTTTGTAACGAACGCGGTGTAAAATACCGCTTTGTGAATGTATAAGATTTAACGTCATACATTCTTTCCTGTGCTGATGGGTGATGGGAAATTAAGTCCTCTTGCTTGGCTTCCTCTTTTAAACACGGTTTTGATGGGAAAACCAGTACTGTCACTTCCTGTCCAGATGGATGATGGGAAATTCAGTTCTGTTACTTCCGGTGTAGGGGGATGATGGGAGTGCGTCAGCCTGTAGTTTTTTGTTTATTTACATTTTATACAAGGAAAACAAATATGCAAGCTTAATAGAATAATCTAAACCATTATAACAGCAGAGCCACCATCATCAGTAATCATGATAATGATATCATTTTCAATGCATTATATACATTATGAAAGCATAACAGGCATAGTACTTTACTACAATAGGTTTGATTAGTACTCTTTTTGGGGAGTGGGGTGGAGGAGTCATGCATGAAAGAGTGTATACCTGGAATAAGATTACCTGCTACATGTCAGAGTGCCAGGACTGCCCTCCAGATCAACATAGGACTCTTCCCCCATGCTCCTACCGACTTTCATCAACATAGTCTATCACCAGCCTCATTGAATAATAGCTATTGTCTATGTGGTACACATATATATGTAGGCAAAGTTGGGGAGTCATTACCATATATGAGGTCTGGTAGCCTGTCCTTTATTGGTTGTGGGTCATTTACTCCACCCAATGGCATCCTAAGTGCTTCACCCCATTTGAGCAAGCATCTCTGGCTAGCATTTCTGTCTTCCATGGTGGCCCAAGTCCAGGTATGTAGGCCCGGGCAGCATCATCTGCGGATGCCCAGAACCTATGTCAGGAGACTTGCTACTGTGTGCTGAAACGGGGAGAAAGCATTGACTGACTGGCTGGACCAATCACTGCGGGGCCTTGAACAATGACTACAGCACTTGAAAAATATCAATAAATTGAAACACAGGAGAATAACAGCACCCAGAGCAATCCTCAAGAGCATCAAAAGACTTAAGCAAAAGCCCCACCTTTTGCAAAAACTGGGGTTGGTTATATTTGATTTTGTGCCAATAAAGTCCACAAAGATTCTCAAACACAATTAAAGCTGTAGCAACTTTGAACAGAAGAATATTATGAATATGAGACATCCAGTGCTTATCCAACCATGAGAGCTCGCATAAAACACAAGCTAAGCAGGGATACCTCTCAGTGACCCTATAAGAGAACAACATAGTACAGAGCAAACTAACCTTCAGGATTAACCCAATCCCCAGAGCTGAACATAAACAGTGATCGAGATGTGCTCAATCACTGACAGCCACAAGTTAAGCCAAGGTCTGCTAAAACCACCACGACGGGATGGAGATACTTGGTCTCAAATGGAGAACAGAGCAGTATCCCTCTTTCTTTAGGAATTCAATGAAGATGGAGGGCCTTGTGAGAAGCTGTCCATAGTTTGTTTTTACTTCATCCGTTTCTTCAGTCCCTAGTTTCCTCTTGTCGTCTAAAATTGTATACATTCTAGGAGTTCGCAGAGTAGTTAAGGGTAGTAAAGAACAACCTTATATTTACATCCTTTGTAACAGAAGATATGAAATGTGTTCATGTAGCTAGTGTTCGATTCAGTGCATCCTACCAGGCACCAATTGGGATTGCTAATCAGCCACATTGTTGGCAAACAGCCACTTTTCTGCGAGTCATGGTTTGGTACATTCCAATTAGATAATATTAGAAAAAGAGTGAACAAATTAAATTGCTCTCAGGCAGCCCAAGTATTCAAATATCTAGAGAAGGGCAGTCAATGTATAGTGCATTAGATAATAAAACACTTTCTTCACAGCGACAGAATTGTTGCTTGCAAGTTTATTGCTAGTCCCACTTCAACAGAAGCAGCAGTGGAGTAGAACAGAAAGTCATTTTAATGCACAGCAAGCCTCGGGCCAAGGCAGTGGAATATCATTGGGCAGGGTTCAAAAGCAAACACTCCAGCCTGTGCATAATGCATCTGAGAGAACTGTGTGCCGGGATGCGAGGCAGTGTTCTCCCTTCCTCCTTAGTGTGACGAGGCTCCCTTGAGCTGATGAGGTGACGAGCTCTTGTTGACGCACCTGCGCTCAGTAAGTAAATGCTGCAGACATCTGGGAACTCTATGAGCAGAATTCCCAGCACCTCTAAAACAACTTGTTACGCTCTACTGATGAAGGACAACAATCCTGAAACACCTATCTAGAGATACACAGCACTGGCGCACCAACAGTGTTGAAACTAAGGGGCACATTTATCAAGGCTTTGCGTCACCTTTGCACCAAGAGGAAAATGCCTCCTTGGATTGTTGTTGTGCAGTAAGGAGGTATCCCTTTATACACAAAAAAGAATTCTGTTTACAACGCAGTCCCCCTTGCACCATTGTGCAAGAGTGCCTGAGTTGCCGGTAGGCAGCACATTGTGGCCAGCGCTGGGAAATAAATGGAATGTGCTATATATAGTTAAGTCCGGCACATTCCCAGCTTTTCCCTGTCAGACAGCGTAGCAAGGTGACTTGCTGCGCGGTGCTGCATGATAATTTCACTAATATCCCCCTAAAGTATTTTACTGAAGTATGCGTTACCATGCTCTGCGGCTACCATAATGCATCTGAGCGGACTGAGTGCTGGGATGTGGGGCAGTGGGCTTTCTTCCTCCATTGTTTTCTAAAGGCTCCCTGGAGCTGATGTGCTCTGGTGGATGCACCTCTGCTCAATGAGGGGGACAGAGACCTGAGAAGGCTGTCAGCAGCATTTCCAGCACCTCTAAAACAAACAGCTGGCTACTGTCTGCTAAAGAAGGAATACAGTCCTGAAACATATGTCCAGAGATACACAGCACCGGCTGCACCAACAATTCTAAACTAAAGACTTGTATTGAGGTAAGTGTTGCCATGCACTGCATTTACCACAATGCATCTGAATTAACTGAGTGGTAAGATGTGATGCAGTGTGCCGCCTTTCTTCTTTGTTTGATAACACATTATAGCAGTATTGTGATTATTTGTGATACATTCAGGTAGGAGATACAGTAAGAACACTGCCACTCTCAATATTCAACATCTCTTCTGCTAAAATCAGTAACCACCTGTCCCTATTTCTGGAAATGAACACCTACACCGTGCCCAGCCCCATCGACCTCCCCTGGTGTGACATGTGGCGCAAAGGCAAGGAAGAGGGAATAGGAGGAGAGAGAATTGGAACACTTTGCAGTCTAAAGTTGTCCTAGTGGCACTCTGGGCTTTGCTTTCTGGGTGTGGTCAGTGTCGCAGGTTGTTAGAAGATAAGCCTGCCCCAGCATTTGAGAAGTATGATGCAAGAATACAAGCAAACATAAGACAACCAGAGTGGATAACACAGAACAAACTATCCTGTATATAAATGTTATGCTTCAGTTCTTTTCATAACAATGACGGCTTGCCAACACTCTATGGCGGATGTGACGTGATTTAGCTAAACTGTAATACTAAATCGCACCTTGAGATAAGACAAGAATTGATTACGACAGCACACAAACCGAGCCCTGTGACGTATCTGGTTACTATGGTGCTCAAACTGACTATGAGCTCCTAAGTCCATACTAGGGGAGTGAAAAGGGCATAGTGCTTGGGAAGTGTGCATAATTCTTGCAAAAGCGAACCCAATGCATCCGTAGTTCAGCGTGAGAGGTGGGTTCATGTGACAACTTTCACAAGCATCCTTTAGAGAAATGTAATTTGTGTCGCGTTACTTGCAAGTAAAAGCTAAGCAAGGTACGTTCTCCTATAAAAAGTGATCATAAGTTACAAATATGACAGAGAATCCACAATAAAAATATAAGCGCCTAGTTACAAATGTGGGTGTTATTTATAGCACATGATAAATAACAATAACAGGGGGGCACATATATTAAAATAACACCGATTACGAGTTTGTGGGGAATAACACATGGGGGCATATTTATAATAACTGACGCATCCCTGCATATTAGCAGGGATGCGCCAGTTATTGTGCGCCCCAGCTCCGCCACCATGGATGCGCCGCATTTATAATGCGGCTCACCATGGGGCAAAAACGGCACAGATGCGTCACGCGTCTGTGCCGTAAAAGTGGCGCATTGCTGGAGTTGCGTCGCAAGCGCGACGTAGCTCCAGCAATGCTCTGGGGGGCCCTATCTGCACAATGCTGCGTCAATCCTTACGCCTGCTTCAAGCAGGCGCAGGGTTTTGACGCAGCATGGGCTCAAAAGTGACTGAGTGAAATCTTGTAGATTTCACTCAGCCACTTTTAGGAGGCGTTCCTGCGCTGGAATGCCCCCACCTGCCCTGGAACGCCTACATGTGGCGCAGGGCTCCCAGATGAGTCACTTTGTAAATACCCCGCACCATGGCGCAGGATTTGCGCCACTGCTGCGTCACAAAAGTGACGCAACGGCGGCGTAAATGAGGCGCAAGTCAAATATAAATCTGCCCCATGGATTTTGGTGCTGAACACACCGACAGCCGCATGCTACGGTTATAACGTACAATTCCCCCAATTACATTTCTGCAGGTTTGCGCTGTATCAATTTAAGGACAGTTGAGGTATTTAACGCATCCGATAATTATTGGATACATTATATAAAACTCAACTTGTAATTCTGACTCTTATGCAAGCAGGAGTTTGTGCAGTGATCGGGAAGTAAACATGCACTGGTAATCAAGGCCCTAGGGTGTACACTCGCATTACTACCGTCACTGGTTGACTGGCGTGGCATGGTCTGAGAGTGCCCACAAGAAAAAAGTAAGCAAGTAATGCACTCATCCACAAAGTGCTCGTGAGTTACCAGTGCCACAAAGCACCCGCCTCCACAACTTCACACGGCTTCACCATCATTATAAGGAGACATATCTGCAAACATTTTAATCTTGGCCAAACTTTTGGCGGTATGCCAACGGAAATATTAATTACCGCGGTCATCACCTCAATGCTCCTATGCCAGTAAAAGCTTACTGGAGATGGTGGACACATTTATGGAAACCCACTGTAGATTGGCAGTAGTGCTGAAGTGCTGACATAACTTCTAGGAGTTACTGGGAAAGTGTTTAATGTTTCAAAGGGAGGAAAATTGTAAGTAACATAATTACTGCCTATTTACTGACAAGTGAAATTCACATTTCAATTTTTTCTAAGGATTGGCAAATCTTCTAACAGACTAAATTAATGCAGAATCCGCCATGGCAACTCCCAGGTCAAAATGCAGGAACTACGACAGAAGAGCAACAATGGGCAGAGAGAAGAAAACAAGATCCGGTCATTAAGAGGAACTCCACCCATGGAAAAAGAAAAAGAGGAAAGGTAATAATAAATCGGGACGGTTTACAGCAGTATGATGATCAGCATCCGCATGTAGTGCACAGAATCTTGTCTGTCATTGAAGGATGCAAGAAAGGACAAGCCACCTGGGCTGGGAGCGTGAGTAGACACTGACAGATACCCTGTCGGCCATTTTATCTTGGCAGTGACTCATCCCACAACACTGGGACTCGTCACCCCCTCTTCTCATTAAGGGCGAGGCCGGCATTCTTCTACCCTGGCCGTAGCTCCCCTCCTCCTTTTCTGGGTCATGCGCAGAATCCTGGAGAATGTCCTTCCTGCATGAAAGTCATGATGACGTGTTTGGAAATGGGGGTGATCTGGGATGTGCTGCTGTGTGGTTCCCCACTGACTATATGGCTGGGCTTTGTCGCTGTGTTTACGTCTGTTGACTTGGACTGTGTCAGCTAGAGTAGGAGCCACCATGCATAAAATACGTGGTTGTGTCCTTAGCAATTGTGTGTCCAGACTGCTGAGTTTTAAAACATCCTACAGGCAACAAAACATTTATTTGGATTAGTTTAGGAATTTCAAAGTACTACAGTCCAGCAAGGAAGCCTCTGAGCGCTAAACAACTAACAATAAAATATGTAAGAGGTACAAACAATAAACCATGGTGACTAGGTGAGATATTAAAGCCTCGAGGGAGAACCTGAGGACTCAGTTGTGGAGTAATCGGTGTTAGGCGTCGAAACAGACGGCTTCTGGACAGAGAGTTCAGAGGAGTGTGTGGCTGCGATCAGAGAGATGGACTATGGTGGCAACTGGAGACTCGCTTTAGACTGCCTAGTTGTGAGATGTCCGGCTGATTTAGGGTTTATCCCCATCTCAGATGGTAGAAAGAGAGTTCAAGCGGGGATCCGAGGGAGTGAAAAATCTGCCATCAATTTGTGGTGGTAGAACAGGCACAACAGGATAGGAGCCTGTGTCTCTAGTGGTTGAGGAGGAAGGTTGGGGCACTTTATAAGCTTTACTGAAAAGATTTTTATTTTAAACGTTTTACATTGAATATAAAGAAGTTGTTTTACAGACTTAAGTAAGGTGGGTTTGAGTTTCAAAGAGGTGAACCGAAGATATGAATTGAATTCCCTCAGATCTTCTTAAGGTTCAACGGGTGGACTGAAGGTAGGTTGTAATTCATAGGTTTCAAACTTCTGGGAGGTGGGTATGGGACGAATGCACTGGTTAGATGGGAAGGTTCCCTTCTATTCATGGCTGTAAAGGTGAGGCATAGCACATTGAAGTTGGATCTTGCCTTTACTGGCAACCCTCGTAGGGCTTTAAAGTGCGAGTGATATGACTGGGGTGCCTCAATACAAATAGACCCCCTGCGTGATTTTGAACTGTTTGGAGTTTGTCAGTGACTCTGTTTGGCAGAGCAATATCCAGGCTGTTATAATAATCCATGTGGAAGATCCTGAGTTGCAAGAATGACTGTGATTTATTGGGGCAAGAGTACGCAGGAGAGGGCCCCTTTTAGATGAGATAGGTTAAGCAAATTGACAGCATTGATCTGAGGAATTAAAGAAAGGTCACAGTCCAATAGAACGCCTAGGTTACAGGTAATGAAAGCAGGTAGTGAAGGAGACCCAAGGGAATCAGGCCAGGTGAAAGGTAGGTAGTAAGGTCTGGGAATTCCGATGTAGGAAATATGGGCCTTATCTACAAGAAAGTGACTCAGCGCGGCAACGCAAGCCATTTGGCTGCAACGCACTGAGTCACTTTCAAAGCACTGGGATGCGTCATATTTACAATGATATGTTGCATCCCTGTGCATTCCCCTGCACTGGTGCACAATTTGCTGCTATGCATCAATGCAGGCACCCTTGTACTATGGTGCAAGGGTGTCTGCATTTTTACGGGAGATTGTTTTTCTGCAGGATGGGACACCTTTTTCACACCCAATTCAGATGTATAGTATGCTGCTCACAAGGTGCCATCATGAACAGAGATAAACTTCTAGTATTGATCAATCCCTTGCAAGGAGTAAGCGAAAAAGACATGCATGTCATCCATCTGGAAGCAGCTACTCCATATTGGATCCCAGTTATACAACCTGTATGAGGTCTAGTGATTCTGTAGCAAAGGTCAAGAATACCTACATAAGCACGCCTCCTACTGCAACTTACCACATCTTTTCAAGTCTGGTTCTGCTTTAAAAAAATCTGCACTTCATGTTCAAGTCGATCAAACAAGGAAACAAGGATTGAACTTCTTTAAGGTGATTGTAGGCAACGTAGGGGCATGTTTACAAGCCCCTAACTCCACCGGAGCTCACTTTTTTGGATGCTCTGTTGGTGTTGCTCTCTATTTTTTAGGCAGCCTCTTGCTGCTCCCTCTGAAATTTGTAATGGGACTTTAAAGCCATCAAGGGCCACGGATGGGTGGGGGGCTCTCTGAAGCACATATAGTTGCCCCCTGAATACACACCATATGCCATTGTTCTGGAAGGGGCCCAAAGTTAAGGGAAACTGCTCATGAGAGTTGACTTGATCTAAAATCTAAAATGACCCACTGGTGTAAGAAGAATTCTGATTGGCCTAATGATTTGGTAGATGATATAGTTATGGCACTCAGAATCAAGTGTATAGGCCATCGCCCTATCTTCCAGGGATAGCTGTTTTATTGTCAATTATAAACATCCTAGGCTGGTGAGCTCCTTGATACAGTACCTGAGTAATTTAGCAAATATCAAGGGTAGGTTTTGCGCCCTTCTTTTTGGTTTTTTCTATAGGCCTTCTTTTTACACTCTTCTGGGCCTTCAAAGCGACGTAAGCGCTTGCTCCAGATTGACCTCCAAGCTACCCAATCCTCTTCAACTGCAGAACCGTATTGCTCCCTTATCTGGATTATCCGATATTGAATGACTGACCCTGTCAGTATTTACAAAACATGAGCCCCACCTTGATAATTTCCTTACCAAATAGAAAAGTTTAAGAAGCAGAACCAAACCTAGTGCCTGATATTATTAGTTGGAATATTGCACACTCAGAATGAGGATTATCATACATTGATTGCAACTCTGCTTCTTTGTTTACAGAGTTGGTACATTCCCGAAGTATATTTTCTGCATGATACTCGAAGACTCCATCAAAGCAATGTGTCTTTTCAGATGGGTCAAGCCCCATGTGAAATGCCCTGCGTCACTCCTTACACTTTCTTCAAGCAGGTGTAAGGATCTGACATTGTGGCGCCCTAGAAGTGGTGCAGTGAAATCCCATAGATTTTGCTGCGTCACTTCTATGTGGCTTTGCTGCGACGGAACGCCCAGCCTGCATACATTATACCTGATGCTGGTATAATGTAACTCAGGAGTTTACAAAGTGACGCAACTGCCTAGATGTGTCACTTTGTAAATATGGTGCAGTGTGGGGCCACAAAAATTGATGCAACTGCGGCAGAAGGGCCTCATAAATAAGGCCCCCAATGTTCCAATAAAGATATTGATGCTGTTTCAGGAAAAAAAATCCTATTTTGGAAGACATGGGTATAGGAGGTAGTGGTCCTCAGGCCCACTACCTTCCCCCCCATAAGGTTGAATGACATGATTCTGAAATAAGGAATGATCCCTAGCAGACCCCTTCATCTCTGTGAGCCAGTTACCACTTTCTATATCAAATTACCATTAGGAAGAAACAAAGTTGGTATGGGTCGCTAAACTCATTTTGCTATTCGGAAAAACATTTCTGACTCACAAAATGGGTTTAGTAGATTCTGTATTTGCAAACCCTGTTTTTATGAATCTGTACATTTTCAGATATATAGCCACTTGTCTCTTTAACAGGTAGGTTTGACTGGTTATTAAGCTATCGAGTGTGACTGCTATGTGATACTGTTTATGTTTAGCAATCCCCCTGCCATTAGCCAGTGGTTCTAATAAGCATCATAGGGAACCTTTCTTTTCATAGTCCCCAGTGTGGGGGCTAGGACTTCTTCCCGCATGGTCCCGGTACAGATTACGCCTGGCTAACTGTGCTCAGGGGTGCTTGCTGGTTTACTGACAAAATATCGATTTTGAAAATATAGAAGTAAAATATATTGATGCAAAAATACAGAATGCAAAAATATCGACTCCCAATACATAAACAGGTAAGCACAAAAATATCGGAAAAAAATATCGATGTACAAAATATAGTTGTACAAAATATCGTAATATATATATCTATATATATATTCACAGAAAAAAACATAGGTTTCAGGTACGTTATAGTTAGGAATTAGCATTTAAAAAACCTCAGAAATTCACTGAAAAAAAAATAGGTTTCAGGGGTGTTATAGTTAGCTGGACTTTTCACTTGTACAAAACCATTGAAATTCCCCCGTTATAGTTAGTTCAGCTAACTATAACTCGCGCGCCCGCAATGCACTGCTGATGACGTCACATATTACATCACTCATGACATGGTCAGTGACATCACTCATGACATCACTGATGACATCTCAAATTACATCACTGATGACATCACTGATGACATCATCCAGTGAATGTGTGTTTTTCTGAAAATTAAACGTGTTTTATATATGTATATCTCAAGGTCGATGGAAGAATAAATGGGTATATAAGTGTATAAATGGATGATTTGTTTTTGAAAAATTGATTGTGTAACTGACTGATTAATTGTATCATAGTGAATACATGGCTTAGTGAGTAATATTTAAATATGTAAATATCTGTATCAGTCTCTCACTTTGTGTATAAGTGGCTGCATGGGTTGGTGAGTAGCTACATGGGTGTCTATATAGGTTATTAGTTGTTTTTTTGAGTATCAGTCTGAGTGTCTGCATGGTTCGGTGGGGGGTATTATGTAGTGCATAGGTGCATGAATGAGTGACTCACTGTTTGTATGTGTTGAAGACAGCATGTGTGCAGGACTGTATGGGTGGATGAGTGTGTGTATGGGTGTGTTAGTGAGTGAATGACTGTCTCAATAGTGTCTTTATGAGTAACTACATATGTTTTAAACTAGTATATGTGACTATTGGTGTATATAAGTGAGTATTTGTGAGAGTGAGAGATTGAAAGAGTTCCTGTATGAATAAGTATGTGTTTCTATAAGTGATTGTTTAAAAGACTAAGTATGTGTAAGTTTCCCTAGAAGTAAGTGTGGTGGTGTGTGTATAACTGTATATGCAAGTACATGTATGTTTGATTCTTTATTAGCATGAGTGACTATGTGTGTGAGTAACTCTATGGATGAGTGGCATTGTGTAACAGGATGTATAGGTGTATGAGTACATATGATGAGTGAGTACATGTATGAGTGACTGCATAAGACTGTTGGTGAATGAGTGGATGTGTATGTGGATCTTAGAATTACTGAAGAGGTTGTTGTAACTGGTATTGGTATTTCCATTGTTTTGAAAATGTTAGTCTCTATTTTTGAATGTGTGTATCAAAGGTTATATTAGGGTGAGAGGAGGTCTGCCACTTTATCACAAGGATGATGTCATCAGTGATGTCATCAGTGATGTCATTTGAGATGTCATCAGTGATGTCACTGACCATGTCATGAGTGATGTAATATGTGACGTCATCAGCAGTGCATTGCGGGCGCGCGAGTTATAGTTAGCTGAACTAACTATAACGGGGGAATTTCAATGGTTTTGTACAAGTGAAAAGTCCAGCTAACTATAACACCGCTGAAACCTATTTTTTTTTCAGTGAATTTCTGAGGTTTTTTAAATGCTAATTCCTAACTATAACGTGCCTGAAACCTATGATTTTTTCTGTGAATTTCAAAGGTTTTTTAAATGCTAATTTCTAACTATGCCTACAGAGATGGGACATGTGAAGAAAGAAGAAAAAATGCACAGAAAGAAAAAAAGAAGTGCAGAAAGAAGCAACAGAAGTCCTCAAAGACGAAGAAAAGTGCAGGAAGAAGGATAACGTGCAGAAAGAATAAAAAGAAGAGCAGAAAGAATCCTTGTTTCAAAATCATCCTCTACCCTCAACTTTTTCAGACGGATACTGGTGGTAACTGAGTCTGACTAACCAGTCCTAGAGCCAGTGCTATGTTAAAAGACACTTAGAATACAGTGAAAACACCTACATACACTAGGGAACATTATGCGTTGGGGTCCCCCTGTGATTAGCATGACCTCCTCTGTAAGCCCCTAGTATATTATAGGGCAGGGGGATTAAAACTACCTCTTAAAACAGGCCACAGGGCGTTTTTGCACACGTTAACTCAGGCCCCATCCCCTCCCTTCACCACTGTGTAAACATGCCCTGTGTCCGTTTTTAGTTGGGAGATTAAGTTCATTTGAATCCTGAGGGTCCCTAGGGTCCAACTAGCCCACTAGGTACCTCCAGTAAGTGCCACAGAGCTGCGTTGCAGAGAGGTGTAAAAAGTGGCACAGCCTGGACCACCTCTCTGCAATGCAGCTCAGTGGCGCTTACTGGAAGCACTTGGTGGGCTAGTTAGCCCCCAGGGGCCCTCAGTATTGAAGGGAAATTATATCCCCAATTTAAAACGTGCCATAGTGCGTGTTTGCACACGTCACCTCAGGCCCCGTCCCCTCCCTTCACCACTGTGTAAACGCACCCTGTGGCTGTTCTAAGTTGAGAGATTAAGTCCCCTTGAATCCTAAGGGTCCCTAGGGTCAAACTAGACCACTAGGTACCTCCGGTAAGCGCCACAGAGCTGCGTTGCAGAGAGGTGTAAAAAGGGGCTTGGCCTCAGAACACCTGTCTGCAGCGCAGCTCCCTGGCGCATACTGGAGATGCCTGTTGGGCTAGTTGGCCCTCAGGGACCCTCAGTATTGAAGAGGAATTAATTACCCAACTTACAACTCGCCAGGGGGCGCGTTTGCAGAGTGCTGCAAGGAGGGGGGGCGTGGCCTCCAGGACAATGCCAGTCTTTTATTTATTTTAATTTTTTAAGAAGGGGGGCTGTGTGGTTCCCCTTCTTATTCTAATTTATTGGCCCTGATGACCCCATCCCCCAGGGCCTGTCTCCTAATTATATTTTTTTGACCACAATCCCCAGGGCCGGCCACTGTTTTTTATTATTTTTAAAAAATATATATTTATAGACACACCTAGGACATGCTGGACAAACCGTACATACCTATCACCATGACGATTTGCGTGATATTCATTAAAAGGCGACTATGCATACAATGAATCCACGTGGAATGTATTTACACCACTAGTGAAGCTCTGACATATCTGATGCCCTACCGTGCCTAATCCCAGTAGACACCCTTGTCGTTTATTTATTCAAACATGGGTAGCTATTGACGGGCACATTTAATACACATGCACACCAAGCCATTCAAAGGGGATTCGACAAAAATTCGACCAAAACTATGCAAGAAACCCCCCTCACGGTTAATAAAACACACATCCACTGCCGGATGTTTAATACTTTTTATTTTACTCTCTGGAAAGGGGACGAACATCACTTGAGAGTCACAGCGTGCTCCTGGCAGAGCCCAATGCTGTGTTACACCCACCATTGCCTGCCGAGTGCCACACACCTCTGTGTTGTATTCCACCAGCTAGTGCATATGCTATGACACTCTCTAGCCCATGTGCACTGTAACACCACCCCGTGAATATGTCATGCCACACTTGTCTTCGCACGGGTTATATTGCCCCATCTAACGTGCCTTACTCGATGCCTATGTTATAACGCACAGTGCTATTGCCATACATATTACAATCTGGGATCCATATCTTTGTCACAGTGCATATGCAACATTACACTCCCCAGCACATATTTTATATTACAACTTTAGAGACTAGTTAGGTTACACAACACTGCCCTGTGCATATTACACTCCAAGGCGCATATCGCATAGCACGCGCTAGTGCCTGTGCTATCTCGCGCTCTCCAATGAATCTGTCATTGCGCACAATGTATTGCATATTATATTTCACGCCCGGTTCATCTTATATCACACTTTTTGGTGCATAGTTTATACCATACACTATATCTAGTTTTCATTTTCAATCGTGCTCTCAGGACTATGTTCTATATAACACTGTGTTCACCTACCCTTTTCACGGGCATTACATTTTGCGATAGGGGGTGGAGGGTCAGGGGGTGTTTCTGCCAAGTGAGCCCGGAGTCACAGTCACAAACGTCCTCTTCTTCCTAAATAAAAGGGAGATTACGCTGCATACTTGTTCATATTTTAAGTAGTTCGCACAGACACACGTTTTAAAAACAATAAAGTTCCTAATACCCGCCTTCTCTGAACAGTTAGCTTGCTGCCCCATCCCCCTCCTCCCTATCCTCTGTTGTGTGAATCCATGGACTAGCCTCCTCCCTCCTGCCATGCATGGTCTGATGTGCTGCCACTGCCCTCAATTTAGTATGATGTACCAGTCCACTCCTCCTGCCCTCCATTGCCCAATTCTATGCCCCATCATTGACCTCCTGCTTAAACTCTGTGCTTAGCTTGCTGCCCCTATTCTCCTTCCCCCTGCCCTCCGATGTCTTTGTGCATGCCCCTGCTCCATCCTTTTTGCCCACCATGTTCCATGGACCTGCCACTCCTATCTACTCTGAGTGTTCTGTTGAGCTGCCACTCCCCTCCCACCTGCCTAGCATTGTCAGATGACTGTAACCTGTCCCTGCCACCTCCACCCTGCCTGTCCACATGCCATGCCCCTATCCTCTTCCTTCTGTCCTACATGGTCCATTGTACTGCCACACCCTTCTGCCCTCCCTGGTCTGTTGTGCTGCAACTGCTCCTCCTGCCTGCCCCGTGCGGTCTGTTGTGAGGCCCCTTCCCCTGAACTTTCTTGTCTGTGCACAGGTCCGGACCCTCCCTTCTATCCTCCATCGTCCTTTGTGCATGCCCCTGCACCCTCCTTCTTGCCCATCATAGCCATTGTGCTGCCACTAACCCTCCCACTTGCCATGCATGGTCTTCTGTGCTGCCATGGCCCCTCCCACCTTCCCTGTGTGGTCAGTTAGCTGCCCCTGACCCCCTCCCACCTTCCCTCCATGGTCTGTGTGTATGCCATCACAGTCTCACTGTTGCTCTTCACGGTGTGTCTTGATTCTAGTGCCCATCCTGCCTGACCTCCATGGCTATCTTGCTGCTCCTGCCCTGCCCCCTTGCCCCCAGCCCTCTGTTTACATGTGCAGACCCCTACTCCCTCCCTCCTGGCTTATCTGTTCCATTGTAATGCCCCTGATCCGTCCCTCCTGCCCTTTATGGTCTGTTATGCTGCAGCTTTCTCTCCTGTCTGTCCATTATGGTCAGCTAGCTACCATTGCCTCTTGCCCCTCCGTTCTCTGTTGTCCATGTGCATGGTCCTGTCCCCTCCCTCTTGCTTTCTATGGATTGTTGTGCTGCACTCCCGTCCCGCATGCCCTGTGTGGTGTATTGTGCTGCTGCAAACCCTGATGCCTGCCCTGCAGGGTCAGTTTGGTGCACCTCTCCATGTCCCTCCTGTCCTCTGTTATCCAAGTCCATGTCCCTACCCCATTTCCTTCCATGATCCAATGTACCATACTTGCGAACATTTTGAACTTGGTAAGAGGGAGATTTTGAAAAAAAAACTGGGGTATTGATTTTCCCCTTTGAGTTACATTGAAAAAGAGGAGATTGTAGACAGGAGACAGATCAAATAAAGCCCATTTGAGCTTAAAAACATTGGACGTTTCCTGGCTGAATCGGGTCTGTTGGCATGTATGGTTGTACTACCATTGCCTCTTCCTTCTGCCCACAATGGTCTATTACATTGCCACAGCCTCTCTTGCAAGTCCTGTATTGTTGGTTTGTTGCCCCTGCCTCCCTTTCCACTGCCCTCCATAGTCTGTTGTGCTGCCACGGCCCTTCCTGCCTGCTCAGTGTGGTTAAATTGTTGCCTTTGCACTCTCCTACCTGCCTTCAATTTTCAGAGTCCGTGCCCCTGGGCTCTGCCTCTCAACAATATCCTAATGAACAACTAGATTGCTAACATTCTATATTTATTACAAAAGTGTGGAACGCCTGACGTCATCTTGATGTAATCAAAACTGTAATACCTAGAGCATTTCCTTTAGAAATTACATATATGAGAGGGTCTTATTGGCATCAAAATTATGGTTAGTGCTCTAAAAGACTAAAATAAGGACATATTTTCTGAGTTTTCAAATAGCGACAAAGCACTTTTAAATTATTTGTTATCTTTATGTTTTTTTATCCAGTTGACCACTTGATTAAATGTTGCACTTAGGGGACAGGATGTGGTGTTACTTCCAGAACTGCAGACTTTGCAACTGGGGAACCAGGTTGGAGTTTCTGCTTCAGCTCGACATTCTGTGATTCTGGTCAAATCACTTAGTCTCCCCATGTCTACAACCAAAATGAATTTGTTCTTGTGTGATGTAACCAATGCTCATGTAAAGCACTCCAATACCTGACAAGTCTGCACTATATAACACTGCAAAAACACAAAATAATAAGTGTTTTGCACACTTCTGTCATTGGGCTAAATGTGGGCTACATCTGGGTGATTTTGGGCTACATTTGGGCTCTTTTGTCTCCGGTGGCCATCTTGGGAGATTTATTTGTTATGAAGTTTCCTAATTTCCTCATGTACTGCAGTCTCCTCAGTAGGAAATGCTTTCAGTTTTTTACTTTGATTCCATCATGAAGGTATTCAGATATGTCACACATTTGCCATAAATTCTGAAGGTTAGCACTCTAGTTGCTCATTAGATCACTGTAGTAAAACTACTGTTCGCCATGGAAGTCTGCTCCTGGTATTAAAAGTGCATGTTTCAGTCTGCATGTCAGAATTGTTTAATGAAATAGAAGAGGATTTGAGAAGTCACTCAAAATGTGCCCTCATTTTCTTTCTTCAGCATTAATCATAATTTCTATGGCAAAATGAACCCCCTCATTGTGTTCCTTTTTAAATTAAATGTTTTAAGTGTTACCAGTTTATTGCAATCAAGATGGCTTCAGGTGTGCCATACTTTTGTCATAATGAAGACAGTAAGCGCTCTAGTTGTTTTTCAGAACACTCTGGGACATTCTGTCATTGGGCTATACTTGGGCTACATGTGGGTGATATTTGGGATACATTTGGGCTCTTTTGTCTCTGGTGGCCATCTTGGGAGACTTATTTGTTATGAAGTTTCCTAATTTCCTCATTTACTGCAGTCTCCTCAGTAGGAAATACTTTCAGTTTTTTACTTTGATTCCATCAAGAAGGCATTCAGATGTGTCACACATTTGCCATAAATTCAGAATGTTAGCACACTTTTTGCTCATTAAATCACTGTAGTAAAGCTACTGCTCACCAGGGAAAACTGCTGCTGGTATTGAAAGTGCATGTTTCAGTCTGCATGTCAGAATTTTTTAATGAAATAGAAGAGGATTTGAGAAGTCACTCAAAATGTGCCCTAATTTTTCTTTCTGCAGCACTAATCATACTTTTTATGGAAAAATGAACCCACTCATTTTGTTCCTTTTTAAATTAAATGTTTTAAGAGTTACCACTTTAATCCAAGCAAGATGGCTTCAGGTGTGCCATACGTTTATCATAAGTAGGACTGTTAGCGCTCTAGTTGTTCTTTGGAACACTCTGGGAAGCTGCAGTAGAACACAAAGGAATCAACTGACAGTCTCTGCCCTTGTTGGATGTACATGTTTTACTGAGAATGTCAGACTTCATTCTCACATGACTGAGAAAGATAATGTGAATTTACAGAAAATAAGCTCTCAGTTTAGCTTATAGATCACCTTCCAAACCTCTGTGGGAAAAGCATGAGAAAATATTTTTCTCTCAATCATGATATCCCAGCAGAAGGCTTTTTCACATGGTGAAATCACCTTAGAACATACCACAATTCCTAAAATGAGTATGGTACCATCAACAAATGATTTATAATGTAACTAAAGTCTTAAAACCTTCTATTAACTGCAATGCTTTTTAATGAGGTGCTATCATGTATAGTGGTCCCAAGATGGCTGCCAACACTTCATGGATGAAGTGCTGACAGCCAATCAGATCTCAGGATGAGATGTGTGGTTAGGCTCCGCCCACATATATATATGGTTTTACTTTTGATTTTCTCAGGAACTACTGAACAGATTGACACCAGACCTGCAAAAGGCACTTCCCTGACCTGAGGACTACCTCTCTGCCAAATTTCAAGTCATTCTGTTCAGCCGTTCGGGCGGTACCTTGGACTAAAGGTCCCTATGGAAAATTGCATGGGGAAAACGCGTTTTGGGACCCCCCCTTTTTTCTCAGCCCCCGCTTGACGAATCCCCCCGAGACTTTCAGGGTAGGAGCGGAGCGCCCCACCTATTTTGAAAATTTCGCGAGGATTCGTCAACCGCGCAAAGTTATTTCAAATAGAATGTTGCGGATTTCCTATGGAAACACGGTCCTAACTATAACCATCTACTGGCGACCGCCAGTAGATAATATAGATATATATATATATTTTTTTTTTTACCACATTCCTTTTTCAAAGAAAAACGGGATGCACTCCTGAAGTTAGCACAGCTTCCGTTATTTAATTTTCACAGGTCAAAAGCGTGATGATCTACGTGATGATCGTGAGCAAGGTATCAGTGATACCGAAACGCGTAGATCATCACGCTTTTGACTTGTGAAAATTAAATAACGGAAGCTGTGCTAACTTCAGGAGTGCGTCCCGTTTTTCTTTGAAAAAGGAATGTGGTAAAATAATGAAGCGCCGTGGTTCTGCCGCAGGGAGCCGCACCCATGGTGAGCGCTGAGGAATCCTGGTGAAATGGAACCAATGTGGGGAGATATATATATATATATATATATGTATATTCAAGTTCCCAATTGCCCAAGCATAGGATTCACTCGTCCAACAGCAATAATATCAGGCTGCAGCACAAACGCAAACTCAGTGTTCAATCAATAATGCCTGACGCGTTTCAGACTTCCATCGTCCTTGTTCACAGGCAGAGTTCTCGCTAAAAAATGAAGCCAAACCACTGATTAGTAACACCTCTGTATTTATTGCCCATATATATATATATATATATATATTGCGCTTTCTTTCTCCCACAGGCAAAGATTGATGACGCTATGTTCTGGCCAAATAATGTATTGGGACCGCTTGTAAGGACGCGTTTCGCCTTCCCAGCAGCCTTGTTCACCAATAGTTTAACTATTTTCAAATCGGCCATTTTAACCACAGTGCATGAGTACCTTCTCACGTGATACAACTACAACTTTAGTGTATTAGACGAAAGACGAGTAGTTCTTTGATAGCGAACTTTCCTATTTTCCTACATCGGCTTATAGACTAAATCATACATTTCTTGAGGTAGGTAATAGTACAGCACATAATACAAACTGAATTATTAAGCAGTTTACAAGTGCGTATATTGCAATTCATTATTTAGCAATTTCAATAAAACTTTATCCAACCGCTAATGCACACACAACCCTTATTAAATCAAGCGATTGTGTTATTTTAGCAATACAACCCTAGTGGGTATAGCAGGATCTGCTCTATATATAATTGTACTTTAAGTTCTTCCTGACAATTGCCAACATGTGTTTAAATTAATTCAGCCTCCGTGGGCACATACAAATTTTGCTATTTCAATCAAACTTTATTCAACCGCCGGTGCAAACACAGCCCTTATTGAATCACAGCAGCATCTGCTCTGTATGCAGTTATTATTGCTATTCTACCTGTCAATTACCCACAGTTCCTTGGAATAATTCAGCCCCAGTGGGCAAACACTACTCTTAGTCAATCTTTGATTTTTAAATATATGTGTCTACCCGTGAAATATCTAAAAAAATGTGTGACAAAACTATATAGAAAAAAATAAAATAGTTAAAACCAGATTTATGAGGGGTGCAGTATTTATCTCTTTTACTTACTGATAACGTTTCTTGTACCTAAGATTTTACAAGTGTGTAATCAAATCTTCTTCCATATTTAATCTCATAGGGGCTTTTGTATTAAATTCTACAATGTAGCGTGACTCTAATCTCCTAAGCTTTTTTTCCCGATTGCCGCCACGGATATTAAGTGGCACGCAATCTATCACGAAGTAGCTTAGCCCTTGTAAGTTTTTATCATGATGTGATTCAAAGTGACGTGCCACTGGATATGTCTTATCCCCATTCCGGATAGCTCTCAGATGTTGTAGTACCCTTATATGTGCTGGGTGAATTGTACTGCCCATGTATTACAGGCCACATGGGCACCGTAGCACGTAGACAGCATATTCTGTCTTACAGGATAAAAATCCTTTAATCTTTTTCTCTCTTTTGGAGAGTCCAGGTGTATATGAAAATGTGTTCTTCTCATGGCTACAGGCTTTGCATTTTGTACATTTTAAAAAAACATCCTTCCTTCTTAACCATGTTTTCATCTGTGCATCTTGCTGCTGTGGAATCATATTACTGACTAGCATTTGTTTGAAAGATCGAGCTCTTCTAAAAGTAATAGCTTGTCTTTTTTGCACTAGCTTGCCTAACAATGAATCGTTCCGAATAAGGTGCCAGTGCTTGTTAAGAATATTCCTCACTTGACCGTGTTGTCGATTAAAAGAAGTGATCATTCTCACTTGATTGTTTTGTGTGCTTTTTCTTTTGAACTTACTTTGACTATCATTAAACAATATGTCCTCCCTGGTTCTCTTTTTTGCCTGTTCAATGGAAGCCTGTATATATTCCTCCTTGTAGCCCCTCGATTGGAATCGTCGTTCCAAATTCACAAATTCATTGTCTAGGATTTCTTGGTCGCTACAATTACGGATAGTTCTAAGGCATTCTCCATATGGAATACTCTTGATTAAATTTTGCGGATGGAAACTAGTTGCATGCAGCAACGTGTTCCTCGCTGTTGGCTTCCGATACATCTTTGTATGCACTTTAGAGTCTTTTATGTAGACAGTTAAATCTAAAAAATTGAACAAAGATATCTCAAAGTAGGTACCGTCTTATTCTACCCTTCCCACAAATAAGGAAGTTACCTTTGCTGCCACAAACATATATAAAGAGAAGACACAGAGTATTGACTGCCACACTTCCGGCAAGAAATGAAACTGTAGAAGACCGGACTAACCATTTAATTTTCGACGATGGTTGCGGAAGTCCTCTGTTTCGAATAGCCAGGTCACAGTGTATTCAATACTTCTCAGAGTACCATGTGCTACGGTAGTATCATGCAAACTAAACCCATCCGGCAATGCCACCCTGCTAGTCGTTAACCCGAGGTGGTACGCTGTAGTTACACGCCCTCCGACGTTCAAACTCCAGTCCCCCACCCAACAGGACGAACACACAACGGGCAGGCTTACCTCTGAGTCAGCTGCAGATCAATCCATCCAATGATGGAACCTTGCACTTAGGTACTGTTGCGTCGCGTGCAGCCGGTCCAAGTTGTAATCCTCATTTCAATTCCAAACAACGAAGTTGCTCCTTCCGGATTACGATGATCCATTTCCACTATAAGCGGAAAGTATGGGCACGTACTCGCGTGCGGAGACTCAGTAATATACTTTTGGTATATTACTTATTATTATTACTTTCTACTTTCCACACAGTTGATTTGTACGATGTCGAAATTGATCATCTCTTAAAAACTTGTATGCACTTTGCCATATATTTGTTACATTGCTGGTTGCTGGGACACCGATCCAAAATGGAGATTACATTAGACCGTGCAACCATACAACCTCGTGTTTTACCTATTTTGGTTAAGTTTACAATGAATTCTTGTTTTTCTTGACAAATAGCAATATTGTATTATGCATGCACGAGCTCCGGTTGTGGGCATCAGAGCGGTGGGGTGAGGGAGAGGATAATTTGTAACACCGCCAACTTGAGAGGACTCGGTGTGCTTTGGGAAGAAGGGAGCAGACACCGCCCACTGGGGCCAGTACTGACATTTGGTGTCTGCTCCGCGTGAATCCACTCCTGGGTTTGCGCCTCTCCAGTGCTCACACACCAGAGAAGCCCTACCAATCAGAGAGAGGCATCCTGTTCAAAGAGAGGGTGGGAGAAGCACTGTCTATTTCCTTGGCGGCATCTGAAGAAGTTTTATCCAAAACGAAACGCGTCATGCCAAACGCCTAATAAAAGAGGAATTTTTACATTTTACCTGGAATCCTGCATGTGCTCATTTCCTCTGCATGCTGGGGGAGAGTGGAGTCGATGTTTGGGGATGCAGCCACGAGCGTCCCAAGAGCACACACCCCGTTAGAGTCCGGCGATTCTGGTGGCAACCTTTGTATAACCACATGTTCTGTGGTGGAGCCTGGAAACGCCGCTTACCTGGGATCAGCTCGGCCACTACCAGTGGACTACGACTACGTGAGGGACCATGCCCCCTACTGAGGGGACAATCACGAGCTCCGGTTGTGGGCATCAGAGCGGTGGGGTGAGGGAGAGGATAATTTGTAACACCGCCAACTTGAGAGGACTCGGTGTGCTTTGGGAAGAAGGGAGCAGACACCGCCCACTGGGGCCAGTACTGACGTTTGGTGTCTGCTCCGCGTGAATCCACTCCTTGGTTTGCGCCTCTCCCAGTGCTCACACACCAGGGAAGCCCTACCAATCAGAGGGAGGCATCCTGTTCAAAGAGAGGGCGGGAGAAGCACTGTCTATTTCCTTGGCGGCATCTGAAGAAGTTTTATCCAAAACGAAACGCGTCATGCCAAACGCCTAATAAAAGAGGAATTTTTTACATTTTACCTGGAATCCTGCGTGTGCTCATTTCCTCTGCATGCTGGGGGAGAGTGGAGTCGATGTTTAATTAAGTACGAACATTTTAAGTACATTCAGTCTTACTTATTACAAGATGTAACCCTTTGGTTTTGCACAGTGTAAGATGGCCGCCGATTTCCGGCAGTCTGTTTGCACAACAGAGTAGTCCTTTGTTGATTTCAATTATGTGAGTGACCGTAAGCATATGTAAGACTGCTGTTCGTGATTCTCTTTTACACGTGAACAAGGCTGCTCGCCTGAGAGCATACTTCATTTTCGACTGTAATTGGATATTGTTAGCCGGCTGGCTCCGCCGGTGTGTATGCCAACTTTCAAGGGTCCCAGTAATCCGGAAGGAGCAACTTCGTTGTTTGGAATATATATATATATATATATATATATATATATATATATATATATATATATATATATATATAATAAAATAATAAATATTAAAGATGTTAAATGGTAAAATTAATATAAAAAATAAAGTAGATTTAATATAAATTAAATAATATATAATAAATAAATGTAATTACAAAAGTTAAACACATACATAATAATTCATATATATTTACTTTAAAACAATTGATAAACTATTCATTTTAATTTATTTCATAATTTTAAAATTATATGAAAATTTGCAAATATACATATACAAATACATATATATATATATATATATGTGTGTGTGTAGACCAATAACATAAAATATAATTTTAAAAAACATTCTATTAGAAATAAAAACATTAAACTATTTAAAAATCTTCAAACTTAAATTTCCCACTCCAGTGAGTGCAACAGTTGGAAAAGTGTTGTCTAGCGGAGGGGTAAAAATTACTATACCCACTACAGTTGGAGTCACAGTAGGGAAAGTGTTGGATAGCGGAGGGGTAGAAATTACTATTCCCACTCCAGTGAGTGCAACAGTAGGGAAAGTGTTGGCTAGCGGAGAGGTGACAATTTCTATTCCAGGTCCAGTAAGTGTAACAGTAAGGAAAGTGTTGGATAGCGGAAGGGTAAACATTACTATTCCCACTCCTGTGAATGCAACCGTAGGGAAAGTGTTGGATAGCGGAGGGGTAAAAATTACTATTCCCACTCCAGTGAGTGCAACAGTAGGGAAAGTGTTGGATTGCAGAGGAGTAACAATTAATATTCTCACTCCAGTCAGTTCAATTAAAAACAAACAAAATTTTAACAACAATAAATATATTTTTAAACATAAATTAAAAATATATAAATATGTAAAAAATGCAAATTCAAATATATTTAATATTAAAACTTTTTTTAAACATATTATAATGTTAAATACATATAACAAATATTATATTAAACAAAATAAAAAATAATTTCAAAACAAATAAATATTTTTAATTAAAAATTATTTAGAAAAAAACTATTATTACATAAATGTACTTTTTTTATTTCCTACCATATAACACCACACAATTAACAACACGCATCTACATGTACTTCCTCAACTAACATAATTAATTACCAACTAAAGAGCTATTATTAATTAAAAAATAAATTAAAACTCATAACAATTATTTAACTTCCCACACTTTACCCCAATAATCCCCACAGCCCACGACCAAAATTAAACTGTAAAACAATTAATTACCCAATTAAAACTTATTTTCAATTCAAATAAAAAACTAATAGTATTTAACAACTACTTATAAAGTAAGTAAAATTAATCTCCTCCCTACACTGTACCCCTATACCAATAAAACCCACACACAAAAAATATAAACTATACATTAATTAAATATAAATTGATGCATTAATATTAATTATCAACTAATTTTCAATTCATTCATCAAAAATTACTTCCCACCCTTTACCCCTATAAATTCCGTAACCCGCACCTAAAATTAATAACACAATTTCCATAATTAATTTTCAATAAAATGATTCACATAAATTAACAACTAATTATTAATTACTCAAAAATAAATTACTTCTCATGCTTCACCCCTATAAACCCACCAACCCACACCTATTTTTTTTACACAATTACCATAATTGATTATCAATTAATTAATTAATATTAATTAACAAACAATTACAAATTAATTATAAATAAATTACTTCCCACAATTAATTCTATGAAATCTAAATTAAATAAATATAAAAATAATCATTAATTTATTATAATTAAATTACTTCCCACCCTATTTCCCTATAAACCCACAACCCACTACGGAACAAAAAAATGCAACATTTTATTAAAATAAAATTCATAACTACTAAACATTTAACATATGTATTAAAAAACATATTCAAAACATAAATCACATACATATAAAATATAAACTAAAATACATAAAACTAATTAAAAAAATCGATATTTTAAAACATCTATATTTTTGTAAACGAAATTGACTTCTATATTTCTAAAAATGATATTTCTTACCTTAAATTCGATATTCTGGACAACGATATTCTTGCTGTCGATATTTCTGAATCACAATATTTTCAACTCGATATTTGTGTATTTCGACATTTCCAACTCGATATTCTGTCTCAGCTCC
This sequence comes from Triturus cristatus, assembly GCF_964204655.1. NCBI lineage: Eukaryota > Metazoa > Chordata > Amphibia > Caudata > Salamandridae > Triturus > Triturus cristatus. Next base: position 86,230,814 of record NC_140583.1, read on the forward strand.
GTGCTTGCTGGTGGTGACTCAGCCTAGTAGCCTCTGCATCAGAGACTAGCAACATTAGGGACAATACAATCTGAACCAATACAACAATACTAGTGGACAAGCACAGCTGCCAGGCAGAGCAGGTAACAGACATGTTACACATCACTAAGTGAGCTGTTCTATGCCTAGATCAGTAACAGAGATTCTGACAGCTATCCAGGTTTGAAAGGGTGCCGGCGTGGCATGCAAGTTTGTTTTTGTGCAGGAAGGGGAACCTGGGAGGCATATTCCTCTTTCTATATCTGCTGCAGATGCATAGAAAGAGGAAGAAATGAGAAGAAATGGAGATATTTCTTCTTGTTACACCTCCCCAGGAAGGCATAGCATTATGACATGTTCTCAGGTTTAGCTGTCTTGGTAAATTCGCCAAAATTCACGGCTGGATGAGTGGGAACACCCACGCTCCACCTATAGAAGGCCTTCCCAAGTAGAGTAACACAAGGCAGCCATTTGCATGGCCTTGAGTTACTCCAGAATTACCAATGTATGCACGGCCATGTGAGTTGGCCTTACATTTCTTGGTAAATTGGATTTAGGGATTGCGCTGCCATTGTGATACGCTGCGTGATGTAAGGTTAACACAATCCCTTGATATTCCTAGCCCCAGTATTTATTAAGGCAAAGGGCTAATAATGGTTGTTGAAAGCATTTTCAGGATAAGAGCCATTTTTAAACAAACAAGGTTAGCGCTCAATACATTTCATGTTCCATCTGTGCCTGTTAACGCTGTGTCAGCAGATCGCTACAAACACATTTTTATGCCTAATCAGCCATCTGTGCATGGATTAAAGTCATTGTCACAAAAGTAGACATGTGTTTCAATTTGAGTAGACATGTGTGTTCATGCAATGAGCAGACATGAACATGCTATGTCAACATCCCAAAGCCTTCATCTTTTCTTTATCCTTTTTTAGGTTTTGCCTACAGCACGCATGCACCGTCAGCGAAAGCTATAGAATAAATAAAAAGCTTAAAAATGACCTTAGATCCCACCTCATATTTACTGTTACTTTCCAGTGGGCGGCTCCCATGTAGCTCTCATTTCCTTACTTCTAATTGGTTAGGGCCTCCTGATGCTTCCACTGGCAGGGCGGGCCGTATTCTCCATTAGGGCTCTGGGGCTGCGCCGCCCTGAAATTACTTCCTTAACATTCCTGTACAAATATTAAATAATCAGCCCAGTATACAACAGTGTCAGACCACAACCCGACCTCTGCACACTCACCCTTCAACCTGATAAATCTCATCTGCACTGTAAATGTAAAAAATGTAAATTGATACTTGTATAGCGCACTACTCACCCGCAAGGGTCTCAAGGCGCTTGTACGAATACCGCTGTGGAACCCATCCTGGCTTTCCCTATGAGGCGTCCACTCCTGAGCACCCCCAAGGTGGAGGCCAGGCATCCTTAGCGTTGTGGGGGCCGTTGTGGAGATTAAGCAAGCTATTCCCCAGAGTTGCACTCCCTGATTGGAATAGGCACCGAGGCAAGAATTATCAGGTCAGTGGAATTTTTTAGCCCAAGACCCGCCGAGGCAGGGAATTGAACCCTGGTCCCGGGCTAGACCTCTGCATCAGGGTCTGCCGCTCTAATCATTGAGCCACACTTCTCCACGGTCCTCAGCAGGGTACCTAACAACCGTCTCTCACCAACGCTACTTTGCCAGATACATGGAACCATGCCACCATCCTTCTACTGAAAGAACCTTCAGCAGACCTGAAAACAATGGCAAGCTACTGACCAGTCTCCCTGCTACCTTACTTGGAAAAAGTCCAGGAAAAAACTCTTCAACAAATGACTAGATGAACACCTCAATAACAACCACTTTTTGTACCCTTCCCGATCCGGTTTCAATCCAGGTCACAGCACCAAATCCACCAAAAATGACTGCCAAAGCCGACATCCATCTCTTCATGGACATGAGTGGCAGCACAGACCTTATCCATCTCAACCTCTCTGCAGCGTTTAACAGCATCTCTCACCCCATCCTCATCTAATCCCTCCACAAGACTGTAATACAAGGATCTGCCTTCCATTGGATCATCTACTGCCTTCCATTGATCAACCAAATAGTCAATTCCTCGTTGGACACAGGCATCGTCCCCGAGGACTGGAAACTTGCATTGGTCAAACCTCTTAAAAAGAAGGAAAATATAGACGCATCAGTCCTCTCTAACCTACGGCCGATATCACTGCTCCCAGTACTGGGCAAAATAACGGAGAGGTTTGTACTTAAAGAACTTTCTAATTTCATTGAATCAAATAACATCCTCCGCTCGCAGCAATCTGGCTTTCGCCCTAGGCACTCAACGGAGTCTGCCCTCCTAGAAATTACAGAGGTGTTAAAGACCCTTGCTGACTCTGGAAAAAAAGCAGTACTAATCCTCCTGGACCTTTCCGCCGCGTTCGATACCATTTCCCACGACATCCTTCTGGCTAGACTCGAACGCGGCGGTATCACGGGATCTGTACTGGCATGGATTAGATCCTTCCTCACCAATCGCAGACAAACCGTGTCACTAGGTCCCTTCCTTTCCACAGAGAAGACTATCACCACAGGGGTCCCTCAGGGCTCCTCCCTGAGCCCTCTGTTGTTTAACGTTTATATGGCCCCCCTCATATTCCTGATAAAATCATTCGGAATTGAAGTCACCTCTTACGCCGACGATACTCAAATGATCGTCTCCCTGGACAAAAACAATAATGAAGCCGAAAGCAATTTCCAATCATGCCTCTCTCAAGTCATTCTGTGGATGAAGAACAATCATTTACAATGTAACACCGATAAAACAGAAATTCTACCCATTGGCACGAATGTTACTTTCATCCCTAACAAGTGGTGGCCGGAAGGTACTTCACCCCCACCAGATACAGTTAAGGTGGCCAGAAACTTGGGGGTAAAGTTTGACTCTTCCTTATCCTTCCTCCCCCATGCTCTAGGCACGGCAGGCACTTGCTTCAGTGTAATAAGATCCTTGAAGAAATTCTTTGATCTGATCCCTTTGGCGGCCAGGAAATCTGTAACTGTTGCCCTAGTCCTCTCACGCTTGGACTATTGCAACAGCCTGCTGGCCGGGGCTAACAAATCCACAATCAAAAGACTACAAATAACACAAAACGCTGCGGCCCGCCTGGTTCTCAGGCTCCCACGTACTTCATCAGCATCCTCGGCTCTAAACACTTTGCATTGGCTCCCTATTCATAAAAGGATTCTCTTCAAGATGCTTCTGATCACCTTTAAAGCCACTCGCCGGACAGGCCCCAGATATCTTGCTGCTCGTTTCGCACCCTACATTACTACCAGGACCCTCAGATCCTCTTCGGCCAATTTACTAAGACCACCCCACTTCAGACTTGCCACCAAAGGAGGAAAAACGATCGCCTATCTTGGCTCTAAGGCTTGGAACGTACTCCCGTCTGACCTACGTATGCAACAATCAGAGACGTCGTTCAGGAAAGCACTTAAAACCTGGGTTTACAAATGTCCAGATGACCTCTGCTTTACACTAATCTAGTCTTCCCTGGTATTCTTCCCATTTCAGTTTCTTCACTCAGTCCTTTTAGCGCCAGGAGGCTCCTTGCGGAGTGACAGTTTGCGCTCTACAAATGCTCTTTTACATTACATTACATTACATTACAGGTCGCCGACAGTCGGCCTGCAGCGTACACAGCCGCTGCCTCCAGCCTGATCTGTGGCATCCTTCATGGCTTCTCATTCAGTCCCAGGCTCTTCAATTTCTACTTGGCCCACAAGCAAACACCTTCCTAGTCTATGCACTCAACATCATCTCGTATGCCGATGACACCCAGCACATCCACCCCCTCGTACGACACCTCCAACAACCAGACTGAAATCATCAGCTGCATATCCAAAATCACAAACTGGATAAAAACTAACTGGTTGAAGTTCAACTCTGACAATATTGAGGTGGCTCTCTTTGGAAAAGATACCTCTCTCTACCACTGGCTTAACTGCCCACAAAATCAGTACCCACTCCCACCACGTCAAACCTAGTTACATACCTAGAGATTGTAATCACCTGTCAAATTTTGATGACCAGCCAGGTCAACTCGATCACCTCCTCCTGCTTCCACGGCCTCAAGCTCCTCAGGAACGTGCTCAAATAGCTCGAATAGCTCCCGCTCAACCCGCTCAGATCAATTACCAAGCCCGATTCTCCAGCAATATGGACTGTGACAACGTGCGTTATGTTGACATCACCACAAAGACTCCAGGTTATCCAGAACGCAGCAACCAGACTTACGCTCAAACTTTCACTCCATTCTCACATTTGCACTCAACTAAAATACCTCCACTGGCTCCCCGTCCGTAACTCACCCTATTCAAACTCCTCACACACATGCAAAGCACTACACAACCAGGGTTCTGCTAGCATGAACATCCGCATTCACCTCAACATACTTACCAGACATCTCCACTCCTCCAACCGCCAGATCGCTCAAGTCCCTTGCATATGAAAAGCCAGAGCTCGTGGCTAAGCCTTCTTGTACCAGGCCTCCAAATCATGGAACGACCTTCCCCTGCACATGGGAGCCACCAGCGTAATCCAAGAATTCCACAAACCAATGAAAACCTGTCTATTCTACTAGGTCTCATTCAAGGCACCACGCCCTGCTGAAGACCCCAGGTGGCCTCCCAGGTGACAGACATGGTATACAAAATACACATACATAAATGATGTGTCCATATCACCCCAGTCATCACCTGCCTTCATTGACTGCCCCTAAAATACTGAAGTATTTTCAAGGCCACACGTTTTACCATAAACCTCTATATCTGGGGCACCCTGAATTATCATGCACAAAAAAAGCAGCATCTATTGGTGCAAAAGATCTCAGAAGTAAAACCCTGCTACGTCTGGTAGTCCACAAGTCAAGAAACATATTCACATATGGCTGCTGTCGGCATTTATGTGAGGCGATTTTTTGGGTCAAAACATAAATTTGCACTAGGAATAGTGTATTGATAAGCCTTCTGAGCGATTAGACCAGTTGTATTTTCACCCATGGTAATGTAAATCACAAAAATACAGTTTCGCTCACTACGCAGGTAAAACTGGCACATGACATAACTTGTGGTAAAAAAACGAATCACCATTGTGAATCGTGCGCTTTGAAAATTTGCATCCACGAACAAGTGCAACGAATTCTCTTGAGAAGAAAGCCGTCAAGTTAGGACTCCGCAGTCAGTGTTTTAGATGGCGAAGTGTTGGAATAAATGGACGCGGAGCTGGGAGTGGAGTTTACTGGAGGAAACACGACGCGAGCGATGCTTGTCTCCACTACGGTCTGTAATTAGGACCCATCACGCCGAACAAGATGCACTTGTAGCGGCGCTGCCGGATCTTGTGTTAGACAAGGCAGAGCCCTAATATGTGTACCAGACAACAGCGCGGATCATAGAGAGCAGGACAGACGTGAAATCGATACGGAAAAATAAGGAAAACAAGCCTTGGTAACGCAGTCTCGAGTAATAGGGGAAAACCCTTCCGAGAATTAGAAACAAGGTGGAAGCAACCACTGTCAGTTCAACTTGTTTTGGCACTTCTGGAGGGATTTTTTTAAAGATACAATATTGGAAGGCGTAGGGTAAAACACGCATGTGTGCGCGCGCGAGCACACACACAAGCCACAGACACACACACACTAATACACATGGCAGTTGCCCTTGCAGTCTCTAACATACAAAAAAGCTGCTGCCTGTGCACAGGGTCAGACCGGCCTATAGGGCAACCTGGCAACGCCCGAAAGGCTGGTCCCACAGATCCACTTAGGGGCTGGTTTTCTGATATGTGCACCTTTTTTCATGGTGTAGTGGGTTGGTTAATACTGTTGATTTTTTTGATATTACCAGAAATATTGCACGCTGCAGGCATAAATGCATACATACATGCTGTCTGCCAAACATATATGCAGTCTCCGATACATACATGCAGTCTCCCATACATAAATGCTGCTGTCTCCCATACCTTGTAAAATATGGAAGGCTGAGTAGCAACATTTGATCTTGTGATGCCACAGATTATAGGAATAACTCCACTACACATGGCAGCACTATACCAGGGCCACTGGAATTATGCAATGGGGTAGACCAAATTATGCAGAAAGGTTGACTAAATTAAGCAGCATAATGTGGGTTATTACTAGTAGTACTACTTTACTATTTTGTAATTTTAGGTCTCGCCTAGCGTTGTAGCGCGAATGCGGGGCCATCGCTTTGCGAGGCATGCAGTATACACTATAGTGTGGAAGCTTTGTGGAAGCTCCTCCCACTCTCCGGCCCATCTCTTTCATTGGCTTAGGTCCTAAATGCTGCCTTCTGATTGGTTTTCAGCTTGTTAGTCCCTCCTCAGGACAAGCATGTCGTCATTTGTATCCTTCCACAGCTATCGGCCCCTTCACTCCTGCACTATTATCTTCCCTGTCTCCTTCCCCTCCCGCAGTCCGTAACTTCTCGGACCCCTGTAAGCTTCACCTAAATAGAATACAGGCACGTGCGTATGGGGTTCCTATACAGCAATGGGATACGAAGAATGGGAACAATCGGACACACTGGGGCCCCATGGAGAGTAGTTCGAGTGTGGCCGTTACTTAGGGCGCATGAGGATAGAAAGTTTGGCTGATATGCAGACTAGCACACTCACGAAATAAATGTCCTCACAACCCCTTAGTGCACTTAAAGTATAGTGAAATGTGCCCACAGTCATCTGAGACAGTGATTCAGTAGTGATAGTCGCAGGGTTTTCTATTCAATCTGGTTCATTGGCTCTGAAAGAAGCCGGAGCTGAGGGCTCAATGTAACGTGTTCCTATTTGATTTGATTGGGCACGTTGAGCCTACAGGGCACAGCGGGGGCACTTAGTGGGCAAAATCCAGTACTCTTAGCCGACAGAGTAGGCGAATTAGTAAGGGTAGACACAGCATGCGCAACGGTTTGCCTACGCTATATGGCGAGTGCGCAGTCATCCAAAAGGCCGACACTGCCCGTGGTAGGACTTCTTTGGAATGGTGAATAAATATGTGTCAATGGAAATATCGTGATATTTTTCACGTACATAGCAGCAGAATCTCAAGTAGCTTCTTGCAAATTCCGTTCTTCGCTCGCTACTGTTTTTTCCCTTTTATTCTCTTCTGTTTGTTTTCACTATTTACAAAAACGGCACAAGTATCTAGAGTGCCTATTACAAGCTGATAAAAGTCTAAGTGATCCATTTAAATACCGCCAGAAAACTTAGTTTATGGCTGTTTCTGCTTATGTTTTTGAAGGTTTTCTTTTTTTAGGAACTCAGATAAAACAGAATTTGGCTGTTCAATGCTCCCACGTTAGTCTGCGCTTGCGGTTCTGGGGAATAAAGCATTCACGCCAGGAATATGTATTTAATGGCATGGTCACAGGTTGAACCCCTTTCACTCCACTCAGCCTTTAGGACGGGTGTGGCATAATAAACAAAGCTGCTGACTTTGGTCCTGGAGACCCGGCTTCGAGCCTCGGCATAGGCCCCCAGGAAAGTATGCTGGCCTTATTAAATATTTGCCAGGCCAGGCAGGTGCTGCTGCATCCCCCCCCCCCCACGCTACTGAACAGCACCTGCCTGTGTTGCCCACGGAGGTTGACAGTGCAGCATGGCCTTCCATACTGCAGGGCCTGTACACTCGGCCGGATAAGACCATATTTTAGGCATGCGCAAGCAGGTGTCTGTTGCACCCCACGACGTTTGAACAGCACCGGCCTGTCTTTCCCACGAATGTGGGCAGTGCAGCTCCGCCTTTCACCATACGGTTCGCTGGATAAGAAAGCTTTATTATTCATGGGAAAGCAGTGCAGCTCAGCCTTTCATCCTTCAAGTGTCTGTGCACATTGCCAGATAAAGCAAGTTGTCATAGTGGGTGTGTGGGCAGGTGTCCGTGACACGCCCTCATGGGTGCACAGTACCTAATTATGTTAACAAGATGGGGCATAACAACTTGATCTGCCAATTGTGGGATGAAAAACCAGGTTCGAGTACCCTCATAGGCTCAATATCCTGGGCATCTGGGCAAGTCACTTAATTCCCCAGGCATATAAAAAACATGACGATGCCCTTGTTTCCCGCAGAGGATGTGGCATACCAACTAGAGCTGACGATGGGGGGATAGGGCGCAAGGTTTTGAGTCCCGCCTTAGTCACAACATCCAGTGATACTGGGCAATTCACATATTTTGCTAGGCAGACAACAAACATAAATATGTCCATGTTTTCTTTCGGGGGGGCTACAGTCTGCCATACATAGAGAGTTCTCGTATATGTATTTATCGGTCTCTGTTGTACACTTCCAAGTTGATGCATAAACCCTGCTCGTGTTGTCTGCCTAAGGGACAGTGCATTTCAGCCTTTTATCCTTGTGGGTCGCTACAGTCTGCCGTATATGAGGCAAGTTATTATTACGTGTTTGTGGGCAGATGTCAGAGCATGCTTTCAAGGCCTGCAGCACGGGATCACTCATCTGCAAACGGACTCGTCACCAAAGTCGTTTGGGAAAGGCACTGTTAGCCACAGGAAACGCCGGCATTTACCTTTAACAGTCTGCATACTGGGAACACATAACATGGGGTAAGAAGTTGTACCACCTACCCTCAATTGAATCAAGTTGTTTCCTTTTAAACCCACTGTACAAGGGTCACTGCAATCATAATAAAACCGCTTCCCAACGATAGGCAGTGTTTCATTTAGTAAGGTAAACAGCATGTGCGTCCAAGATGTGATGCACCAAGGACCTCCTGCGCTTCTTAATACTTGATGCAATTAGCTGCATTTGGAATAAAAAAGGCAAGACCATGGTTTATGGTTTGGTTTGAATTCCTTTCAAGTGATTATCATTGCCTCAGACCACGGTACTCAGATCCTCTTGCTTCAGTAGTATATGAGGAGGCCCCAGCCATATGGGAATATCTGACTGAAGAACTTGGCAAACCATCCCTTCTGCCAGCCTCCAGGAAACCACTGCAGACGTGGCAGTGCTCCAAACCACTCAGCCCAGTCATAAGAGTCATTACCTGTAAATAGGATAGTTGTCCCAGTGATGTCTTTGCTTTATATGAACGTTAAAAAAAACACACACAAAAAAAACTAGCTTACTACTCCAGGAGGCATTGGGTGATGCGTTGATATGATGATTAGTCCAGCAAAAACAACTTAAAGATATATTTACGGACAGCTATCATCGGCTTCAGCAGCCACCTTATCACCCATGTTTTAGGTCTCGCGTAGGCAGCGCTTGTGCCTTTTTAGGTCGAGCATTCAAGACCTCTTGTATGCACTTTAGTATATACTTACATGTGTATGTACTTTGTGGACTCTGGAGATCAGCCCTAGGACTTGTCTGCTTCCGCTTAGGGACTTTTTTTTCTAGTCAACTGCCTCTATCTAACTGTCTTGATAGAAAACGACCAGCAGAGGTCAGTAAAATACAAGAATTGCTTTCTGCTTAGGGACTTTCTTTTTTAAATTTTTCTGGCAACTGCCTCTATTAATCGATAGAAAACGACCAGTAGAGGTCAGTAAAATACCAGAATCACTTTAGCATTCTCTAGATTCCAGTCCATAGAAATTATCTTCCATGACCACCCGTAGACAATACTATTTTTTTCAAATCCTGTATTTTCAGTGATATGACCACCAAAGGTCCTGATTTTACATTGAAAACAGAGCTGTGGACTAAACCATTTCCCGCTGAAAGGCAATATTTCTCCCGATTTGATCCCATACCTGATGTGTCACGCAGTTTGGGGCTTATTTTCCCTCCATGTTAAAGAACAGTATATTTTTCAGCATCCAGGCTAATGTGCTGCATAGCTAAATACATATAAGGTCCCAAATGCGAGACCGATTGCTTGCAAATGCTTGTTTTACACACGTTAATACTATCTGGAAAAAAGTTTCATGTCTTTAGGACAAGTGTAAAACACAACTACCGGAATAAGGAGCTGTGAGGGGACCAGTAAACCTTTGAGAATGGTCTTCCACAGTGCAGCAACATGTCAGTGTGTTTTTTGTAACTTTTGATCAGTTTAATTTGGCTTTTTGTTAAAATCTGTAAATTATGAAGCAGATGTCGGATTGTATGGCATATGTGAGATATCCATAATCACGCATAACAGGCTGCATCTGCAGAATTGCATAATAATAGTGGCCCTGAGTATTATCAATTTCTGTCTAGTCATGTGACAAAATGAGAGAATCTGTAGTGAGAGAGAAAATGCCCAGTCACCGGTGCCCCAAAGTGGGGTGTCAGCCCCTTAAGATCCTTCTAATTATATTAGCAAGCTCTGCCTTCTCTGAGCACCTCAGGAGATTGATAGGAGGCAGGACAGCGAAAGCACAGGTTGCCAGTACTGCAAAGGCATTGTAGTCAGTGCTGTACTTTACTACTTTACATAATAAGCACTTAGACTGTTTCTTCCCATTCTGTATCTGGGTAGCATAATGGAAACTTGACAGATCTTATCATTTAAGAGGAGTCAAAATGTTGCCCTTATGTTTTTGCATAAAATAGAGACATAAGCATGAACCCTGGAATTATGGGATTTTGCATGATTAAGAATTTGGCACAGTTGGCACATAATCCTTTATCCACAGTATAATTTGCACATTTCACCAAAACAAAATATTGGGGGATATTCTCATCAACGTGTGATAACCATCATAAGAGTCACTTAATGCAACATCGCAGTCTATCGCGGAAAACTCACACCGTGTTAACCAAGTAATTTCAACACGGTACCTTGCGATAGTCACCAGATAACGCGTCAAATGGCCGCGTTAAAATCGAAGCCACGCCGCAAAAATGCGAAACAGGAATGCAAAAAAAGCTGCGATGAGGCCAAGAGCGATACAAAAAACAGTGAAAAACAGCGACAGGCCTGCAATTCACACGCGTCTGGCGGGAAAATGCACCATAAAAGCAGACCAAAGAAACGATGAGATGACAACGTAGCAGCTCAACCCCACAGCTGTGACGCAGAACAAATGACCTTTGTCCAAATCAGATAGGCAATCCCCCACAAACAGCCACAATGTACATTGATATGCATTCAGTATGTAACCTGCGCCAATGCGGAAACAAACATGGAACACACTGTGAAACCGCATATCCCTTTCACATTGAAGAGGGACAAACAACACCCCCTTCACACCGACGTACCATGTCCATGACCAAAAAATAATGAAAGCATGGACCAATGTAGTGGCAGTGACTCCCCCCACGCACATGTCACCCATGTCACGGGACTTGAGTCACAGGGTGCATCTCTGCATCTCTGCATCATGGCAGCACATATCAGAGCCCAAAAGAACCCTTCTTGTCACTTGTAGTTCACATATGACAGCCAAAATGGAATTAATTGGGACACATGTGAAACGCCGAAGAGTGGGATACCGTAACAACTGTGACACACAGAACTGGCAGTTCCAATACGTGACACCCTAAACAGCCTCACTGCACAGAGGTGACACTTCCACCATCCATTAACAAATTCCTAAATTGTCAGCACATGTCGCACCCACACTTGTCTGAGTGAAGTGCCTGTACAGATGAGTGACATGCATGCAGGGAATCTTTTTCTGAATGCATTTATTAGCACATGCTGTGCCAGTGGTCAGTCAATGTACTGTGCCATTACTGCTAAGGACCCTCACAATGTGACGTCAACCAGAGAAGTCAATGATGTAGTCCCTACGGGCAATTGCTGCTGCGGCTGCAGTGGGGTGTGGCCCACCTGCCTCATCTTCATCATCATCGTCCAGTGCATCTGGCACTCGTATCCATGGGGCTCTGCCGCGTACACATATGCTGTGCAACACACAACATGCAACAATCATCTTGCACACGAGGCCTGGGTTGTACAGGAGCTTTCCACCTGTGACATCCAGGCACCTGAAATGTTACTTCAATATGCCAAATATGCGCTCCACGATGCCCCTGGTGCGTCTGTGGGCCAAATTGTACTGCCTCTGGGGCTGTGTGTTCGGGGCTCGGAGGGGTGTCATCATCCAAGTGCAGAGTGCATATCCTTGGTCACCTGTGACAGTGCAGAAAGACATGAGTCAAGACTACATACTGCATGATGTGTTGGCAGTCTCACTGGTTCATTGGTGTGTGATATGTGTGACTTAGTGATTCCTGTATGACATGTACTGCGTGTTGCTAATGAGCGGCAACACTGTGTATTATGTAGCCTTACTGCTACACCTCCCCCGAGCACATTCACTATTGTGCGTAGCGCGATTGCATCACATGCACCCCTACGACACACCCTTGTCATGCCTTTTTGTGCAAGTCCACAAGCCTGACTACAACAGAGTGATGATGCTGCGCAGAATATGGCCGACCACGTGTGAGTTGGCCCATTGCAATGACAGGGCTGACACACATGTAGAGCACCTGCCTGGCTGAACCCGACATGCAGTGGAGGGTACATCTTTGGCTCATGCTGCGATAATAGAGACACACACAACAGTTGGCATGTGTGATCCCTGACCCCGAGCGGGCATGCCCTCCCCCATATACCCCTTCGGCCGAGCACGCACACCGGAGGCATGCCACATGGCAACATTGTCGATTGCGGGACGGGGCGCAGACACTAAAACAGAGACACACTCATCAGCCACGGCCTACACTGCACCACACCCAGATCCACGTGTGGAGTAGCCACACCCTTATCGTATGCCTATCCACCACGCTTAAGCTCACAGGGAGGTACGACACGGTTTCAAGTCCCAGGTCTACACCACTGCCTGCGGTGACATGGATGCGCACGCTGTACACAGCACAATGTTATGTGGAATGACCCCTGTCCCTCATGCATACATAATAAATACATGGACACACTGAGTAAGTTTGTGGGACTGGCCACGGGCACGTGCGCCCAGACCCTTTTATTGCCAGGGTCACATCTCCAGTGACTCCTGTGCTGGATGGGTGTTCGGTAGTGTAAGCCACCACTCAGGGGTTGGTTGGTGCTGTCAAAGACCACAACAGTGAGCAGACAATCAGCAGTACAAGGTACAAACATCATGGGTCCCTGAATTTAACAGCACAAAGTTTGTGGCCCCGGACGCACAGCGGCCGGCACAGGCACACCGCCATGGGAGGGTGACTTGCGGTGCACTGAGGTAGTGCCACGCGAGCTGAGCGTGTACTCGGCGATGTCCAAGGGGAATTTCGCAGAGGGTTGCGGATGACAGTGGAAGGTGTCCTTCCAGGGCATGATGCAGAGGGCAGATGCAAGCAGAAACAGGCAGATGGCGGAGTTGAATACTACAGACCCCACTTTTCCACCTTGTCAGTATCAGCTACATGTAGATAGAGACAGCCTCCAGCCCATGGGCTCAGACGCCACCGACGTCCAAACAGAGATTGCCCATGGATTTCAGGGCACACACTCAGTGGCACCAGAGCTGGAAGGGGACGCAGTCTGTGATGAGGCCTGTACAATGACATGGATTCAGCTACGTAGAGAGAAGACTCAGTTCAAATTGTGGGACCTACTCCACTGCAGTGTGTGCCGGAGGCAGCGGTCAGCAGGGACCCACAGCCACGTGTGGTAGGCATGCGCTTCACAGAGTCAGTGGCACCAGTGCAGTTGTTGGTAGTGTCCCATCACCACCGGATAGGTAAGACTTTTCTCCTCTGAACTGAAGCACATCTTCCTCTTAATCCTCTCCTTGCGTACTGTGACTTGAACACTGCCATGAAGAAATCAAGACTCAGTTCCAAGAGTGCGACCTAGTTGGCTGCAGTGTCAGCTGGAGGCAGTGGTCAACGCAGGCCAACCACTGTCCAGCCATCTCATCCTGGATCTCTCACACATGACGTTGGAATGGCATTTGTATTACATTTGTGGGTGACATAGGTAGTGGCACCTGAGCTGAGCGGGTGTGCAGCTGGCGAGGAGGCCGTGTCCTGCCTGTGACGGGCTGCATTGGATTGGTGTGAGGCCTGCAGGACTGCTATGCAGGCCTAAGGCCGGAGTCAGCAAGGGCCCGCAGACACGTTTGGTGGGAGTCATATGCACAGACTTGGTGGCACCACATCGGAGGGAGTATAGTGACATGAACTCAGCCTTATATCATGTACTCGGCCATGATGTAATCAAGACTCAGTTCCAAATGTGTGGTGGAGAACGTCAAGCAGAAAGGAGTTCCACGGGCCTGTGTCGCGGAGGCCGTGATGGTCCGAGGAGTCTGCCAAGGTCGGGGACCTCGGGCTTGGAGCTTGCACTGGCACGAGGTGGGCCCTCTTTGACACACGCCGGTGTCAGCAGTTGAGCAGTGATGCCTGGATTCGCAGGGGTGGCCATGACGATTTCGTGGACCAGCGACCCGGGGTGCAGCAGGCGCACCGGAACCCAGGCAACACCGTTCATGGCGTAGGCCTCGTGGCAGGGTGAGAGGCCCTGCCCTGGCAGGGATGTTGGGCATTCCGAAAGAGGACCACGCCCAGAGCTATGTGCTTTTTATTCACACCCCTATGCTGGCCTGGCGTACGAAGGGCCAGCCCGCTCCTCTCACGCTTACAGGGGAGGACGTAACAAGCTACATTTCCTTGTTCTCCCCCACTGGCTGGGGTGACATGGTTGCGTCCACTGTCCACTACACCAAACACCAGCGGTGTATGTCGACATATATATGTGTGTGGTATGCATACTGCAGTCTGTCCAGCACATCCATGCCACACTTGGCATTGTGTGCAGTCTCATTCATCGGTCACATTGCCTCCTTCGTACATGCCTGGTTCCCTCCTTTTCCCACATTCTGCTAATGTGTGGCTGAAGTGCCATGCCGTTGATGGCTCATGTACATGGCTAGGCCAGGTTCCCTCGGTAAGTTGTGCTGTTGTGTCTGGTGTGTGGGTATGTTGTTTGGTATGTTGTATGTGGGTTTGTAACATGTGCTTTCCCAGAGTTGTGGATTGTGGAGTTGAGGTCTGTGGTGTGTTCATTTGGTACTTACTAACGAGCAGTGCATTTCCGTAGGTGCCATCCTGGAAGCACCGGTTGATGATGGACTGTCGGGAGATGTATGAATCATGCACACTGCCTGGGTACTTGGCGACGACATTGATGAAGAATCCCCGGTGGTCCACTATTGCCTACACATTGATGGAAAGCGTGTGCTTTCTGTTGCGGTAATTGTGTGCAGTGTCGGCAGGGGGCACAAGTAGGACATGTGTGCAGTCTATTGCCCCCAACACAGCCAGGAATCCAGCTACTGCATAGAAGCCTTGCTTGGTCTCCAGCTGTTCCTGCGCAGTTTGAGGGAAGTATAGATACTGGGGTACCAAGCTGATGATGGCATCCAAGACAGGTGTGAGGAACTTGGATAGGACTGGCTGTGAGACTCCTCTGACTCTGGCGGTTGTTGGTTGGAATGTTCCAGAGGCCAGCAGGTGTAGCACAGCGAGCAGCTTTGTCTGTGGAGGGATGTTGGTTGTCTGCTGTGTTGGTACTGTCAGCCTGTGGGCAATGATGTTCAGGTTGCGGTGGATGGTTGTCCTTTTGAGCCTGTAGTGGGCAATGACATACTCTGGTGTCATGTCTGTGAGGTTGGGGCGTTTCCTGAAGGTCCGCGGTCTATGTCTGCGCTGCCTCTTTGGTGGTCTGGGGGTGTGGCGCGGGGGGTGGTACAGGGGGTGGTGGCGGGCCTGGGGGTGGTGGCGGCGGGTGTTGTGAGCCTGTTGGGGCTCTGAGCTGCATGATGAGTAGCTCCATGGCATCTGTTGTCCTTCAGGTGCGGCTGTGGGCTGGGCTCCCTTTTGTGGTGCAGGCTGCTGTCCGACTTTACACCAGGTCAGAGCAGTGTTAGTTTCCTGCTGCTAATGCGCCATTTTGCATGTTTTGTGGTCTTATCGCCGATGTGGCTGGTCCTTGAGAATGTTGCAGTGTGGTTTTGCTCGGGAACGCCTACTCTGCATCTCATTAGCGATAGTTGCGGGGGTCATCTGTGGCGATGCTTTTTGCGGTTGCTATCGCCGGTAAACTGGTGCTATGTGTTGTTAGCACCAGCTTGTGAATGGGGTGATACATTTATAGCAACTTTGGCTGCAATGAAGTGCCGTTAACTGGGTGATAGCTCCTTGAGAATATGGCCAACTGTTTTTAGCTCAAATGCATCAAAAGTTAGAAAAACGCAGCAACTTGTTTTGCTGTGTTGTGGACGGCCCTTCACAAATGTTGAAAGGTCAGCTATTAGTTGCCTATTTCTGTATTTCACTGTTAAAGTGGTACTAAAGAGCTGCTTTTGCAGGTGTGCTAACGTGTAAAAATGTAAAAAAACAATGAAGCACTACTATCATGAAATGTACTATCTTGCGCCGAGTAATTCGGATACTTTGCCACATAATTTAGTCAACCCTGCCACATAATTTGGTTTTACCAAGCTGCATAATTTAGGAATAACATCATAAATTGGTAATAGCAGCAAAACAGAAGGAAAATATAAAAAAACACTATTAAAATATATATCCTAATTTTATGCCCATTTCACTTTTCTTGCAATGACAAAATACTTCACACTGTTTCTGCCATAAAGCTATTTTCATCTCCTAATTACTGTGTGAAGGGAGTTTACAGCCTCAATATAATGGAGGTGACTAAGGTACTCCTCCTGTATATTCTGCGCAATCATAGCATCCATTCCCTGTGACCTCACCCTGCCTCCAGGCCTTGAGGTGGTTTACTGCTTGTAAATGTGCCTTGGGTCGGCCACAGGGCTATCTTGGAGGGGCCAGGCTCCCCGTCTAGAACCAGGACATCAGGTGGCCCCCGAATCCTGCATGGGACTCCATTCAGGCCAAGGCCGATGAATATCTTTTTAGATTTGGGAAGTTCAGGAGCCCCACACCATATTCTGCACGGTGGATGTATCACTGTACCTTACTCCATGACCACCACTGTGTCTTCTTGAGCAGCATGAGTGGGTAGTAGCAAAATTGTTACTTGCAGAGAGAGGCCATACTGAAAAGACACCTTCAATGTATGCCCCTTGGCTTGCACGTGGGTGGAGGACCAAATAAAGGAAAGAAGAGTGAGAGGGAGATAAGACAACCTTGTAAGTAAAAGGGACACCACAGATACACAGGTGAGTTACATGTAGATGGATAGAAAGACACGCGCGAGAGGTGATTGCTTAGAGGTAGAAGTTAAGGCAAGTTTGTGAGAAATGTTTGAAGGAGGCAGCCTAAAGAGAGACAGAGAGGAGGAGACAGAGTTAATAGAGAGGTAGCCGATAGACACCTGCGAGAGAGAGAAGAGTAGAAGACTGATAAAGAGATGGTGATAAAGAGCTAAGGGGCATATCAGCAAGCGGCAGCGATAATTATCGCTGGCCGCGTTTAGCGTGCATAATCCTAACGCAGCCTATCGCCGGATTCTATCACCCTGTCAGCGCAATATTTACAACGCGCATCACCAAGGTGATAGAAATCCAGGCCATAGCGGCTATAAGCGGCAATATCGCAGGATTACCTGCGATAAAAAACAGAGTTAGAAAAAACATTGCTGATAGGGAGATGTGGATTTAGCATAACAATCCACCTCCCATGATAAACATGGCTAAGTCGGAAAATTAGCAGGTGTAAGAAACCGGCGATATAGCCGGTTAGCGCTAGATTTAATGTCGCTAAGCCGGTTGCGATTCCCTTGATGATAGGGAGAACCTTTCTTAGCGATTATTTTTCACTGTAATTCACACGGGACAAGTTTGCTGTAGGAGCCCCAGAGTGAGGCTCTCCAGGCACAGTGGTGCCAAAACCTATTTCCAACGGCTGCCTCGTCAGACAGAGAGCAGCTGCAACAAGGGGGCATTTTGGTTTTCATGATGAGGAGGGGGGAAGGTGAGTTACACTCCCCCGCCCCCAGCACATTGCTCACCTTGGTTGCCCTGACTTTTGGGATAAAGGGCCTATGGACCCCAGTGAAAGGCCAGGTGGCCTGGTGTCATTTTTATGGTGAGGCCCAATGAGATGGTATAAGGTGTTTATGCCTAATAGGATGATTGCATAATGTGTTTATGCTAATGTGATGCCTAATGCAAATGCCATGCTGGGATGTTTAGGCCTAATGAGATGGTATGTGTTTATGCTTATGATGTTTTATGCCTAAGGTGATGCTAAGTACATTCTTTTACCAGTAGTCACTGGTCATGTTTTATATGTGCTACTAGTGCTTTCTAAAGGTTCTAACAGTGACCCGATTGGCCCTGTCCTTTATATAATCCCCTGTGAATATTGCCTAGTGAGAGTTGGCATAGTGTATATTGTGTGATTATGGTTCTAATGTGTTTTGGATAATACAAAGGCTATTTTTGATATAACCTTGTGTGGAGTTTCTTTTGTGGTGTGCCTAGTGTGTTGCTGCTGTGTGAGTGTGTTGCGCAAATGCTTTACACATTGCCTCTGGGATAAGCCTGACTGCTCGTGCCAAGCTACCATGGGGGTGAGCAGAGGTTATCTTCAGCGTGTAACTCCCTTGCCCTGACTAGAGTGGTGGTTTCTGCCTGGCTTAGGCGCAAGCCCTAGCCAACCAGAAATCCAATTTCTAACAATAACTGAAAGCTGGAGTGTGGTGAGACCCCAAGGACCCCAAGCCAGGGAAACAAGCCTACACTCCTGCCGAGAGAGAGGCGAGAAAAATGCAGCTGAGAGGAAAATAACTAAGAGAGACAAGGAATAGGGAAAGAAAGCTAAACATTGTCCAACGTAGAAGAGATACAGGAGAATCAACAAAAAGGGGCAAGAGAGAGCAGTAGATGACAGGGGTCAGGTGTGAGATAAGAGAATTGAGCAAGAAAAAGGACAACAACAGGACAGGGAAGATGTCAGAGACAAAGCTAGAAAGAAACACATGAGGCAGATGTTAATCAGGGAGGAGACAGATGGAAAAAGATATGGGAAGAGGAAGAAAAGCAGATGAATGAGACGAGCACGGATAGCACACATGCTCTCTTGGAAGTAGATTCGGCATAGTGTATCTTGCTTTATTTTTGTTGAGGGTTTGTATACCGGCAGATGTAGCGTGTGGGTCACCTCACAACACACAGCGCCAACAGTCCGACCAGTGACTCTATCTTCCAACTCTGAGATTTGTCAGGTCTTAACAGCTCTTCTAAATATATTCATAACTATACAATAGACTTTGATAGCAGAAGGCAATGTGATACTACAGTGAGGATGCAGGCATAGCCAACGAGCCTCACAGAAACAATTTATGTGGTCTCTGTGTGAAATAGTCTCTTTTAAGGCTTTTTTAAGGTAAAAAACGGGGCCATTGACCCAAACAGCTCTATCAGCCGGCCATAGCGCTTTCAATTATACATATTGATGCATCAAGTTCTGGTGAAAAAGTTTCCAGAATGCTACTGCACGAGCGTATTTCTACAACCTGTACTTCGTCCGCATAGCACTGTTCTGAAGAACCTGGAATTTGCAAATATGTCCCACTAATATCCCAATATGAAAGGCACTGTCTTAATCCAGACAAGATAAAATGGAAGTCACAACAAATGCAAACTTGTTTGTCAAGTCCAGAAATTAAAGCATTTTTCTACTAAATGAAGTTTCCAACTTTTCACGATCGCCCTAAACGGGGAAAGCATGAAGAATTAACTGTCAATATAGATTCATAACTCAAAGCTGGAGTGTGATGACACCCCAAGGACCCTGATCCAGGGAAATAAGGCTACACTTTTGCCTTTGCTCCAGAGTTGAAACTAAAAGGTAAGCCTGCTCCATGTTTGATGGGTTTTAATAATCGTTTTTCCTAAGTTTAGTAAAGGTGAGAAGATTGCAAAAAGAAAACAAAGGTTTCAGGAGTATACACACCAGGAGACCATTGTTCCTGATCACACTGCTCAGGAGAAAGGGCATGGCCCATGGGTATCTTAGTGACACCTCCACAATGTCCACTATACCACACCTAATCAACCACCAACAACATTCATTACTGCATGGCCCATGGGTATCTTAGTGCCACCTCCACAATGTCAACAATACCACACTTAAACAACATTCATTACTGCATGGCCCATGGGTATCTTACTGTCACCTCAACAATGTCAACTATATCACACTGAATCAACCAACAACAGCATTCCTTACTGCATGGCCAGTGGGTATCTTAGTGCCACCTCCACAATGTCCACTATACCACACCTAATCAACCACCAACAACATTCCTTACTGCATGCCCCATGGGTATCTTAGTGCCACCTCTACAATGTCAACAATACCACACCTAATCACCACCAACAACATTCATTACTGCATGGCCCATGGGTATCTTAGTGCCACTTCCACAAAGTCAACAATACCACACCCAATCAACAACCAATAACATTCATTGCTGTATGACCCATGGGTATCTTAGTGCCACCTCCACAATGTCAACTATACCACACTGAATCAACCTGCAACGGCATTCATTACTGCATTGCCCATGGGTATCTTAGTGCTACCTCCACAATGTCAACTATACCACACTGAATCAACCTACAACAGCATTCATTACTGCATGGCCAATAGGTATCCCAGTGCCACCTCCACAATGTCAACTATACCACACCGAATCAACCTACAACTGCATTCATTACTACATGGCCCATGGGTATGTTAGTGCCACATCCACAGTGTCAACTATACCACACCGAATCAACCAACAACAGCATTCATTACTGCAGTGCCCATGGTTATCTTAGTGTCACCTCACAATGTCAACTATAGCACACCGAATCAACCAACAACAGCATTCATTACTGCAGTGCCCATGGTTATCTTAGTGTCACCTCACAATGTCAACTATACCACACCGAATCAACCAACAACAGCATACATTGCTGCATGACCCATGGGTATCTTAGTATCACCTCCACAATGTCAACTATACCACACCGAATCAACCAACAACAGCATTCATTACTGCATGGCCCAGGGGTAACTAGGGCAACCTCCACAATGTCAACTATACCACACTGAATCAACCAATAGCAGCATTCATTACTGCATGGCCCATGGGTATCTTAGTGTCACCTCCACAATGTCAACTATACTACCCGAATCAACCAACAGCAGCATTCATTACTGCATGGTCCATGGGTATCTTAGTGTCACCTCCGCAATGTCAACTATACCACACCTAATGAACCAACAACAGCATTCATTACTGCGTGGCCCATGGGTAGCTTAGTGCCACCTCCACCATGGCAACTACACCACTCCGAATCAACCAACAACAGCATTCCTTACTGCATGCAAATACTCTTACAGCAAGAGAAAAAGTACCCTTGAAGGGCATCTTCAATTCTAGGGCATCCCAAAACTAAATCTCACCTGACATCATGCATTGCCATAGCACACCTACAACATGAAATCACATAAGTGCCACTTCATAAAATATCACCATTGCTCCGCAATGTAAATTAATTTAAACACCATTAGAGGCTCCCCAAACATTACCTTGCAACAATGAATGATTTATTACTGAATGATATCATGAAAATACGTTACCCCACCACCAATGATACATCCAACTACACTGCAGCATACCTTACTACAAAAAAGCCAACATTATAACACATTATAGACTACTCTTGTTTAATCAAATTATAATACATATCAAGCCACTGAACACGCATAAACAACTTACTGCACCATGTCACCATTCCATCGCAAGACATACAATATCACTCCAATGAACACCAAATCAAAACATAGCAAACCATATCTTACACCACCACATTACACTGCCATACCTCAGTGACAGCAGAAACAATGAATCAAAACACAATCATACAATACCACCTTCACACAACACAATACAACAGACTATCCAATGCTTCTTCACTCTGTGCCATGCCATAAAAGACAACACATTATATCACTCTGCAACTTTTTGACTGCAACACAATAAATTAGATTACACCCTACTGCATTCTACCCTAACACATCCATAATGTAAGTTCATACTTGTTCAATATTCCTCATCACAGACTGCCATAGTACATCACCCTACACAGCCATTTCTGTCACCCTGAATCACATTACAGTCACCAATATTGAATTACACAGTACTACACCAGAGAACACCACTGAATATCACTCCACCACCTCTCAATATGCAGCTCCATTTAAAATTTACCAAATTACACCACCAGGACCTCTATCCACTATACACCTGTTGCTACAATACAAACCTACACACACCATATTCTGCCGCCTTATCCCATGCAACCCCACAGAATGCTGCATTATATCGCACAGTATTTCTTTTTACAGCCCAACAGAACTCTTAACTCACCACACCACATCATGCCAGACCATATCATTTACAATCATATGACACTGTTCTTTACCCATAACTTACAGCAACCAACCCCACTATACACCATAATATAGTATAAAACACAAGGGCACATTTTATAACCCATACAACACCATTCAGCATAAAAACAAAGCAAACTATTCTACGCTGCACCCCAGCCTCACAATAACACACATTTTTACTAGTTCAGTTCATACGACACCTTGCGTCAAAACACAGCATACCATCACAACTCAATAAGATACAACTCACCTCTATGAAACCCATCATACAACACCATACTGTACTCGACCTCACCGTAGCACATTGCATCATCCCATAGAATTACCACCCCCACAGTACCGCTGCACATTATCATCTAACATACGTCACACCAACATGCACACACCAGTCTCATTACACCAAAGACACCAACCCCACAGCTCTTGATACACAGCACTCAGCTCAACATCACACAACACCTAACATATGACACCAGGTTTTTCACATGGTAATTGATAATATATTTTGAGGAGTCATATGCGACACCATGCACAGGGTCAAGAACAGAGGATTGAGTGAATTTATGGGCAGTTAACCCCTTCCCCGCTCATGACGGAGCCACTCCATCATGAGCCACGGTTGCCGTGTGCTCATGACGGAGCGGTTCCGTCATGCCACGATCGTTGGCGGCCGCTCCGCCCACGCGGTGCTGTTTCCCCACCTGTGCGGGGGGACAACGCAACTGGGCGGAGTCGTGACGGAACCACTCCGTCATGAGCACAGCTCAACCGTGGCTCATGACGGAGTGGCTCCGTCATGAGCACAGCGCCACCGTGCTGCCCCCCCGCACCCCCCAGCGCTGCGGCGGAATTCCCGCCGCAGCGAAGGGGTTAATAGGTGTGTGTGTGTACAGTTGCTGTTCACAGTGCAGGCAATGTCCACCTTATGCCCGCTCACAGTGCAGGGCCAGACAGGCCTTTTATCCCACCAGGCATTTCCCCAGTGGGTTAGAGCCAGGAGGGTCGCTTCTTCTGCCTCTCACACTTTCCCCAGCTACCCGAGGGTAGTTATTGCAGGCGCAAGCAGCCTTCTATAGAGAGAGAAAGAGAGGTTTAGAGGAGAAAAATAAAAAGAAAGTGATCAGAGAAGGAGAAGAGAGAGGGGAGAGAAAGAAGTAATGAGCATTTGTGGTTGGAAAGACGGAGGTTGGGCTAGGATATGAAGGGAGTGCGACTAGTTTGAGCATTCATACCAGGGCTGCTGTTTGTTCCCCTTCTGGCCCTGTCAAACTCAAAGAGCTATGCAGGAGTCTGACTCCTCCCCTGCGCCCCACTGACTCGCCGTGTTATTACGGGCACCTGTCTTTGCCTCCCTGCGCTAGGGATCACTCATGAGGCTGAGTTACAATTTGGCCCGTCATTCATTACCTCGTGCCCTTTCATCAGTTAAATGTCAGTACATTTGTTCCAGCCCTCCTAGGCTATGACTCTATCTGGAATGAGTTCGCCAGTAAACAGGAAGTCCAGTGTGCCAATGATTGTTGGAGCTGCTTGAGGGGTTCTTCGAGGTCTCCCCCGGCGCTGTACTTTAGTCTGAATTAATACCATGTCACCGCGGCCTCTATACAGTGCCGCCTATAATTTATCTATTGCGGAAACATTTTATAGTGGCGCGTGGGGAGCAGAGCACGCGCTCTAAATGGGCCACACACGGCGCGCGGTGCCAGGCTATGGTTTTCGACAAAAGGTAACATTTACCTTCCAGCAGGGTAGCGCTTTTCTCCATTTAGGGAAGGAATTATCGTACCGCGTGCACAACAGCGAGTGTTTTTCCCCCCATATGTCATTTCAAATTCTTATAAGAAAAACAGGAACCTCGCCGTGAGTCCTGGCACGTCAATCTTACTTTATTAAACCTGGCAGCAGCAATATTCCTCAGCGTGGTATCAGTCCATCTCTATTTGGGATTATTTGTGTTATGGACACTGTACAGCTCGGCTAAGCAGCAGCGCTCTGCTCCTGACACGGTTTCAAAAAAAGGCAAACATTTAACCTGTAACACGCTGCAAGTTTGTAAGAGAAGTACAGCTGAGGTTCAAATGTGAATTCCATCCAAGGCCAAATGTGCTTAGTTTGTGAAAAGGCAAGAATAACAGAGTTAAAACATAACATTTGGGAAATGTGTACTATGATCTGCAGTCAGGTATGTCTTTTTTTGCGATCTATGTGGAGAGGCCAAATACTGCATGGGAAAGGGGCCTGATCGTTGGTGCACCGGTCCTCTGCCAGAGCTGTGGCGGCTGTACTGCCCCCTGCATCACAAGGTCCTTATAGACTGTGGCAATTATGCTATGGAGGGTGTGACGTCCGTCCTGCTTTGATGATGCACTCCGTCTGCCGAACCCTAAATAAGGCCCGTAGTGATAACTGCTGGATCTAGGAATTTAAATGGAATTTGATCACATCTTCTCTAGATAGTAGAGGGAACAGATTATAGCACCAAGGTTTCACCCACTGAACCGCCATGTGCGGAATAGGCCTGAACAGCCTTATTTGGGCAGACCCCCAATGTACCCTAATATTCAGTTAACCCAGGCTTTCGTCAGCATCCTGTACATAACCTAAGCTGGGGCCACTAAGTATTTTTTATTTAGGGCTGGGGAAGAGCCTACTGAAATCTCAAACATCACTACAATGTATTCTTCGTAATAGTTCGCACATAAAGAGATTTGGGGGATCTTTCTTTATGCATGTAAAAAAAACTGGGTTCTTAGTTGAGGGAGGTGAGGGCCCCACTCAAGTTATAAACACAATCCTTGTCAAGGTGAACCACAAAAGTCACTAAATTAGCCTGTGCTTAACTCTCTGGTATCTCAAGCAGAAGGTCAGCCAGCTGACCCCTGCATCCAGGGTTCCAAGCAAGAAGGTCCAGTCCTCCTCCTGCAGACTGCACGGTAGTCCTTCTTTTGAATCTTTCACAGGTCCAGCAGTGTTTTGATGAACGGATCTGGTGTGATTCTTATAACCAGGTCCAGACTGTGGCTGAGGGATGCTGCTTTTGTGTAACCTTCCCCCTTTCCTAGGTTTGGCTACTAGCTGCCTGCAGGGACAAAAAGAGGCAGGCCTAGGTATGAGCTCCATTTGTCAGTGGCAGGGCCAGCAGCCCTTGAGATCAGGAATGGGGTGGGCATATCCCTGAGGCTACCCTCTGAAGCTCAAGAAGGGCTGAGAACATTCCTTCCAGCAGTGGCATTAACTTCGCCCCCGTAGCCTCTGAAGTGCGGCAGGGCACTTAGCTCCAGGGGGGCTCCCTCAGTACAGTACACTGACTGGGTTAGCACTGTGTCTCGGGCGATGAGCTGCTGGCAGATTTACATCTAGGATGCCATCTATGAGATGGAGATATGTACTCGAGTAGAAATGGAAAACTTGCAGGATTGACAATAAGAGTGTGTGTTAATGCAGCAGAGCTCTATGCGTTAAGAAAGATGGAATAATGGAAAGCCAGTTTCCTGGGATAGGGGGTGGGCCAGTATTATTTCAGAAAAGGGTGGTTTCGTGCCCCGCCTGCCCAACAGCACAGAACAGACAAGGAGAGCATCATGCTGTGCGTTCCAGTGCTATCGATGATACTCAGTTAATTTGGTACTCTGTGAAATGCAGCATGTCAGACTTTAAAGTGTGTGACCCAAATGTGCACTCTGTTATTGACACACACGCTGTTGAAGTGCTGTTTATCACACCCTGAAAAGAAGTGGAAAGGTGAGATGCAAACTGATTAATTAATCTGTGTGTGCATGCCTTTTTCCTAAGGATCATAGGCCACAGTCTGCTATGGTGGAAAAAGCAATAACATTTAGAAGTGTAAAGTATAAAAATAGAAATACATGTACAGATACACAAAACTACAGCATTGTCTTTATCATAAGGAAGGAACCCCTAAGAATATATTTATAATGCTGGCATGTCATTAATTGCCACTACATGCCATTCAAAACGTTTATTACTGAGTCTCAAGGTATCTCAGGGCCGGCCAGATGAAGCAAAACTGGAAAGAGAAGCCGCCGGAAGCGCCTAAGGCCGAGCCGAAAGTCAGACGGAGGTGCAGCCGGTTTGTGGGAGGGGCTCCAGTGTGGCTCCTGTGAGTCTGGAGCTGCATCTCTCCCTCCCCCAGCGCCTTGAGAACCTCACAGATGAGTAGCGCGCTTTATAACCCCCTGATTGATTGATTGATTGATTGAGAGGCCTGTGCGTTGCCTAAGGCTGCTTGTGGGCAGTGCCGGTAGCCCGAATGAGTGGGAGCCTCACGGTCTTCCGGTATAGTCCATAGGAAGGTCTGCTCACCAGGAAGAGACAGGAGAGGCCCTAGTGAGTGGGGCCTGTGAGGCACACTGTTTGTGCTAATTATCGTCACAACTGCACCGCGGGATTGCAGGCAGGTGCAACTTCGGGGCATTCTTTTGAAGAGACAAGGGTGAGTTGCAGCCACACCCCCTTTACATTATGGACATTGTTTCTGCTACATCAGCAGCTAGGGGGCCAGTTTGGAGGCCTCGTGTTGGAAGGGGCATTTTGGTGTGAGCCCAGGGTGGGGCCCGAGGAAAATACTGCCCTTCATAGAGTAGGTGGGCATGTAGCCCGGGAGCCTACGTGAGGGAGCCCTAATTACGGGCTTAGTGTGCTTTCCATGTGCCCCGGACTACTGGGAATTGCCCCAAGGGCTGTGTTATGCCCTGATGTGAGTACGCTTTGGATGGTACATTACCAGTGACATTACTACAGAGATGTGCACTGTGGCGGGTGCTTTCTGTGGTGCCTTGTGCTGGGGATGTATATGCATAATGTGCAATGCTGATGATTAGGATGTATGCCTAATGGTCATGCCTCATGCTTGGTGCTCAGTGTACCCTTACCAGTAGTTACTGGTTGTTTTTCACTAACTGTGAATTATGATGGTTCTGACAGTGGCCGTATTGGCCCTGCAATGTATATAATCCCTGTAAAGACATACCTAGTGCCAGGTGGCACAGTGTATATATGTGATTACGTTCTAATGTGTTTTATGAGCAATACAAAGGCTATTTTTGATATCACCTTGTGTGGAGTTTCTTTGTGGTGTGCCTAGTGTGTCACTGCTGTGTGTGTGTGTTGCTCAAACGCTTTACACATTGCCTCTGGGACAAGCCTAACAGGCGGAGAGAAGCTGTAAGAGCGGTAGAGAGATTATAACAGGGCCGCAGCATACCCAAATCGCGCCCGCAGCCATGGCCTCTCCAGATTATGCCTCTTTTTTCGCTGTTATGGGTGCTTCCTCTGCCATGGTGTTTAGCGCCCTGGGAGCCGCTTATGGCACAGCAAAGAGTGGCACAGGGATTGCAGCCATGTCTGTCATGAGGCCGGAGTTGATCATGAAGTCGATTATCCCTGTTGTCATGGCTGGTATCATTGTCATTTATGGTCTAGTGGTGGCAGTCCTCATTGCAAACTCTCTCACGGAAGGGATCACGTTATTTAAGAGCTTTCTTCAGCTGGGAGCTGGCTTAAGTGTAGGCCTGAGTGGTCTGGCAGCTGGCTTTGCCATTGGCATTGTAGGAGATGCAGATGTGCGAGGGACAGCGCAGCAGCCCCGGTTATTTGTCGGAATGATTCTGATTCTCATCTTTGCAGAGGTCTTGGGTCTCTACGGCCTTATTGTGGCTTTGATCCTTTCAACGAAATAAGGGAGCAACCACGAGTCTGGAAAAAAGTCCACAGAGTATAACACACCGTTCAGTGAAACAGAAGCTCATGGTTTTATCTCCAATATGTACAGTCGTCTCGATTTGGTAGTTTATCTCTTGTAAATGCGCAATGTATGTTAGTGACCATGTTTGTGCGTAACTATTCAATTGGGTGGGCTCTCTGGCCTAGTGTCTGGCATGGGGCTGCTAATCCATGTGCAATTTTCCAACCCATTTTTGCCATTGAAGTACTTTATGTATTGATATGAAATAGAACTGTATTTTTTTTTTCCTCAACTTGATGTTTTATTTATAAAGATCATTTTGTCATACTTGAAAATGAGTTTGACCTATGTTTCTCAATTTAGCCCAAATCCTCTCCCTTTCTGGATCTCCATGCTGCATATATATATATACTACTTTAAATCTCGTCTAGCTACACCGTGGGGGTTGCATTGTGAAAGTATTGAGAATTCCTTGGATGTAACAATTTGATTCTCAAGATTGCTGTAGTGTCCTGATAACTGGCGTGAGTTCTGTTTTTGTGTTTTAATACAAGGATCAAATTGATTCCAAGCTGCCCGTCCGTGTTACTAATGAGGACCTGGTGAATACGTTTTAAAACAAATGAAAGTTGATCTGTATGATGCAACATTTATGATGGTGTACCCAGTGCTGGGTTTCCGAATATATATGTGATTACGTTCTAATGTGTTTTATGAGCAATACAAAGGCTATTTTTGATATCACCTTGTGTGGAGTTTCTTTGTGGTGTGCCTAGTGTGTCGCTGCTGTGTGTGTGTGTTGCTCAAACGCTTTACACATTGCCTCTGGGATAAGCCTGACTGCTCGGCCAAGGTACCAAGGGGATGAGCAGGGGTTATCTTCGGCGTGACTAGAGTGGTGGTTTCTGCCTGGCTTCGGCGCATGCCCTAGCCAACCAGGAATCCTATTTCTTACATTGCATTTCCACAGTGAAAAATGATTTTCGGAGATTTTTACTCCTAGGACATGTAAAACCTTATAACTATTAAAAAGGAAGGTTTAGGCCTGGCAAAATCTTTATTTTGGCAGGTCCAAATGGCAGTGTAAAACAATACTATATGCTGCAGTGAGTGGCCAGACACATACTTTACAGTGCTACTTTAGTAGGTGGCTTAATAAGTGCTGCTGCCATTAGTAGCAATTAATTTACAGGCCCTGGGTACATGTAATATCACCTACTAGGGACTTACAAGTAAACTAAGTGTGCTGCTTTATTGCACACCAATGTTTGTCATTTTAAGGAAGTTAGCACAAGCATATTGTCCCTAACGCCAACAAAAACGAGTTTAACAAAAATGGGGTAATATGAATTCAAAATTCCTGGGGGAATACCACGCGGTGTATGTCAGGTCTAACAATCTATTGCTCTGTTGGCGTGTCGTTCGCACAGGAATTTGTCCTGTTGTGATTTGCTGACACAGGGACGCATATAGCAGCATCCACATGTTTTGTGCTTTGAGTTCAGACAAGCAACCTGCAGGGGGTTGAGGAGGGGAGAGTTCTTTTCACTTCCAACTGGGCCCACCAGTTTGTCACCAGCCCTTCTTTTATTGAAGTCTTTTTTGGGAGTCTTTTTTTTGGGAGCTATCTTGAGCTTAACATCTGGATGGCAATGCTGTAAACAAAGGCTCTTGGCGTGTTAACACTTCACAAGTACTTAAGAGGAACTAGGATTTGGAGGCAGGTTTTTGATTATGCTCAGCCACTGCATGTTAGAGATGTGGGTGCAGTATATGAATGTCAGATGTATCTGTCTATATGAGTATTTTTTTAATTTAATTTCTTTTATAGTGCTACTTATCCAAACATAGTATATCAAAGAGATTTACATCAAAATGCATATATTGCAAATAGACTATTATTATTAGGGAGGTTTATAAAGCGCTTGGTTACGCTAGAAAGCGTGTCCCCGCGCTACACCTGAAAAACTCACTAGTAAATCCAATCCAATCATTCTTTATTTCGGTCCGTGGACCATAAAAGAACATACACAAATATATACAATCTATACATAAACAGATTAAAAAGATAAAACCCAAATAAAACAGGATTGGATAATAGATGATATTAGGTTAAAAAGATAAAAAGATCAGTCAATATTAGATCCATTGATAGTTCCTAAGAAAACTTTTTGTGCCCACCACATAGAACTTAAAAAACGGGATAGAGCATAAACAATTTGGAGTTCAGTGTTGTATTTTAGGAGCCTGAATTCTTCTTTACAGTTTGTGTGCCTGAATTCCTGCACAATTGGATCAACCATCTGTGTCTGATTTTGTAATATCCCAGACACAAAAAAAACCATGAAGTTCAGTCTACTCTCCCCTACTGCAGGCTGGGCACCCCAGAGCAGCGCTACTGGACCGTTTATTAGTGAATGAGCGCAAAGGGAGAGAGCCATGTCTGAATTGCACGTACAGTATCCTGGCTAGAGCCGGTCGTATTTCATCTAAGCATAGCTCTATATTATACATATCCTTTATTGCCAGAAAATTAACTGTGAGGGAACCAGTGGCAGAGTTTTCATGAAGTTGGGCAAGTTTCCCCCCCCTGTAACTACTGACTAATTGGTTGCGCGTAATTGCCACAGGCCGACTCCGGGTTGTTCCATAAGTTGTCTCTACTAATGATACTGAGACCTTCCCTGATGTGTGCAAACCAAGCCAGTTTACCTATACCAGGGAGTCTCTGAAGTTCTAGGAGCTCAGACCTATACTCGGCCAGTTCAGGGTTCACCCATAAGCGCCACCAAAATATTAGGGCTCTGCAATCTATTTCCTCTGCGATGGGTCTCACCCTAGATCCAAATGCAGTGTGACTAGTGGGGAGCTCACTGGTAAGCCAAACAGCTGCCTAAGAAAACTGCACTCAGTTTTGATAATGGACCTGGGGAGACAATGTCCCCAGAGTTCAGCCCCGTACAAAGCAGCACTCCTGAGTTGAGTTGTATAGATCTCTATGACTGGGCTTACAGGCTTGTGAAAAGAGTTTCTATAAAACTTGGCCAGGCCACCAGAGGTTTGCGACAGTTTAAGGCTTGACTTATCCGTTTGTGGCCCCAGGCCATTTTTTCGATTAGAGTGAGGCCTAAATAGTCAAAGACAGATACACGCTCCAGGGGAATACCATTCATGTGCGGGTTAGGGCGGGTTGAGCTAGCGGGGTTGAAGACCATATCTTTTGTCTTCTGTATGTTGATCTCCAACCCCCGATGCCTACAGAACTCACAGAACCCATCAAGGATTCTCTGGATGCCCATCAGGGATTTAGAGAGCAGTAAGGTGTCATCTGCAAACATCATTGCTCGTATTAGCTTGTGTGCTAGCTTGGGGGCGACTATGTCCCTCAATTCACTCAACACGCCTACCAGTCTGTTGATGTAGATACAGAACAAGGTAGGGGCGAGCACTCAGCCCTGTCTAACTCCCATGTTGATTGGAATAGGCGAGGTGAGTTCCCCCTTCCTCCCATACCTAATTTGGGCATAGTTGCCAGCGTGGAGCCTTCTCAACATATTAAAAAAAAAATGGGGTATTCAAAGTCCACTCAACACCACCCAGAGGGAATCTCTGGGAACCAGGTCAAAAGCACTTTTGAGTCCCACAAAGACCAGATAGAGACTACCATCTTCCAAATACACTGATTTACAATAAAGGAGTTGGAGCCTAAAATTCTGATCTATAGTTGATGTTTTTTCCCTAAAGCCAGCTTGTAGGGGGTTCATAACCTTATGTTCCTCCAACCAAGATTGCAGGCGATCTAGAAGGATCCTGGCAAATACTTTTGGCGATGCATCAATCAAACTAATCGGTCTGTAATTAGTGGGCAATAGAGGAGATCCCTTTTTGAGTACCAGGAGGATCTCGGCTCCATTTTTTAGCAAAAATGTCCTCTGGAAAATCTCTAAGTAATTAGTCTCAACTTCAATTCACTCTCCTACTCTCAATTATACACATACGTATTCATTCACACCAACCCCATCCAAATCATAGAGTTCGCTAAATATTGGCACAAAAGTCCTGTACTGAATATGATAATAATTAAAATTTATTAAAACAATGTATTTTTTAAAAACACTACATCGAACATATATATCACTTGATCAAAGAAATCACAATGAGACGGTTACAGTACATTCAATATAAATAATTTGTCCTAGCTAAAAACATGTGAAATATAGAAAAGAATATATATATATATATATATATATTCACTTAAAAAACCATAGGTTTCACACATGTTATAGTTAGCTGGACATTTCCCTCGTAAAAAACCAATGAAATTCCCCCGTTATAGTTAGTTCAGGCAACTATAACTCACGCGACCGCAATCCGCTGCTGATGATGTCAGATATTACATCACTGTATTTAGACACCTATTTACCCATGTCTTCTTCCATTAATCTTTAGCTATACATATATTACAAATATTTATTTTTCAGAAAGACACATATGTAATCAGTGATGTAATATCTGACGTCATCAGCAGAGGATTGCGGTCGCGTGAGTTATTGTTGCCTGCACTAACTATAACGGGGGAATTTCATTGGTTTTTTACGAGGGAAATGTCCAGCTAACTATAACATGTGTGAAACCTATGGCTTTTTAAGTGAATTTGTATGGTTTTTTAAATGCTAAGTTATGTATTTATTAATATTTTTTTTTTCAGGTTTTTCACCGTGCGCGCACCGTGCGCGCACCGTGCGCTTCGCGCACTATGCGCACGCTGTGGGCGCTCGGTGCGCTTCGAGGACTGAGCGCCCACGATGCGTTGTGCGTGCCGTGCACCCCACGCTTTTTCGAAAAAAAAATATAATGTTTTTTTCACCCTTGGGGGTCCTTCAGTGACTCCCTGACAAAGGCTAGGGGGTCAGGAACTATCCACCCTGCCCCCTTTTCACGTTCTCCACCTTTGTTTTTCACTGCCTCAGACTTCGAGAGACAAAATGGCGTCCGACACTTCCTGATTTCGACCGTTTGGAATGTTTACTGACATCTAACAACCAATCAGAATTGCGCTCGCGCACGTCACCGTGCACACACCGTGCGCGCACGGTGCGAGGCTATAGATATGTATATTGTTAGATTTGGGGGTCTCTAGTTGGCAGGGTAGGTACCACTGTCCAAGTAGGGACCCTTGCTTCTAGTCAGGGAAAGGGGGATACACTGTTAAGATAACCCCTGCTCACCCTCTAGGTAGCTTGGCCTGAGCAGTCTAGGCTATCAAAGGCAATGTGTAAAGTATTTGTACCAACACTCACAGTAACACAGTGAAAACACCACAGATTTACTCCACACCAGTTTTAGAAAAATAAGGTATCTTTACTAAAAACTTCACAAGACCAAATATTACAGACAAACCAACATATACTTCAAAAGGTTACTTTAAAGATAGTTCAAGAGTTTGCAGAAAGTACTCCAGGATGTCAAAATCAGTGTCCTGCACAGTGCGACTCTCAATGCACAAAATGCGACACTCTCGTGCCCAACAGTACCTGTAGTTGCGATAAGGTTCCCAAAAGCTATAACAAGGAAGATGGCAAAGGCGATGCGATGCTCCTGAGATCCTGGGGAGGCTTTGCAGCAGCCCTGCTTCACGCAGCAGAGGTGGATGCGCCGGCTCCGATCTGTAGGGGGAGGATGCGATACCTTTGGCTTTCGTTGCGTAGGTTTCTTAGGGGGAAGCTTCACGCACAGGTTCGATGCGACACTCTTCGATGTGGTGCGATGCGTGGCGCAGCGTTGACTTCCGGCGCCGCAACTCTCGATGCGCCACGGAACGGGACTCTGCGTCGACGCACGCAGCGATTGGAGACTTTTCACGCACCGGCAGTGGTGCGGCCCGCAAACTGGTTCTGCGACAACCCTCGCAATGGCAGGAAGCTTCACGCTTCGGGACGATGCTCGACGCACTCGGCGATGCGGAGACCCTGCGTGTTGCGATGGTGCCGCGATGAAATTTTCCACGCACTCTCGTCTTGCGACACGCAATCGGATGATGCGTTGGGTACCAGTCACTCTTGTTCACGCTTCTGCTTCCCAGCTCCCAAACACAGCAAAACGACCTCCTGAGGCCCCAAGACTGGGCAAGCACTCCAAGGCAGGTCAGAACTCCTTCAGCAGAGTTCCAGGGGAGCTGGTGGTGAAGTCCTTTTGTTCCTGGGACTTCTTAACAGGGAGCCAGCTCCTCTCAGGCCCTTGGAGATCAGAATCAAAAGAAGGGGACACAGCAAAGTCCTTCCCCTCTCCTTGGCAGCAAAGCAAAACAGCAAGCAGGCAGTCTTCTCCTCTTCAGTTCTTTTCAGCTTTCTCCTTGGCAGAGGTTTCTTCTTAGTTCCAAAGTGATCTAAAGTTTTAGGTGTCTGGGGTCCTCTTCTTATACCCCTCCAAGTCTTTGTCTCTTGTGTTTCAGTGGGGGGATTCCCCTGCTCAAACCGGTTCCTGGGTGTGCTCTGCTCTGGAGCACCTGGTTCCTTTCAGAGTGAGGGGCAGGGTCATTAGACGCTCAGCAGGAGGTGGAGCCTTCTTTGTGCCAGCAGAGGCAGAGTCCTCAGCCTGGCCAGCAGGGGGTGGCGCCAGCTTTGTGTTTGTCAGGGGCAGCCCTATTCAGACCCAGGGACTACTCCTCCCACCCATCTAAAGCAGATCTCCCTATTCACCCTGCTGCTGACTCATCCAGGCTCCTGGAGCCACCTAGCACATCACCTGACACCAGTCAGCCAACCAGCACACAGGCACACAGGAAGGTTAAACAGGAGAATAGCTACTTTCTAAAAAGTGCTATTCTCACACAGTGAATTTAAAAACCATCTTGCTAAAAAGATGTATAATTAAATTCTGAACACAGAGATACCAAACTTGGATTTTCTATCTTGTCCTTATGGGAAGATAGGCATGTAAACAGCCTTCCCCATTCTATCCTATGGGCAAGATAGCCTCTCAGCAGTGAAAAACGAAAATGGCTGTAATTCACTACCAGGGCATGTTACACACCTCAGTACATGCCCTACCTTTCAGATACACTGCACCCAGCCCAGGGGGGTACCTAGGGCCACCATAGGGATGCCTGACATGTACAGAAAGGGAAGGATAAAGCCTGGTCAGTGGGTGCACTGGCCAGGTCGACATGGCAGTCCTGGACTGCACATAGGCACTGCAAGCAGGTCTAAGACATCATTTTAGCGCTACTCCTGTGGGTGGCACAATCAGTGCTGCAGCCCACTAGTAGCATTTGAATCACCAGCCCTGGCACACGCAGTGCACTTTCCTAGGGGCTAACAGGTGAAACAAATATCCCAATCATGGATAACCAATCAATACAACAATTTACCAAGGGAGCACTTGCACTTTGACACTGATCAGCAGTGGCAAAGTGCCCAAAGCATCTAAACCAGCAAAATCGAAATCCATCATAGCATCAAAAATACAGGAGGTAGAGGCAAAAAGTCAGGGGTAACCACGCCAAAGATGCCAGGTCTAACATATATGCTTTTAACTGCAATTTTCTCAGGAAATAATGAACAGATTGACTCCAGATATGCAAAAGGCACATCCCTGACCTGGGGACTACCTCTTTGCCAAATTTAAAGTAATTCTGTTCACCCATTTGGGCTGTACCTTGGACTAAAGGTCCCTATGGAAAATTGCATGGGAAAAACGGGTTTTGGGACCCCCTTTTTTCTCCGCCCCCGCTTGACGAATCCCCCCAAGACTTTCAGGGTAGGAGCGGAGCGGAGCGCCCCACCTATTTTGAAAATTTTGCGAGGATTCGTCAATCGGCGCCAAAGTTATTCAAAATAGAATGTTGCGGATTTCCTATGGAAACACGGTCCTAACTATAACTATCTACTGGCGACCGCCAGTAGATAATATATATATATATATATATATATATTCACATGAAGAATCACGCTACCATCCAGCATGAAATACAAGCCCATCCAGTCGAGAGGTCAGTCAAATAGATTTTATTGAGCAGGCAGTGTGAATGTAAAAGCATAACGCGTTTCAACACAATGGTGTCTTAATCATATGCAGCTGTGGGGAACAAGTGACTTGGAGTTTAAATACACTTTGTTGGTAAACAGTGAAGAGGGATTCTAGTATGCACAATTCAAAGCGCTGGTCACAGCTTGTTTTTCGTTTTTTCTTTTTTCTCTTTGGGACTGCATAGTACCAATTCAACATAATACTCAAATTGATATCTTTGTTTAGTACCATGTTTAAAACAGTGTCCAAATTTTCAAGGTTTCAGTCCCAGTGTTACTCGTTAGTTGACTACAGTGACCAGCATGCAACATTCTTGGTTCATAAAATTACAGCATCGCATCCTTCTTATTTAAAGTTAATTTCAATTCAAAGGTCATAACTTGCCCACCTTCGTGCTTCAAAGGAGTCCATTCCATATTGTGCAGGGGGGCAGCCATGATTATTTTTCCTCCATTCTGCTCAAAGGCATTGTTCCACGAGGTGAAAGCTAAAAGTTCCACTCTTTTCCTGGCTGCCCGCATTTATTCATTTTCCTTGCTTTCGAAGTGCCGGGAAAATCCACAGCAAACCCTGGCTGCATGCATTGTTCTCAAAGTCTTCAGCCAGCAGGCCTCCTATAGTGATAGTGGCAGAGCCTCCTATTGCAGCGGTGGCTCCGCAGAAATCCATCCTTCATTTCAGTGACTGCAACCGGCGGGCATCCTTCACAAAAATCCACATGAAGCTTTGACGAATTGGACGCCCTTCCTAGCGGGTCGGGGCTTGCTGGCGACATCACCGCCCAAATACTCACATGAAGAATCACGCTACCATCCAGCATGAAATACAAGCCCATCCAGTCGAGAGGTCAGTCAAATAGATTTTATTGAGCAGGCAGCGTGAAAGTAAAAGCATAACGCGTTTCAACACAATGGTGTCTTAATCATATGCAGCTGTGGGGAACAAGTGACTTGGAGTTTAAATACACAATATATATATTCTCCACCCAAAACTACCTCTGGTTCAAGAACGCTACACCATCGGAAGGTACATTTACACAAAACCCTTTATTTTCAGAGGCTGCAGATTACGGCTACTTCTCTCCGTTCCCCCGACGCGTTTCGGAGCCACAAGCTCCTTCCTCATGGGGCAATGATTGGCAAAGTCCGGAAATGACCACACCTATACATATCCCAAGCTGCATGCATTCTCCAGTGAAGCATGCTGGTAGATGTGGTCTCAAATTTTTCCCGAAAGTCGGGTCCGTATTTTTTTGCCAAAAAGTTTATTCATTGTTTTCCGTTCATATTTCACAGCCCTCCAGTGGGCCCCAGACGTGATCTGTAGCCTCGCAATGTAGAAACCTTCCTGCGCCACTTCCCGATTGTGGAATCACAATCGTGCAGTCCTACCACCACGAAGATTTTACTACTCTTCAGCTTCACATATACAAATGCATCAGATTTTCAGGACTTAAGTCAAAAATGTAAAAGTCATAGGGTCAAATGAATAACATTTTTACATTGCAGCAGTGCCACAAAAAACTACACAAACCGGCCCAAAGTCTTTAAATGGAATTTACATTCCAATGCAAATCTTTATTTGCACCCCTCAGTAGACATAACGTAAGTCAAAGTAGCGCTTTGCATTACTTTGCTCTACTTTTCGTCAAGGGGGCGCCCCATGGTTCTTACATGGACGTTCCCATGCAGTCATCAATGGAATTTTATGCAAAGCCCAATCTACTAAACAGCGGTGGTTGTTACCCGATGCCTATGTTTTGCCAGTGGTCGCTATGGCTCATGGCCCAGCTCAAATTAATGCAAAAGGTGTTTGCATATTGCTAGCTCCAGTATGGCAAAACAAGCACATCCCAAAATATGCTGAGAGGCTAGTCAGGAATTGCATGATTTGTTTGATGCATAACCCAGGTAAGGGCACACGAACACCTGCTGGGAAATTTACGCCCCCATCTTGCCCCTTCGAGGTGCTCCAAATATTCAGATGGAAAGATGCAACAACCTCCAATATGTCCTGGTGGTTGTGTGTGCCTTTAGTAAGTGGATTGAGGCATACCCTCTTAAGGACAACACTGCTATCAGCACTGCTAAGATCCTGTTGAAGGAATTCTTTCCCAGATTCGGAATGCCCAGAATTCTCAGGAGCGACAACGGAAGTCACTTTACAGGAGAAATAATGAAGAAAGTGTGTGTAGGGATGGGGATCAAACAGAAGTTCCATGCCGCCAATCACCCCCAGTCAGCGGGTCTGGTTGAAAGCCACAATGGGACATTGAAATTGAAATTGGCTAAAATACAGGCTGACACAGGACTGTTTTGGCCGGACGCCCTGCCCCTTGCCCTTTTATCCACTAGAGTCACGGCACATTCCCGAACCGGACTATCTCCTTATGAAATAGTGTTTGGTCGACCAGCTAATGTTTGGGGAGGGCCCCGCTCAAAGAAATATTCTGATATCGAATACCCATTGTTGATTGATTACTTACATCAATTGACCACTAACCTGCATCTTATTTATCGTCAGGTACAGGACATCCTGCCACCCAAACCTGAGGGCCCTGGTTACACCATCCAGCCAGGTGATTGGGTCTGCATCCGCAACTTCCAGAGGACCAAGAACCTGGAGCCGAGGTGGAAAGCGCCCCAGCAAGTGTTGTTGGCTACCAGGTCTGCAGTGAAAGTGGCAGGAAGAAAGAATTGGGTACACGCGACGCACTGCAAACGAGTGCCTCTGCCACTGCCATACGACCAGTTGGTGAAGGAGGAATGTGAACAAGTCCCACGCTTTGTACCCTTCAGTGGCGCTAACGTTGCCTGGGCTTCATCTGAGCGAGAGGACGACAACATCCTGCAAGCTACTGCTCCTCCGCGTTTGAGGCTGCGGGACACTCAACAGCCGGAGCCTTCGTTTCCTGATCAAACAACGCCCGGGTCCACCAGGTACAACCTTCGACCCAGAAAAAAGGACTGAAGAGACAAAGGTCTCTACCCTCTACCTTACCTGGCCTGACGTTCGCTGCAAGGCTGTGATATTTGCCGGCGGATATATCCGACCGGTACCGGTGCAGCGGACCATAGTGTGTCAATAGGACTGCTGGAATCACTGTACGGTGAAGCAACCAGCAATCACAGGCAGCAACTAGGGAAGACAGGGTGAAGCATAACGGTGACAAAAATGAACGATGAAAGCTTAAAGGACAGGAAAACGAAGAAGAGAAAGTACATAACGATAATACATGGCCGGTACACGATCTGTCTACTTGTACTCATTATTATTTTACTTGTACTGGCCTGCCTCGGCGGATAACACACGCTGCCCTTGCAGCACCTGAGTCTCCTACCTCTACAGATTTGCCTCATCAGCATGTGTCATTGCCCCTGAGGTTCCGTGTGAGACGGGACGCCACTTTTTAGTGGTGACGAATATGGATGAGTTTGGTATCTATGAACCGCAAATGACGAGTATAGTGGGTGTACGAAGTTTCGCAATACAGCCACGTATGGTTCGCCTCATTTTTGGGTTCGTTCATCCGAACCCTCGGGTTCCATTTTAGATACAGCGTCCATTTTGTTTCTTGCCCTCAGGTAGCCAGCGAACGGGCTTTTTGTCCGCTTCGTGACCCTGGAACTCTCAAGCTTACACGAAGGACACGTGTTCCTTTGAGGTGACTTTTACGATGAGGGAAATGACACGACTAAGGCAGATGGCCCTGCTCGAGGCTCATCTTGCCGCTCCGGTCTATTGTTTCAGCCACGCATACATTAGACACGAGGTCTTTGACCCCTCTATCGAGTTTCCTCTATTGCCCTCACACTCTTTTCTAACCTGTTGTGCATCCTTGTCCTTTCCTTACATCTGTTTTTCGTCCTTCCTCTTAATGTGTTTATGGTTAGGATGGAATGTGTTTATCACGGAGGGGATATGTTTTTACAGTTGGGAACCGGCAAGACTGTTGTAATTGTGTTCCGGCCTCTTGAAATATGAACGCGACCCTTTTGAAGTTTATTGTGGGAACTAAGTTGTAACCTTTGTTCACCATACTGTGCTATGGCCAAAACCTGTATAAAAGGAGCGATCCACTTCTACGAATTTGAAGCAGTCTCCGAGAACCTACACGTTGTGTACTTCTTGTGACTTCTGTATCCCTGCAGTAATAAACGCTGATCTCTGACGTCGCTGGAAGTGTCCCGTGTCTCTGTGTTTGGTACGCCAGAACAGGTAACCCACGAAGGTTTCAGGTGTTGTTCCCTGGCACCGCTGGGTCTTAAGAATAACCCAGTCCTTCAGTTGGCGCCCAACGTGGGGCGACATCAACGGTACCGGTCCAAAGCCCGACGATCGTGAGGAACTTCGTGTGAAATCTCCGAGGGAAGGTGCACCCCGCTTCATCAATCCAGTTGTCGAAATAAGTGGCCCGACGTCTTTTCCCGCGAAGATCCCGCCTCCTGACGGCTGCGACGGACCGATGCCCTGACTGTCGACCTGTTTTGGCGCCTGGCGTAGTCCTTTGTACGGCGAGACGATCAACGGGCCTTCCTGGTGACGCCATTGTTCTCTCAGTTAAGTATTTGTGGGTCGCTCCCAGTGTTGCTTTGTTGTTTGCATGGTTCCATAGCATTCGTGGTTCTTAGTTGTTGGGTTTTATTTGACGATTGCAATTGCCAAAAACTGAGGGTCTCGCATTTTTGCGAGGACATCGTAATTCGATAGCCCTTGAAGTTTGTATACTCGGTTAGTGTGCACGATGCCTGGCCGTAGTACTTTGTTTGGGTTTCTTAAATGTTGCAGCATGGATTCCCGGCTGGAGGATTCATGTCCGATACCTCCGGCTAGAACTCCGCTTTACGAGCTCTATAGTCGTCATGGCGTGGGTCCTATCGTATATAATGAATATTGGGTTCGTTACACTAAAAAAGATGGCGTCCTTAGTTGGCCACCTCATGGTAGTTTCGAGACTGCCATTTTAGATAACTTGGAAGCTAAATTATTTAAAATGAAAGCTAGGCCGGCCATGTTTGATTCCTTCCGGTTATGGCGGAAAGAGGCCAAACAGAAAGAAATCAAACAGAATAAGAAAAATAAACGAGAAGGTGTTATTACGGTGATGCGGAATGCTGAACAGTATCAGTTAGACAAAGATGAGAAAGAGCAGGAAGTTAGTGCTCGGCTTCACCACATGGCAGTGGACAAATGTTATCCGGCGCTACCTTCTACGATCGATAAGACAGGAGAAGAATCGATGGAGGATTCGCTCTTGTCTTATCTGATGAAATCGCCACCTCCCTATGCTCCCGATGTTATGGGTCCCGTTCGTCCACCTCTTCCTCAACCCGCTGTTTTGGCGGCTGCTGGTCAGCCCGCCGTTCCTCCCGTACTCCCGAATCCCCTTGGGCCACAGATCGTACATCCTCTTGTTCCGGCTTCTCTCCCTACTGCGCCTTTCCAAGTCCCTCCTCAGCCTGTCGTTCCCGCTACTCCTGCTGCTGCGTCTACTTCTACTGTTTCCACCCCTATGGCTGCTACGCCTGCATCTTCGTCCTCTTCTCCTTCTGTTCGTAGTCGTCTCTTGACTGCTGTTGCTTCTCTTTATTCTCCGCTCTTTGGGCCGATACTTGGCTCGACTCTTTCAGATGTTGCTCAAAGACGCAGTCAGCTTCCTGATGGTAGGGAACGTGAATCGTTGGTGAAAACGGCACGTAGATGGATTCGTAACCCTGTTAAATACACCCCACGTGT
Source organism: Triturus cristatus (assembly GCF_964204655.1). Classification (NCBI taxonomy): domain Eukaryota; kingdom Metazoa; phylum Chordata; class Amphibia; order Caudata; family Salamandridae; genus Triturus; species Triturus cristatus. Next base: position 86,272,695 of record NC_140583.1, read on the forward strand.
AGTGTTTGAAACGTTTTCTCAGTTTAATGTGCCCACGCAACGATTTGTGTTTGAAGAATTGTGTAAGTCTTTGAAAGAGGAGTGGGACGATGATATAGCTGATGATATACCACCTGAGGTTTCCGAGCTACAGCTTCGGTTTGCCACGGGTATAATCGTAGGTGACAAAGTTCGAGAGGCTCTGGAACGCTTGTTATCCTTTCGATGTACAGTGCAACCACGTGCGCTGTTTAAGGACGCGACTGCGGAATGGATGGCACAACCTGGTCAATATCCCATTCGGGAAGTTCCCCCGGTATGGATGCCAGGTGATCCTGCTGCTGTCCCTGCTGTCCCAGGCCATTTCCAGAGAGTGTGGATACACCTCCCTTGGAAGCGATCGGAAGTTTTGCAAGTGAAACAATCCCTACCTGATCCCCGTAAGAATCCTGCGGGTTATTATAAGGAGCTGTCCCAATTGGTGGATGCTACTGTTATGAACCTAGCCGATATTGATATGTTGTTTGGCAATGTGGTGCCTCAGCCGATTTGGGCGAAAATTCGTCACGAGAATCACGTAGCCGAGTTAGGCGGTGACTGGGCTGCCCTTACAGCGGCAGATGCCCGGCAGGTCGGTGGGGCTAAACCTGAACAGATTATTGTGGCTTTGCCCCAGAGGATAATTACCCTCATGAAAACGCTTATGCCAGCGATGCGCGTCAATTGGGACAAATTATCAGCGTGCAAGCAAAAGAGGGATGAAAGTGTTTCTGATTTCTTCACGAGATTTGAGGAAGCGTTCATTGATCATAGTGGTCAGGACATGGGTTCCGAGGGTGGTCAGCGGCTGTTCGTTGATAAGTTTGTATCAAATTTGTTGCCCGACCTTAGCAACAAGTTGAAGAATTCTGAGAGTGCGTGGGCTGTTTCTACCACTGCCCAAATATTGGCTACGGCCCAATATTACGAGAATAGAGAAAAAGAGGAAAGTGAGCATGCAGAAAAGAAGACGAAGGATCTCAAAACTAAGGTCTTGTTGCAGCAAGCCTATCCACCGCGTTCGAATTTCAGTGATACACAGCAGCCAAACAGATCGCAATCACAGTTTTCCAGATCGCAGACGCGAAATGCTTCTCCCGCACCTCGCTTTGTGTTGGGATATAATCAATGTGCATATTGTCGTGGGGAGGGCCATTTGAAGTTTGACTGTCCGGTTCTCCGTGATAGGAACAATGGTGTGTCGGCTCGAGGAGGTCGTAGTGGCCCTCAACAGGCTTCCCGTGGTAGAGGTCGTGGAGTTACTCAGAATCAGGCTGACCGTTTTTCAACGTCTGCGGACTCGCAAAATTGTTTCGATCGGCGCGACCTGCCGTCCGGTCGGTCTGCACAGTATCATGTGGATGACTGCTATGTTGAGTGTGATGTTGATGCGGATGGTATCTACTAGGACAGCCATAGACAAAGGAAGGGAGAAGTATCAGTTCCGGTTGATCAGAGAGGGCCTTATGTTGCAGTAGCCACTTTGGGCGTTGTTGAGCCTTTTCTGTTGGACACTGGTGCAGCAAAAAGTTCCATCATGCATTCGAAACTCCCTGGCGCGCCTTTGTCTGGCTTAACGAATGTTTCCGTTGGATTTTCTGGCGCCCCCGTTAGCAATCCAGTTTCTAGCCCTTTGCCCCTTACAATTGGGTCTCATGAGCTGGAAGCTCCTTTGATTTTGACTACTGGTTGTGGTGAGAATCTTTTGGGCTTAGATTTGTTGAAAAGGTTACATGCGACTTTGTACTGTTCTCCTACGGGTGTGGAGCTTACGTTGGGTAAGAGCGTGATTTCCCCTATGTATTTATCGATCGACAAGCTCCCATCGGAATTGAGATCTCTTCCAGACTCCTTGTGGGCGACAGGTCCCAATGACGTGGGCCTGTTGGATATACCACCTTATGTTGTCCAACTAAAAGTTGGTGCGCGTTTGCCACGTATACCTCAGTATCGTATTTCCCTTGATGGTGAAAGGGCACTGTTAGCGATCATTTACGATCTGATCGGCAAAGATGTTATTGAGGAGACACGAGGTAATGTGTGCAATAGTCCCGTGTTGCCTATTCTGAAACGAACGGATCCCTCCAAGCCTCCCGTGTATCGTCTAGTTATCGACTTACGGGAGGTAAATAAAGTCGTTGTTCCGCAGTTTCCTGTGGTGCCAGACATTACAGCTTTACTGACTCTGATTCCAGCCACTGCATCATGGTTCTCGGTCATCGATCTGAAGAATGCGTTCTTTAGCATTCCGATTGCTGAGGAAAGCAGAGACTTGTTCGGTTTCTCATTAGGTGGTCGTAGCTTCAGATTCAAACGCGCTCCACAGGGCTACTGTGAGAGTCCATCAATCTACAGCCAAGCTCTAAAGAGTCAACTTGATGCGTTTGTGTTACCGGCTGGTGCAGCCTTGATTCAGTACGTTGATGATCTGTTGGTTGCTGCTGACACTGAACAGCTCTGTAGAACCGCTACAGTGTCTTTGTTACAGCATCTCTGCGCTTTACATCATAAAGTGTCCCCTTCCAAACTACAATATTGTTGTCAAGAAGTTACCTATCTCGGTCACTTATTGTCAAAGGCGGGAAGAAGGTTGACCCCTGAACGAATTGCAGCAATTGCTCGAATGACTGTGCCAGCAACTCAGAGAGATGTGCGTGCCTTTTTAGGTATCACATCATACTGCAGACAGTGGATCCCGAACTTTTCACTGTTAGCGAAGCCATTGGTAGCTCTCACGTGCAAGGACGTTTCAACTCCTTTGCCTTGGACGGAGGAATGCCAGAAAAGTTTTTCTGAACTACGTGATGCGCTGTGTTCGGCTCCTGTGTTAGGTACTCCTGATTACAACAAGCCTTTCACATTATACGTCCATGAGAGGGACGGTTGTGCGTTGAGTGTTCTAACGCAACAATTTGGTGATAAGCAGCGTCCGTGTGCATATTTTTCCTCGACCTTAGACCCGGTGGCTAGAGCGTTGCCAAGTTGCTTGAGGGCGACAGCGGCAGCTGCGGCGTCTATTCGGCAGTCCGCAGGTCTGGTCATGGACAATATGCTCATAGTAATGGTTCCGCATGCAGTTGATACGCTCTTGAATAGGACAAAGACTCAACATCTGACGAGTGCAAGGTTGTCTGGGTACGAGCTGACCCTTTTGGCAAGTCATATACAGATCAAGCGTTGTAATGTACTGAATCCGGCGACATTGTTGCCGATTAATATGGAATCAGATGATGTGCTGCCCCATGATTGTTATTTACGGACTGAGGAAGAAACAAAAGGTCGGGTGGACCTGAAAAACACTCCCTTGTCAGATACCGATGGTACTTTGTATGTGGATGGCTCTTGCTTCAAATTGCCGAATGGTGATGTGACGACTGCGTATGCTGTAGTGACGTTGAGCACGGTTGTGGAAACTGCGAGATTGAACCAGAATTCAGCACAAGCGGCAGAATTAATTGCATTGACAAGAGCGTGTGTTCTGTCGAAAGGAAAGCGAGTGAATGTGTTTACCGACAGTCAGTATGCATTCGGTGTTGCGCACAACTTCGGAAGATTGTGGAGAGAAAGAGGATTTATGACATCGCATGGTACAAAGATCCAGCACGGGCATCTCGTGAATGATCTTTTGGATGCACTTACGTTGCCTAAACAAGTGGCGATCGTCAAATGTAGTGCACATCGGAAAGTGACGGATGATGTTGGTCGTGGTAATGCATTTGCGGATGAGATTGCTAAGGAAACGGCTAAGAATCTTGCGACTCGAATGTATGTCACGAGTTCAGTGAGGTGGCCGGCGGAGACTGGTATGTGTGAAAATACTGTTGAAAGTGTGAAAGCAATTCAGAACGAAGCTACTGAAGCTGAAAAGACCAAGTGGAAAGAAAGTACAGGGAAATTGGATATGCATGGATGTTGGGTTGACCTGACGGAATGTCAGAGGGGATGTTACCAGACGCGTATGTATTAGCTGCTGTGACGATGGCTCATGGGCTGTCACATATTAGTGCGAAAGGAATATGTAAGTTCTTGTCTCCTGTATGGAGGAATGATGGTATCGCTAAGTGTGCCGAAAGAGTGGTTAAGAATTGTATGGTGTGTTTGATGCACAATCCCGGAAAAGGCACCCCCACTCCACCTGGTCATTTCGCTCCTCCTGCCTGTCCCTTTGAGGTTATCCAGCTGGACTTCATCCATATGGAGAGATGCAATAATCTGAAGTATGTTTTGGTTGTGGTTTGCGCGTTTTCCAGATGGATTGAGGCCTATCCTCTTAAAGATAATACTGCCCTGTCCACAGCAAAAATCCTGCTGAAGGAGTACTTTCCTAGGTATGGAATGCCGCGGATTGTGTGGTCGGATAATGGAAGTGAGTTTGTGGGAAGTGTAATGCAGAGTGTGTGTAAGGGCCTTGGAATTCGTCAGAAATTCCACAGTGCTAATCATCCTCAGGCAGCGGGTCTGGTTGAAGGGTACAATGGTACCCTGAAGCTGAAACTCGCTAAGATTCAAGCTACGACTGGTCTGTCATGGCCTGATGCCTTGCCTCTGGCTCTCCTATCGACCAGAGCGACTGTACACTCTCGAGTAGGGCTCAGCCCATATGAGATTGTGTTCGGTCGCCCTGCGAATATTTGGGGAGTCCCGAGGCCTAGGGCTTTTGATAGTCTTGAATATCCAATGTTGATCGATTACTTGCATGATTTGACCACTAAACTACGGTTAATTCATCAACAGGTCTTTGAAGCTCTACCAGCGCAGACAGAGGGTCCTGGACACCAGCTCCGACCAGGAGACTGGGTGGTTACCCGAAACTTTGGTCGAAAGCGTAATTTGGAGCCAAGATTCGTCGGACCCCACCAAGTCTTGTTGACAACGAGGACAGCGGTTCGACTGGAGGGCCGGAAAAATTGGGTGCATGCCAGCCACACAAAGAAGGTACCGATCCCCTTACCAACCGACGGTTGGGTGAGAACTGGGATTTCGGCCGAAGAAACTGAGACTCCTTTGCGCTTTGTGCCATTTAGCGACGCTCAACTTGTGGAGGAGGATTCGTCATTGCCAGATCCACAGGTGGAGACATTAGTAGTAGAGAACCCAAGGTCCGACTCGTCATCTGCTTCATTGAACACTGTTGCGCCAGCTGAACAATTGTTCGTAGAGCAAACTCGACCTGGAAGAAGTCGATACTTTCTTCGTTCAAGGACTAATAAAAATTAACAGTATAGTGGTTTTTTTATGTTACGAATATTATGGACAATTACATCCTTTCTTTCTGAGTTTTTGTGCTTTCCACTGCTAAGAGACTTGTAATAAATTTGAACGTTTCGAGGAAACCTCGCCATCCGGGTCACCGTAGGGCCGTGCGGGTACTTCTTTCTGCCTAGCAGGTTTCTGACGCTAGGTTGGTTACTTTTGTCGATCTCTGGGAACTCCTGGGGATTGATAATCGCTACTCAGATCGAAGTGCGTCAAGTACGTCACGGACGGTTTGTAGAGGATGGCATTCTCTAAGCTAGTGGACGAAGAAAGGGTGTCAGCACAGAGATCAGAGTTATGGAGGGTTGTACGAACAAAATGTTTTCTGTTTCAGGTGTTTCTATTGTTCCTAACTGTATCTATGTTATTGGTGGGTGGAGTGTATTTCGGAGTATCGCAATTCTTGCCTTCTGTTTCACCTACCTCTTCTCTTAACCTAAGTTCCCTCACCACTGTCTCCCCACATTCCTTTCATCCTTTGCCTCAACATGAGCAGGTTAGACGTGCGGAATTCATGAATAATTCCTTTGTTCAACTCCTACATCAGCATCAGTTGGTGGTGAATACTACCAATTGTTGGGTATGTGGGTTAATGCCACACACTATGGATAGGGGTATTCCGTATTTGGTCCTTCCATACAGCTCCCAGGGTTCAGCTCGAGCATTCCAAACTATGTTCCGCAGTGCACTAGATTCCTACCCCAGTCGAGAGCCACGGTCTGTCAACTTTGGTCCTGGGCCGTACCACAAGCCTTTGGCGATAGCCATAGCAGATCTGGATAGAGATGTTTTTGATGCATCACTCATTCCAGATGAGGAAGTACAGGCCTATAAAGACCTGAGTGAGACTGAGTATAGTACGTCAGTGGGTGATAGACAACTTAAGAGCTCGTCCCCAATATGGATTGTACCGCACCTTGGAAATTTCTGCTTGCAGGGTTTGGGTCGAAATCCGAGAGCACAACTTGGGAACAGTGCTTGCACTGAAACGTATGTCCTACCGATGCTCTCCTCCCCTGTTTTTCTGACTGCTAAGGGCACCTATTTTGTGTGTTATGAACGCGCACATACATGGTTACCCCGCGATTTTTCGGGTACCTGTTATATTGCGAATCTTTTACCTCCGACCTTCACAGTTGCTTCGGACTACCACAAAACTAGAGTCGTGAGAGGCGTCATTAGCAAAGAGGATACTGCTGGTCAAGAAGCAGGAGACTTCTTTAAGGGTTTCTTGCCGTTTTGGGGACCTATGGTTAATAGTAGGAACCTAAGACAGTTGACCCGTGTGGTAGAGTCGACTGCTAATATTACTGCAAATGCCCTTGGTAATCTAACAGCTGAACTACAGGCGGATAGACTCATGACGTTGCAGAACCGTATGGTTCTAGACGTTGTTCTTGCAGATAGGGGGGGCGTGTGTAAAATTATCCATTCGAGTTGTTGCATTTTTATTCCTGACAATGCTCCAACTGTTTATCAAGCCATCTCGAAGTTGCACAAGATTTCCGAGTCCATACACGTGGACGAAGGTAATTGGACGCTCCTAGGATGGTTTTGGGGCCTGATGTCAACCTGGGGTTGGAAGATTCTAATGATCGTAGGGGCTGTTGTAGCGTTTCTGTTCACGTGTTGTCTTTGTGTACAGTGTGGTCCTGCCTTATGTGGCCTATGTGCTGCGACGTGTATAAGGCGGCCATCTGTTACTAAGGAGACATTGATGAATAGAATGATGTTCCAGCAGCAGCTGAACGATCTGATGAATATTGATATAGATTCCGATCTTGACTAGTGCTTGCCTACCTGAGGGCAAAAGGAGCGTCTGAGGTTCCGTGTGAGATGGGACCCCACTTTTTAGTGGTGACGAATATGGATGAGTTTGGTATCTATGAACCGCAAATGACGAGTATAGTGGGTGTACGAAGTTTCGCAATACAGCCACGTATGGTTCGCCTCATTTTTGGGTTCGTTCATCCGAACCCTCAGGTTCCATTTTAGATACAGCGTCCATTTTGTTTCTTGCCCTCAGGTAGCCAGCGAACGGGCTTTTTGTCCGCTTCGTGACCCTGGAACTCTCAAGCTTACACGAAGGACACGTGTTCCTTTGAGGTGACTTTTACGATGAGGGAAATGACACGACTAAGGCAGATGGCCCTGCTCGAGGCTCATCTTGCCGCTCCGGTCTATTGTTTCAGCCACGCATACATTAGACACGAGGTCTTTGACCCCTCTATCGAGTTTCCTCTATTGCCCTCACACTCTTTTCTAACCTGTTGTGCATCCTTGTCCTTTCCTTACATCTGTTTTTCGTCCTTCCTCTTAATGTGTTTATGGTTAGGATGGAATGTGTTTATCACGGAGGGGATATGTTTTTACAGTTGGGAACCGGCAAGACTGTTGTAATTGTGTTCCGGCCTCTTGAAATATGAACGCGACCCTTTTGAAGTTTATTGTGGGAACTAAGTTGTAACCTTTGTTCACCATACTGTGCTATGGCCAAAACCTGTATAAAAGGAGCGATCCACTTCTACGAATTTGAAGCAGTCTCCGAGAACCTACACGTTGTGTACTTCTTGTGACTTCTGTATCCCTGCAGTAATAAACGCTGATCTCTGATGTCGCTGGAAGTGTCCCGTGTCTCTGTGTTTGGTACGCCAGAACAGGTAACCCACGAAGGTTTCAGGTGTTGTTCCCTGGCACCGCTGGGTCTTAAGAATAACCCAGTCCTTCACCCCCCCACGTGCAAACAAGAAGGGCAGAATTTTATAACAATACTTTCATTCAGATGTTACACCAGCACCAGCTTGTGGTGAATACAACAAACTGTTGGGTATGTGGGTTGCTGCCCCATACTGCGGGCACAGGGATGCCCCTGATTCCCGCTCCCTTTTCTCAAGCCGGTTCAGCCTACGGATGGTTTACGGTATTCTTTGACGCCCTCTATTCAGGTAAACCATCTACGCAATCCCCAGGGAAAAATAGCAGCAAGCAAGCATTCACCCACATTTTGGCTAAGGAGTGGCCAAATATGAATAGGACTTCACCCGAAAAGGATGAATATGAGAACAACCACGGGTCTTTCTGTCCGCTGAGCTTCACCGGCAGTGGAGGGAGACGGCGGCTGCCGCCCCTCAGGGACCTCCCTGTCTACCTACATTCTGGACGATACTGCATCGAGAACAGTATGGGTGGGGGAGAGTGACTGCGCCTACACGCTCCGGCTTAATGGCTCGACTCGCACAGCTCTGGTGGCTTCGCTCAATACCTATTTTATGTGCGGGAGCAAGGCCTACACCTGGCTGCCCAAGTCATGGGCTGGCACCTGTTATATCGCTTGGTTGCTTCCGCCAACATACACAGCCGATGCAACACACCACATCCAGAAGAGAGGTGTAATTGACACTGAAGACACAGCTGGCCAAGAATTTGGAGACTTTGCTTCTCTTTTGGGGCCCTAGGGTGAATAGTCGCAATATTCGACACCTTACAATAGTGGTAGAGGCCACCATCAAAGTGACTGCCGGTGCTCTCAGTAACATCACTGCTGAACTTCAAGCGGACCGCCTCATGACTTTGCAGAACCGGATGGTTCTTGACATAATCCTAGCAGACCGTGGAGGAGCCTGTAAATTGATCAGAACCAGCTGCTTTGCATATATACCTGATAATGCACCGACAGTTTATCAAGCAATCCAGAAGCTCCATTAGATTGTTTCCGACATCCATCAGGATGAGGGTTCATGGTCCCTAACCGGTTGGTTTTGGGGCATGGTCTCTCAGTGGGGATAGAAGATATTGATTTTTGTTGCCATCATTGCAGCCGCATTCTTATCTTGCTGTCTCTGTATTCAATGTATGCCCGTGCTATGTGGCCTCTGTGCCACCTCTTTAACACCCAAGCCTGTAAATTCCCACCACCAGAATGCCATGATGATGCTTGAGAAGGAGGTCCAGAATATGATGGACATTGACCTAGGTGATGACTGAAAGTTGCTTCTTCATGGCAAAAGGAGGGACTGTTGAACTATGCTTATAATGGCCACTGAGACTCCATTTTGTGTTGCGATGCTCTCAGCAACCTGGTGAAGGGTTGCTTTCCATGTCCCTGTTAGAACTTGCTTAATCCTCCTTGCTCCTTGCGGTTGAGCCGATTCCAGAAGCTGCTTGTGTACCTCGCCCCCTCCCCCCGGTTGTGCCAGAGACTTAGCCACATCCTGTCCACTGTTGGTAACTCAGCCTCTTACACCAACAGCTGTGCTCCGTGACCACGCCATCTGGGTGCTGAAGGAAGAGGCTGTGTACATTGTGCAATCAGAGACAGATGCTCTCTGGCCACGATTACGCCACCTGAGACAGATGAGGAATTTGTTGGATGTGTAAAGCGTGTGGCTAGTGCTGTAATTATGTGTGCACTGCGGAGTGAAGCAGCAGTCTCCGTAGAATTGTCTTTGTACCATTCTGGGCCCCTGTCCTCAGCTCGAGCTAATAAATTAAATTTACTTTCCTCCACAGCTAAGTTGTCCTGGTCTCTTTAGTAATGCATGAGTAATTAAGGTGAACCCGTAGATTCTAGGGGCCCGATTCACAGAACTAACTTAAGACAAAATCCTAAACTTACTACTTTTGGTATTCACAGAAGTTAGGATTTTGTCTTAAGTTTGTCTTAAGACAAACTTAAGACAGACTTAAGACAGACTTAAGACAGACTTAAGACAAACTTAAGACTGACTTAAGACAGACTTAAGACAAACTCAAGACAGACTTAAGTTAGGATTTTTTCTTAAGTTTGTCTTAAGTTTGTCTTAAGTCTGTCTTAAGTCTCACATACCAGGAGCATGAACTCTGGTTTATAGGCACCCTAAAACATTACAGTCACATTACCAGGCTCGGTCCACTAGGTAGACCAGTAGCAACATGGCCGATTTTAGCAGGCTACACACCTTATCCTGACATTAAAGAAATGTCAGATGTGGATCTACTCGCTCAACTTAAGGACCTTACCAGAATTTATAGACAATTGGTACAATATGTCATGCGGACTTTGACAGTCCAACCACCATTAATAATTCAAAATGCAGCCCCTCATCAGGGGAATACACAAAAAATTACTCCACAGACTTTACACGCAGTCATGGGTAAAATGCCCACAAAATGTGAACAAATTCCATTCTGGATAGCTCAAAAAATTACTCAAATCTGTAGAAAGGAAGCATGCACAATTGACTGGGTGAAACTGTTATCTATTGTTTCCACGATTCTGAGACTGTTCCGATTCTAAAGGGAAACAAAGTTGTCATGTTTATGCGGTTGTCAGAGACTAATCCCTTCTTGTATATTCGAGAAGTTTCTAGTGACCTCTGAGTTAGCTGGCACACACAAGTAATTACGTTTAATATACTCGATAGAGACATACTGACCTCAGTCCTATGTCAAATCTATAGTGTATGTTATTCCAATGCGCAGAGCCTATCAGGGATATAAGAACTACACTACATTGTGCCCAACGGTTTGGTAAGGCACTAATTTAACACTAGATAGTGAAGTAACTCAGTCATGCTTTTCTTAGAGACCCTCTACCCATAAAACTCCATAAGACATCTGGGGCCATATGTAGGTAGCTAAATACCGGTCGGTAACCGCCGAAAATCGGTAAATATCCCGTTACCGACCGGTATTTAGGCATTTAAGATGTAGGAGTCCAAAAAGAAGGATTCGGTAAACATGAATCGGTAAATACCGATTCATCTTTACCGAATTCGAAATTACCGATTCATAATTACCGAATTCATATTTACCGAATCGGTAAATATGAAATGGTAAAACGATACAAGAGATGTAGGGAAAGTCTGTATTACCGAATTGCATGAAATTCGGTATTTAAGAGTCGGTAATTAACACTGAGTGAAAGCAAGTGGTAATCAGCCACAGTGCATATAAGCAATCCCAAAATGCAACAGCGTGAACACCATGGCGGCTCTGTATGTGATTGCAAGGCGCCTACGTCTACATGCAGCAGATCTGAGGATTTGGAGATGGGAGGAACGCATTTACAGACAGCGCATCACACTCTTTCAACTGACTGAGGCTGAGATACATGAAAGGTACAGGCTACACCCCCAAACCATCATGGACCTGATAAGGGACCTGCATCCACTCCTGGACCATCCAACAACAAGGGCGCATGCCATACCACCACATGTGCAGGTGCTCTGTAGCCTACATCTACTCGCTTCTGGCAGTTACCAGGGGGTGATAGCTGCGGTAGGCGGGGTATCCCAGAGTTGCCTGTCCCGTTTCTTCAGGAAGGTCCTGGATGCCATGATGCAGAGAATGCAACACTACATTAGCTTCCCAAACACACAGGCTGAACAGCAGAAAACAAAGACCGACTTCTACCAGATGGCACAGTTCCCGCATGTCATAGGCTGTATTGATGGCACACACATTCCAATCTGCCCACCAGCAGCCACTGAGCACATCTACAGGAACAGAAAGTCCACCCACTCCATAAATGTGCAGGTAATCTGCGATGCAGGCAACATAATCACTGATATCGTAGCTAAGTTCCCTGGGAGCACCCACGACTCCTTCATCTTCCAGAACCGTGGGATCTACACACGACTGGTTGCGGGAGAATTTGGAGAAGGATACCTGCTAGGTAAATCACTGTGACACTTCCTAATACTAATCGCAAATGAATGTGTATTGAGGCATGTGACTAATGGTACTCTCTTACTCACCTAGGCGATAGTGCATATGCCGTGCGGTCATTCATCCTCACTCCCTACCTACACCCATCAACCCTGAGTGAGAGACGATATAATGTGGCCCACAAATCAACACGCAACGTGGTGGAGCGCACGTTTGGACTATTGAAAAGCAGGTTCCGCTGCCTCCACAAAAGCGGAGGCGCGCGCCAGTACACACCCATCATCTGCTGCAAGATAATTGCCACTTGTGCAATGCTGCACAACCTTGCCACGAAGAGAGGTACAGAGGTGGAAATCACAGATTTTGAGGACAATGATGATGAGTCTGCACAGCCAGAGCCCAACACAGCAGGAGTTGCAACAGCAACAGATGGGAGAGAGAGACGGGCAGAGATTACATGCAACTATTTCTAAGTAAGTAAGGGGACACAGCCAATAGTTGTATGCCATGACATAGTTTTAATCATGCGGCACTACGCCACAACACAACGGAAAAACGGGGCTATCAATTTTGTGCAATCAATAGTTGTAAGTCAAGGGTTACTTCACCCAATTGTCTCCTGCAAATGTGTGCAGCATCAGTGTCTGCGCCCAAGCACTACAGTGCGGGATGCCAGTGATTGTGTGTCCTCACTGGCTGTGGGACCAGTGGCAGCCCCATGCCTTCTGCTGCTCCTCCGTGTGTCTGTGACTGGGGGGGTAATGCTGCTCCTACTGGTGGTTTCTTTGCTGTCCCCAGCATCCACAGCACCAGTTGTGGCAGACTGGCTTGTTAGCAGCACCTCAAGTGCACTGGTCACCCTCACCATCCCCCTTGACACATCATTGCTGCAGTGCGCAAGCTCCTCCTGCATTGCCACGGAGCACCTGCAGAGCAGCGAAGTGGCAGTTGCCAGCCGGTTCACTGCCCTTGTGTGGTGATCTTTTTTCTGCCTTTCTCGGTCCCGTGCTGCTCTGTCCTCATCCAGCTTTGTGCACAGCAGCATGATGGACTGGGACATGTCCCGCATGCCCGCAGCCATCTCCCTCATGCCCTCAGCCATTGCGCCTATGCCCCTGTCAATGTTGCCCATTGTGTCATTAAGGCCCCTCATTTGGCGCTGTACTGACAAGATTGCCTTGCCTTGTAGGCACTGTATCTTGACCATGGTGGCCTCCAGCCCTAAGAAAACTCCATGGCTCTCACCCTGTGGAGGTGGACTGCGCACCCGCGCCCTGCGGCGACGTCTGGCACCTGTGTGTGCTCCCTCAGAGGCTGAGGGCACAACGGCATGGCTACCATCCAGTGGCACAGTGGATGTTTCCGACCCCCTCGAGTCTTCTGATGTGGACTCCGAGACATGTAATCTTGAAACAGCACGCCTCCTAGACCTGAGCAATGCAGGTGGTGTCGATGCCGGTGAGTCCAGCAGGAGTGGCGATGCTGGATGTGGTGGCGATGCTGGCTGTGGTGGTGAGGCTGGCTGTGGTGCTGTTGTCTGCCCAGTACTCGTGGGGGCCTTCTCTGAGCTGTCCTTCCGGGGTGCCCTCTCTCCCTTCTCCTGTGCAGTCCTGTGCAAAGTATCGCCTGTGGACAGAAATTCAACATCAGCTCAGTGTACCTGCAGCCCTGCATTGCTATCATCATAATACATTTCTAAAACACTCTCTCATTGTCCTCTGCCTGCTTATCGCTAATGTGTGTAACATGCCTTGTTGTTCTGTGCTATTCTTGTCATGTTTGGGGTTTCACAGACTACATCTCCCATAATGCATTGCTGGTATGCACTAACACCTGTACTGGAGTGGGATTCTCATTGCTCAATTGGGGATTTGGGATAGGGTTAGGGGGGGCACAATGCTGTGCATGCGTCTTACCTTGTTTGGTGGCGGCTCTGGCAGAGCTGTCTGCATCCCCAATCCCCACGACACTCTCGGGCTCAATTGTAGACTCCACGAGCTCCTCAAGTTCTGTCAGGGCAGGTGCCCTGTTCCTTCTCCCTCCTGTCCGGCTGGCCTCTTTCTTAAGTTCTGCCATCTTCTTCTTAGTGATGATACGGATGTCGTACCACCGCTTCTTCAGCACATCTATGTCCCGGGGGGTCACTCCCTTGGCATTTACCTGCGCCTGGATTCCCAGCCAGATCTTCCTTTTCTCAGATTCAGCCACTTGCAGGGACTGCTTCCCGAACAGCTTATGGTGCTGCTTCACCACCTCCTCCACAAGTACCTGCAGTTCCTTTGGGCTGAATTTTAGTTTTCTCTTCCTTTCCCCTCCATCTCTCTCTGTCTCCTGGCTGGATATTGTGTCAGTTTGTTGTTCAAAATCAGGCACTGGCTCTGTTGGTCTCCTCTGCACTCCCAGCCTCTCCAGAGTCTGCTGATTGTGTGCACCTGCCTGGGTGTGGCCACTTCCTAGTTGGGTGGGGTTGGGTTGCACAGGATTGGCTGATTCCTCAAGTGATGTATATTTGAATTACCAATTCGGTAAAACCCGATTCGGTATTTACCGAATCGGTAAATACCACTTCGGTATTTACCGATTCGGTAAATACCGGTTCGAAATTCCGGTCGGTATTGTGGATTCGGTATTCATTTACCGAATTTTACCGATTCGGTAATTGATACCGAATGTTTAAACTACATACTATTTACCGATTCATAAATACCCCGAATATAATTTATCTACATATGGCCCCTGGAGTGGGTAGGGATAATATCCGCCATAGCTGAGTACGACGAAAGTCCTGTGTATTAGCTGTTTGGTTTTGTTCAACGTTGATAGGACACAGTGCTCCAAACTATTGTGCACCTTATCTTTGTTCCCTTGAAACTTGCTCTGCATTTTTCATTTCAACATGTCCAAAAACGTCACAAACACCGATGCTGGTGGGGCTGAAGCCGACCAAGTTGAAGCAGCTTTTAATCGTACAGGTTTTCAAGAAACCGACGAGGATGCTATGAACATCCATCCAAATTTAAGGAGAGCCATCACTCATAAAACATGGTCTAACACCAAGAGGTGGTAGAGCAGTTTTCGTAATAGAGGCACATGAATCTCACCAGACAGAGGTATTATGCATGCTATTGCAGTATTATTTTATCTTACTGCTAACCTCGTACATATTGTACTTCACAGTCTGTCTTACGACTGTAGCAATTCATATCTCTTACATGAGAAATAAGACTGTTCAATAAACCCTTTTATTGAAACGTCCGTCTCTCTATTTCTGTGCAACTCTGTAGAAACGAAGCATGCACGATTGACTGAGTGAAACTGTTATCTATTGTTTCCACGATTCTGAGACTGTTCCGGTTCTAAAGGGAAACAAAGTTGTCATGTTTATGCGGTTGTCAGAGACTAATCCCTTCTTGTATATTCGAGAAGTTTCTAGTGACCTCTGAGTTAGCTGGCACACACAAGTAATTACATTTAATATTCTCGATAGTGACATACTGACCTCAGTCCTATGTCAAATCTATAGTGTATGTTATTCCAATGATCAGAGCCTATCAGGGATATAGGAACTACACTACAAACTGGCCTCCTATCGCTGCTCCTGTATTGGATGGAGCCGCATCAGTGTGGCGGTGAATGAGGAGGTTTCCCCACCCCCATGCTGGAATCGGCTGCCCAGGCCCCAGGAGGGATTTGGTCTTTGGTCCTAGAGTCACTCCAGAGCGGCCCTTGGAGAGTGATGAACACATGAGGCTAGGGCAAACAAGTGGAATAATTAGGGACTGGGCCCAACACAGCTGGCCAGGAGATCGGAGGCGGGGGGGCCTATACAGAGCCCACACTGGAGGACACTCTTTGACAGTTGAGTGGCGGAGAGCGGAGGCTCGGGCGCACTTGTGATGAGACTCTTGGCTGATGGCCCTCTTGTGAGTGTTTGTCTGTACATAGGCCCTGTCCGAGGGAAATCACCTGAGGAAAACCTGGCAACGGTCGTGGAGAAAATGGTGAAACCCAAGGGCGCGGGCCCCACCCAAACCAATGAGATGAACAAATATGCTATGCTGAGGTTCGAGAAGACTGTGGAGGAGGGCGGAGCGAGGAGTCCCCACTGGGAGCTATAATGACGGCGATTAGGGATGTAAAGGGCTCCCCGATTTGATCAAGGTAAGGCTGATCAGAGCGGACCTCTCCAAATTGAGTGAGAAAGTATCTACTGCTGAGACACAAATTGCCCAGCTCCAATCCATGTTGAAACGCTGGAGGATCAGGTTTTCATGATAGCACAGCAGGCTACACACATGGCCGCCAGGTTGGAGGACCAAGAAGGAAGGGCCAGAAGGAGTGGTTGGGGTTCCAAAAGGAGCTGAGGGCCCCAGTGCTGAGCTATTTCTGGAAGATTTCATTGTAAACAAACTGCAGCCCGTAAGAAGATCAAAGTTCTTCTCCATTGAAAGGGTGCATAGAGCACCAGATCCGCCCCCCATAGCCGGGGCCCCACCACCCACAATTATTGCAAGAATATTCAATCAATGCTACAGGGACACAGTCCTCCAAGCTGCCAGAGTGAAAGGGGACATACATCACAAGAACGCCCTGATCAGAATTTTTCCTGATTTCACTCTGCAAGTGCAGCAACAAGGGAAAAACTTTGAGGTGGTGAAAAAAGAACTGAGAGCCAGAGACTTGAAATACATGATGTTTTTTCCAGCGCAGCTTTGGGTCATAGCGGAGGGAAAAATGTGGCACTACGCTTACCCAGAGGAAGCCTTGGAGTGGCTGGAGGTTCGTGCACAGTCGGCCGAGACAAAGAGAAGGATACAGGTTGCAAATGAGGAACATGCAAGGGTGATAAAGAGGTAGGCACCGGGTGAAGCCAACAATCTTCAAGGCCAAGATCTGAAATCCCACCTACAGATGATGTTGCTCAAGAAGTATATGCAGGAGAGGCCAACGCAGAGGTAAGACCAAGTGAGTCTGGGTGTAATCCCCAGAGCGGGACACAGCTAAGGGCAGTAAAACTAAGATACTGAGGAAGACTTTATTGGGGACTACAAGCCAGGAGACTCCTCCCACGGGCATACAGAGACAGACATTTGTTATTGGGCTCAGATGGGAGGGAGTGAAATTGTGTTTGTTTTATTGTCTATATTGGTGGGTCGAGTACCCCCCAGTTGAAGCTCTGAAATGTTAAACGATGGGTGACAGGTGCTCTGCATCTGGGTAGTTGGGGAATATGCATCCAGGTTCACAGGGTGGCAGGGTGGGTGGAGGATGGAGGTGTGGGGTTACTTTAACATTTGTTATAAGTAAACAAATTGGTGATCAACTATCATGTGAAAGGCAAGACCAGGATGGAATGGGAGGGAATGACGAAGGGTTCTACATCCTCATACAGCCAAATATGTCCATCAGAGGGGAATCCACAACATTTATGCCAATTCCTAATACTTAAATTCAATCAATGACGATATGGTCCTGGAATGTGAATGATTGAAATGGCATGTTAAAATGCACGATTACCCTACAATTCATTAAGCGACATGCTGCAGACATTATCCTATTCCAGAAAACACATCTAAGAGGAAATCAGTGTAAGACATTGGATAGATATGGTTGCACTCTGCTGGCACAAGCAGGATATAATACAGGCTCCAGGAGGGTAGAGGTGTTGTGCAGAAAAAGATTTCCTTTTATTCCAGTGAAAACATAGGCAGACCCGTTGGGCAGATATGTAGTGTTAAGAGGCCAATGGGAGGGGCAAACTATCAACTTATGCGCGGTGTATGTCCCGCCAAAGATGCATCCCACCACGTTGGATGCACTGGGATCACTACTATTAGAGCTCCCTCAAGGGACATTGGTCTTGAAGGGTTGATATGAATGATGTACTTTCAGTGGAGCTGGATGTCCTGGGAGGTGCATCCTCGGGACGGAAGGCCGGGTGACTGGGAGATTTTCTTCTGACCATGGGGCTGAGCAACATCTGGCGCCATCACCTCCCAGATCTTCGACAGCATATTCACCAGTCTGCAGCCCACAGCAGCCTCGCACGATTAGACTACTTGATTACACACACAGATGCCATGGGCATATTCAAGGAGGCCAGACAAGTGGCACGAGGGATATCCAATCACTCTATAGTGGTGTTCATATTGGAGGGTCCCAAACGGGAGAACATCATGCCTCCGCAAATTGACCCTTGGCACCTCAATGATCCAAACTTTAAGGGCAGTGTCAGAGAATGTGCCGACCGCTTCTTTGATGAGAACCTGGGATCAGTAGACTCAGGGGTGACATTATGGTAAGCGTTTAAGACAGTAATCAGGGGCCATGCCCAGGCACATGTTGGGGCTTCCAAAAAAGAACAGAAATTGAAAAGTATGACTCTGGAAAAAGAGATACTGGACCTGGAGGCCCGGGTGGTAGGACGGGAGGGAATGCCTGGAGAGTTGGCACATTGCCTTGCCCTTAGACAAAGAGAATTGAGAGAGTTGTTGGAAGGGGAGGCCAGGGCTCTTGCTAGAGCCTCAAGTTATAGGGTTTATGAGACAGGGGACAAGGCCAGCAGGTTGCTAGCCAGCCTCGACAAGTGTGAGACATCAGCGAGGTGGGTCCCAGAGATCCTAGGAGACGGGGGGGATACAAATGACCAGACGAGAGGTGGCAGAGGTGTTTGCATCACATTATGAAAGCATATACCAATCCACCATGGGATACACAAAGGCAGAATGCTTATACTTCCTTAGGGTTATCAAGTTACCGGCACTGTTGGCAGTCGAGAAAGATAGCTTAGCGTTCAAACTGACGGTAGAAGAAATAACAATGGACACCCGTGCCCTACAGTCTGGGAAGGCCTCTGGCCCAATCCGTCTCCCACTAGAGTTGTTTAAATGTATGCTTGACACAACGGTGCCACATCTTCTCTCAATGTTCCAGGAGGCTGTACAGACAGGGATACTGCCCCGTGATCAGCGATCTGCTAAGATACTAGTGAAACGCAAAATGGGTAAATCGCCAACACATTGCGGTTGTATCGACCGATATAGCTCCACAACTTTGAAGTAAAGGTACTGGCTAAGGTGCTCGCAACACGGCTGACTACAGTACTGGCAGACCTAATACACAGACCAATGCACACAGGGTTATCAGACTCAATTTCCACAGATTATTTGGTACCCTACATGTCACAGATATAAACCCATGGTGCCGGCACCTCTCCTGTCTCTAGACACAAGAATGGCATTTGACAGTGTGGAATGTACCTACTTGTGGGCGGTGCTGGGGCGCATGGGATTTGGGCAGAGCCTTATCGGGTGGATAAGAGTGCTATACGAGCAACCACTCGCTTGGGTGAAAGTGAATTCAAAAGTTTCTCGAGAGTTTCCCTTACAGAAGGGGACAAGACAAGGGTGCCCTCTGTCCCCTACCTTATTTGCCCTGGCCCTTGAGCCACTGCCGGCGTGGGTCCACCAGGACTCTATGATATGGGGTATTCCTGTTGGTGATGAGTGGAAAGACAGCATATCCTTATATACCGGATGACATCCTGCTACATGTGCCGCACCCTAGGCAATCAATAGATAGAATTCTGCAACTATTCCATATCTTTGGAGATTTCTTTGGTTATCTCGTCAATTAGGACAAATTCCAATTTTTCACATTAGCAGATGGGTCCACAAATTAACATTCAGATGTGAGGTCCCGTTAGAGCTAGAAGCGTTCATATACTTGGCGATAGATATAACAAGAAATCCCCAAACGTATTATGATCGAAACTTATTTCCCTAATTGGACAGATCTAGGAGAGATGCCTAGAGGTGGAGGGCACTGCCGTTGACTTTGATGGGCAGTGCAGCATTATTTGAAATGATGACACTCCCACGATTATTAAATGTCTTGCAGAATGCCCCTTGTCAAATTCCAACACAATTATTTTGTTAATGTAAGTGGAACTGCGCTCCCTGTTGTGGAATGGAGTGGCTGCATGTATAGCATTACACAAGTTACAAAGGAGCGTCTACATGGGGGTCTTGCGATCCTGGCTATAAAACTGTACTGCTGGGCATCCCAGTTGGTCACGGTGAACGGCTGGACCTTTAGAGACGGGACAGAGCCAGCTTACAGAGTGGACAGGTTATATATGGGAACCAGGGGATACTGCTCTCTGCTTTATGACAAGAAGGGAATATCGGGTCTATCGGCACATACGCAAATGGTGGCCAAAATATGGAGGGAAACGCGAAGTACCTGCGCTGGAGGGGCAGATTGACAGTATAGACTCCCTTGTGGGCCGACGACCAAATTGCGGACGTTAGCAGGCTAATGGGTTTTAGTAAATGGGAACTCCTCGGGCTTGAAAAACTGGGGGATGTCTGGAGGGATTCAGGTCCTTCAACGAGAGTATGAAATGGGCCTGGGGTAATGGTTGCGTTATTTTCTATTGGACCATGAGATGCAGAGATATCGCTGTGAGGGTGAGTACCTGGTGGAAGCGAATCCCCTGAGGACAGGCTGCTGACAGAATCCTTGGAAGAGAAGGCTATCTCATTAATATATACAAAACTAATGAATAATGCCCTTCACCCCATGGGTCCCCTACGATTAGTGTGGGAAGCGGATGTTGGTACAATGGAAGATACCGATTGGGTGGAAGCTCTCCAAGGTCCCAGAGAAGTCACAATAAGCTCCAGTTTCCATCTGATTCAATTGAAGTTACTACACAGAGTATATTGCTCTTGAGAGCTGCGGTACCACCTAAGCAGGACAGACTCATTCCTATGCCATAGGGGGTTTCGACAAGAGGGCACATTTTATCACTTCCTCTGGGAGTTTTGAGAAACACAGAAATATTGGGCGAGAATCCGGGATATCATGTCACAAGTGACCGTGCTGAAGATCTCTCTGCACCGCAGTGGTTCCTACTAGTGATAGCCCTTGTGGCGGACTAGCTCAGATACGCCAAAATATGGCTGGCACTGGTGGGGGTGGTGTTAAAGCGCAGCCTGGCCAGGAGCTGGGGGGCTAGGGCACTCAAATGAGTGAGAGACTGGCGAACGGATTTAGAAAGGTGTTGGCTAGCGGAGTGTACAATATACCAAAATAGAGGGAGTCACAAAAAATGGGGGAAAATCTGGGGACAGTGGCAGGTATTCCGAGGGCTGTAATGGGGTTCTGTATGAGTAGTAATGGTAGCCCATCCTTATGGTGATATTCTCTCTGATGACTAAAGGTTGAATGTGAACCGACT
Source organism: Triturus cristatus (assembly GCF_964204655.1). Classification (NCBI taxonomy): domain Eukaryota; kingdom Metazoa; phylum Chordata; class Amphibia; order Caudata; family Salamandridae; genus Triturus; species Triturus cristatus. The sequence goes on from NC_140583.1 coordinate 86,293,861, forward strand.
GGTCAACACATTACTTGTATCACTGATGTACTGCTGGTTGCGCTGTTGTAATAAAAATATGGTTTTTTTAAAGATTGTGGGGTGGGCAGAGGTAATGGGAAATAGGCATAATTGTAGGGATCAGTGGTGGGCAGAGTTAAAAGGAAGTAAGAGTAATTTTAGGGTTTGGGGATGGATAAAAGTAATGGGAGGTAAGGGTGATTTGAGGGTTTAGCACTGGTAGAGGTAAAGGGATGCAAAGGTGGCTTTAGGGTTCAGCTGTGGGTAGAGGTAAAGTGAGATGTGGGGGATTTTAGGGTTCAAGGGTGGGTATATGTAAATGGGGCATGGGTGATTTTAGGGTTTCTGTTGGGGTGGGTAGAGGTAAAGTAGGTTAGGGTGAAAAATAAACCTTTTGAAATCACTGTGTGTTTGATGATAAATATAACAGCCTCCAGATTATAAAAGGGGTACAAACAAATAAGTAAATGTGACACAGTGGTAAACATTAATTTTAAAAAACAAACATGCAGGGCAACAGTCTTAAATGGAGTATGTCAATTAAAGCAAGTGTTGGACAAAATGTATGTGTTGGGCATTGGTCACATGAGACAAAGGTTCATTATTGCTGCTTATTTGCATTCAGCTCTTGGAAAGAACAGGAAGCAGGAGCTTCAACTAGATGCTTTCAAGTTGTCTTGCAAGCAAAAGTAAAAAAGAAAAGTACCACAGATCAGGCACAAGCAGCGCAGAAGAACACCAAGCAAGAAATCAATCAGTGCCCACTTCATGCTTCTGGGAAGAAAACAAACATATGGAGACTAAGTGATGCCTACACGCGCTCACATGTGCTCACCAATCAAATGGAAGGAATATAAGAGTGACAATGAAGTCAACCAATGGTTAGTGATGGGTGACCGATTGTCGCGTGTGACAGCACGTGCTGTCTCAGGATCACCTAAAGCTCCGACAGCACTAGAAATGCCCTTGAGCTCCTATTCTGGCCGTCTCTTTTTCAGCGCATGCTGTCATCTGTATTTAATTAGATATATATAGAAAAATGAGTAGAATTACATATTATAATTGCATGGTAAACAGTAACTCTACCCGAACCTCATGGGGCTCACCAGACCCCGTTTTGAGGTGACTGTGATATTCTTTATTTGTCCAGTATGGTACAATATCCATTCTTCACTAATATGTAAGAATCCACCCAGTACTATTTTTGGACAAGATGTTAGTTTGATAAGATAATTCTCAAACTTGGCCGATAAACGGGCAACCATCCATATGAAGGTCCTTTGGCACCCACTCTATAACAAGCCAGACATTCTGCCCACAGTGCCAGTAGACACACAGAATGGCTTCTTACACACAACGGTGCCAAGAACATTCCTCTTTTCACCTTATATTCTCAAAGACACTCACATCCGGTCGATTATGGGGGAATGTGAGACCACAGTACAGATGTTAGCGCGCCACTCGGGCTTTATTCAGTTTTTAATTCACCCGATGACTAGGACGATCTTAGCAAGAAATCTACCCAGTATTGATGCGCCTTTGCCAATAACAATGCCATAGAACCGAAGAACAGAGCCACGCTGCATCTAAATAAAATCCAGGATGGCAGTAAAATCACACAGGTCCAAGACCCATGCAGACATGGAGCAGACACTTGTTTCGTATATCGGGTGATAGGAAAACAACAGTTTGGTAAATGTCAATGAGCGCGACAGATGTGCCAGGCATCAATAACTTTGTTTTATTTTCAGCTATGGGCAAGAATGACACTATAACAGAGAACTACCATGGGTCACAATGAGGCCCCTGGGAGAAGAACTGTAAGTTGATAGATTTACTAAACATTTCCACCAATAAATCGATGAAAATGTGGATCTAACACCCCCCCTCCTGATGAAGGCCATGGACCCTTTGAGCCACTATAGGACCAAAAATGTCAACCAGATTTCTAGATGTTTAAGACACTTGTCCAATTAACATTGCTACGTTTTTTAGTCGTACCCTATCCCTCTTTTCCCACTAAAGCATATTCATAGGTACAGGAGCTAAGTTTACTTATGCCCCCTAGGTCGCACCACTGACTTACACCCATTCAGTCTCCCTCCCGGTGCAGGTTTGATTCCCTTGGAGAACCGAACACTCAAGTGAAGAGACCCGATGAGGACACTGTTGGTGGTGACAATGTGGTTGATGGGCTCCGAAACAAACTTCTTTCAGACTCTGGTCTATAGACTGGTGAGGTTCACTACCCCCACATATACATGAGCCCCAGAAAAGATACGCAAGCCTTTGTGCCAAAAATGTGTGCCTCCTCTAAGCAAGTATAAGAGTTGTGCAAAGTTTCCTTGACTCCAAAGCTTTCTAACTTTGCATGCATGATGCAATGAGAAGGCACACATACAAAGTGGAAAACGTTTTGAAACATCTCTAAGGTTAGTATTTGATAATGGAAGGGTACAGAACCTATGCACGCCATTACACACTACACTATTGCACTATCGTGCAAGGATGGTCGTGCCACCAGGAAACCTAATTTACACCATCAAAGGGGATGACAATAGCAGCACCATATATTAGCAGATATGACGCTTTCCTGCTGTCTCTCTTTCATATAGTGCAGCCAAAGCTGCTGTGCTGCATTGCATGATTTCCAAGAACATCTGGTCCATAGTTCTTAAATTCCCCATTGAAATACAATTTCCTTATTGAATACGATTAATTTTTCATAGGTAACTGGAAATAGATTCTGTTGCAGAAACTAGGTGGTGCATGACGTGCCCAGGTACATTGTCTGTGCCATGCTTTGACAGTAAGGGCATGTTGACCGAGTGTCAGTCTTAGAATGAGCCTTCAGTACATTTCCAACTGCTCCGGCTAATTTCTCATATCATTAGAAAATGTATTAAACGCTGAAAACAAATAAACTTTCTACCAATTACATATGAGAACAATTAGATTTTATTAATGCAGGAACTGAGACAATCAATTAATGCATTGCTTTCCCTGTCTCATTATTCAAGTCACTAATTAATCACAAATTGTAATGAATGGCTTTGAAATGACGCTCTTTGTTCATTTGGATGTGGTAAGTGAGTCTTAAAGAGACAGGGCTGCAGTGTGCACCATTGGGTAAAGAATTCAGTGAAGGTTGCTCCTGTCAAGATCCATGTGAGGTGGACACCAGGGGGATAGCTTGGTCAGTTGGATTGGGGGGGGGGAGGGGGGGGAGGGGTAGCTTCCCAACAATCACGCTGGCATATTATGGTAAAATATATTATATGAGAAGGAGGAAATGAGTGGGCTTAAGGGGCAGTGGAAAGTGAGAGCAGTGCAAAGTAGGGTTACTTAAAAGACAATTTGTTGTAAAATAACCAAGAACTTCATAACAGAGAGGATAGAGAGAAAAAGTGTGTGTGTGTTGTGCTTTCTTTGTTTGTGTGTGCTTGTAAATATCCTAGGTGGAATTAAACAGCCCCTTCACCAAACCTGACTGAAAGCACCTGTACCTGACTATTTACCAGAGAATCCATTTATTCAGGGGCTGTAACCCCACAAAAACACCCCCTGAACTATGCCCCGGTGGATACAGATGGGTGTGAGGAATCCAATTCAACGGTGTCCATTATTATCAGGGCTGTATTTAAATTAGGGGTGTGTGAATATGCAATGGGTTTTTGTCCACAACCTTGTGGTATTTTTCCAAACATCTTAATATTCATCAACTTCAGTTTTTCAGGAAGAGTGTCGTGAAATTACCCGCAATGAACGTAGATCTCCAGGCAGGGCCGGACTGGGAACCAAAACTGGCCCTGGCAAAGTGCTCGGCCGGCCCCCGGGGGCTTGGGGGTGCCACCGAGCTCTTTGCGAGGGCCGGTTTTCAGCCGATTTTGTTACAGGGCCGATTTTGCAGCTATGCTGCAAAAACGGCCTGTAACAAAACCGGCCCCCAGGGGCCCAAAACCGGCCCCCACCTGTGTGGCGCACCAGGGGATTGCCCGGTACCCGCTACGGCCAGTCCGGCCCTGTCTCCAGGAGAAGAACTATGCTAAATAAATACAGAGCAGCCTATTTATGTGAGGCTTGCGCCCCCGGAGCGTCGTTTTCTGGTGCTCTAGTGTTGCAAACATCTCAACCATATCGATTAGGCCTCAGAAAGCCACTTTGTGCGGCTTTGCATGGCCTCATAGTTATGGAGTAAGACCATGCAGTGTATTCTGCAGCACACATAGAAAGAGGAAAACGCCTCTCGGGGTGCCCCTTCCTGCACAAAAACATTCCTGTGTTCAACCCAACCCCCCTTGCATCATGGTACAAGGGCACCTGCTTTGGCACTATGCACCAAATTGTGCGTCTGCTCAGGGGGAAATGACAGGAATTCATGAATCGGGTGTATTCATGCCCTTTCATATTGGCATAGTGCATCATAGCGAGAAGGCTTGCGGCGTTGCCCTACTCCAAATCCCCATAAATGAGGCCCTTATTGTGAAAGAGTACGCCCCTAAAAATGTTTTTGTGAGAAAGTTATATAGCAACAAAATATTTTTTTGATCTTACCGTAACCTTCTTCCACAAAGGCATGCCTGCTGCCTAGTTATCAATGGCACTCTTTGAAGTTTGAAAGCTTTTTTAATGGGCACATGGGCAAAATTACATACAAGGGAAGCTTTAAAAGTGTTCCACAAAAACACCTTGCATTACATGTGGACTCTGTCACCTTTCTAGAACAGCAATCCCAAAGATAATGTCAGCAGCCAAGTAAATTACATTATAAAGGCAGAAGAAATGGAAATTAAATGTGAATCTGAAGAAGAAATATAAATGCGTGAAGCATCAAACATGATAAAGAAATGATCAGACCTACAGTGTTTCACAATGCTCGGAGAGAACATCAGAAGGTGTCTGGGATCAAGGCCCATATTACAGAATGGGCGGTAAGGATACCGCTGGCGGTTAACAGGTAATATTGCCATAGTACCAGAATACCTGCTATAGCAAATCGAAGGGTATATTTACTAAGGTTTTGCCACGAGATGCAAAGTGACACAAAATAATTTTTTACCAATTTACTCTAGAGCACAAATTTTGCTTTGAGCTGGAAATTCATTTGAACGTAGCGCAACGCAGTGCACAGTGCTGTTTCCCATCACCTAGCAATGAGGGGGCGTTCTAAGGGTGCTGCATGGGCTTTCCAGTGTAACTGCCCATGGCTTTTGATGCGAAATGCTATCCACCCAAAAAACAGTAGAGAGACTTTTACATTAAAAAAATAACGCCTTTTTAAAATAGGCACTATCCAGGAGAAATGCTTTTATGTCCCCTATTTTTAGGGCATTGCATGTGTGCGGCACTATACAACACATAGAAAGTAAGAAAATGGTTTAAAGTTAGTCTAAGCATAGTATTTTGTACTGTAAGGTTATCAAAACCTACACTAGACTCACGCAGACACCTTTTCACCAAAGGCGTGTGCATGGCGCTAGACGGCCTAATTGTGACCCTGCACTAGTTTCCAGTGTAACTGCCCATGGCTTTTGATGCGAAATGCTATCCACCCAAAAAACAGTAGAGAGACTTTTACATTAAAAAAATAACGCCTTTTTAAAATAGGCACTATCCAGGAGAAATGCTTTTATGTCCCCTATTTTTAGGGCATTGCATGTGTGCGGCACTATACAACACATAGAAAGTAAGAAAATGGTTTAAAGTTAGTCTAAGCATAGTATTTTGTACTGTAAGGGTATCAAAACCTACACTAGACTCACGCAGACACCTTTTCACCAAAGGCGTGTGCATGGCGCTAGACGGCCTAATTGTGACCCTGCACTAGGGAGATAGGAGCAGAGTGCCATATCTCTGTAGATATGGCGTTGTCCCGCCCTCTCCTTCTCATGCAACGCAGATCAGCATGTATGGCTGCTGTGCTGCTTTTAGAAAATAGACCCCTAAATTCCACCCCCAAGGATATTTGTAAACTCTGCGTTGGTGGTGAAAGTCATTCCACTGGAAGGAATGATCGTCGCTGTTGAGAGCTCGGTGGATTAACTTATTGATCTATTGATGAGCTATGCGCGTAACATGAAGATCACAAGCTCAGGGCCTAGTCAGCCCTCCATCCTTCTGAGGTTATAAAGTCAATATCATTGACTTGGGTAATATTTATGACCTTTTATCAGTGTTTAAAGACGAGACAAATAGTGAAGTGTACTATATATTTGTATTAAATATTCTGGTAATGCTTTTCTGACTGGAATAAAGAAAAACTACTTGTTCTTTGACCACTCGAAAAGACAACAGTGAAAAGCTATGGTTAAGGCGGGAAAATCACAGAAGCTGTTGCAGTCTGTCCCAGGAGAGGCCATCTTCAATCGCAAACAAAAAATATTACCAAAAAGCAGTGACGGTCCGTGTAGGGCGTTTTACCGGGGCGGTGACGTGGCGCAGGGGAGGGGCAGGGTGGGGGGTTGCAAAATGCGGCAAACAGGCGATTTCAGGTAAGTTACGAAAAAAATTAATAAAACGAATTTCGTTGCGCGCGCTGCATCGCATTTGGCGATGCAGCACGCGCAGCGAAATTCGTTTTAATAATTTTTTTCGTAACTTACCTGAAATCGGCAGTTTGCCGCATTTTGCAACCCCCCACCCTGCCCCTCCTCTGTGCCACATCACCGCCCCGGAAAAAACGCCCTACACGGGCCGTCACTGCCAAAAAGAGTAAAGCAAAGTACATGAAACTCTATACTTGGAAAACGCAGATTCTGTTCTTCCTGATTATCTTTTGCTGTGTTTTTTAAGTTTTCTTCTCACTCGTATAATCATGCTGGAATATGTATGTGATGTATTGTTTTATGATCAATAATATGTATTGTATATTACCACCTTTTTACCTTTAATACACTTTCCTTCTGAACTTGAAAAACACAAATTCATCTTCACGAGAATCAGGGACAGCACGTACGGATCGTGAGCCTCATACACATGGTTATAGAGTCTTGCACCAGGGGATGTGTTACTTGTGTATTATCCCTGCACATAGTCATTATCTCCACCCTCGTTCATCGTTGGCAAAACAGTGCAAAAAACAGTGCATATAACCAAAAAAGCGTTTTGGAATGACCTCCACCCCCTCATATTACACCTTCGCTAGTGTTGCGTTTAAAGTGTGGTTTCAATTAACTAAAAGTTAAAGTTGAGGCGGATTTACTAAACTTTTGTGTCCAACAGGAACCAAAGTTGCTGTGATGTGCTGCACTGCACAAGGGGAAAAACACAGGGCAAAACTATACCTACAAAAGATATGGTGCTTTTGCTGTCAAGCTCTCCCCGGCGCTCAGTGTGCCTAGTGCCATGTACAAACATTTGCACCATAGTGCATAGGTGAAAAGGTGCGTGCATGATGATACTAGCATGTGTTTTGTACTGAACGGCAACTTTTGTGTCAAAAACCATGGGTGGTAGCATGGGAACACCAAGTACAACCCAGCGGATGCCCACCTCGATGCTTAGTGACCCAAAACAGATGAAAGCACCACAAATTGCGTTGGAGAGGCATGCCATAGGCGTTATAGTGGGTGTTCCCAAGTAACACCCGTGGCATTTGACACAGTTCCAGATTTATAACATGCTGCGATGGGGAGGCATGCCATCGGTGTTATAGTGGGTGTTCCCACGTAACACCCGTGGCATTTGACACATTTCCAGATTTACAACATGCTGTAAACCGGGGAATGTGTCAAAAGTGTACTCCTCCCTAGGGGTGGAGTAACAGTTGTTTCGGTGAAGGGAGAGGGCCCTTCATGCACAAAAACTACCTTATTTCAACTCAGGTGCCTTTGAACCATGGAGCAACCATGGAGCAAGGGGGCCTGCATTGGTGCTAGGCAGCTATTTTGAGCACCAGAGCTGTAAAAGAGGACAGGAGCGCACCATATCTCAGTGCTATGGGGCATTCTCCCCTTTTCTATTGACATAGGGCAGCGTAGTAGAGAGGTTTGCAGCACTGCCCTACGCCAAAAATAAGAAAATCATGCCCCAAGTACTTAGCTGAGCAGCCCCACTCTTGCTCTCCCTTGTATCCTGTGTATCTGACCGCTGAATGCAGATGTTCTGGTGAACTAGTTGGCCTGTGCAATGACTTTGCTGTGTCTCGTAAATGCAAATATTCTACTCTCTCCTCTACCTTTGCAGATGCTTCTCACAACCGAGCTAATGTATTCACTGGTTATAATATTGGTCCCTTTATTTAATGCGAGGCCTGTGTTCACCTATGGTAGAAGCAGTGTCATCATAAGGATATTGTGTGCCCCGCGCGAGACACTTTTTTGGGTCACTGTACAGAACACATTTGACTTTGGGTACCCTATTCCTGCTGATTCAAATGCCCATGAGGACAAATTATACAAAATTATATGTTAAACTTTAACATAGTCACACAAAAAAAGTTCAAATATGTCTTGGCCAGGACCCCAAAAATACTTAGGATGACAAAGGGTAGAAAGACATAGTCAATGGCAGCGGTAGGCAGCGAGGGAGAACAGATTAGCTAGAGAAATAGAAGAGACAGACCGAATAGAGAGAAAGTTGAATTTCCCAGGGAGGCCTTGGAAGGCGGGGGCCCTCTGAAGTTGCCCACTTGGCCTATGTCTCAGGGTAGCAGTACCGCCCTTCGTGTTATGATGCTGAATAAGCCATATTATCCAAACCAATGCTACTGAACAGTTTTCCCTATTAGGGGCACACATGGGTAACATTCATTCTCTAACCCCATGTCTTCCCATTCTTGTAGCACGAATATATTCGAATGCAAACATTTGTTTATTTGTTTGGGGCGTGCGCGTCTGAACAATTCTACTACCAAGGTGTGTGTAACCGTGGAGAGGTCCTAAAGGGTGGCTCTGAATATGCCCAACTAAGGCGGCATGGCATAATTATCAGCTCTAGGGGCTGCACACAGCACTCCACTTCCAGAAGCAGAATGCAGGTAGCGGAAATCTCCCTTTACTTAAGAAAACAAGGAAAAAGCAAGTAGCCCTGCGTCACAGGGAAAGGGCAGGAAAAAGTGCCGTATTCAACCAATACAGTGCATTCCTGTCCTTTACTCCTGCACTAGTGCTGTTTCGGCAGCTTAGCGCCAACACACGCACCCTTGCACCTTGGGGCAAGAGTGCCTGTGTTACAGGCTTGATTGTTTTGTGCACAAAAGGGCACCTTCCTGCACATAAACTGTCCGGAGATGTGTTTCCCTCCTTCTATGTGTGCTATAGAATGCAGCGCACATACAAAGAGGAAAAAACAAGCAGAAATAAGCATATTTCTCCTCGTTACGCCTCACCTGGGGAGGAGTAAGATATCCACACATTCTCAGTTTTACTAGTCATTGTAAATCTGGGAATGCATCAAAAAACATAGGAGTTGCGTGGGAACACCCACTACAACGTCCATGGAGCGCATCCTTTGTGAAAAGTAAGGCAATGCAGCAATTTGTGCTGCATTGCATTACTCCATATTTGTAAAGCCATTCAAAGCAGCTTCATAAGTATGACTAAGAGTTTCGGGCTGTGTATGAAACACGATGAGTGCTGCATGCATGACTCAAAGTCCTCATAAATATGCCCCTAGTGGGCTTGCAAGCCACAAACCCAGCATGGCCCGGGAAGGAGTTCCCTACAGTGACAGCCGGTGCAGGCAAGAGCAGTAGGGCGATGCAGTGAGCTCAAGGTAAGTGGTTTTCTGTTTTTAAGTGTTATTTTCCCTCGTCATCATCTTAACTCCCTACCCCCTGCCCCACCACCCCCACCGCTCTTTTCTGCACCGGCCATCACTGATTCACTAATTACGAAGTTGACTAATTGATAAGCATTTAATTGGATAATAAAACATTGTGAACAATAGTGCCTGGAAACTACAAAAATATTGCAATAGGAAACGCTAAATGAAAAAAAAACATGTATTATTAATTCTTTCTAAAATATAAATGTACTGCTTTTCAACTCAATAATTGATTGGCTCTGGTTGTAGCTCTTCATTCCTTGACTGGTTGCTGTTTTCTTCAGTGTTAGTTTATTTTCTGATGCTGTTACATTTGTGGGACTCTCTGCTGATCTCTGCAAGGTCACTGAACTGTCAAGGAGCAGTCAATGTATGCATTTGGCTATGGTGGCTGGTTAACTTCTAAAGTTGTGTGACATAAATATATTTCTAGCTTTGTAGGGAGACTCAGCGAGCAAATTTGCTTTAGAGAATTCTGTGAGATACAAAGGGCCAGATTTAAAGCCACACAAGGGCACCTTGCATGGCTCTGCATGGCTTGATAAGTCCAGAGTAACACAATGCAGCACAAATCACTGCCTTGCGTTACTCTGCCCCATAGAGGCATTCCATGGGTGGAGCGTTGATGTTCCAGAGTATCCACCCATGGATTTTGGTGCATTCACAGATTTTACATTAGTAGTAGACCTGGGAATGTGTAAAATAATATGCCTCTCCAAGTGAAGTGTAACGAAGAGCAATATCTTTATTTCTCTTTGTTGTTTCCTTTTTCTATGTGTGTTGCAGCATCACACATAAATAAAGGAAAGAGACTCTGCACAAAAACAATCCTGCCTACAATGTTGGCGCTAGGCCGCCATAAGTGCTCCAGTGATAGGAAAGGATAGGAATGCACTTTATCATGATAACTACATCCCTGCCCTTTCTCTTCCATGCAGAGCAGCGCAGCAAGGTGGCTTGCCGCATGAAAAAATAATAAATGTGGGCCTTGTGTGGAAGGCCCCTGGGCAGTGAGAAGTCACATTGCCCTAGTTCTGCCAACTGGCATCTTTTAACACTGGAACCCAGTAATTACCTACTATGGACACGTGAATCTCATGTATGGAGATAGAGTAGCTCATGGCTCACTCAAGGAGGACTAGAATGTCAGCAAGGCATCTAATCACACTCAATGATTCACTACCCAGCTATTATTTTGTGTTTAAGAAATGAAAAGTACTTCACTAGACACATAAATAAACACCATGCACACAAGTATAAATGTGTATAAAATGCCTCGTTCAAGTACCAATAGGGCCCTTCCTATAGATGGCTTGTAAACCTGTTGATATATAAAACAAATAATCTAAATAAAGGCCTTGGTGGGATACTAATCCCCTAAAATTAGGTGCAACCACACAGAGTTGAGGCTCCTTGAAGTATTTGTGCAACAACAAATCTACCACTTAATACTGTAATGGTTTATCCTGTGAAACATCCATACCCCTATAAGTGCCTGTATCTAGCCATGCAAAGACATGCACTAATAAAACGTCTGACCTCCTGGCTTTGTCAGAGTGTTCACAATATGTTATCAGGCCTACTGACTTAGTCAATGGTTTTTCATCACGTCATCTGAACGTCCTCGACCATGGAGAAACTGTGGCCCTGATTCTCCTCGACCTCTCTGCTGTGTTTGACACTGTCTCCCACAATACCCTCATCAACAGACTCTACAAATAGGCATCCACAAAGACGCCCTCAAGTGGATCACCTCTTTACTTACAGGATGCACACATAGCATCCGACTGCCTCCCTTCACCTCCGCCCCAAAAACTTCATATGCGGCATACCACAAGGATCATCCCTCCGCCCCACCTTGTTCAAAACTTACATACCCCCCTTGCGTATGTTGTCTGATCCCATGGACTCAACATAATCTCCTAACCATACAACACTCAACTGATTCTCTCGATCACCGTGGCACGCCCCAATGCCAAAGCAAACATCCACAGTGACATGACCAACGTAGCCAAAGGGATAAATAACGACTGCCTCCAACTCACCTCCAACAAAACTGAAGCACTGATCTTCAGGAAGAACACCTACGCATGGGACCACAGCTGGTGGTCTGCAGTACTCAGACATACACCCACACAGACCGACCATGCACGCAACCTCTGCTTTATCCTCAACAGCCAACTGACTGACTGACTGACTGAGGGCATTTGTAGAGCGCACTTATGCCGAGGCGTCTTGGCGCTTAGTAGAGTGATCTGAGAGTTGCACTGTGATTAGCATTGAGTAAAGAGCCTGGTCTTAATAGCTTTCCTGAAAATGGTGCATGATGGCTGAAGTCGGAGCGAGACGGGGAGGGAGTTCCATAATTTGGCTGCCATGAATGAAAAGCGTTTGCCTCCCCAACTGACCCTTTTCATCTTGGGAGGAAGAACCAGCCCAGTGTCCATAGACCTTAAACAGCGCGATGGGATGTATTGGAGGAATAATAATTGTACGTCTTCCGCCCCACCTCCATAGAGGGTTTATGCACTAGGCATAGAGCTTGAAACTCCACCCGTCGTCTCACCGGAAGCCAGTGTAGTTGTTTAATACTGGCCGAAGTGGAGTGATGCTTGGATAGACCATACAAAACTCGAGCTGCAGCATTTTGAAGTGACTGAAGCTTGCTGAGCTGTTTCACTCCAGCACCCAAATAAAGGGCATTACAATAATCTATCCTTAATAGGATAAGGGCGCCAACCACCGTTTTCCTGAGGGAAAACAGGATGAATGGGTGAATTTTACGCAATATCTTGAGTGTAAAAAAGCAGGCAGAGACCACTTGGTTAATTTGGGGGGCACAAGTGAGATCCTTATCAATGAGAAAACCAAGATTTCTGGCCTTAGAAACCGGCGACGGACATGTACCGGCTTCAGGGGGCCACCAACACTGGCTCCAGATTGAAGGTTTCTTGCCGAATTCCAGAATCTCGTTTTTTCCGGGGTTAAGTTTTAAAAATTGACATTCATCCATGACATCACAGAGGAAAGATAATCACAGAACCGCTCAGCTGACATACTGTCATTTTGAGTGACCGACACCAACAGTTGTGTGTCGTCGGCGTAAGACACAAGCGCTAGACCATGACTTTTAATCAATCTTGCCAATGGTGTTACATAAATATTGAACAGGGTGGGCGAAAGTGCCGAACCCTGGGGGACTCCACCCGGGAGGGTGAACAGTTCCGATCTCAGACCTTCCCAGTATATTATTTGTTCCCTGGAGTCGAGGAAAGATGTGAGAAGGGTCAGGGCCTTGGCGCTGACTCCCACGGACTGCAGCCTATTTATTAACACTGTATGGTTTACAGTGTCAAAAGCTGCAGTGAGGTCTAGCAATATTAGGGCCGCCCTGTCACCCTCGTCCAGCACCCTTCGGATCTCCTCTGTAGCCATGATCAGAGCTGATTCAGTGGAATGCAGAGCTGTGAACCCATGCTGGGTGGAATCCAGAAGGTTATTTTCCTCAAGGTAAGCAGTCAGTTCCAAGTTAATGGCTTTCGCCAGAACCTTAGAGGGCAGAGGTAAACAGGAGATAGGGTGTGTAGTTTTTCGCCTCCAAAGGTTCAAGGGATGGTTTTTTGAATTAGGCCTAATACAGGCCCTTTTCCATCCTGCTGGGAAGATCCCTGTTCCAATAACTAGATTTAACAGAGTGGTCAGCGATGTGTCAACCTCATCTGTAGCTAAATGTCAAATGAATGGGGGGCAGGGGTCAAGTGGGGACCCTGACTTGGTTAGTGAAAGTATGTCTACCACTTGCTTTTCATCCAGACTGGTGAATTGGGTTAGACTACCTTGGCGAGAGTGTTTTTCCTATGTCTCTAGGAGGTTCGTACTGTTAACCTCGGCTGAGTTCAGAAGTTCCTCATAGACCATTTTGACCTTGGTCGCCACCTCCTGCTTCCAAACACTATGCATGCTCCGCAGAATCTTCAGATGGATCCCAAACAACACCAGAAAGCCTGTCACTCATGCCCACACCACCAGCTGCCTTGACTACAGCAACACCCTCTATGCCAGCATCTCCACACAGCTCCTCAGAAGACTCCGGCCCATAAAGAACTCCACAGCCAGACTTATCCCCAAATGCCCCCACATTGCCTCCCATCTGAGAGTCCTCCACTGGCTCCCCATTCAGAAGGGATGCCAGTTCAAGATCCTCACACACACCTACAAAGCCCTCCATTATCTAGGACCTGCCTATATCAACCATCCACTGACCTTCTACTTACCCTCTAGACACCTGTGCTCCTCTTCACTTGCCCTCGTACACTCCCCCCGCATCCGTCACAACCGCAGTGGGGGACACTCCTTCTCCTATATCACTGCCAAGGCCTGGAGAGACCTTCCCCTCCAGCTCTGTACAGTCCCCTTACTGGCAGACTTAAAAAAGAGACTCAAGACCTGGCTCTTCCACAGAGACACAGCACCTTGATACCCCTAGGGTCGACAGTGCTGGACTTTACAAATGTTTATTGATTGATTATTTGAGCGGGCGTCCCCTCCTCTCAAGGCATAATCCAGTTTCTTACATATGGCAGTTCCTAACAATCCATACAATGCACATGTATTTCATTGGAGCCTTCACATTTAAAGTTGATGCTCATATTTCACCCCAGTTTGACACCTCAATGGACTGCACAGTGAAGCACTACAGATTTTCTATAACATCCCTACTGACCTATCAGTGAATATTATACGGCCTACCCCACCTATCCTGGCAGAGTCCCTTCTGCCCAGATATCTGTGTGCAATTACCAGGCTGCACACAGCAGGTAAACTCACACAAGCACATGTTAACACGCCTCAGTTGCCTTATCTTAAAATGTAGTTACTTATGGTAAACATACTCAGTCCAATAACCGGAAAACTGCTGTGGGTGAGACTCAGGTAGTGAGTCTCACCCACACTAAGGGGGCAAAACTGCGTGATCAAAAGTAAAAAATCTGTGTGGCCAAATGAGTGAAACCCATTTTGTTACAGATGGTCAACTATAATGCAGGGATAACCAGCAAAGCACAAAGAACATCACAAAGAAGGTCCATAAATATATCATTGATGATCTTCTATTCTTCAGTGATAGCAAACACGTCACTGATAATGGCCACAGTATGTCATGGGTGTTTCCACTGGACGCACGGATGGACACTATATGCTCAAGAATTCAATAAAAATATCACCGACATACCAATGGTTCTCAAGGAAAGACAGTGAGCCCCAAGAAAGCTAAAATAAATGTTGTTTTTTGTGCCTCTATAATGAGGAAATTATGTAGTAAAATGTACCTTTATATTTAGAGTGTCCCGTTTGTCAATGATAGTTCATAGTCAGCCTCCTTTAAGCACAGGTAACTGCTATGCAGCACCATTATGAGCACCTACCTGCGTCATCCACCATGTAGACATGTCTTCAAAGACGGGCACAAACTCACACATGCATGCACGCACACCCACACGTGCACGCACACACACACACGCACGCACACACACACACACACACAGTTACAGTCCCTCCTCGTGTAAGTCCTAGCTCCGCTCCTCCTTGCCCCTACAGTCAGCACCCTATGACATAGGGAACTGGAATCTGTCATGCTTCCTAACTGCCACCTGTCCCAGCCAGTTCCACAAGGTTTTGCCCCATCAGAAGTTATGACAAGGCTGGGAACTGGTCCTCCCTCTCTCCTTGATCCTGCTCATCCTCCTCCCATAGGGTTTCATCGCGGCAGTTTCCTTATGTGAGCGGATTGCTACTCAGAATGTACTGCATGTGCGATGCCATTGGATTCCTCCTACGCTGAT
The DNA here is from genome assembly GCF_964204655.1 of Triturus cristatus. Lineage (NCBI taxonomy): Eukaryota > Metazoa > Chordata > Amphibia > Caudata > Salamandridae > Triturus > Triturus cristatus. Next base: position 86,309,466 of record NC_140583.1, read on the forward strand.
GGCATCTTACATTACTTGGTAGCATACATTTGCGTTACCAAGTTGCTTTTTATACGCCAGCTCGCGCTCTCCACTCTTCTGAACAAGCTCTGTTACTTAGCACACGAATCAAGGAATCCAGAATCGGTGGTTGCTCCTTGAACTTTTTGGCAGCTTCTTTCGAGAATACCCTGCCTCTCAATCTCCGCCTGACTTTGGATCTGTGAACGTTTAGGAAGAACTTGAAGACCCGGCTGCTTCCAGTTTAATGGTCTCTGCAGCCGCGGCCCATGCAGGTAAGAGCAGTGGAGCCGCGGCCCATGCAGGTAAGAGCAGTGGAGCCGCGGCCCATGCAGGTAAGAGCAGTGGAGCCGCGGCCCATGCAGGTAAGAGCAGTGGAGCCGGGGCCCATGCAGGTAAGAGCAGTGGAGCCGCGGCCCATGCAGGTAAGAGCAGTGGAGCCGCGGCCCATGCAGGTAAGAGCAGTGGAGCCGCGGCCCATGCAGGTAAGAGCAGTGGAGCCGGGGCCCATGCAGGTAAGAGCAGTGGAGCCGGGGCCCATGCAGGTAAGAGCAGTGGAGCCGCGGCCCATGCAGGTAAGAGCAGTGGAGCCGGGTGGGGAAAATTTAGATGGACAATGACAAAGGAAAATGAATTATATAATGACAAAGGAAAATTAATTATTCGATGACAAGGGAAAATTATTATTTATTTAATTTTCTCTCATCTTCTCTCTATGGGGCATATCTACAAGAGTCAGTGTTAATTACCGCTGACTGCGCGTAGCGCGGTTTTTGTTAACGCCGGCTATCGCTGGAATTTATCGCCATGCTTGCGCTGTATTAACAACGCATAGCGCAATGGCGATATAAATTCCAGCGATAGCGGGGAAATCGCCATTTTGCAGGGAACATCGCTGGTTTTTCAGCGATGTTTCCTGCAAAACGGCGATATGCTTGATGATACGACCCTGTGGTCGTGACACAATAATCCACCTCCCATGTTACACATACACTAGTCAGGATTTTAGCAGACGTTAGTTTTTGGTGAAAACCACAGTTTTCGCCCAAAACTAACGTCTGCTAAAATGCTGTGGGCCGCCTTGTAAATATTGCGATGTGCACTTAGCGATATTTCACAAGTCCCCCTGTGTGAGGTACGTCCAGTGACGCCCACTTTGCATCTCATTGGAGATGCAGAGCGAGGCTTCGGGGAAAAGCCTGCTAAAATGCGCTAATGCATGTTTGCATCCCCTTGTAGATAGGGCGATAATATTATCGCTGCTTTTATGGCTTTTAACCCCTTGAGTGCCCCGCCCTTTCCACGCCCTGTGCCGGGCGTTTCATTAGCGGGCGGGGCTCATGACGAGATAGTCTCGTCATGGGCACAGCGCAACCGCGGCCCATGACGAGACCATCTCGTCATGGGCACTCAAGGGGTTAAAGCCAAAAAAGTGGAAATAAGGCCCTTGTTAATATGCCCCTCTATCTCCCCCCACCCGGCCCCACTGCCTCACCGCTCTTACCTGCACGGGCCGCGGCTGGGGCTCTGTATTGTATGGGTTTCTTGTAATTGAGATCTAGCGCCAGGATATTCCTTAGAGTATGATGGTGCACTTTATAAATACTGTAAATAAATGAATAAAATAAATACTACAAGTATTTGATGATGTGATGTGTTGGAGGGGCACTTCCCGGGTGCCCCCGTGGAACAGCTCACACCTGCATTCATCGAGCCTGGCTACTGATTATACTTGAATATAAATGATAATATCAATTCAACTTTACAGTGAAATTCTAATGGAAGCTCAGAATAATATTTTCAAAAGCTCTACATTAATGACTTATTAAAAGAAGTTGTTTTCAGCCGACGGCGCTGTACCCTGCAGAAACATCACTTTGAAGCAGGAATCCAGCGAATCATCGAAATCATAGGGCTGAGCCATTAGTATTTTTGTTATTTCGATTTTTCAGTGCGGCATAGACATGGCCACTAAAGAAGATTTTCATCAAGGATTGTCTGTGCCCCTCACTTTGAAACAACTTTGTGCTGGCTTGAAAGGCAACGACAGCTTTTGTGTCGAAAAAAGTGTAAAAAATGGAGCATCCAGTGATTGTTTTACCCAGAGGGAGGCTGAAGACATGTGAAGGAGACTGTAATTGAAGGGAGCCTGGTCACCTCGCCAGGCAACCAGGCACCCTGGGGACTCCGCGGAGGGCGACCCGTGCCCCCGGTGCGCGTCACTTCTGAGCAGTGAGATATTTCTCAATCTGCGGCACTCCCTGGGGGTGAAGGGACTTGTCAGAGGACAAGCACAGCAGTGATTCGGGCTCTCTTGGGTTTTCCTCTGTTTCAAGAGGATCTGAAGTCCACTGCCCATAATGGACCCAGCAACTAAATTACTGTTGATAAAGATGGCGTTCTATGGGTTTCATAGTGTTTGTCCTTCTTATGGTTTGTAAAGCAAAGCTTGCGAAAATGTCAGTTCCAAAAACAAAATAGGGTAAAAAAAGGTCGACTGAAAACATAAAGGCAGTGCAGATAGCGGCCCACAGAGCGTGCATGCACCTCCTTCCGGCATCAAACATATTCAGAAAAATACACGGCTGGATTAGATGTGAATTTCAACCCAGTCTTGCAAAAGGCGAGTCTGGCAAAATATAGGGGGGGCAGATTTACAAGCCCCTTGCGCTACATTTGCGTCATTTTTAACATGGGAAAATGACTCAAAACTGGGTAAGGGGTAAATCTGCCCCAAGTGATTTTTTATTAAAGTCAATATTTTTATTTGTTAATATTTTTGTATACATTTTAGGACGAATTTTAAAGGTTTTCCCTGACTTTTAGTATACTTAACACATTAACATTTAAGCTTTGATGGAGCAAACGATGGGAAAGTATGAGATGTATGTGCGTGTACGAGTGTTGTGTGTTGGTGGTTGTCCCATTTTCACATTTGCTCCTATATTTTCATGTTTAAGGATCACGTTTTTGTTGGCTTGTAAGGCAAAAGACAGCTTCCTGCTAGTGCCTGGACGCCTCCTTGGAGGTAAATGTGCGCTCCACAATGGTGTGCATTGTATTGTACGTTTGCTGGTGTTGTGGATGCAAACAGTTCTCTCCAAGTGCTACTTTCACACACATTATGGTAAGGAGCTACCTGTCAAAACAGGATTTTTGAAGTGTGTGAATGTTCTTCATCCTTAACTGTGCACAAGACATCAGCAGGTTGAGTGAAATCCAAATACGTCATCTAGTGTGCACCACAACTTGCTCCCTAATTGTCAAGGCCGAAAACTAGCACATGGGTGAGGAATAACCCAGTCACAGTGTGGGCAAAGCCTCAGTGTTGTAGGTGAAATTAGCTTGGTTTTGAAACTTAAAGGCTGAAAGTGACATTGGATAAGATACCTGTAACTATGCTTCGTGAAAGTTAGACCCCGCTGCACAGGGGTCAGATTTAACACAGGTAAGATCAACCATCCATCATGTTTATAAGGGTGACCTGTGGGAAGGAGTATACATTCCATTCTCACTACCTATTGCTGATTGACAAATATAAAAATCACTGGTAAATATATGTTTTTATGTGGTATGTATCAATAATCACTTCTTGAAAGACAGACACTTGTCGGCCTTGCAGGAAGCTATTTGTAGTCGGTTGCGTTTCGGTGTCTGCAGATCCATTCAACCTATCCCTAATTCCATTCTCCACAATCCCTCTTTCAGCCCGAATAAGTGGGATTTGACTTCAGATGTGGGGTCTTACCCGGGCTACAATCATCCTGGATTTAAGGCCCACGCCTGTGAGCATGCCATGAGCCGAAACAGAGACCCACTGATAGAAGCCTGGAAACTAGAAGATATAACAAGGTGTCTTTGCCCTCTGTTTATGGGAAAGACTGGCGGGCGAATTAAAATCCTATTGAAGGCCAGGCCAAAAAATGAGTTATATATCAATGGGGTAACCCGATAGACCACTGGACTCGGTTATATATAATGGTACACAGAGAAAAGTCATAGTGGAATTAAATTTGCAAAGTGTGGAAAAACACATATGTTAACAATATATACAGATTTATGACACTACCTAATAAATGCAAAAAATGACCAGATTTAATCAGTTGAACAAAAGTTAGGTCAAAGCGATCAACAATTCAACAGACAGAGTATATGTCAATATTATCATTTTGGATATGCAGGTGCAGGTAAGGTGACGAGTGCAAGAAGTGGGGGTCAGTGCAAACGATGTGAGGGGGGAAGGTCGTGCATATAGATACATCCACAGTATATTCAGGGACCTATCCTGCCAGTTTAATGGCAAGAACAACAAATGCAACAACATAAACAAAGAAAGCAGTTATAAAATCACTGTCAATCTGGTTTGTTGATAAAAGAAAATAAGAAAAGTCGACGTTTCGACCCCTATTGGGACCAGAAAAGTAAATGTCTTGGAAGCGGGGTCTTCATCAGGACTGAGGAATGAAAACGGGGGGGGCACGGTTTCATCGGTGTCAGCAGGAGAAATTCGAGCTGGAAAATTGAAGGGTGGGCCCACGTGGCTCCATCTGGGGGGAGGTTTTTGTCAAGGACCTTAGGAGAAGAATTGCTAAGGACGTCTGAACAATCAGAGAGAGGGGCAGTGGTTCAAGCGTAACCAAAGCTCCAGGGCAGCATCGATGCCTCTGACAGCTAACCTAAGGCCAAAAAATGAGGCATCCTGCCAATTGGGGAATTGCCCAGTGTGTCCTTATGACATAAGGGTTCATATAGACAATCAGGCACCAGACTCCATATGAAGGATAGCCTGTAGAACACAGGAAAGGGGGTTCCTCTTTTTGTTTATGGAGGGGCTGAAAGGAGCAACCAGGGTGTCCATGGGTGAGTAAAAAATAAGAACGGGACGGATTCTTAGTCAAGGTTGCCCATCACCATTCATGGATACTGTGAGGTGTTGAGTTGTGGGATTGATGTTGCTATAAGTCATGAGAAGTGATAAAAACAAGTGTGGAGAATGTGTGGGAATTTCCCTGAATCAGATTAAGGAAAATTGCCTACAGGGTTAGCATTACAAAATATTGATTCCACCTCCATGGAGCCTAAACGTTCCTGGAATCGGATCTGAAATCTAATAAGAAGAAGACCTGTGGAAAAAGTCCCATCTGCCTATAACTTAATGAGAGTAATCAATCATTATTTGAAAAGCACAGCATTGTCACCCCTAGGGGTAGCTGGGCACTGGGGTACCAGGCATCTGTCAAAAAGCCAAGTCTTGAAGAAACGGCAGGAAGAGGGAGAAACAATCAGAAAATGCAAAGCTAAGGGCGGAAATATTAGCAAAACAGAGCAGAAGACGGCCAAAAAGAGGGCAGAAAAATGAGCAAAAAACAGAGGGTAAAAAACTAGCAGAAAGGCAAAACTGAGGACCAACAAATGAGCAGAAAACAGCAAAACAGAGGGCAGAAAATGAATAGAAAAAAGGCAAAACAGATAGCAGGAACACGAGCAGAAAAGGCAAAACAGAGGGCAGAATAACTAGGAGAAAAAGGCAAAACAGAGGGAAGAAAAGGCAGAGCAGAGGAAGCACAAACTGAGGGCAGCTCGTGGACAGGCAGCAGAGGGTAGCAGACTACAGGCAAGCAGGACAGGTGAACTGTCACAGGTTAAGCTGGCACGAGCACCTGTGATTAATAAATATAGTTCATGCTTTCTCTAGAATCTTTGACTCTAAAGGCTACTCTAAGGACCAACAATGCTTACCTCTTGTTGAAAAGGCTGGATGAGAGAATGTAGCCCAAGAAAGACTTCACAGCACCATCGTGGAGAAAACCAAGAAGAACAGTTAGAACAGACCATTTGTATATGGTCAGTGAAGCCATTGCCTTATCCCCACCTGAAACCACTGCCTTGTTCCCAAATAGCAATCCCTAAAAATAATTAAATATTTGAGGGTGATCCACACACCTCAGCAGTTATAATTGTCCTGCTCTCTTCCTCTTTGCACAGTTCAAAGTTAAAGATACAGCAGGCCATGTAGAGAAGCTGTCCACCCTCATCGATGCCAGCCATGTCCCACAGACCTTTGCCATTTGAAAACTATTTAAGTGCAAAGTTAAATCTCTCGATTCCCTTTCTGCTTCTGTACAAATTACATTGATTTAAAAAGACAAAAAGAAAAAGTAAACAAATAAAATACATATATATGTATTTGCTTGTAATAGGATTAGGTGTATAGGCGAAGTAGAAGAGCATTTTGATAAGAAAATTCACACATCTATCCAATACTGCATCATAATCTGGTGCAGATGAACAGTTGCCACCTCATTCTTTAGAAAACAAAGTCAGTTTACTGCTAAGTCAGTAGCCACACATAGATGCCTCACTCTGCATGTGAGTGTCATTTTGCATATTGTGGCCCCTATCAGAGTGCCCCTCGCTCCTGTGCTGCATGGGTCTGCATTATGTCTCTGCAAAGGGTGTCAAACTACAAAATAATTGAACATTTAGCTAGTTTACTTATGCATAGTGGTTTAATTAATTTCTGCGTTACAGAAACAAATATTTCCCCACTCCAATTTCCTGAAAGATAATTGCACTAGGGTAAACATGAGAATATAAATTGACAGAACACTCTTGTACATATATAACAATTTTTTTATTTAAAATATGGTGGTGCCGATTTACAATAACTGGCGCATCAGCATATCAGCAGGGATGCGCCAGTTATTTTGCGTCACGGCAGACACCTCTTGCGCCACCATGGATGTGCTGCATTTACAATGCGGCGCACCATGGGGCAAGAACAGACAGATGCATGACACATCTGCTGCCATAAAGGTGACTCATTGCTGGAGTCGCGTTGCAAGCGCGATGCAGCTCCAGCAAGGCTCGTGGTGCCCCTATGCCTAACTTGCTGTGTCAATCCTTACGCCTGCTTCAAGTAGGCGCAGGGTTTTGATGCAGCATGGCCGTAAAAGTGACTGAATGAAATCTTGGAGATTTCACTCAGCCACTTTTAGGAGGCGTTCCTGCGCCGGAACGCCCCCCCCCCCCCCACTGAGCCAGAACACCCACATGTGGCGCAGGGCTTTACAACGTGACGCATCTCCCTAGATGCGTCACGTTGTAATTATCCCGCAGCGTGGCGCTGGCTTTGCGCCGCCGCTGCATCACAAAAGTGATGCAACGGCAGCACAAATGTGGCGTACGGGCCTTGTAAATCTGCCCCTGTGTCAGGTATGTATTTATTTAAGATAAAATGTATTTCAATGAATAATCCTGTCATATAATGATGACAAATTTAAGGTGCACTAATTTTGCTACTTACATACCAAAAATTGAAAAAAACATTTTTACCTCAGACTTAACCCACATTTCTTTTTGAAATAAGGGACACTTTTTGGATTACTTAGTGTAATCTGAACGAAATCTAGCGATGCATAGCTCCACCCTCATTTTTTTCCCATTGTCCTAGACTGAGCATTCTAGACTTTTTTGGGGGCGTCTCTATTTCTCAGCTTTTGCAGCCTAATCTTAAATTACACTCATTAACTAGTTCTTGGTCTAATATTTCTACTATTACGTATCAGCATTACTATCCTGTTCTCAAGTTTTCTGAGGTGGACGTATGGCTCAGTATAGAGATAATTAAAATTCCCAGATCTTCTCCGCATCCTTGGGCTCCTCTTAAACAGGGCCGCCCCCTTTATCTTTAAACCCAGGAGGGAGGTTTCTTTAATCTGCTAAGGAACGCTGTCCATTGGATAATATTAACGGTTCAATCAATCAATCAATCATTCAGGTGTTTGTATAGCGTAGCTACTCAACAATGAGGGTCTCAATACACTTGGAGGTGGGGGCAGCTCTGTAGGGTGCTCGGTCTCGAGGTCCTTCCTGCACGGTTCTGAGGAGGGTTTCTGTACTTTTAATAGAACCACAGCAGCACATCAGTCTATAATATGTACACTTTAAATAGGACACAACCACCACTTACTTTATATAGGATAGTGCCTACACTTTTGCACAGGGTGCACTTTTAAGCAGGATTATGAACCAGAAGGTGCCAGGACTTTGGAGCAAATGAGTTAATTTAGTTGCACCAGAGCGTCTGTGCGGCTGGCTATGCTTAGGTGGTCACTACAGCACTAGAGGCACTGGCGTCTACACTTTTCATAGGCGAACACATATGCCTGTGAGCAGGATAATACATTGGATAGTGCAACAATCCCTAGAAGGATTGTTTATTTGACACTGCCAGCACATAAGCATCAGTCACCCTGCACAGCGCTGCGTTGCAGTACAATATGGCTAAAATGCTTTTAAGGACAGCTAATGGTGTTGTCAATGTTTTTTTTAAGCATGTTGTACAGCAGCACAGCTGTGCAACATGCATACAAATTACGATAGTGAAGCAGCAGGACAGAGTGCTGCCTTGTCATAGAGCTCTTTTTGTACCTTTCACCCATGTTGAAAAGTAAACACGCTGCTGTACAACAGGTCTTATACAACACTGATGAAGCCAATAGCTCTCATAGGCAAGACATATTGCCTTTACCAATGCTTGTCTATGCACTTCAACCAGTTGCCTTAAGGAGAATCTGTAGAACACTCTGTTCCCTCTAGAGGGCATACCGTGCCCATTGTTATTTATAACAGCACATGGGGGTAGGGCAGAGGTCTTCAAACTTTTGGATGCCGAGACCCCCCTGTCAAAATTTTGAGGCGCGAGGACCCCCTCCTGACAAAAATGTCTAAACCTGTTGACTAAATTGCGTGGGATGAAAATGTAAATGAGGTTATGTGATGCCAAGTATTTTGGGATAGCATTGCTTCATTATTTTGACATTTTTTACACACAGTAACACCGAGGAAAGATTTCACCCAATCAGTACCCGTGTATAGCCAAAATACAGCAATTATCATCAGAAAGATTTCAAGTCAACCTTTGTGAAGGGCCTTCCACTCTGCAGCAATACGTGCTTCCACATTAGAAGCTCACCTGGCCCTGTCCGGGAGAAGCAGGGGTCCCTTAAAACCCTGGAGGTTTTGTGCGGAGTTAAGCAGTTTACCCATGCCGCTTTCCTCTCACCCCCTCCCTTCCATCCCTCTCTCCTCTCCTAACCCCGGATCCCTCTCTCACTTTGCAGGCCATTTTCTTTCACCCCTTTTTTACAACTTCTGAATTCTCCCCATTCAACCCCTCACTTCACCTTTAATCACCTCTTGCCATTCTGTCCTTTCACTGCCCTCATCTCTAACAGTCTCTCACATTTATCTCTTCTGTGTGTTTTTCATTTGCCTTCAGGCAGTAGATGGTTATTAGCCCCAGGACATCTTTTGGTAACAGTAGTGCACTACAAATGTAAATAATAATAATAGGCAGAAGGAGGGGAGTCACTAGACCAGAACTTCAGGGGAGGGGGGGCTAACACTCCCAGTCAGGGCTGGTCCTAACACTGGTCGCACCCGGTGCAACAGTGTTTTTTGATGCCCCACCCCCGTTTCCTCCTTCTCCATGAATTCCTTCACTGCCACTCACAAAAAATGCAACGCATCTCTCTATAGTACCTTTCTGACAAACATTTCATTTTTTATAGCGCTACTCATAGTTTACTCACACTCATTTCTGGGATCTGTATGGTACATATTCTTTGTAGCAGGCACATTAACCTTCTGCACTGTGTGGGTGACAAGAGTGCCCATGTGAGTGCACGGTGAGCGATGCAACAGTGTGAGAGTAGGACAAGAGGAGTGACTGCAGGGTGAGTGAAGTGGTGTATGAATTTGGGTGCGGATGGATGAATGAATGTATGATTACTGATGGGCTTGTTTGAGTGAGTTGCATATTGAGCAGTGAGGGGGACAGGTGAGTGAAGTGTCACATGAGTGCAGGACGAGTAGTGTACTCGTGTGACTGCAGGGTGAGGTATAGGGTGAGCAGCACAAGTGCATAGTGAGTGCAGAGTGATCACTGTGAGTGCAAGGTGAGCGGGTGAATGGTGTGAGTGCAGAGTGATCACTGTGAGTGCAAGGTGAGCGGGTGAATGGTGTGAGTGCATGGTGATCAGTGTGAGTGCATTGTGATCGCTGTGAGTGCAGGGTGAGCGTGAAAATGAAGGGTGAGAATGAGGAATGAGTTGTCTGAATGCAGGGTGCATTCCTAGACACTTGAAGTAACTCAGCATGTTCTTGACGGCGGCGTAGAGTTTAAGATCTAAGTTAAACTATTGCGGCATTAATCGGGGATCGAGGGTGAAGGAAATAAATAATGTGCTGATCCTGCAAGAAACTTCCAGCCCTATGGTTAGGGTTGCCAGTAGATTATTTTGATGGCCCAGTCGGTACAAAAACAAGCATTGGCATAGCCAATAGGTCTCGCCTTTGGGACCTTATAAGTGTTTAGCCATGCAACAGTTGATGTTGTTGCACCAAGGATTTTGTACTGCATAACTAAATACTTATAAGGTCCCAAAGGCGAGACCTGTTGGCTAAGCCAATGCTTGTTTTGTGTGGGATGGGCTTATTTTTCACCCTCAGAAAATTAGACAGGGGAGGAAGAAGGCAGGAGAAATAGGAAGACAGGTGGAATGTTGGGATGAAAAAGAATTTACACGAATGCCATATGAAAGGATAAATAACAGGAAAAAGAAAGAACCAGGGTTGGCACCAAAACAAGACCGTTGTGGTATTTGACGACCTTGCATTCGGCAGTGCAGACGGTGGTCTCCTAAAGAATATCAGGGGCTCTGCACTTTACTTTTTTCACAGCGTGCCAGAAATGTTCAATATCAAAATCATTACATACAAATGGAAAACCACCAGCAAATATGTACATCAACAGAGTACAAGTTAAAAACTCCTTTCTAGTTGCACAATACCCCTGGGGCCTATGTAAATAAAAACACAGGAAGGTATGTGCTATTGCAAAGTAGCACACTGTTTGCTACGTTGGACTTGTTTCTATTGCTGTTTCACGGATCACCCTCTGAAACGCCACTTGTAACATCGGGATCAAGTTAAAAACTCCTTTCTAGTTGCACAATACCCCTGGGGCCTATGTAAATAAAAACACAGGAAGGTATGTGCTATTGCAAAGTAGCACACTGTTTGCTACGTTGGACTTGTTTCTATTGCTGTTTCATGGATCACCCTCTGAAACGCCACTTGTAACATCTGGATCAAGTTAAAAACTCCTTTCTAGTTGCACAATACCCCTGGGGCCTATGTAAATAAAAACACAGGAAGGTATGTGCTATTGCAAAGTAGCACACTGTTTGCTACGTTGGACTTGTTTCTATTGCTGTTTCACGGATCACCCTCTGAAACGCCACTTGTAACATCTGGATCAAGTTAAAAACTCCTTTCTAGTTGCACAATACCCCTGGGGCCTATGTAAATAAAAACACAGGAAGATATGTGCTATTGCAAAGTAGCACACTGTTTGCTACGTTGGACTTGTTTCTATTGCTGTTTCACAGATCACCCTCTGACACGCCACTTGTAACATCTGGATCAAGTTAAAAACTCCTTTCTAGTTGCACAATACCCCTGGGGCCTATGTAAATAAAAACACAGGAAGGTATGTGCTATTGCAAAGTAGCACACTGTTTGCTACGTTGGACTTGTTTCTATTGCTGTTTCACTGATCACCCTCTGAAACGCCACTTGTAACATCTGGATCAAGTTAAAAACTCCTTTCTAGTTGCACAATACCCCTGGGGCCTATGTAAATAAAAACACAGGAAGGTATGTGCTATTACAAAGTAGCACACTGTTTGCTACGTTGGACTTGTTTCTATTGCTGTTTCACGGATCACCCTCTGAAACGCCACTTGTAACATCTGGATCAAGTTAAAAACTCCTTTCTAGTTGCACAATACCCCTGGGGCCTATGTAAATAAAAACACAGGAAGGTATGTGCTATTGCAAAGTAGCACACTGTTTACTACGTTGGACTTGTTTCTATTGCTGTTTCACGGATCACCCTCTGAAACGACACTTGTAACATCTGGATCAAGGTAAAAACTCCTTTCTAGTTGCACAATACCCCTGGGGCCTATGTAAATAAAAACACAGGAAGATATGTGCTATTGCAAAGTAGCACACTGTTTGCTACGTTGGACTTGTTTCTATTGCTGTTTCACGGATCACCCTCTGAAACGCGACTTGTAACATCTGGATCAAGTTAAAAACTCCTTTCTAGTTGCACAATACCCCTGGGGCCTATGTAAATAAAAACACAGGAAGATATGTTCTATTGCAAAGTAGCACACTGTTTGCTACGTTGGACATGTTTCTATTGCTGTTTCACGGATCACCCTCTGAAACGCCACTTGTAACATCTGGATCAAGTTAAAAACTCCTTTCTAGTTGCACAATACCCCTGGGGCCTATGTAAATAAAAACACAGGAAGGTATGTGCTATTGCAAAGTAGCACACTGTTTGCTACGTTGGACTTGTTTCTATTGCTGTTTCACGGATCACCCTCTGAAACGCCACTTGTAACATCTGGATCAAGTTAAAAACTCCTTTCTAGTTGCACAATACCCCTGGGGCCTATGTAAATAAAAACACAGGAAGATATGTTCTATTGCAAAGTAGCACACAGTTTGCTACGTTGGACATGTTTCTATTGCTGTTTCACGGATCACCCTCTGAAACGCCACTTGTAACATCTGGATCAAGTTAAAAACTCCTTTCTAGTTGCACAATACCCCTGGGGCCTATGTAAATAAAAACACAGGAAGATATGTGCTATTGCAAAGTAGCACACTGTTTGCTACGTTGGACTTGTTTCTATTGCTGTTTCACGGATCACCCTCTGAAACGCCACTTGTAACATCTGGATCATTTCAGAGCGCTGCACTTGATTCTCCCAGACATTCAACTATTTAAGAATACCTGTAGCGCTTGGAAGCCGTCTAGAGGTTTTGTGCTCGAGCCGCTTCATTAAGTAGCCTCCTCGTGTGACACAGAGTTGTTGGCCGGCTGGCAGCCCCACGCCCGGACGGTCCAAACCCGCTAGAGAGGAAGACGGGTGGGTCTCCGCCTGGAACCCCGAAAAAGATGCAAAGTCTGCACCTCTTATATGGCCAACATAGTTTTTAACTGCTGTGCATGTCATAAAACGCTGAGTATTAAAATGTCCTTTAAAATAAAAATCAAACAATAGAATTGTGTGCAGATGTTCAATAAAAAAAAAAGCATGTTCGGACTATAACATAAAACCCAGGTACTAATGTACAAATGGCCCCCATTCGCCAATCAGATAGCTAACAAGTGGCCCATGATTGGAATCCTGGCAGTCTTGAACTTCCAAGCACAAATGAGGGTCCGTCTGATGGACTTTGTGTGTTTTGCGAGATTGCCTGAATATAAGAGACACCACCTGTAAAAACCGCCCATGCAAGACACAAACCAGACCCACGAGCAGCCCAAAAAAGCCCACACACTGATCTGGCAGACCATCCCGTTTGGCAGTGCCAGATTGCCACATAGGCCAGCCGGCCTCTGAAAAACGGTGTCTGAGTGTTTTCTCCAGTAGAAACTCCAAACACTTAATTGGAAGAAAACAAACCCCTCGGTTGCCTGCAAAAAAATAATCAAACTTTACTTTATTAAAGCTATTTAAAAAAAGAAGTAAGTAGCCAGCCCCATGGTGAATCCTCGTGACCCCCATACCGCCACACACCTACACAAACTCATTGGAAACAAGAGATCGATTTTATAAACAAGTTCATAGCGCCTAGCACCAACTGATTTGTCTCAGGGTGCGGACAGATAACGCGCTCTTGAAATCCCATAGAACGGTAGATACCCTCTTCACGAGCTCGCAAGGATGAAAGGCTGCGCCGGGTCTGACAAGATTCGGTTCCATGAGCTGCAGGGCCCTAGGCTGAATGTCACTGCCTGACCTCTTATCGAGATAGTGCAAACATTAAAATACATCGATATGCGACTGAGTTTGTGTGAGGTGTAAACAATTAACTCTACTCGAGTCTGCAACATGTTCTAATAATTTAAACTATTAAATTCCAATATTTCGGGTTTAGATTGCAATATCCCTGGGCTTTCCTTTAAGCAGAAGCAATGTCTCTTCCCACTCGTATTATCCCAGAGTATAGCCATCACCTAGTTACGTTCATTCACTTAACTCTGTGTAAGATGCGCCTTCTCCACGTAAAAGCGGCGCACTCAGTGTTAATTAAAAAAATAGTATAATGTGGGGCGGAGTCTCGGTGATTTACAAGCTCGCTGCTGACATCTACTGTAATCTGCACGGCACACGTTCGAATCCTGGTAGGATCAAAGCCTCCTGTCCTTCTAAGGTCGATGTGTGCAGTAATATTGCACTTTTGTAACTGTAAAATCTTACTATTTGCAGCGCATAGAACCTAAGGGCGACTTCAAGCGCTATTTGAAACAAGCGCGGGAGTTGTGTGCGCGCGCGCTTAAAGCAAATTATAAACAAGCATTGGCCACGAATGTCATCACGACCACGATCGCTGTGAAAGCGAAAGTGATCGCGATGACACGCTAGTGCTGCTGGCTGGCCTAGAGCATGGCGGCGACGTAAAGCCATATGGCTGCTTTGCGCGCGTGCACGCCTCGTGCACTGTAGCTCTATGCCAGCGATAGCACTTTGAAAAGTCCCTTACAAAATGTCTCTCCGAGCCAGCGCATGCGCTGAGCTCAGCGAGACCTAAAAAGCAGTCACCTAAAGCTGTATTTTCAGTACTTATCTGTGCATACTTCGAACAGCACATATAAATAGAAAGCACTTTTAATTGTGTTCTAGGGCTGCCTCAATGATCCATGACTGATAATTAAAGAGAACAAAGACAGAAAAGTCATATAACGAATGCATACATACTTTTTTATTTCTAAGTCTATTTAGTGCCAAGAGGAGATCTTTGCAGGCTCTTTAACCAAGACACGGCTGGCATTTTTCTTTTGGCATTCCTAATTTATATTCCTTTCCATGAAATGCATTCTCACACTACAGCAATAAGTGTAAAAGACAAATGTAAGGAATAGGCTGAGTGGGGACCCAGGGGGTACTGGAACCAGGGATAAAATCTAAGCCTCTGTAACCAGTTTGCAAAGACTTGTAAAAATGCAAATGGTCTTTAAAGACCTGTGAAAAACACGGGGTGCCGGAGATAAGACTCCAGACACTGCCCAGCAGAGCCCCCAGCAGCTCAAGTTTCACTGCAGCAGCTCGGACTGAGACACAGGACGGGGGAAGAGGTGGGGGGGGCTGAAGCCCTTGGGCCTGGGCAGAAGTGTGACTGGGAAGGCGGGACCCTCTTTGCATCACTCCACGGCCCCCCTGGGGGTCACGCCCCACAGTTTGAAGACCCCTGGGGTAGGAGGACCTCCAGAGCGCACATTACAAAGGGTCCTTACGCTGATGAGCAGAAGAATTCTTTACGCCATCCGAAAATCTGCAGCATCTGAAAAACAATGAAGACATGGGCGCCAGCAATAAAAAGAACAGCACAGGGCAAGGGTACCTGGCTCGCTCTAGTTAAAGCACAGCAGCATGGACAATATTGGACCCCATGGAGGCAGATTACTGTGGGCTGCTACAGATGTGCAATGTGTCTGTTGTGCTAAAGATGCAATTAAAATTAAATAAGCAGGGCACTGTAAATCTAAAGTATAAACGCATTAAAAGGAGAGACATTTTTCAGCATAGACTATATTCTGCTTCTACCTTTCTAAATTTTACAGACTTCCCTTTAATTTTAGCCCTAGACAGGTGTTTCCCAACCTTGATGTTTTGTGATATGACCAAGCTATAATAAATAAAGATGCCTTTCTTCTGGTGTTTGCTGTTCACATAGGTCAAAAGTCAGGCCATTTCTTCTGCTGTGTATGTGCTTTTTAACAGGGGACTGTGGTTCACTAACTCCTCTCACTTTGCAGTTTCAGAAAGAAAAGTAAAGTGAATTATGTGCCAGTCTCGCTGGGGTACATGAAGTGTGATAAATGTACAGGCTCTAGGATGTCATTTTTTCATAGCACACAGCAAAATGTGAATACCTGTCAGTAAACTGTACACATTCAGCAGTTAGGAAGGCAAAAATGAAGCTCATTTCTGTATAATTCTGAAGTGTGATTGAAACAAAGATTTTAACAGGATCACAACAAATCTAGATCCTTTCCACAGTGATGCACAAGTAAATTCACTGAAACCCGATTTGTACACGTCATCATTTGTGGGAAATATAGTTTATTTGTGTATGGCTGTATAAATTTAGTGACAATTTCAATTGAACTGTGCTGAAAAGTGGGACATGGTTTGGGAAGCACTGTGCCAGGCACAAGTGTTGGCAGCAAATTTACACCACAAGTGATTTTACTAAATATCTTCGCATTAGCACTGATCACAAAATAATTTGCAACCTGTATTTTTGCAAATAGTGTGGTATTTTACGAACCGACCTATGTAGTAATAGGTCGGTTCGCAAAATAGCAAATGGTTGTGTGTCGTAATTCAACCTTTCTCATGAATATTAATAAGGTAGTTCACAAAATGTGCCCCCCTATGATGCACAGCCATCACAGGGATAGTGGCCTGCTGGGGTCAGCTGATCACCATGACAGTGATTGCTTTTAAATAAAACAATCATTTTTTTTAAAAAAGGCAGTCCATTTTCCTCCAAGGAAAAGAGGATGCGTTTAAAAAAAGAAATATTTAAAAAAAAGTTTATGTGACATTTTTTCAGGAGTAGGGAGGGGACAAAACGTTTATGGCAACATTCACAAAGAGGAAGTGGTTACTGTGACATTTGTGTAGTCAGTAAAATAAATATTTATGTTTTGCAATCCGATTTTGGTTGCAAAACATCATTGCATCCCATTCCAAATTGGTATTTGGAAGGGACGCCCTAAACACATGCCTTACAAATACTGATTCGTTATTTAGTCACAAACCAAAATTGCATTTGGCAGCATGTCACTATATTGCAATTTGGGTATGATACAAACCAAAAGGCAGGTCGCAGACAGTCTGATATTGCAAATCAGACATTTTATGAACACAAAATGCCTTTGCATATCTGGCCCTTGTTCTTGTTAGCCCTATCTGGCTTCAATGGCCACCATTACCAATTCCTGAAGATTGCATCAATTGGTGAAAGTTGGATTTTCATTTAACAACCGTGCTCTGTCTGGGTGTTGTTTTCTTTTTTCAATGCATTGCTTCAATTCACCTAACACACCTGGATACAATTTTCTTTCCATAACTTAATAAAGGGCAAACCTGATCCAAGGGCCTTGAAGCGTTTCATATGAGCAACGGAAAATGTTACCCTTCTTTAGGTCTTGCCTAAAACAGCGCATGCAAGATCCTTTGTGTTATATAGAGTAGGTTTGGAGGACACCTATCACTAACCATTCGTTGGCTTCATTGACCCTTACATTGCTTGCAACTTATTGGTCATCTGCCGTAGGTTTCCTTCCTCTTCGTTTGTTTGTCCCTTAACGGGAGTATTGATGCATTACTGGTATCCTTCCACTGCTCATTTTATTAGATGCTACTTTTTTAGGTATCGCCTAAGCAGTGTGCATGCGCTGCTTGGGAGAGACCTTTAGTCATCGGTACAGCTTTGCGGCCAAAAACTTGCACGCGTTCCATTGCCTTCAATGGCAACGCGTGCACGTGTGGCGATTGACTTGCGGGAGTGAGCGGCTGGCGCCATATGTTATCAATTATCGCAGCGCCAGCCGCTCGCTCTAGCAAGTCAATCACACATGACCCCTCCTCTCTCCACCCTCCCCCTGCTGCCGCACGAGGCACGCGTGCGCTTGTGCTTGTTTGGATAGGCACGGGGAGATTACGGTTTTTTTAAAAACTTATTTTTTTTAATTACCGATGTTAAGCCTACGCCGAGGCTCGTTTCCAAGCATCCCGTCACTTGTTGTATTTTTGTTAACACAGTCATTCTTACCATTGCTTGCTTCATAAATGCACAGTTTTTGCATCTCAAGTTTATAAGTTAGTGAGCTCAATTTACAATTTAAATGTTCGATTATTGTATTAGGCTCCAAAGTCACCAGCGGCTGCTCTCAGTTATCGAACCTCCTACCGGAAAGCCCTTCCGTTCCATCAAGGTTGCTCCGGAAGTGATGGTACCTCGACCTGCTGAACATTATGGTGTCCGCGGTACAGTTCGGCAGAGGATGTAACCAAAATATATTTATAGGCTTGGCCTACCTCCAGCATGAAGCAAGTGGGAAGTAGGAGTCAAACAAGCAGTTGGGGTGCGCTGCTCACAGCCCCGACCTGCATTGAGGAGGTGGACGCTCCAACCAGCGTTGCAGCGCTGCAGAGAGGTAGGCGCTACTACCCCTGTCACCACACAATTAAACAAAGTCATTCAAACAATCAAAGTTATTTCACAAAGGAGAGGACTCGGCCTGCACAGACTCCTGCCATATTTGAAGCACAGTCCCAGGGAAAGCACGCTCTCCCTGAACAGCTGTGGTATAAACATCCCTACCACATACCCATGCTTATTTTCTGAATCTCCCATCTTACTCTTCTTATCAGGTGTTCGCTTTAGTGTGCTCGGCACTGCCCCAGTATGCGCCAGCCTAGATGCGGACGTTCCTGCAGGTGGTTTGGAATCAGATGGAGGGCAGTGGCAATGCTTCACATCGGTATGCAGCCACAGCTATCCTTTGAGCTCCAACTAAGGGGTTTCCTAGATATCACTTCACTTTCATACGCTATTTTTAGCATCCAAAATCATTATTTTTCCTTTTTTGATTCCTATAAGATGTGTTTTGGTCCTTCGCTACAATCGACGTTTTATTGTTAATGTTGCTTTTGAACCGAGCACATCAAGTTGTTTTTATTCTGTAAGTAAAGGGTAGGGTGGTGAAATTTGCATTATCACTTCTCAAGACTCTTCACGTGTGAGCAGACAATTTAAAATGGCCTGGATTATTTGTGAGTTTTCATTCTATAATTCTCTCCTCTAAACAGATCCTTGACCCCTCTCCGGATTTTGCAGCCCCAAAATCAAATTTACAATATTTTATTTTACCAGTGTCCCTTGATTGTCAAAACCTCACTGTCTCCTGCCATTAATTTACCCTGCCATCACCATCTTCAGCCATCACCATTCACAGCGATCACATCTCTGCCAACTGCCTGCTGCCTGCTCTGGTATTCTCTGCCTCTGCTACCATCCTCCTGTTATTCGCTTTCTTTCTCATCAGTTTTGTGTTCCCACCCCTCCTCTTCCATGGCCCTTCCCTCCCGCTCACCTTCCTCTGCTTCCATCCTCCCACTCCCCTGTTGCCACACTTATCTGCCGTTGCCATGCTCGTTGAACTCTGTTTTACAACTTTGGAAGGCCGCGTAAGCACTTACATACTGAATAATGTTGCACATTTGTGGCAGCCTTTCTTATACTGCATGCAGCTTGTCTTCTGCTGTGTGCAATACATTTCGTTTTCTAAACTTTGGCAGCCTTTGCGTGATACTATTTGAAATCCTGACATATGTTCACAGTGCTTTCTGTTGAGGGCTGGACCCTCATAGCACTATAAATAAATGCACAATACTATTCCCCAGCCTGCCAACCAGGATTCAAATCTGTGACCCTCCGTATACACAAAACATTTTTCTTAGTCATTGTATTACCAACTGAGCTTTCTTAGCAGGGCCATGCATTTCCCACATATAAGTGTAACTCGCATTTATTTATCATTTAATATGTGTGCCTGACATGGTATATGCAGTTACTTGTAGGTAAAATAGCAACACAATAGTTCCTGAATATGGCAAGATCAATAGCAAGTTGAGAGAAACACTTTCTCTTATTATGTAATTTGCGCTTTCTGCTAACATCATATTTATGCAAGGATACCCTGCTTCTACATGTGTGTTCACATACCCTGCTTCTACATGTGTGTTCACATACGAAGGCAACGGGAAAAGGGTACACTTCTAGCAGCTGAGAGTGTTATCCATGCACGGTGAGATGAGAGAAAAAGAAACACCACAAACATGTGTGCAAGATTAGATATATGTAACATATCAGCGAATTTTTGAACTATGCTGCAGAGATAAGAAGAGAAGTCCTGTGTCATCATGCTTTGCCACTGAAAATTTAGCAAGGAGTAGGGGGTTGGCCACGCTCCTTTCTTTAGACGCGGCTTGTCGAAAGAAAGGTGCACGGACACCATAAATGTGAAAGGGCCGCATGGGCACTGGTAGACACAAGCATTTGCAATGCAATAGGTCTCGCATTTACGTGAGTTTAAGATATTGGCATTGTAATGACAAAGTGTTTTATTTATGTTTTTTAAAACCAAAACATAAATAAAAGGCATTGACATTTACAATATTTCAAACTCGCGAAAATGCGAGACCTATTGCATTGCAAATGCTTGTTTCTATAGGATCAGGCACTCTACCAGAGTGTGTCTTTTTTTAATCTAGCTCCCTCATGCATGTACGTCTCCTCCTCCTGCTGTTTGTGTTGTTGCCTGTCCTCTGCTGCCTGTTGTCTGTTATGTAGCTTGCCCTCACCCACCTTCCTCCAGCTGTCTGTGTTGTTGACTGTCCTCTGCTGCCTGTTGTCTGTGTTGTAGCTTGCCCTCACCCACCTTCCTGCAGCTGTCTGCGTTGTTGCCTGTCCTCTCCTCTGCTGCCTGTCGTCTGTGTTGTAGCTTGCCCTCACCCACCTGCCTCCAGCTGTCTGTGTTGTTGCCTGTCCTTTGCTGCCTGTTGTCTGTGTTGTAGCTTGCCCTCACCCACCTTCCTGCAGCTGTCTGCGTTGTTGCCTGTCCTCTCCTCTGCTGCCTGTCGTCTGTGTTGTAGCTTGCCCTCACCCACCTTCCTCCAGCTGTTTGTGTTGTTGCCTGTCCTCTGCTGCCTGTTGTCTGTTATGTAGCTTGCCCTCACCCACCTTCCTCCAGCTGTCTGTGTTGTTGACTGTCCTCTGCTGCCTGTTGTCTGTTATGTAGCTTGCCCTCACCCACCTTCCTCCAGCTGTCTGCGTTGTTGCCTGTCCTCTCCTCTGCTGCCTGTTGTCTGTGTTGTAGCTTGCCCTCACCCACCTTCCTCCAGCTGTCTGTGTTGTTGACTGTCCTCTGCTGCCTGTTGTCTGTGTTGTAGCTTTCCCTCACCCACCTGCCTCCAGCTGTTTGTGTTGTTGCCTGTCCTCTGCTGCCTGTTGTCTGTGTTGTAGCTTGCCCTCACCCACCTTCCTCTAGCTGTCTCTGTTGTTGACTGTCCTCTGCTGCCTGTTGTCTGTGTTGTAGCTTGCCCTCACCCACCTTCCTCTAGCTGTCTCTGTTGTTGACTGTCCTCTGCTGCCTGTTGTCTGTGTTGTAGCTTTCCCTCACCCACCTGCCTCCAGCTGTTTGTGTTGTTGCCTGTACTCTGCTGCCTGCTGTCTGTGTTGTAGCTTGCCCTCACTCACCTTCCTCCAGCTGTTTGTGTTGTTGACTGTCCTCTGCTGCCTGTTGTTCGTTATGTAGCTTGCCCTCACCCACCTGCCTCCAGCTGTCTGTGTTGTTGCCTGTCCTCTCCTCTGCTGCCTGCTGTCTGTGTTGTAGCTTGCCCTCACCCACCTTCCTCCGGCTGTCTGTGTTGTTGCCTGTCCTCTGCTGCCTGTTGTCTGTGTTGTTGCTTGCCCTCACCCACCTGCCTCCAGCTGTCTGTGTTGTTGCCTGTCCTCTCCTCTGCTGCCTGCTGTCTGTGTTGTAGCTTGCCCTCACCCACCTGCCTCCAGCTGTCTGTGTTGTTGCCTGTCCTTTGCTGCCTGTTGTCTGTGTTGTAGCTTGCCCTCACCCACCTTCCTCCAGCTGTCTGTGTTGTTGCCTGTCCTCTCCTCTGCTGCCTGTTGTCTGTGTTGTAGCTTGCCCTCACCCATCTTCCTCCAGCTGTCTGTGTTGTTGCCTGTCCTCTGCTGCCTGTTGTCTGTGTTGTAGCTTGCCCTCACCCACCTTCCTCCAGCTGTCTGTGTTGTTGCCTGTCCTCTCCTCTGCTGCCTGTTGCCTGTGTTGTAGCTTGCCCTCACCCACCTTCCTCCAGCTGTCTGTGTTGTTGACTGTCCTCTGCTGCCTGTTGTCTGTTATGTAGCTTGCCCTCACCCACCTGCCTCCAGCTGTCTGTGTTGTAGACTGTCCTCTGCTGCCTGTTGTCTGTTATGTAGCTTGCCCTCACCCACCTGCCTCCAGCTGTCTGTGTTGTAGACTGTCCTCTGCTGCCTGTTGTCTGTGTTGTAGCTTGCTCTCACCCACCTTCCTCTAGCTGTCTGTGTTGTTGACTGTCCTCTGCTGCCTGTTGTCTGTGTTGTAGCTTGCTCTCACCCACCTGCCTCCAGCTGTCTGTGTTGTTGCCTGTCCTCTCCTCTGCTGCCTGCTGTCTGTGTTGTAGCTTGCCCTCACCCACCTTCCTGCAGCTGTCTGCGTTGTTGCCTGTCCTCTGCTGCCTGTTGTCTGTGTTGTAGCTTGCCCTCACCCACCTTCCTGCAGCTGTCTGCGTTGTTGCTTGCTACCTCCCAGTCTCCATGCTGTTACTTGCCCCTCCAATCCTCTTCCTCTACCCATGTTGTTGCTCGCCCAATCCACTGCCTGTGTTCTTACTTGGTCTCTCCCTCCCCCACTCGCTGTCCATGTTGCCCCCCTACACACCATAACAAAAAGCATTGCCAATGCTGGCTGCGTAATAGCGCTTATTTCAATAAAACAATTTTCAGCCATGCACCCCTCCTCCCATTTCATCTGAAAATGAAAGAGAGGTGTTGCCTTTCACCCTTTTTAGAGGAAACACGCTCACTCACATAGGGTTTCTGTTGCGACTCAGTGGCGCACACAGCTCAGAAAAGTGGGCACACAGACACTGCACGGCCGCACAGCAAAAACAACATGAGAGGGTGCATTGCACTCAACAGACCCTGAAACCTGTAAAACCTCTAGCCTGGGCACAGCCATCCGGTGAAGCTCTATGAGCGTCAGTGACATTGGCTGACAGTGAGGGGGCCTCTAAACGGCCCGTAGGGTGGGCGGCTCTGTCCTGCTGCATGACTGACTCTCTCCAACCCCATGGGCATTCTAGCAGCACTGATCTGTCAGAATCTATGGACAGCATGGTTTATTTACGACCTTTAGCCATAGTTCACTGCCTCAGATAATGTGGCGCTTAGAGAGTTGGGTGACCGCGACGAGGTTGCTTTACGAAAATATTTTTTTTATTTAGATTGTGAATGGCAGTGTTCCCACACTCATGGTATTTCTACTGTATTCTTTCAAATATTAAACACCTCAGAAATGTACAACAAAAAGAACAAGGATATTTGAACAAATAACATAAGACAAGTTGAGAGCTCATTGATGATTTATGACACCGGAAAGCAAGAGAAAATGTGCGGAAATTGGAGCCTTTCAGATGTTTCCATTCACGTTGCACTGCTTGAGTTCTGTCGCATCATCACAAATCCCACGTCAATTGTTTTTGGAAATGTATTTCTGGGATAACACCCTCAAAAGTACACACATAAATCACACACATATATCCTATTAGCATAGAAAATTAAGTGAATTGTTTCTCCATTTCTTAAACAACACCAAAAAACTTAATAATACATAAATTAATGTGATCCTCTAATAAAAGTGCTGATTACATTTGTAATGGTAATTGGAATTATCCAGGTCTTCCTCAATTTATAGTATGAGGGACAGAAAAACAAAAAGGGCTCTTCGGACTCAGCCCACAAAGTGAAAGAGTTACCCTAGTAGGACCAAAAGGGACAGGTTAGTTTTACACTTGTGAAAAGAAAATTCCTTTCTGTGTCAAGTTCACTTCAAAAATCAATAGCTCTATTAGTTTGCACTGAACCAAAATTTTCACTCACACATTAAATACTAGTTAAAAACACATTTTTGATATCATTTCTTCACAATGTCTGTTGTCACTTTTTTATAAACACTTTCTCAAAGTAAACACATAAGGATAAATACAATAATGTATTGTTTTTAATGAGTGCTTAAATGTATTGGGTGTATATGAAGAACACACACCAGGAAATGAGCAAAACACAGTACTATTGGAGCAAAAAGATTAGAGGAAGAGCTATTCTCTGTGTATTATTAGTAAACGTATAATAAGCATGTGTTTACATTGAGAAATAGTTTATAAAAAATTGTGCCAACAGACATTGTGAAGAAATTATATCAAAAATGTGTTTTTAACTAGGATTTTAACCAAATGCAACCTTAAGTGGGTTTTCTTGTGTACACTGTGTGGAATAAAGGATTTAAATTTAATCAAAATGTATTATAACATTTAATGCGTGAGTGAAAATTTTGGTTCAGTGCAAACTAATAGAGATATTGAGTTTTGAATTGAACTCGACACCGAAGGGAATTTTCTTTTTACAAGTGTAAAACTCTTCGGACTCAGTGCATGACTTACATACAGGGCATGTAGGTGGAACAGCCCACTCTTGCCACCTGCTTATATATTTATTAAATGGAAAGTCCCATATGTGAATTTTAAAAAGAAATAGATCTAGCTTGGGGTGGGTCGATTCAATTAACAAACAGCTCGATTCCCATGGTGCACTCCAAATCAAGGATTTTCCCTGTCAGAGTATCAGATACAGGTTTAGACTGCCAACGTTCTTGGATGTACATCCAGTGTCTTGCCTTCATTAAGCCTAGCATTTCCTCAGTTATCTACTCTGGGTTGTCCCAGGCTAAGTGCAGGCCCATCTTGTTCACCCAGGTCTTACTGTGTCTAAACAAGGATATTAACCCAGACATTTCCTGGGTTTTCACATCTAGAAATTCATGTCTGGTAGGAATCTGGGATTTTCTTACCCAAACCCTTAGCTAGTAAGTCAAGGGTTCAAGAGATGCAACATGTATTATGCCTCCCCATACAAATCCAGATTGATTGAATGAGTGATTGATTGATTGAATGATTGATTCAACACATGACTCACATAAACACCATCTCTAAGTGACAAATTAGACCCACCATAAATAGGTTTTATAGCAGCATTATCTAATGATCAACAAAGTCTTTAGGTTAAATGGCCCCAGCCATCACCCAAACATACCCAACCACACTCTTTGCAGCACAGATCCAACAGGTACAGTATATGTGAAAACCAGCTTTTTCCTATAATTTCAACAAGCAGCTTAGGAATGCAGTGTTTCAGAGGGCTTGGGAAGCTTCCATGTCCTTAAAACATTATGTTTCAATGATTTATATGGAGAACACTGCGAAATAGAAGGCAGATAATTTTGATTAAAATATTGGCTGGACCACACAGCTCTTCTTGTCCCAAAACCTTCTGAAACAAAAGGGTAGGAGTGCATATTAGGACAACAGAACTTCAGAATGCCTGGCCTGAATCTGTTTACACCTTCAGAGATTGTGTGCCAAATTCCTAGCTAAGTTACAGGGCCTCAACCGAACCACTGACCTTCCTGGTGTGACAGGAGATTTTGGCAATCCCAAACATGACATTCTGATCCCCAAGGGAACAGTGAAAACAGATCTTACCTCCTTTGGTATTTAGTTATGCAAGCCCATTTTAAACAACACAAGCAACATATGCATAAAGTTTTCAGTACATTTATTGAAACACTCATAGTCTTGCACAGAAAGAATGAGCTGGGATTATTAGGAAGAAAAATAAAGCAAAGTGAACAGCATTATGATCATGGAGAAAAGAATAAACACTCCAGCCATGGTAGTCTGTTTTGTAATCATTTCTACCTATCACTAACCCTACTCCTAGGGCTTAGGGGATGTGCTCCTCTGCCCGATCTCACCCTAAGTGGAACGGGTATGCCCAGACGTGGGTCCCTTGCTTGCTGTGCCACTGGATTCAAGCAAGCCTGGCTGGTGAAGGGGTGATACCCCGAAACCGGTCCCAGGATGCTTGTTTCCAGTCCAGGGAGGACCTGGCTTGGTAGTTTGGGCTGGACTGTATTCATAAGGAGCAGGGTCAAGACTGATTTGCATATGGCTTGGTCCAAACTGGGGTGACTTGGTGAGCAAAAGAACAGCGGATTTAACCCAGATCTCTTGACTGGGGGTGAATGTTTGATTTATTCAGCATTCTGTCCATTAACTGTTTCTGCTGCATTTTTCACCCTAAGTGGGATGGGTATGTTCAGACGTGGATCCCTTTCTCGCTGTACCACTGGATTCAAGCTAGCCTGGCTGACAGGGGTGATACCTCAAAACCGGTCACAAGAAGCTCATTTCCTGTCCAGGGAGGGTCTGGTTTGGCAGTTTGGTCTGGACAGTACGCATGAGAAGCAGGGTCAAGACTGATTTGCAATTGGCTGGGTCCAAACTGAGATGGCGAAGTGAGCAAAAGAACAATAGATTAAACCCAGATTTCTTGCCTGGGAGTGAATGTTTAATTTATTTAGCATTCCATCCGTCATTTGTTGCTGCAGCATTTTTTGAGCTGCATGTCGAACACTGCTCGACAGTCATGGCTGTAGTACCCCTCTGACCCGTAAAAGGACAGTGCCACATTTATATTATAAAACCACTGTGTTAGAGGTACAACCCTGATGCAATGATATGTCTAGATGCCATGAAATTGTCTTTGAAGAGACAACAAATGCATAGCGTCGCCTCAGAATAACATTTTACAAGCATAATCTTATATAATAGCACTACTAAAATGATTTCACAATAAAACATGTCAAATATATTTAAAAATTGTGAGCCAAAGTTGGACCCAGTAGCCATCATGACAAAGTCCTTTGAAATGAAGTGGGCATAGAGCCTAACATTTTTCCCACTCCCACCTCAGACTGGGAGAGACCATTAACCACTGCCTCTCCAGTAAACACCCACTGCAGCGGCCACAACTTTGGAAAACAGAGCATGAAGTTCCTTCTGCAAATTCAGCTTCACTAATTCATCTACATCAGAGAGAGACCTGTATTGAGTATATTCCATTTCAGCAAGAGAGACCAGGAGGGACATCCATAATGGCTTGCAGTCCGGCTCTCCTCTGATTAAAGAGTGACATTCTGAAATATCACTTCACATTTTCCAGGAGCAACAGCAGTACAAAGGAAATGAGAATCACCTGCATGACCATCCTCTTCTCCTGAAATGCATTTGCTAGGTCCAAGTGACCACTTGGCTCATGGCCATTGGCCACTTGGCACATGGCCATTTAACTGGTGGCTACACCATTGCTGTATCTTACCTGACCCAAGCTC
Source organism: Triturus cristatus (assembly GCF_964204655.1). Classification (NCBI taxonomy): domain Eukaryota; kingdom Metazoa; phylum Chordata; class Amphibia; order Caudata; family Salamandridae; genus Triturus; species Triturus cristatus. Next base: position 86,336,677 of record NC_140583.1, read on the forward strand.
ACATGGAGAATTGGGAACTGACATAGAATCTAGGAAATGGAAGCCCTGCGTCTTTGAACAATTGGAGAGCTTGGCAGCTAAGAACTGCGATAGCCACCCCAAGTACATGACCGTCCACAAATAATTTCTTGGAATGGTCTGTCTGTGGACAGACAAAGAAACAGGAAGTGCCTCTTTGCAACCCACATGCTATGTAAGGCATTAGGGACAACAGGAAACATAGGAGAAAGAGGCTGTGGCTGAAGTCTTGGGTTTCAAAAGTTTAGATGTAACATACCTCGTGTTGTTATGAAGGGAACTGCTAGATCTGACATTCTTGGTGTGGTATTCCCCCAAACATTTTGCCTTCTCTCTTCCTGTTTTGCTGACTATGCTTTTTTTGGCATTACAACTCTGTGCATTTTACAACTGCTAACCAGCACTAAAGTGCATGTGCTCTCTCCTTCAAACAAGGACAAATTATTTTACACCTAATTTTCACTTTCAATGTAATTTTATGTACCTAGCACATGGTACTCCATGTGCCCAGGGCCTGTTAATTAACTACTAGTGGCTCTGTAGCACTCATTATCCCATTCTCTAAAGTTGCTCCTTAAAACATGTATCAGGTCTGCTACTGTAGCCTGCAGTGCAGTTTTACACTGCCAATTTGACCTAGCAATAAAAACATTTTTTCAGGTCTAAACCTTCCTTTTTGGTACTTATAAGTCACCTCTAAGGTAGGTCCTAAAAGCTACAAGAGCTGGGTGCATGGCATTTAAAAAGCAGGATATGTGCGTTTAAGTTTTATATGTCCTGGTAGTGAAAAGCTCCTGAAGTTGTTTTTCAGTCTCTCCCACTAAGTAACACGTAGTTATCTTATTACATTTAATAAATGCTAACTTTAGATCGGGAGCAGATATAGATATACTGTTTTGAATCAAATGAATTGAAATTTAAAATTCTTTTTAATGGCAAAGTCAGCTTTTAAGTCACAATTCTGAAAATTCCACTTTCAGAAATTTGGTATTTTCTTGTCTTACCATTTGTGCCTTCTGCCAGGTTCCTGGGTTACCTGACTGTGAATGGCCTCCCTGTTGGTGTTTTTGTATTTTTCTCAGACAGTGACACAAAGGGGATTAGGTGTACACTGCTTAGGACAGGTCCTGCTCCCTTCATCCTAGGCTAACCGTGGTGACTCTATGTGTCATTTGGCTGTCCTCCAGTGATTAATTTATAAACATAGAAGTGCCAGGGCCCTTCTCTGGAGGCCACTGCAGCCTCCACCATCCTTTGCCCCTGGCAGTACTGCCAATAGCAGAAACAATTAAACTACTAACCATTGCACTCCTACAGGTTTGAAAATTCAGCTTATTATAGGCCATCCAAAGCTATGACAATGGTGTGAGTGGCAGGTAATGTTCTTCCTTAATACATATTGGCTTATTAATCTGTTGTTGTGCTCATCTCAAAATTAGGCAGAGAGCAGCACTATGTGGTGAACTGTCACTAGAGCTGGTGCTGACAATTAACTGCCAGTGCTGAGCACCAGAAACCACTGGCTCAAAATAAGCACTGCTGGCTTCCTGTATGAGCTACAGGGGTACAACTAGTTCCAGAGGCCTCCCTGCAACTGTTCAGCTGACCTGCTGCACGTGACCTGTCTGGACCTGCAACTGGACCTGCCAGAGTCCTGCTGGCCTCTGCTGGAGTAATTTCCTGATCCCCAAGAGGTGTCTGCCCAGGTCCTGAACCCTTGACTGGCATCTGTTGAGCTCCTTGTGTGAGGAAATATGAACTCCAGGAGTTTTTAACTCCTCATAAACTCTAATGGTCCAGTTTCGTGCCAAGACTCTGCCATCTGTCACGAACACCAACACGAAGCTCTGGTGAATCACAAGATCTGCAGTTTGTCCTATAGCAACGACCACTGCGGTGACTACCAATGCATAGCTCCAGCATCGACTGTAGAGGACCCCTAATTGGCTGTTTGTTTTACAACAATTACAACCCACACCGCACGGCCGCCTCTTCATGCTACAATGACAATCATCAGCAATACTTTCCGTGTTCCTCACAGACTCCTCGACCGTGAATGGAGCTCTTTGAGCCGTACTTTAGGAAGCAAACTTATTTCAGCTGGGCATGACTTTGTCTCTCTATGCCAGTGGCGTAGCAAGACCTATGGCTGCCTGTGGCGGCCCTCCATTTGCCACCCCCTGGCCGTGTGTTAGAGTGATGGAGGGGTGCTGACGATTTCCTCTAAGATGTCGGCACTCCATTGCGATTGGCCTAAACTTGTGACTTTCTCCTGGGCCAGCCTTACCAGATCACTGTGAATGATGTTTTTTGCTTTTACACGCTATATCTACTTAAGAAATTCACATAGGTTATCTCTGGTTGAGCTGCTTTGATTTTATTCCCCTGGTATAATTTTATTTATTTAAATGTAATCTATTTTTCTATATTGATTTGTTTTTTTTCTCCTGTGTTATGTTTTCTCTTATATAGATATACATACATCAATACTTCACACATTATCTCTAAGTTATGCCACACTCTTTGTGTCAAGCTATCAGAGGGTTTAGCATATGTTCATTTGGTGACTTTTGTTGATCACCCTGACAAAGATTGTGGCTGTTGCCTGAGATGGGCTTCCAATCCTCAAAGCCAATAATCCATTTTCTTACCGGAGCAAACAAGAGAAAGACACGATTGTAAAGTGTTTTTTGTGCATCTTATGTAAGTATGCAATAGAATCAGACAATAGTTTGTGTTATGTTTTCCCTGGTTCAAGTTCCATTTGCCCCATTACACAAAAAGATCTAAAAACTAGGGGGCACATTTACTAGCCCTGTATGCAACAGGAACATCACTTTTTGTGACCTTCCAGTGGTGCACAGGGCTTAGCCATATTTATAAGGCCATGTAAAGCCACCCTGCCTGGATTTCAATGGGCTCATAGCTATAGAGTACGGCAAAGCAGCGCAAGTCGCTGCCATGCCTCACTCTGCATCAAAGAGGCGTTCCTTGGGTGCTGCTGTGGGTGTTCTCAAACAACATCCATCGAATTTGATCCTGCCCTAGACTTACAGCATCGGGTAAACCGGGGGCAGCGTCAAAACTATGCACCTCCCTAGCGTAATGAGGTAAATCTTTTATATTTCCTTGTTTTATCCTCTTTCCACATGTGCTGCATTCTGCAGTGCACATAGAAAGAGGAAAACGCCTCTTGTGATTGTTTTTGTGCAGGAAGGTGTCACTTCTTGCACAAAAACAATTGTGCCAACACAGACACCCTTTCACCATGATTCAAGTGTGCCTGCATTGGCACAGGGCTGTGAAATGTGCACCAGATGAAACAACAGGAATACACTGGGGCAGATTTATAACGGACTTGCGCCACTTTTACGCCGCCGTTGCGTCACTTTTGTGACGCAGCGGCGGCGTAAACCCTGCGCCATGTTGCACCCCATTTACAACGCGACGCATCTAGGGAGATGCGTCACGTTGTAAAGCTTGCGCCACATGTGGGCGTACCTGCACAGAGGGGGGGCGTTCCGGGGCAGGAACGCCTCCGAAAAGTGGCTGAGTGAAATCTACAAGATTTCACTCAGTCACTTTTCCGGCCATGCTGCGTCAAAACCCTGCGCCTGCTTGAAGCAGGCGTAAGGATTGACGCAGCATTGTAACGATAGGGCACCCCCGATCCTTGCTGGAGCTGCGTCGCGCTTGCGACGCAACTCCAGCAATGCGCCAACCTTCCGCCATCAGATGCGTCACGCATCTGTTGATCCTTGCGCCACGATGCGCTGCATTGTAAATGCGGCGCATCTATTGTGGCGCAAGGGTAAACTTTCGTGACGCATCTTCCCTGGCGTATCCATGCTGATTTGCAGGGATGCGCCAGGGAACATAAATCTGCCCCACTGTATTTTGTAAAGACGGTGCATTCCTGTCCTTTCGAACTGACATAGGACAGCACAGCAAAATGATTTGCGGAGCTGCCCTGCGCCAATTCCTTGTATATATGTCCCCAGCTGCTTAATTCTCCAAATTCCGAAATATTTGCACACAATATTGTGTTCTTTTGTCCTTAGCTCGTGACTGACTGCAGCCGAATACTACGGCTGATCACCTTCCCGAAGGCACACTTTTATTACTGCGTTCTTAAGAGGTGAATAAGATTTTCTTTTTTACTACTTGCTACAGAGAGGAAATGAAGCAGGACAAAGACTGGAAAAAAATACATTGTTTAACAGCCATTTCCATTCCAAACACCAAAGGAATTAAAAGTTCTTTGAAAATTAGCATTTCATTACTTTGGATAGTTTTCTCTCTGAAGGATGATTCGTTTGTGAGAGATAAATTGAAAAGACAAGGGATTGGTGCATTTTAAATCCCCCCTTCAGAGGAATTGTGGCAATGACCAGGAGCTTGTCCTTTTAAGAGGCAGGTAAAACTTTGTATCTGCCTTCGGCCCCTTGTACGTGAAGTGGTGCATTCTGGTCCTATTATGCCATGCATCAAGAGCGCTGTGGGTAAATTAGTTGACTACTGCTATTATATAAAGGAAGTAAATTAGAACATTTTTTCAGCAATTATATTTCCACCATTTTAGACAACATAGGGGCAGATTTATAAGCCCCTTGCGACACCCTTACGTCACATTTCCCATGTTAAAAATGACGCCAAAGTGGCGCAAGGGGCTTGTAAATCTGCCCCATAGTTTTCACTTATGCTAAACCACTAAACTAACTACGCCAATGGTGGTCAACAGTTATCCAGCGCGGAAGGGGACATGAAATTAGTTAAAATGGTATGAAAAAATGTTATAAAGTGCATTAAAATGCTCAGGTACCAAAGTGCTATTGTCAGACAGACTACTCAACAGAGTAAAAAACAACCACGAAAACAGGAAACTACAGTGAGAAAAGCCAGATTTTCAAATGTTTTTTGAAGGACACATGGGAGTCTGCTTCAGAAATAGGAGTACGCAGGGTGTTCCACAGCCTGGCAGCGGCAACTGAAGAGGAGCACCCTCCCCATCTTTCCTTCTTAAATCTGGGAATTATAGTGTTTTTTAAGGTGAACAGATCTGAGAGGCTAATTAGGTGTGTATCAGTGAAATAGAGCATTCAGTTGGCTGGGGACCTTCTTATACAATGCCACAAAAATAGTATACAGAGCCTTGAAGAAGATGCGCTTCCTAACTGGAAGCCAATGAAGAAAGCGAATGCTGTCTCTGATCTAGAGCCTCTTGTGAATGTTTAAGAGAATGCAGGCAGCCGCGTTTTGTACAACCGAAAGTTTATTCACGGAAGAACTGTTAATGTTGTGGTGTATTGAATTACAAAAATCAAGCCGCGAAGATATATGGAAAGATCTTTTTCAAGATCTTTATGATGTAGAAACAAGTACCAGTAGTACAACTGACCTATGTGTCAAAGCTCAAGGTATCATCAAATATAACACCAATACTTTTTGCTGGCTTTACAGGAGTGGGGAGAGGTTCACAGGTTTCCTGCCATCAGATGTTAGACCACATGGCTTTCTGGGACCCAAATAGAAGAACCTCAGTCTTGCCTGCATTCAGCTTCAAAGAGGTGTCTCTCAGCCAGCTGCTAATGCTCAACATGCACTAGTTAAACATCTCCACCACTGAAGTCACGGTTATTGGAGATGGAGACAATAATTTGAGTATTGTCAGCATACAACAGTACATGAAACCCGAACGAGTGCACCAAGTCAGCCAAAGGGGCCACAAGCAGATTGAATAGAGTTGGGTTCCAGGATGAGCTCTGAGGCACCCCACAAGAAGGGCTAATGTCCTCTGCCTTTAAGCCGCCACAGCTGACAATCTGTACACTGTTGGTAAAAAAAGAATGGAGATGCACTGACCCCAGCTTGCTGCAGACATTGCATGATCGATACGGGTGACATAGTATCAAATGCTGCAGACAGATCAAGCATTACCAGGAAAGCCACCTACCCAGATCGACTTGGTGGCAAATGCTATCACCCACCACAATGAGAGCAATGACCATCTGAGAACCCCCATTCTGAACAGCATCAAGGACACCGCGGGTATCAATAAATTTAACCAATTCTTAATTAATAAAGTTTTCTAAGATTTTAGCAAGGGCCGGCAGCAGAGAGATTGGGATGTAGTGAGTTCCCTATTGGACCCACTGTAGTTCTCCCCTGTCTTAGCCTAACTGTAGGTTGTAGGCTGCTTTTGGTTTGCATGCATTACAAAGTAACACATTTGTTTTTGTGCCACACTATTATTTTAGAAATAGGCTGCATATGTTTTGTTATTCAGTACTTCTTCCTACGAGGTCAAACAATCTTGTGGCCTATTTTTGTCTGTGGTCGCTCACTAACACATTCCAACACATAAGAGATTCAGCTACTGTTTTTTAACATGCTACATCTTATCATATAAGCCAAGACTTGCCATTTGGAAAACATAGAGGGGTATTTCCAGCAGAGGAAAAGTCCCAGGATGAGTGCGCCAGCTCTGCACAATAGAGAGATGCAGACCAGCTAATGACAAATGCCAGGTATGGGGTCAGGTTTTAATCCCAGAGATCTCAGATATATCACTGTGCACAAGCAGTGAGGTTTGGCTTTGGCAGGTATATCATTCACCATGATAGGACAATTTTATTGTATACAATTCATTAGTAATGCTAATTACACTGCACTGTTGTATATGTTTCCTAATTGCAGCACAGTTGCTTCATGATAGAGCACGATAGTTTCAATAAATATTATACACTTACCTCGTGTCATTTGGTTGTTTGTTATAGACATGTATGAGTGAGAGAACAAAAGATGATGACCTCTTTCTGCGGTTCCCTGAGGGGACTAAAGTGTTGTGTTCTTAGGGGCCAATTTACCTGTTACTCTGGGAAGGTTAGGAGGGCAAGTAAGGCACTATGAGCTATTCAGGATTTGGGCCCATAGGTACTGATGTGTGACTCGGTTCCTACATACTGACGTTCTGTGATGACAGGCATAGTTCTGTTTCCAAACAGAATGCCTGCAACAGAGCAGATATTTTGATGATGTTTTGTTTTGATGAAGCCGTGTTAAGTTTCTTTAGAAAAGGACAAATATACGTACTCGGCATACTTCCTAAAAATCTGGCATGGAAATGGCTATTTGAATACTTTTGAAGCCCTGTGAAAATCCCTTAAACTGAGGAATAATTATAATATTTAATGATTACTATGCTACTATTCAAATAAATTGAATTGTCTTCATTATGAAACTGAAGACTTTGTTAGTAAATTTTCATTGTTCTTTTGCAGCATTATGCCTAAATTGAGGATTCCATTTTCAAAATCCCCTAAAAAACTTGACTACAACATGATCTGTGTTGGACTTTTCTACAAGGTCATTCCCAAACTTTTCTCCTTACTCCTCCAGATTTGCTGATCTCGTTTTTGCTTTCTTAGGACTCTGTGTGCTGCACCACTACTAACCAATGCTGAAGTCATTGTGTTCACTCTTCTAAACATGGTAGAATGGACTTGTACCTAATTGGTATTTTCTATTTACTTGTAGGTCCCTAGTAAAGTGGTGCTATGTATACCATGGGCCTGTAAATTAAATGCTACTAGTGAGCCAGCAGCACCGATTGTGCCTCCCACTTAGGCAGACCTTTAAACATGTTTTAGGCCTGTCACTGAAGCCTGTGTGTGTGTTGGACCTAGCCCTCTTTGCAGAGTTAGCCCCAAACATCTGCTTATTTCCTCCTATTTTTCTGACCCTCCGGGAACATTACCAGTGCCAATCAGTGCTACAATGCATGTGCTCTCTCCTTTAAATATTGTTTACACCAGTTTGGCATATTTAATTTGCATGCCTGTCCCTTGTACAGTGGTATCCCATATACCCAGGGCCCGTAAATTAAATGCTAATAGTGGGCCAGCAATAATGCCTGCGTCACCCACAGACATAGCCTTTCAAACCTGTCTCGGGCCTGCCACTTCAGGCCTCCATGCATAATTTACTGCCCGACTGACTTGGCATGTAAAACTACTTTCCAAGACTTAAACTACCTTTTTACTACATATAGGTCACCCTAAGGAAGGCCCTAGGTAGTCATATAGGCAAGGTGCTGTGAAGGTAAAATGTAGGACATGTGTCTTTATTATGTGGCATGTCCTAATAGAGGCAAACAGTCTGTTTTATTTTTCACTACTGTCAGGCTAGATTCTTCAATAGCATAACATTGAGAATACCCTTACATGTGTTTAAGTGGTAATTCCTGATCTGAAAAGAGTAGTGTTGGCATGTTTGGTATGTTTAGAATGGTAATGATGTGTTATGCAAAATGTTTGGGGCTAACTCTGCAAAGAGGGCCAGGTGGAGTTTTTATTACTATTTTAGAAATGCCACTTTTTTCTGTGCTTATAACTTTAAGGGGCATATTTACAAGGGGATTGTGCCACAGGTATGTCACTTTTTGTGATGTTTATAGTGGCTCATTGCCCGGCACTATACATACAAATTAGCATTAAGACACTTCTTGTTGTTTAATGCTGATTTTTAAATGTGGTTCCCTTTCACACAGGTATCTGCGTGAAAGTGGAGTGCAATTAGTGTTGCCGTGGGCGTTCCACAGCAAAACCCATTGCTGTTTGATACTGCCCCAGATTCACAAGGAGGTGTAATTCTGAGACAGCACCAAAAACTAACACCATGCAATAGCAGGTATTAGTATGGTGCAACGTGGAGAAATACTTTTATTTCTCCTCATTTTTGCTTTTTCTATGTGTGCTGCATTCTGCAGCGCACATAGAAAGAACATAATGCCATTAATGATTGTGTATGTGCAGGGACGTACACCTTCCGGGACATACACATCCATTCCCTGCAATGCAAGCACCATTGCACTATGGCACAAGTGTGTCTGCGTTGGCAATACCTTTCTATTTTTAGCTCTAGGTTAAACACAGGGATGCGCCATATTGTTGTAAATATGGCGCATCTCTACATTTTGGAAATGGCGGAACGTGGCATTACAAAACTTGCCGCAGCTCTGCGCTACATCACTTCCATGTACATATGCCCCTATGTGCTTTGCTGCCTCATTCCAATCCACATCTATGGCAGAGTGACAGTTACACTTTGTGCATACTTTACGGCCACAACACAGGAAAGGCGGGTGTGACAAGAGAGGTATCTGCATACTGCTAGTCTTCCTAGGCTGAGAGAGAGGGAGGTGGGGCACACTTACATTTGTATAGGCTGTGTCCTGCACTCACACAAAGGGCTCATTTACCCCAGACTGATATCTGGGGCAAGGGCTGAGGTTGAAAGGAGGTGTTGTTCACTTCTAAAATTTCTTTTGAAATCACCTCTACATCAAAGACATTTTGAGTATAAGAATAGGGGCTCTGACCCCACATTTTGAGAGCAGTTTTGGAACTGGTACCTCAGTCAGAAGGACCGCTGGTGCTGCAAAAAGGACTCTTCTGTTGTTGCCCTGCTACCTACTACTTGTATGGTGGCATAAAGGACTCACTGGATTACTTTTCTGCTTGTGGTGCTGACTTCAACTGCACCTTGAACCTGGACTTCCTAATGCACTGTTGTGATGTGTGGAGGAACCACATTCCTGCCTTCTACCTACCTGAATGAACTGGCCTGCCACCCTGCTTTGTGCCCCCACCAGTGTTCTCAGCACATGGTGAGCACTTTATTCTTACCCTCAGTACAGGCTAACTGGCTCTGTGTACTTCAGTAAGCATGTGGTGTGTACTTTTATCTCACTAGCGCATGCTGAGCACTTCATACTATTCGCTGTTTTGAGATGAGTGCTATTTATTTCCCTAGTCAAGCTGTGGCTCAGACCCCCAGCGGCAGTTTGAGGTCACCAGGATAGGGCAAAGGAGAGTGCATGGCCCATGCTGCATGCGTGAGTGACTGGTTTCACTCTGCGCAGACCTTGGAGGTCTTTTGGTCCAATTATGTTTGCATACTACTGGTATCCATGCCCCCCTTCTTACCGATTGGAGAGGGAGGGTGACAGCAACACTGCGATTTCCCCATCGGAGTCTAGGAGTTGATTCCGACAGGGATTGTATGAGGTAGAATAGCAATCCCACTGATTGACCACAAAACCTCTAAAAGAGGCACGAGCACGCCGGTCTTCTCCAGCTTGTGTTTCTCCACCTGAGGAGGGTCCATCTGCTTGTTGGGGACAACATGTGGCTCCTCGGGTGAACGAGGGTGCTCCGGGCCCTAGCTCCTTGTGGTGCACTCAATATAGTAACAGGAATGTATTTCTGTTTGTGATCAGCTCTGTCTTGCTGTGACCAGGATTACCATAACCACCTTAGTAGGGGTGCAGGGGATCCTGGACTCTAAATTATGCAGTCTCTTCACCTTTGCTCATTTGACAAACTGCAGGATTGATTCTCAGGATGCAGATCATCTCCCCACTGACTAACATTCTGCCCCTAAACGTATGTCACAGTGCTACTTCGGGGGGGGGGAGGGCATGTGGGTACGACTTACTTGCCCTGCTTAGTTGCCTCAGTTCTGAATTATTGAATTATTAAAAGCCTGTACTCAGTCTTGTTATCATTGTAACTTCCTTTACACAGGGCACCGTAGGGCGCAACGCAGCCGCTTTCCATGGTGTGATTCCATTCTGTTTCTTTGGATGTACGTTATTATTGTTCTTCATGGATTCAAGGGCAAGGGCTGCTCTGTATGGGTGGTGGGAATCAGTTCATGTTGGGGACTACTGCGTATCTTTTCTTTTCTATGTTTTGTTTCTTGACCCACACTTGGACACGCACAACTAACAAGCCGTGACCACACCCAGACTCAGGGCAGACACAATGACAAGTCGGAGCCGATAGCTGAGATCACTTCTTTAACATGGAACATAAAGGGCTTAAATAACACTCATAAAAGCAAGCAGGGGCCGACATACCTTAATAGATATGTGGTAAAAATTGCATTTCTCCAGGAGACACAACCCCCATTACAAGATTCCCCTGTGGTTGCAAAATTCTGGGTATCCAATAGGTACTTCTCAGGCTTCAGTACTTATTAGAGGGAAGTTTGCATACTCATCTATCACAGTATTCCCTCTTGACTGCCATGCAAGCCATATAGACAAGGGAGGAAGGTAGATGATTGTGGCCGGCCGACTAGCGTACTACGATGTACTGCTGGAATATGTGTATGCCCCCAATGTTGACGACCTCACCTTCTTTCATGATCTTTCGTCTGGCATGAGCAGGTTTGACGTTTACACCGCTACTGTCCTGTTTGGGGACATTTAAATTTGGCATGGTACCCACAGTTGGATTCTATTGGAGCTCACACAGTTAGTAAGCCGCAAGCTTCTCAATTACTCTGTGACATCATGGATACATATGCGTTGAGGGATGCATGGCAACATTTGTACATGAACAAGTAACATACACCTTCTACTCTGCACCACACACCGTATGGACACCTATCAACTACTGGCTGGTGTCTGTGGATGCCCTTTCAGGGATTGGGGTAAACAACATTTACCGCACACACTCTCAGACCTTACCTCTGCACTACTCACTCTTAATATTTCGTTCCGCCGTGGACTCGAGACCAGATGGCAGTTCCCTGGCAGTGCTCTTAGGGATTCGGTATTTCATTTGGAGCTCAGAGATGTCATATCGGAATACTTTGAATTGAACTCGGGATCGGTGTTGCATCAGGCCACCTTGTAGGAAACTTTTAAAGTGAACATTCGGGAGATATGTATCTCGAAACATGCAGGTGTCCTCCATGACATCCATAATAGTATCAACTGCATAGAGGGCAAGCTTAACATCTTAGATAGCTCTGGCACACAGCAGCCAGGGAGTACCAACCTACACTGTCGATCAGTATTGACGGCCGAATTTCGAAACTTGGTATATCAGGAGGTGAGCTACCTCGGCAAATATGCCCGTGCTCACCGCTACGGAGAAGATGATCACACGGGCAGCGCTCTGGCATGCCTCCTCCACCCACACCATAGTCTTGCTTATATACCAGAACTAAACCTAGACAACAACAGCAGGGTTACTCATACTGCTGCAATCACTGATGCACTGCTTAACTATTATGAACGATTGTACTCCACTAGACTTGCTAGTTACAAAGATGCCTGGATGAGGACATGATGGTGTGGGTCACAGATGCACAACATCAATTCCTGAGTGAGATTTTCTCTGTGGAAGAGGCAGCGCAAACCATTGATGCGCTTGATTGCTCAAAAGCCCCCGGGCCTAGATGGCCTCATGGGGGATTTTTATTAGATATACATGAAGAAGCCATGGAGAGAAGAGAACTACGGCCCACTTTACGAGAAGAGGTAATCAGGCTTTCACTTAAACCTGGCAAGGATCCCAAGCTGTGGGCCACCTACAGGCCCCTGCCCCTATTGAATTTCAACAACAATATGTTTGCTAAAATGATATCTATGAGGCTGGTGCTTCTTCTGGACCAGATTATTTCCCCAGTCCAATCAGGGTTTGTCCCCCACAGATCTATCTCTCACAACTTTCGCTCGGTATTTGCCGCTCTCAACAGGATCCCACCTGAGGTTCCTGCGGCTGTTGCTCTTCTCGTTGCCAAGAAGGCTTTCGATTCTCTGGAGTGATTAGGATTCCTAACTTTACTACTCCTAAATTCCTTTTGTGAATACCAAAAGTCATAAAGTTAGTATTTTGTCTCAGTTTAGGAGTAGTAAAGTTGTGAATCCTAACTTTACTACTCCTAAACGCCTTTTGTGAATACCGAAAGTCATAAAGTTAGGATTTTGTCTCAGATTACTTTTGCGAATCGGGCCCGTTATGAGTCACACGCATATTGATAATATGCATTGTTTTTGTTTTACATATGCTATGTCGTTAAGATTGATAACTGCCTCTGAGGTCATATATTGTCCACCGTGATATACCTGTGAATATGGGCCTTATTACTTACTTTTTTTCTTGTATTATTTTGGAAAATAAACAAATAAAAATATATATTTTTAAAAAATGCGAACATCGGGCCTACTCTTCAGTACACTCTTGGACCTGTGGATACTACTGAAGAAGTACTACCCTGCTGCCAGAGAACTGCACTGCTGCTTGGGGTCTGCCCTGCTGTATGAGAAGGAAGACTAGACATGCCTCCTTTATTCAAGACTGAAGTGACTGCAAGGGTCAGCTGAATGACCTCCGGTTAAGAGCTATGGGGACACAACAAGCTCCAGAGGCCTCTCTGCAACTGCCCTGCTGACCTAGTGCACTGGACCTGCCTATACTTTCAACTGGGCCTGCCTGAGCCCTTCTGCTGGAATGAGATCTTGGTCCCCTAGAGGGGCCTCCCAAGATCTGGATACTTGGTGAGGCAGTAGTTGAGCTCTTCCTAAAAGAAAAGGAGAACAAATTACGTTTTGGACTCTTCTAGAATGTAAACAGGCCCATTTGCACCAAGAGCCGACCACCAATGTGAAGCTCCAGTGAACCTAACTCTTTGCACTTTTTGACCGGCTGGCAATGTGAGATCTGCACTACGCTCTACAGCTTCCACAGCCCACAGTAACTGTCAACACCAAGCTCCAGTAATGACAGTTTGTGATGCCGGACAGGCTCTTGGCCCTGCAGCGACCATCATCTGTGACGCTTTACCTGCTCCTTGCGGCCTCCTCTACCACGAACTGGACTCTTCATGCTGGACTTTAGAAGGTAAACTTTTCAGCTGGACTAACCTGGTCTCTTTATCCAACCCACTCTTTGTGGTCGGCCTGAACTTGCAACTTTCACTCAGACTCACTCAACCCGGTAACCATGAGTGGTGCTTTGTCCTCTTAGACACTATACTTACCTTCAATCTTTGAAATTGTATGTCTCTAATTCTACTGATGAAGTGGGATTTTTTTTGTGTTGTGCTGTCATCTAAATGCTGTTTGTGTGCTGCATAGATACTTTACACATTTCTTCTAAGTTAAGCCTAACTGGTTTTTTGCCAAGCTGCCAGAGGGTTGAGCACAGGTTAATTTAGGGATTTTTTGTGGTTCACTAAACAAGGATTGTGACTGTTGCTTGAGAAGGGCTCACACCCCTATCAATCGGCAACCCAATTTCTCACAGTTGACCATTTCTTGGAAGGGCTGTCAATTAAGCCCATGGCGTTTCATGACAGTTTCCTTTGGCCTAGTATCTTTCCCAGTAGGCCTGTAGTCACAGGCTTCAAGAAGTAGTCCTACACATCCCTTACAGACCATCCCGAACTCATCCTTTTAACTTCTTCCTCCTCTTCTTTCACTATTACTTCCCCTTCACCGTTTACTTCTCTGCCACTCTCTAATTTTAATTGCCTCAATCTCTTGAAATCCTCAATGTTTTCTTCTTGCCCCAGCTGGTTTAACTCCCATTTCACTTTATCTGCTTTTATCATCTCTGAGTCTGCCCTTTGTGTCCAATATGTTTCGAAGGGCCCCCTTGTGTGTCTCTTTCCCCATCTGTCCTTTCATTTTCGATGCATTGCCCTCAACATTGATATCCAAACCTGACCTTACTTTCCTGTGCTGGCCCGACACAATGGTGGCTGCCTACATGTCTTACGCAAAATACCTTGTACAACACATAAGTCTCTGTTATATGAAAACATCCTTGTCTGATTTAGGGAACCTATTAGTGACTACATGTGCTACGGCTCGCATCAGCAAAGTTCCAATTGCAGGCTTTCAAAACTTTGAGGGACTGTGAATGCCTCTGTTGCATGAGGGGTTTGTGTTTTCTGCTTATTCAAATATTTTTGCCAGCAGTTGCAAATTATGGAAACAGTAATTAGTGGAAATGCACCCCGCAATATGAACAGGCACAGCCAATTCAAGATAGGTCTAGCATTTTTAGGTACAAATCAGATCTATTGTCTTCGGCAATGATTATGGAAAAAAGTACAGCAGATTGGCATTGATTGACTTTACAAATACCTGTTTATTTTCATTAGATTTTTCATGCAAATTCCTAAATATTAGCATTTTCTATAAAAAAAATTTTTTACATCAATGAGAAAATGAGGCATTTATACCAGACTCATCCTCGTGGTAATTTAAAATCGACCACCCCTTCTAATTTACACAACCTACACTTGTAAAACATATGATGACTTAATGGTTCATGCTTGCTAGAATGGGCAAGAGGAACTCGTTCTTATTAAAAAAGAAAATAGCTAATTTTACTGGTGCATGGCAACCACAGTCCATGCACAGCACGTGCTATGTTGAACGTGGTTTTAACCCCTTAACTGCTGGGCCTTTCCTTCCCCTTCAGTGCTGAGCTCTTTTTTGGGTATTTGGGGGAGTTTGCACTCAGGGCTCCATAACGTTTTCCACATCAGGTATCCATGCTAAATTTGCATCCTTTTTTTCCAACATCTTGGGAATTCTAAAGGCATCCCATGTTTGTGGATTCCCGCCGTCGGTGCGTCTCTAATTTTGACGCACAAGCGGCACAGATTGCAGACCCATATATACGAGGCCACGCAAGGCCACTCTGCGTGACTTTTCGTGGCCTCGTAGATATGGAGTAAGGCAAAGCAGTGCAAGTCACTGCATTGCCTTACTCTGCTTCAAAGAGGTGTTCCATGGGTGTTGTGTGGGTGTACGCACGCAACACCCATGGATTTTGACACATTCCCAGATTTACAAGGACTTGTAAGCCTGGGAATGTATCAAAATCCTAGGGGAGTCATAACAAAGATAAATAACTTTATTTCTCCTCGTTGTTTTTTCCACTTTCCTGCAGCACACAAAGCAGGAGGAAAACGCCTCCATAGACTGGGCAGGTAGGTGCTGGGAGGTGTCCCTTCTTGCACAAAAACAATCATTCCTACAATGCAGACTCCCTTCCACCATAGTGAAAGAGTGCCTGCATTGGTGCAAGACAGTCAATTGTGCACCAGTGCAGTAGAAGAGAACATGAATGCACTATATCTCATAGATACGGCACATTCCTGCCATTTTCTTTTGGTCAGTGCACTAAAGTGACTTGCTGCACTGTCCCGCATCAAAAACGAGTAAATAAGCCCCTGAGTTTTCTGGGAAGAAATAGGAAAAAAGTGCTCTGGATAAAAGTGTCTGTTTGTATTCCTAAGATTGGCATCAACGAATGGTTTGCTGTGCTAAAGTCACCATCTTCTCAGCTTTCAGGATAATGCAGACCTGAATTTAATTAAAAAAAACAAATTTCATACCACATTTTTGGTATTTTTCAAGGAGGTAGGCTATTTTTCCAATTTTTTGTACTCTCAACCAACTTCCAGTTTGTGCTGTAAACCATGAAAGCTATAGATTTCTTAAAAGTAGACAACATCTTAAATCCAGCAAGGAGTCATATGTGTAGATCCCTCCATGTTTTCCCAAAGAAACTAACTGTTAAACTAAAGAAAGATTGAAAATGCGTAGGAAAAAACTGCTGTTTGTGACAATGTTGTCATCTGTAACATTTTGTCACAATGGATGATTTACAAAAGCAATATATCATACCCTTGTGATTGTGGGGACATATAGGGTTTTTAGGTTTTCCAAGAACTCAAGGTACCCGGACCCAACAACTGAGCTGCACTGTACAATGGTTTTTCATTGTGTACTGAGTAAAGACCGTTTCATATGGTGAAATATGTCGAGTAAAGAATGGGTATCAATGAAACATTTGTATTTCTAAATGGGCACTAGAGGTGGAGATTAGGAGCATAGGTTATTTGTACATCTCTGAATTTGTGGGTACCCATACTAGCATACGATTTAGAGGGTAATCTCAAAATGTCTTCTTTATTACACACTGGCTTACATTTGGAAGCACACATGCAGTGACATCTAATTGGTTATAACAAATGTTCTACTATTCTGTGCTCCTACATGTCTTCCGATACAACTGGTACCTCATTTGTGTGGGTAGGCCTAGTGCCTGCGACAGGAAATAGTCCATAGCGCAACATTGATACATTACATTTTGCCACTCAAAACTGACCAGTTTTTTGAAAAGTGGGTAGCTGTGGGCTATGGGCCCTAGCTCAGACTGTACTTAGGGAAACCTTGCACACTTGCACATTTTTGAAAACTAGAAACCTAGGAAATTCGGGGTGGGATGACTTATGTGACTCTCACCAGGTTTTTCTTTACTCAGAATCACTTACAAACCTCAAGCTTTGACTAAAAAAACACATTTTCCTCACCTTTCTGTGATAGAAAGTTTTGTAATCCGCAGGGTGCCACAAACTTTCTTCCACCTAGAATTTCCCCAAGTCTCCCAATACAAATAATATCTCACATTCATGGGTAGGTCTAGTGCCCACCACACAGGAAAAACTAAAAAAGTGACTCTTTTTTTACAAAAAGGGTAGCTGCGGATTTTGGGCCCTAAGTCAGCCAAGACCTAGGGAAACAAACTTGCAATTTTTTTTAAACTAGACACATGGGTAAAGATAAAGAAATTGGCCTGTGTGTGCTTTGGCACAATGAAATCTCTCAGGAAATTGCTGCCCAGATCAGCAAAAGAAATGGTGACCCACGCCTTCATCCTATCGTGCTTAGACTACGCCAATGCCTTATACATTGGCCTTCCCAGTTATCAGTTAAAAAAGTTGCAGACCATCCAAAATGCAGCTGCAAGAGCGCTGTTGGGCATCCCTGGTAGGTCCAGTACTAAACAACATCTTCGAGATCTGCATTGGCTCCCAGTGAGACAGTGTGTCTTGTTCAAGGCGCTCACACTTGCCCATGGTGCCCTATATAAATCTGGGCCCCCCCACCTAAGAAGACGATTTGATTTCTATGTGCCTCAGAGACATCTGCGTTCCGCAGGGCAATATTTTGCCGTTATACCACGCTTCCGCCTTGCAAGGACTGGGGGGAACTCCCTCTCTTTCAAGGCAGCCAAAGCCTGGAACGCCCTACCCGACGAACTAGGAAGCGCCCAAGACCTTAGGCTGTTTAAGAAGCAGTTAAAAACCCTGCTCTTCAACTAACATCTAGCCGCGTCTCACGCCCTTCAGTTTCCTTCATACTGGCTTCTGCGCCGGGACACTCCAGAGTATCTGCGCGCATTATAAATATATAATAACACAACATAACATAAATTCATGGTGGGGGTGACTTGCATGACTCTCACCAGGTTTATTTTTTAATCCAAAGTCCATTGCAGACTTCAAACATAGACAAAAAACACATTTTCCTCACATTTCTGTGATGGATAGTTCTCAAATATGTGGGGAGCCATACATTTCCTTCCACCAGCATTCCTCCAAGTCTTCTGATAGAAATGGTACCTCACTTGCCTGGGTAGGTCTAGTGCCCACAACAAGAACTGGCCCTACACACAATATGAATACATCACACTTATCTAATCAGAACTGACCCTTTAAATGCAAAGTGAGTAGCCGTGGATTATGGCACATAGGGAAACCACATTTTTAAAAACTAGACACCTGGAGGAATCCAGGGTGAGGTGCTTTGCAAGGTTCTCACTGTTTTGTCTACCTACACAAAATCTCTTTGAAACTTTAAACTTCGACTAAACAAATCACATTTCATCATATTTCTGTGATGCTAAGTTCAGGAATCTGTGGGGAGCCACAAACGTTCTTCCACCTAGCATCCCGCCAAAGCTCCCAATGAAAATGTTACCTCACATGCATGGGTAGGCCTAGTGCCTGCACCAGGTAATGGTCCTTAACACAACATGAATTCATCACACTTTCTTACTCAAAACTGACCCTTTTTTTCAAAGTGATTAGTTGTGGATTTTGAGCCCTAGCTCAGCCAGCACCTAGGGAAACCTAGAAAACGTGCCTGTTTGAAAACTAGACACCTGGGGGAATCTAGGGTGGGCTAACTTGCATGGCTCTCACCTATGGTTTTTTTTACCCAGAATCCCTTGCTAATATCAAACTTCAACTAAAACACATTTTTCTCATATTTCTGTGATGGAAAGTTCTGGACTTTGCAGGTAGTGACATATTTCCTACCACCCTGAGTTCCCACTTGTCCCCGATAAGAACGGTACACAAAAAGGCCCAAAAACCATACATTGAGAGATTAGCAATAGGGGTGCCTGAGGTGTTTGGGGCGTGTTGTGGAGCAACCTATGCAAACCTGCAAACCACAGACATTTTTGAAGAATAGACAATGAGATGATTCCACAGTGGTGTGCCTTGTGTGGATCACATGAGGGTTTCTTACACACAATGCACTGCAAACTTAATTTTTTTCCTGAAATCATACATATTCCTTGTATTTCTTTGATGGAAGCTTCAGATATCGGCAGGAATCCACAAAAATCCTACCACCCAGCGTTACTTCACTTTTGCAGATGAAAACATTGTGCTACTTGTGTAGCTAGGACTATCAGCCACAGCAGGAAAGGGTATCCTGTTATCATCCCCACTGATCTGCTGCAACGGACCGCTGGTTGGCTTTGAGGCAATGCCCAGGGTGGGGTGCTATGCTGGATGCAAACCCCGGGCCGATGAGGGCCTGTACTGTGGCTGCAACTGTCCACGACATCATGGCAGCCTGATCGGAGCGGCCGGAGGGCCTTCTTCTCCACTGCAAATAACGTGGCATGAGGTGAAGGAAACATATTGGCTGCATCAAAGCTGGCAGAGCTGTAAAACACAGTGGCTGCCCCAGGGTTGCACAGGCCGACACCGGAGAGTGCCTGATCAGCGAGACCTGCAGATGCGGGGATGACGGACATGTGGAGCCGCAGTGGCTTCCCTGTGGAGGGCACTAGTGAGATCATGGGCCCTCCATAAACCTTTCCCTGCCTGCTTGGTCGCTGCTGATCAGAGAAGAAGTTTGCAGATCATGCCTGCCTTGACTGCCCCTGGTAGGTGTTGTGCATCTGCCTGTGCTGCGGTCATGGAGGGGCTTGAACCGGCGCCTGGGGCCTAGGCGGTGATGAGCCCCTTAAACGGTCACCCATACTAGCGGCACCTCATTGATTTCCTCAGCGTGCTGCCCACCATGGGTCGAGAAAAAGGTCAATTCCCCCAGCTGCACTTCACAGAATGTGAGTATGATTGGGAACATACCGAGTCGGGGTTGCCCTGTTCCACCGAGGCCTGCCCATGGGGGTGTAAGAGGTGGCTTGGAGAAGGACATCAGTGTTCCCTGTTGCTGTCCTAGAGGTTAAGCGGACAACCTATCAATCCCTGAAACCCCCCTCCTCTGTCCAGAGACTGTCTGATGTGTTTGAGGAATGGAGTGAGGACACTGCTTGCTGTACTAAATACTCCCTCAGCGGTGATCTGTCACCTTTCCCCTAAGTGTCACAAGAATTTGTGAATTTCCTACCTCTCGCACAGCTGCAGGAGGTTATACTGAACACTGCCATTTCTGTGGACATCATCTACTGTGTTTGGGAAGCAAATCTGAAGAGCAGCTATATGATTACCACCCCATCCCCCGTCAAGGAAGGGGCCAGCAGTGGTGAATAACCAGCCAAAGGCAGCTACTGCGCTCTCGCTGTGCGCTCCGTCTGTTTGTCTCCATCATCCATAGTCCTGGCAGACCAGCCACTGCAGGGGCCTATTATGTGGCGCACTAAAACTAAATCAGGGCCTATCCGGCCAGGACCCTTTCTCACTCCTTGCCATCAGAGGGCTCACCTATCTACTCCGTATCGGAGTTCGACACCTCTCCAGCTACTCCCATGGACAAATTGGATGTTATACTTTCATAGATCTGTGAATCCCAAGCATCCATAGCGCAACAGTTGGGAGTGACCACTACAGGCACTAGCCTACTGAAGGATGATCACCATAAATTGACATAAAGGGTAAAGACCACCGAATTGATACTAGAAGCCCTCACCCTGTGCTCGAAAGAACACGATGTCCAGATTTTGCCGCTGCATCAACAAGTGTATAAACTCCAGCGGCGTGCGGAGGATGCTGAAGGGAGGTCCTGTCATTACAAACTCAGCATCGGGGAACTTACTGAGGGCCCCCACGCAACACAATATATCAAAGACTGGCTCAGGAGGAATAGAATAGAATATTTTTATTTTGCATAGTTGCTTAAAACCATTGCATCCAAGGACGTAAAAACATTTTTATAAAAGATATAAAAATGAATAAAGGAATTTTATTAAAATAACTTATTGTTGGTTTTCATTTCAGACTGTAATTTAAAGTTCGTTCCCTGGACTTCTGTTAAAAGCGTATCTGGTTAGTCTCATTTTATAGATGTGTAGTCACGGTATGGAGGATAATACGGTTTCGGAAACAGCGCTTCCTTCAGGATATCTGTGGTGTATCTCAGAGATCCTGATGGATAGTGCTTCAGCTTTAATCTGGCATTTTTTCCCTACCAATCTCAGGAACTTCACCAGGCGGCAATTCAACTGTGGATCATCAGGTGCGAAGCAGGCCAACACAGCTTGTATGCTGGTGTCAATACCTTGTTGATTAAAATGAGCTTTTAAAAGTTGCTTTCGTTCATTCAAGAGCTCCTTACATGTGCAAAGTAGATGCAACATGTCCTCTGGTGCTTTGCCACATAGGCGGCATGTGAGGTCCGCTTTGACCTTCAGCCAATTTGGAAAGTGCGCTGTGCAGGGTAACAAGTCTAGTCGATATTTCAAAAATTGAAAGGAGGTGTCCCCTCCAGAAAGCCCATTCTTGGAGCAAATGCTCACCCTGTTATCGCTAAGATCCTCAATTTCAGGGACCGTGATATGATCTTATAGGCAGCCCAAGACAGAGGCCCTCTGCTGGTGATTTATTGAGAAGTGTTCATATTTCCCGACTATACAGTGGCTGTACAATTTAAACGTTCCTCATTCCAAGACATTAAAACCCACTTACGTACATCTGGCCTTACATATGCCCATTTTTTCCCAGCTAAACTTAAGGTACTTGCATGGGCAAGGCTCCCACTGAGGTTCTGTAGCGATCCGAACCCGTGTATTCGGTATCGTAGTACTGACACGATTTTGGTACCAATGAACCGTAAATGATCCATTATATGCATGACAGTGTTTTCGCTGCGCAACTAGCATGAATTCACTGAGAAATAGGACATTCTGTTGTTAAGTCATGGCATCCATTTTAGTCACGGCATCCATTTTGTTTCTTGCCCTCACATAGTCAATGAACGGGCAATGACCCCGGCAGAATCACCTTGTTAAGGATACGTAAGCTCGAGCCCCGAGAAAGGCCGACGCTGCATGACTAGGCAGAATCAAGCTGCCTCCCTTGCCTGAGGCCAGTCCTGCTATACTGGTTCTCGTGTCCTGACTGAAAGGCCGTAGACGGTAACCATGCCCGTTTATGATCCATAAACACCTCTTATCCTACTTTTCAATCCTTTGCACCTGGCTCTGCTCCTCTCCTTCTGGGCTTTTACAATGGGGAGGTTACGATTTTTATGATGGGGAGGATCGGGCAAAGAATGGAAAACTGACAAGGGGACCTGATCGAATACCGAAACCCTACGACTAATTATTGTTTGGTGTCTATTTACTGTTTGTTTGGGATACCGGGTTGGGCATGAGAAATATTCGTGTAATGTTGCCTAAAGACATTTTTTTCATGTATTTAAGGAACAACCCACTTAATGCAATTTGAACAGTCTCGTAGATTCTGCCTCTGTGTGGTTCCTATGACTTCTGTGTCCCTGCAGTAAATAAATCTTGGTCTCTGACGCCACCATCGAGAAACCCGCGTCTCTGTTTATTTGTGCACCGAGACAGGAAGGAACTCAGGGGTCTTTGGGTGTTGTTTCCCTGACACCTCTGGACTCTTAAAAGTCCAGAACCTCAAATTGGCGCCCAACGTGGGGCGACGTCATCCGGTACCGGTCCAAAGCCTGAAAAGTTCGAGGAGTTTCGTGTGAAGATTCCGGAGGGAGGTACCCCGCTTCATCGATCCCTGCATGTCGTAAAAGTGGCCCGACGATCTCTTCCACGAGGGTTCCCGTTCCCAGACGGCTACAGAGGACCGCTGCCCTGACTGTCGCCCTGTCTTGGACCCGAGGTGCAGACCTTAGTACGGCGAGACGTAGACGGGTTCTCCTTGGTGACGTCTTCCACATTTCAGTTAAGTATTAAGTGGGTTACGCTCAGTTTGGTTGTTCTTTGTTGCTTTGGTTTAATTCGTAGATTATCATTGGTCGCTCTTGTTTAGATAATCTTTGTTTTGGTATTGGTTCATTCTGGTAGGTCTAAGTTCTCTGCGCATTTTGGTTGGAATTTGTCTTTGTTTGTCATGACTAGCAGTAGTAATTGTTTCCTGTCCTGGTTAGGTTGCAACGGGGATTCCCGGTTGGAGGATCCGTGTTCGGTTCCTCCGATTGGAACGCCTACATATGAGCTCTATTGTAAACATGGTGTAGGTCCTATTGCGTATAATGAAGTATGGGTCCGTTATACCAGAAAAGATGGTGTCCTTAGTTGGCCACCGCATGGTAGCTTCGAAACCGAAATTCTAGACAATCTAGAAATGAAGTTGTTTAAGAGAAAAGCCCGGCCGGCAATGTTTGATTCTTTTCGCATATGGCGCAAAGAAGCCAAACAGAGAGAAATTAGAAAGACGAAGAAAGAACAGAAAGAGAAAGGGTTGACTTTAATG
Source organism: Triturus cristatus (assembly GCF_964204655.1). Classification (NCBI taxonomy): domain Eukaryota; kingdom Metazoa; phylum Chordata; class Amphibia; order Caudata; family Salamandridae; genus Triturus; species Triturus cristatus. Next base: position 86,360,284 of record NC_140583.1, read on the forward strand.
GAGTCTGCTAGGCAGCTGCATGTTAACGAGACTGAGAAAGCAATGGAGATGGCGAATAGAAAATATAATTTGGCAATTGATAAATGTTACCCTGTATTGCCATCTTGTCCTACTAAGTCGATAGAGGACCATGAAAAGGATCCTCTGTTGTCTTACCTGTTGAATTCACCTCCACCGTATGCACAGGGTATTACAGCACCACAGTTACTACCTGTTGTACAGCCAGCTGCTGGTCAGCCTGGAATAGTTGCTCCACTTCCTTTGATTCCAGCTCCTGTCCTTCCCGTGGTTAATGTTCCTTTGGCACCCCCTCTTCCTGGGTCGCCTGTTCCGCCTTTGCCTGTCGTTTCGCAAACTGCTTTACCTGCTACTCCCACCCTTACTATTTCATCTGCTCCAGCTTCCCTGTTCCCGAACCCTGTGAACACTCTGACTCCGCTTTCCGTTCGTCGGAAAATAACCGACTCTGTAACTAATATCTTAACTCCTCTCTACAGGTCTTTAATTGGGACCCCCGTTTCTGACTCTATACAGAGATGTAGTCAGCTTCCTGGTCCCCAGGAACGAGAAATGTTAGATTCGACAGCTCTTAGGTGGATGTCGAAAGTTGTGAAGTATGATGCACGAAGAGTGTTAGATACCTTTATGCAATGGAATGAACCAACTCAACGTTATGTTTTTGACGTGATGTGTTCTCTTGTGCGTGAGGAATGGGAAGATGATGACTTAGATTCCGTCCCCTCTGATCTGATAAATGTTCAGCAGAAATTTGCCGCAGGAATGGTGATAGGTTCAGAAGTAAGGGAAGCGATAGAACTGATTTTAGCTTATAGGGATGATTCCCCTCTTCGAGCGACAAGGGATCCTGATGGTTCACCGATTACTAGGAAAAGACGAGGTCAATATCCGATGAGGGAAGTTCCACCGATATGGCGTGATGCAGTTCAAGCTGGTGGGGCTAATGGTATTGCAGCTGCCCCGGCACAATTCCAGAGAGTGTGGATACACATCCCTTGGAAGCGGGCCGAAGTATTAGCAGTAAAACAAGCGCTGCCGGACCCGCGTAAAAATCCTGCTGGTTATTATAAAGAGTTAACACAGACAGTTCAAGCGTGTGTCATGAATTTGGCAGACATTGAAATGTTATTTGGCAATGTAGTGCCACAGCCTATATGGGCCAAGATTCGGCAAGAGAACCACCCAGTCGCCCTAGGAGGTGATTGGCCAGCTATTGTAGCGGCAGATGCGCAACAAGTTGGCGGTGCTAAACCTGAACCTCTGATTGCTGCCTTACCTGGCAGAATAATTAATCTGATGAAAACACTGATGCCAGCGTTACGAGTTAATTGGGATAAACTATCGGCATGCAAGCATAAGAAGGACGAAAGCGTCTCTGACTTCTTCACTAGATTTGAAGAGACCTACGTAGACCACAGTGGGCAAGATATGAGTACTGAGGGAGGCCAGAGGTTATTTGTCGACAAGTTCGTGTTTAATTTACTACCTGAGCTTAGTAACAAGTTAAAGGATTCTGAAAGTGCATGGGCAGTGTCGACAACAGCACAAATACTTGCAACTGCTCAGTATTACGAGAATAGAGAGAAAGAAGAGAAGGAAAAGTCAGAAAAGAAAACGAAAGATTTGAAGACTAAAGTACTATTGCAACAAGCGTATCCGCCTCGCTCGAATCAGTCTGATTCACAGCAGCGACCCCAGTTTCAGCAACAGCCACAATTCCAGCAAGGGACGCCCCAAAGATTTAATTATGGTTTTTCCCGACAACAGTTAGCATGGAATCAGTGTGCCTATTGTAAAAAGGAGGGTCATTATAAGAATGAGTGTCCGGTACTGCACGCACAGACTAGTGGTGTCCCAGCTCAGAGAGGTAATGTTGGGTTTATGCAAGCTCCTAGAGGAAGAGGACGTGGTACAATGACACCACAGGCCGATCGCCCATCAAATTATTTTGATCAGCAAAATGTACAACCTGCGCAACCGGGTAGATCTCCACAGTATCATGTTGAAGATTATTATGATCATAATGAAGAGATTCAGAGAAGCGAGTACTAGGACAGCCACAGGCAAAGAGAGGGAGTAGTATCAGTTCCAGTTGATCAGAGTGGACCTTATGTAGCAGTAGTTACATCAGGCGTGGTCGAACCGTTTCTCTTGGATACTGGTGCGGCAAAAAGTTCAATCATGCATGCGAAACTCCCTGGCGCACCTTTGTCTGGCTTAACGAACACTTCAGTAGGTTTCTCAGGCACCCCTCTACATAATCCTGTTTCTAGTCCTTTATCAATTTCTGTTGGGCCATGCGAACTAAAAGCACCCCTTATCCTAACAACCGGTTGTAATGAGAATCTGCTTGGTTTAGATCTGTTGAAACGCCTGCATGCGACACTGTACTGTTCTCCTTCGGGAATACAGCTCACATTAGGCAAAAGAGTCATCTCTCCAATGTATATGTCGATGGATAAGCTCCCACCAGAGCTGCGTTCTCTCCCTGATACTCTTTGGGCGACTGGTCCTAACGATGTAGGCCTCTTGGAAATTCCCCCTTATGTGGTAAGTCTGAAAGCGAATGTTAGATTCCCACGAATCCCACAGTATCGGATTTCGAATGAAGGTGAACGTGCACTTTTGCTGATTGTGAAAGACTTAATACAGAAAGATGTGATAGAGGAAACTAGAGGAAATGTCTGCAATAGTCCTGTTTTGCCGATTTTGAAACGCACTGACCCGACCAAACCTCCAATCTACAGATTTGTGATTGACCTTAGAGAAGTTAACAAAATAGTGATTCCGCAGTTTCCTGTGGTACCAGATATCACTGCATTATTAACGTTGATTCCTGCCTCAGCCTCATGGTTCACAGTGATTGATTTGAAGAATGCATTTTTCAGCATTCCGATAGCCGAGGAAAGTAGAGACATTTTTGGTTTCTCCTTAGGAGGTCGCAGTTTCAGATTCAAACGCGCTCCACAAGGTTATTGTGAGAGCCCTTCAATTTACAGCCAAGCATTGAAGAGTCAATTAGATGCTCTTGTACTTCCTCCTGGTGTTGCTCTGATCCAATATGTAGATGATCTTTTACTGGCTGCTGATGACAAGGAAACTTGCAAAATAGCTACAATTTCTTTATTACGTCATTTGTCTGACTTGCATCATAAGGTTTCACCTTCTAAACTGCAATATTGTTGCCAAGAAGTGACCTACTTAGGTCATCTCTTGTCAAAGGAGGGAAGAAGGTTGACCCCAGAGAGAATCAAAGCAATTTCACAGATGACTGTACCAAGCACACAGAGAGAAGTGCGTGCGTTCTTGGGTATTACGTCATACTGCAGGCAATGGATCCCAAATTTTTCTCTCATGGCAAAACCATTAGTAGCCCTGACTGGAAAAGGTGTTCCGAGCCCTTTGCCATGGTCTGATGAATGTCAACAGAGCTTCTCCGACTTACGTGATGCGCTGTGTTCAGCTCCTGTGTTAGGTACTCCTGACTACAGTAAGCCGTTTACTTTATATGTTCATGAAAGAGAAGGTTGTGCGTTGAGTGTTTTAACGCAACAATTTGGTGACAAACAGCGGCCTTGTGCATATTTCTCATCCACATTAGATTCGGTAGCCAGAGCATTGCCAAGTTGTTTGAGAGCTACAGCAGCAGCTGCAGTGTCTATTCGACAGTCTGCTGGACTAGTCATGAACAATATGTTAGTAGTCATGGTTCCACATGCTGTGGATACACTCATGAATCGAACGAAAACTCAGCACCTCACCAGTGCTAGACTATCAGGCTATGAGCTGACGCTTTTGGCAAGTCACATTCAGATCAAGCGATGCAACATATTGAATCCAGCAACGCTGTTGCCGACTGCTCAAGAGTCGAGTGATTCAGAGCCTCATGATTGTTGTTTTAGAACTGAGGAAGAGACAAAAGGTCGGATTGATTTAAAAGACACTCCGTTACTGGATCCAGACGGCACTTTATATGTCGATGGGTCTTGTTTTAAACTACAGAATGGTGATGTGACGGCCGCGTATGCAGTTACGACTTTGAGTACAATTGTTGAGACTGCAAGAGTAAGTCAGAATTCTGCCCAAGCTGCAGAATTAATTGCACTAACAAGAGCGTGTGTTTTAGCTGAGGAAAGAGAGTGAATGTGTTTACTGATAGCCAGTACGCCTTCGGCGTAGCACATAGCTTTGGACGTCTGTGGAAAGAAAGAGGTTTTCTCACGTCCCATGGAACTAAGATCCAACATGGACAGTTAGTCAGCGATCTATTGGAATCTCTGACCCTACCGAATGAAGTTGCGATTGTGAAGTGCAGTGCACATTGAAAGATTACGGATGATGTTGGCCGTGGGAATGCGTTCGCTGATGAGGTCGCCAAAGAGACGGCCAAGAACATGATGAGCCGAATGTACGTTGCAACGTCTGCAAGATGGATTGCTGAATCAGGGATGTGTGAGAACACGATTGAAAGTGTGAAGGCAATCCAGAATGAAGCAACTGAAAATGAGAAGAGTGAATGGAAGGAGAAAACGGGTAAAATGGATTCAAGTGGATGTTGGGTTGATTTGTCTGAGCAGCAACGTTGGATGTTACCTGATGCGTATGTGCTTGCGGTAGTCACGATGGCGCATGGAGCGGCGCACATTAGTTCGAAAGGGTTCTGTAAAATTTTAGTATGGAAGAATGATGGAATTACTAAGTGTGTGGAAAGAGTGGTGAAAAACTGCATGATATGCCTGATGCATAATCCTGGCAAGGGAACCCCAACCCCAACTGGTCATTTTGCTCCCCCTTCTTGTCCCTTTGAAGTGATTCAGTTGGATTTTATCCACATGGACAGGTGTAACAATCTTAAATATGTCCTAGTGGTAGTCTGTGCCTTTTCAAGATGGATTGAGGCATATCCATTAAAGGATAACATTGCTATGTCCACTGCCAAAATCCTCCTCAAAGAATACTTCCCCAGGTATGGTATGCCACGGATTGTTTGGTCGGACAATGGAAGTGAGTTTGTAGGGAAAGTTATGAAGAGTGTGTGTACGGGTCTGGGTATCGCCCAGAAATTCCACAGTGCGAATCACCCACAGTCAGCAGGTTTGGTTGAAGGGTACAATGGTACCCTGAAGCTGAAACTTGCTAAAATTCAAGCTTCCACTGGTCTATCTTGGCCAGATGCACTGCCTTTAGCTCTACTGTCCACCAGAGCGACTGTACACTCTCGAGTAGGGCTTAGCCCATATGAGATTGTGTTCGGTCGTCCTGCAAATGTTTGGGGAGTCCCTAGGCCAAAGGAATTCAAACAGATCGAATATCCAATGTTGATTGATTATCTTTATGACCTGACTGCTAAACTAAGCCTTATTCATCAACAGGTATTCAAATCCTTGCCTAAACTGCCAGAAAGTCCAGGCCACACGTTGAAACCAGGCGACCAAGTGGTGGTGCGGAATTTTGAGCGAACCCGGAACCTCCAGCCAAGATTCGTGGGCCCGTTCCAGGTGCTCCTAACAACGAGAACTGCTGTACGCCTAGCTGGAAGGAAGAATTGGGTGCACGCTAGCCATACGAAGCGTGTCCCTCTCCCACTCCCTTATGACAACTGGGTTAGACAAGGATTTGGTGTATCCGAGACAGAACCTGTTCCTAGGCTCATCCCTTTCAGTGATGCAGAGTACATAACGGACCCACGAACTGAAACGCAGAACTCTGACACCTCAGCAGGAACTGCTCCTTTGAACCCTGGACAGAGTGTTGTACAAAGTGAACCTTTGTCACCTGTAGAGTCGAACATTTCTGCACCTGTAGACCAGCTATTTCAAGATCAGACAAGACCCGGGAAGTACAGATATAATCTACGTTCTCATGCTATGAACTAATGACATTGCATAATTACCTTTTTGTTTGAAAACTGTTTTGATCCTATTGCATTCCATTCAGTCAGGAAGTTTGCTCTAAATTTTATCTTTTTGTTTTTTGTTGTTCTCTCACCTTGCCGTTTGGGTTACCGTAGGGTTGTAACGTGTGCCTTGTTTTAATTTGCAGGGAACCAGACACAAGGTCGGTTTCTTCTGTTTACTTTGGAAACTCCCAGAGTAGACAGAGGCAATTTTTAACAGGTACAAACCATCCGTTGCGAACGGTTGTAGAAGATGGAGCTTCCTGAACTGCGACGGGTTAACGTCATAAATGTGCACAAGACAAAACTATATGACATATTGTACAGCAAATGTTTTCTAATGCAATGTGCTCTGACACTTCTGATTGTTTTTATAACTTTGGTAGGTGGAATTATTTTTGGTATTCAGTTGATCTTTACACCTGTTACATCTACAGTATCTCCCCATGTTCCCGTTTCTCCGACTGTTGTTTCTCTTCATTCTTTCCATCCTTTTCCTGCCCACGAGCAAGCTCGACGCTCTGAGTTTATAAATAACACTTTCATTCAGCTCTTGCACCAACATCAACTAGTGGTAAACACAACAAACTGCTGGGTGTGTGGCTTGATACCACATACCATGGACAAGGGCATCCCTTATCTAGTTCTGCCCTTTAGTTATAATGGATCATTCTGGGCATTTCAGACCATGTTCGCTTATGCCCTAGAGACCTATCCTCCACGACCTCCGCGTTCCACTAGGTATAACTCCGCTAATAGAGCCTTGGTAAAAGGAATCACTGACATGGTTAGAGATGTCAATAACACTCCGTTCATTCCCAAGGATGAATTGCGAGTTTACATGGGTTGGAATGTTACGGAATATGGCATTACTTTGGGTGAGAACAAACGTAAAAGCTCGACTCCAATCTGGGTCGTACCCCACCAAGGTCAGGTCTGTTTGCAAGGAAATGGGAGGAATCCGAAAGCTCGACTAGGGAAGAGTGACTGTATCGAAACATACGTTTTCCCGTCACAGTCTTCCCCTGCATTTTTAGCTGCTAAGGTTACCTATTTTGTTTGCAAAGACAGAGCATACACGTAGCTGCCTGCTGACTTCTCAGGCTCATGTTATATTGCTCAACTGTTACCTCCGACATACACTGCTGCACCGGACTATCACAAAACTAGAGTTGTGAGAGGTGTTTTCAGTAAAGAAGATACTGCCGGCCAAGAAGCAGGAGACTTCTTCAAAGGTTTCCTTCCATTCTGGGGGCCTATGGCCAACAGTAGAAACTTACGTCAACTAACACGGGTAGTTGAATCCACTATCACCGAAACTGCGGGTGCCCTTAGTAACCTGACAGCTGAGCTTCAAGCGGATCGCCTCATGACGTTACAGAACCGTATGGTCCTTGATGTGTTACTTGCAGATCGAGGTGGAGTATGTAAGATGATCCAATCGAGTTGCTGTGTTTTTATCCCAGATAATGCGCCAACGGTATACAAGGCCATCTCTAAGTTACACAAAATCTCTGACTCTATTCATGTAGAGGAAGGTGACTGGTCATTAATGGGATGGTTCTGGAGTCTGTTATCTGCGTGGGGATGGAAGGTTCTGATAGTCACCGGTGTTGCGTTGGCATTTTTATTTTCGTGCTGTCTCATTGTTCAGTGTGGTCCTGCCTTATGTAGCCTTTGTGTTTCGACATGTGTAAGAAGACCACCTATTTTTAGAGATACGCCACGGGATAGAGTAATGCTTCAGCAACATATCAGTGACCTGATGAACATAGAAATGGACTCTGACATAGAGTAGGTTATTGCCTATGTAAGGGCAAAAGGACGGTCTGAGGTTCTGTAGCGATCCGAACCCGTGTATTCGGTATCGTAGTACTGACACGATTTTGGTACCAATGAACCGTAAATGATCCATTATATGCATGACAGTGTTTTCGCTGCGCAACTAGCATGAATTCACTGAGAAATAGGGCATTCTGTTGTTAAGTTATGGCATCCATTTTAGTCACGGCATCCATTTTGTTTCTTGCCCTCACATAGTCAATGAACGGGCAATGACCCCGGCAGAATCACCTTGTTAAGGATACGTAAGCTCGAGCCCCGAGAAAGGCCGACGCTGCATGACTAGGCAGAATCAAGCTGCCTCCCTTGCCTGAGGCCAGTCCTGCTATACTGGTTCTCGTGTCCTGACTGAAAGGCCGTAGACGGTAGCCATGCCCGTTTATGATCCATAAACACCTCTTATCCTACTTTTCAATCCTTTGCACCTGGCTCTGCTCCTCTCCTTCTGGGCTTTTACAATGGGGAGGTTACGATTTTTATGATGGGGAGGATCGGGCAAAGAATGGAAAACTGACAAGGGGACCTGATCGAATACCGAAACCCTACGACTAATTATTGTTTGGTGTCTATTTACTGTTTGTTTGGGATACCGGGTTGGGCATGAGAAATATTCGTGTAATGTTGCCTAAAGACATTTTTCGTGTATTTAAGGAACAACCCACTTAATGCAATTTGAACAGTCTCGTAGATTCTGCCTCTGTGTGGTTCCTATGACTTCTGTGTCCCTGCAGTAAATAAATCTTGGTCTCTGACGCCACCATCGAGAAACCCGCGTCTCTGTTTATTTGTGCACCGAGACAGGAAGGAACTCAGAGGTCTTTGGGTGTTTTTTCCCTGACACCTCTGGACTCTTAAAAGTCCAGAACATCACCACTTCTTTGATACCCCGGATATTGTCTGGGAATAGCTGGAGCAGAATTTACCGAACTCCGTGATGCAGGGCCTGGGACTCCGCTTCGCCGAGGTCTCAGCATGTCCCTCGTAGGCACAGGAGGGGACTCAATACACAGGACAGTACCGGGACAGCGCCTTCCCCATGTCAAGCCCTGAAGGGCTAGCAGGAGGCGCTCCACTCGGCATCCGCACAGAGGTCTACTCATCACCCTGTCAGTTCAAGTTCCTTGCAGAACAATGCTTCTGATTCAGATTCAGCTGGTAGTGTGGCTCTGTTCCCCTCAGTTTCCACCTGGCAGAGTAATGATCCTTTGGAATGAGCATTGAAAATGGATCCTTTAAGATAGCGTCTACCGGCTGTCATTTGATGGCAGGGTGCCAACTCCACCCCTTGGCGACTCGATGATGCTTGGTATATGTTACCTACAGTGATATAAGCAGATTGAACTGTCACAATGGACGACACTATTCACAACCAGGATTAACAGTTTAGCGTCACATATACATGCTTACCTGTTGTACTCTTATATGTGGCTCTGGGATTGTACCTGGATTCTACATTTATTCTGGTCCTGGGTCCTTCTGATTTGAGTTCTTATACTCTTGATTGTATCCCACACACACCTGTTGAGGGTCTGTCTACCTTCTTCTATGACAAATGCACATATTATTTTACAGTTCCTATTGTTCCTATTTAGTTACAAGTTTGGTCGAACGACAAAGAATCGCAGGACTGAGTATTATATTTTTTTCTTCTTTACTGTTTGTGGTTGTCATTTATTGTACTAACACTAGGGCTCAGGCCTGGCTCCGAGTGGTAAATCTGTTCTACTTTTTCTCAGTATTGTTATGTGGACAGTAACTAAGGCCTACAACCTTATTACTTAGAATGTCCGGGGCATGGGTTCGATCTACAAATGGCACAGGATACTTGCTCAAGTGCACATGCACCACGCACAGATACTATTCCTTCAGGAAACAAACCTGGTGTACTCTGAAGTGCATATACACAATAAGCGTTTTCCAGGTGGGGGCAGCTGTGTGGATACGAGCTGGGGTTGCATTTGTAGTGTTGGAATCCAAGATAGCTACTCAGGGATGCTATGTCCTCCTTCAGGGCACACTTTATAGGCAACAGGTGGTTCTGAGATGTGTATCTGCACCCAACTTAGACTAGGCATAATTCCTGACCCCTTTGTCGTCCATACTGGCATATTGGTCACAATGCCCATGGCTCCTGGGAGGGGATTTCAATGCAGTGTTATCCACAAACCTAGACTGCTCCCACCCCTCTCCCAAGTGTATCCGTAGCACAACATGCTAAGGAATTGCATCGCTGTGTGGATTGGTGGGACTTAGTGGATATATGGAGAGACCATAATATAGGTGTCCGCGAATACTCCTTTTATTCATACCCACATACCTTACACTCTCGTTTGGATAGGTTTTTCTGTACACAGAACTTGGTCCCCTCTGTCACTCACACTGCTTATCTTGGTAAAACAATATGCGATCATAATCCCCAGGAACTTACACTTATTTGGGGACGTGTCCCTTATCCTATACCAACATGGCGTTTACAACCTCAACTACAAGAAGATTCAGTACTTAAGACCACATTGGCCACTACCATCACCACATATTTTTCTGAAAACACTGACACAGCTTCCTCACGATTAATGGAATGGGAAGCCTTCAAAGTGGTGGTCCGCGATACATTGCTTTGCGGTGGTTGGAGCTAGGCGTGAGGTCTGTAAGGACATTACGAAACTTGAAAGCAGACTGGGCCCTCTGGAGGTGGCAGCTCAAGACAATGCAGAGAATGCAACTGATTTAGAGGAGGCTAGAACGGGAGGCCAGAAGGACCTTTCAACAGGATGCAGTTGGACTTTGTCGTGGTGCCTTTGTGTAATGGACTGAGATGCATTTTGGTGGTGGTGTGCATATTTTTTCGTTGGGTGGAAGCTTATCTTACTAGAAAATGTTACAGTCTCAATGTAGCTGAGTTACTGCTGAGGGAACTCAGTCCAGTATTTGGATTGCCTACTACTTTGGAGTTAGACCAAGGGTCTCATTTTAAAAATGAGATCTTGATATTGCTATGTGCAGTATTACAGGTGTAGTGTAATGGCAGGGAAAATATAGGTGAGAGGTTAGGTGGCTACCTAAGCCTATATTGGGGTGCCTATATGGAACACAACACCCACTCCGCTTCCGACTGGACGACATACTATTTTTTTTTAATGTACTTCTAGGCATTTGTATGCAAATAATGAATTAGTCCAAAACAATAGTGCGTTAAAACGTATTTTTAAAAAAGTGCCAAAATCGTACATCACTGTCGCTTGCCATCGCAGACGATAGCCCCTGCAACACCTCACAGATCAGGTCAATCAAGCACAGATGATCTTCTGTATTATCCACAGCCAATGCTGGGGAAGCCTCTGTGATATCCAAGGCCTGAGTGTTTGTAGAGGAGCTGGTATCTGTTCCAACAGGAGGTGAAGCATCCTGTGGTGGTTCTAAGTATGCAAACATCAACATAGGAATACGCTCAGGACACAGCAGTAAATGGGCCATTAGTGGGTCTAGTAAAGCATCCTTGTCTGGTGGGGCAACCGATGGAAGTATTAGGCAGTTATCTAACATGCATTCTTTTCCACAGAAAAGGCATCGGAGGACAGGCAGAAACACAGTTGATCTAGACTGGTCTGAGTGACAATAACCAAGTTCGCCAAGGCGAGGTATGCCCAGATGGAGTACCATGCGATCACGGTATCTGCGCTCCAAGATTGTTATTTTCATCTCCTTGGTGACTGGGACGTCCGTTGCATAGAAAAACAATTACAATCAGGATTCCTGCTATTAGTAACAGGATCAGCGAAAGTCCTCCAAAAATGCTTCCGAAATGGAGTGCATGAAGTTTGAAATCACGCCGAACACGGTCTGAAAGGTGCTTAACAATCCAGAGCCTATGTTCTTAAATAGGTGTACTATACCCATCCTATCATACATGTTAAAGATACGTTGTACCATTTCTGTGAAATGGAAAGGGCAGTTTGTTCAAACTAGTGCCTGTATCTCAGCTGAGGTCCTTGCGACCTGGAGATCAAAGTCTCTCTGGCGGAGGTTAAGGGCACGGTTTTCTGTAAAAGCATGGCTTTCATTCGGCTCAGAGTATCAAACCTTACAAAGGAAACATTCAGCACAGGCCATCACGGCGCCTCCCTGACTGTGTGGGTCAGTGGAAACAATACCTGCCTACAACAAGTAACCTGGTGTCTACAGAGAAAAGATATGCGATGCCCAGAAGCATCCCACAATAACCTTGATCATTCAACATCAAGGAACTCCCATTTGAGAGCAACTTGAACACCGGATTAATCATGGCAGCCGGGGGTCCTTTCAAATGACAGGATATGTTTGCAACTGAACCTTTACAGGCCCCGAGAAGCATGATATCCTGACAAATGAGAGATCCACTTAAAGAGTTCTCGCAGTTTATACTGCTTAGAAAAACTTCCATGTCCCCACTCTTGCATCAAAATCTGTATGGCGACTCCCAAGATTCCTTGATGAATTCCCTACCTATCGCTTCATATCTACCTGCCTGATGTTGTTCTAGGCAATACTGAAACTGGAAAGTCGTGACCGATAATGTTATATGGCCATGGATTAACCATTCCGTGGATGGTGACTCTGCCACAGTGAAAGGTAATTGGTCCAGTTTTTCAATATGCAGCATTGTATATTTTGCTCCCCTTTGTGACATAGTTATCTGCTTTTTAGTTTGATTGTATGCAGAGAACAAGGACGTACTGTTGATAAATCGCCAAGGCAGATAACCAGCGAGCAACATCCAGCTTAATAACATAATAGAACAAAGCTGAGACTATCCGTGATATAGTGTGGACAAATCCTATACTAGTATATCTATAGTAAAAGATACAATGTTGCCCAGTGAATAAATCCTGGATGCTAATGTAGTCATACCATTATCGACTACAGCTAATGCGTTTTCCAGGTTAATTCTATCAATTGTACAGAGTCTCTCCACAGCTTCTTGTTCAGAGATTTTCCAGATTTCGTTATAAACGGCATATAAGAAACGTTTCTGACGTGGCTTTTGGGCACTCAATAAAAAGTTCCTTAGATCCATGTCTTCTGATAGTAAGGATAAGGGTTGTTTCACCTGTGATAGTGTCGAGGTTTTTAGCCAATCGAGGCATTCCTTCCCAACACTGTATGATGTCACCAACCTGGATGTTCTCTTTGTACATAGCATTGGTCCGGCATATGAATACTAAACCCTTCGGTGGTACCCTTGAATCTTGTTTGACAATTATTTGTGTTTATTTGCTTAAGTAAACATCCCTTACAATTGGGGGTTGATGAATTATAATATATGATGTCATCTATTGTATCCCCTCCATGTGATGTAAAGTTTTGCCACCCCTCAAAGTGTGATGCTGAGGGAATCTGAGGTGTGTTCAAGTCAGAAAATGTACTGTATGTAATGATATCATTCAGATAAATTTAAAATACATAAGGTATTTTCAAACGTTTAGTGGGACCAAATACATCATATGAAACTCTGTCCCAAACTATACCATCAGGAATTGGAACAGCTGTAATGTTCAAGAAGGACAGATCTCTTTGTTCCCGGTGAGATGACGTATGGTTTCAGGACCAAGTTCACGTTTGATACTGCAGAGCGTTCTGGGAGATAGTTTCCATTCATGAGTAAGCAAAAGACAGTCACTAGGCCAATCCAGAATAGAAAAAACAATATTCTAGTTATTATCCAGAGTTGTAGGCAAGGTGAAACTAGGTAAGTCTTTTTCTGAAAAATGTAGAATTCATGAAGTTGTTGTTTACCGGAAACTTGAGATGGCGCTGTTTCAGGTTCACTGGGATCCAGAGAGGAGGTATCAAAATCAATGGCCCACGAGGCCTACTATTCAGTATCGGCCACATAGTGTGCTTTGATCAGATCGATGGAGACAAATCTCTTAACTTTTTTTGCCAGCAAAAGGCGAAAGAAGTACTGTTGTTGTTCCTTCGACAGCCAGGACAGGTACAGGCTTTCTGTATGATGTCCCAAATTCTTTCTTGTCCACAATCTTTTCCCTGATCAGATCCCCGACTTTTGAGATCCAGGCAGGTATTGCCGTGACTGATTTGACTTCCCCAGTGATGGTGTGTTTTACTTGCATGTTGCTTTTTAGTGCCAGAAATTTATTAAGATCCTGTAAAACAGCCAAACATTTATTGATGTCAAATGGTTTTTTATCAGCCACTGTGCTTTCACAAGCTTGTACATAGATTTGTAGATACTATTGAATTCTGAACAGTGACTCTTTTGCTACTTGTCCAGGTGAAGCTGTAGCTGCTATTTCTATACCCAACTAGGTCTGAATCTGAAATAGTATGGAAACCAGGCATCCTAATCGTAGATGCAGATATATAATAGGTGCTTTGCTAACAGTTGTAGCCTTAGGGATGATAATGTTGATTGTAGGGTTATGTTTGAGTCATGCTGATAATTTAGAGAATACACATACACTTGAGAAGAAATCCTCACAGAATGCATATGGAGGCTTAGTTTTATTAGGAGAACAGCATTTACATAACGACTTGTCTAGGGGAGATTTCGCACTCAACGCTTATGCTAGGTTGCTTAAAGAGTATGTAGATACTATGGAAGTGAGGGATTGCAATGTTTGTATGCAATTATCGACTTCAGTAGCTGAAGGCATTACTTATCACCATCTTCCTTTGACATAAGCCAGAAGATGTAGTTTGCTTCTTAGTATATTTTATACAAAGGGTCATTTTTAGTATTATTTACCAAATTATGATCTAGTTCTTTCAGAAGTGCCGATGTTTAAGCACCTGAATAGGCATTCATATGCCAAAACTGCTGAAATTGCTGGTAGATATTTTGTTTCAACTAAATCGATAGATACAGCTTACAGGAAAAGGCATACTTTAACGTGTGCCCTTTCTGACATTGAAAAGAAATTTATAGATCAATTAGAAGATAGATATAGGGCAGTATTGACTGATGCAGCAAGAGGAGTTCATGTCCAAATTGGTCACCAGAGAAGAGGGAGCATCAGACGTCAGGAAACACTGTCTCATTGCAACTGGATTGCCAACACTGAGGGCGATTGTGTGTACACCACGATAAGAGTGACTGCAGTTCAATATTTGTGGGCAAGCGAGAATGTGAGCCCACTTTTGACGTACGAGGGTCATGACAATTGTTTGTGGATGGAACTGATTCAGTCATTACTGGAGTTTATTTTGTTTGTGGAAAGAATGCTTTTTTAAACTGCCTATTAAATGGTATCTTACGTGTTATATAGGTGCAGTGTTTAAAAAGATTTTATCATGTGGAAGACTTTGATCATCCTGTTTGGCAAGAGAATTTGAGACTTTCAGAGGTACATAAAGAACATTACTAATGTCCAGAAAAATTAGAGTGGTTTGGCATCTGAAGGTGTTTGGGAGTATGTCGGAAATTGATTGAGTGCTGTAAGTAAATGGTTTGCGAGTATGAGCAGTGATATAGTTCATATTTTATTCTTGCAGTAAAAATTTTGTATGTATTTCATGTCCCCATTGCAGGTGGAAAAGACTTTGTTAGTTAGAGAAAAAGGTTTTTGTTCTTAGTAGATAGCAAGGTATGTGAAATGGCAATTGGTAGGAAGGAAACACAATAACAAGATGGGAGGAGAGTTCTTATGGGTGAAGGAGACAAGACCAAGGAAAGGCTGAAGTAACGATTTATGGGAATGGAAATGTGGTGAAAAGAAGCCAATGTCTGCTAATAGTATGGAAATTTACTTGAGTACAGTTTGTGGGACGTCTTTTGGATGTAACTGATGTTATGGTGCAATATAGTGAGAGATTGCTAACATTCTGACTTAGGACACCCTGAGCTACAGACCTCTGCATTTGATTACTGTGGCTACATGCTGCTTGACCTGTGTTCAAATTGTTTCTGTGGAAGACTCTGACACCTTTCATCCTTTACCTAAAATTGCTGCTTCAGTTTATGGTTGCCATCTGCGGAGTAGTATCGGGAGAGATAGTAGGTTCATGATTATTTTCAATGACAAATTGATGCAATCTATTGCAAAATGAAATTTCCTCATTACTTGCATAACTATAATCAAATTGTTTTTCTTCTTTTAATATATAGGGTAAAACGCTTCATAAGATTTGGCTTTTTACTATTTGAATTGTGCTTGTATAAGATAGTGCTTACACTAGCATATATTAATCTGTTTCTGAATTTGAATTTGGAATAAACTTACTAACTTGAGATTTAGCGTTGAACTGAGTTATTATGTAACAGAATTGGCTATACTGTTATTGGAGATTAGATGGACAGTGGTTTCCACTTACCTCTTAAGCAGAAAAAAAAAATCAAAAACTAAGAG
The DNA here is from genome assembly GCF_964204655.1 of Triturus cristatus. NCBI lineage: Eukaryota > Metazoa > Chordata > Amphibia > Caudata > Salamandridae > Triturus > Triturus cristatus. The sequence continues at coordinate 86,376,385 of NC_140583.1, forward strand.
TTACTGTGTTAGTGAGCTCAGGCTCCTTCACCATCACAGAAATGTAAGGAAAATTTGTGATTTCAAGCAACGTTTGAGGTTTGCAGGGCATTGTGAGTAAGAAAACGTCACGGGATACATGCACGGCACACTACAATGGAATCCTCTGGTTGTCTAATGTTTTTAAACGTCTGCAATTGGTAGGGTTCTATGCTTGGCTGCCAAGCACTGCCCCAAATCCGCCACCTACTCCCAATGCTGATCTCCCCACATAGCACTTTAGAGCCTTTTGTGTCGTGGTGTCTTGGCCCACCCACACAAGTGGGGTGCCGCACTTATAAGGAGACATGTGGGAAGTCAGGGTGGTAGGGCATTTTTGACTCCCAGTAGATCCCAAAGGTTTTCCTCAATAAATCAATCAGCAATTTTAGGGCGCAGCACTGTCACCTCTTGGGGTGTCTGGGTGCTGGAGTGCGAAGTCCCCATCAAAAAGCAAGGTCTTGAGGAAACGGCGGGAAGAGGGAAGAAACAAGCCGGTAGAAAAGCAGCAGAGGGTAGCACACTGCGGGCAAGCTGGACAGGAGAACTGCCATAAGGGGAAATGGCACAAGGAACCACTCAATGAGGTCACGCTGAGGCCCCCATTAAGTAGGTCCTGGGGGAGAGTGGGGCACTGTATGATGGGAGGAGAGAAAAAGCATAGGAGGGAAACGGCAGAAAGAAATAAGCAGAAAAAGGCTAACTAGAGGACAGAAAACAAGCAGGAAGGGCAGAAAAATGAGCAGAAAACGCAAAACAGAGGAAACTTAAACAAACCGGAAATGCAAAACAGAGGGCAGAAAAAAAAAGAAAAAGGCAAAACAGAGGGCAGAAAAACAAGTAGAAATGGCAAAACAGAGCAAGAAACGCGGAAAGCAGGCACAAACGGCGGGCAACAGGTAGGCAGGCAGCAGAGGGTGCGGACTGCAGGCAAGCTAGACAGGAGAACTGTCTCAGGGGAAGCTGGCACGAGGACCTGCTAACAGAAATGTGAGTAAAATATGTATTTTTAGTGAAAGTTTGAGGTTTGCAGGGTATTGTGGGTAAGAGATATTGTGGGATCCACGTGAAGCACACCACCCTGGCCTTCCCCTGGTGTCTAGTTTTCAGAACTGTCTGGGGAACTGTCTGGGTCTGGTAGGTTTTCCCAAGTGGCAGTCTACTCAAGGACAAAAAGTGAACCATTCACCTTTGCACATGAGATAATACTGGGAGTTAGCTACACTCTTCTGCCCCTTATGTAAAAACAACACCCAAAAGAATCAATTCTGTTCTTGCTTGACATTGTGGATTGTTTAGTAAGCAGAGGAGCAGAAAAACTGATGTTGGGATGGGCCAACCCAACCCCAATATTTTATATAAAAGTTATTACTGCCATCAGTTGATTTTTTGCCGCCCTGGGGGCAAATGGAGGCACTTCTCTTGTCTGCTCCTGGGAGGGGACAAAAAAACTGGCTTGTCCTTTTTGGGGTGATAATGAGGCCAATTCCAGAGTGCAACAGCTACAAGACTTTCCTTTGCGGCAAAGGAAACATTCCTGGTTTCAGGTGGACTTTCTATTCCCTAGGTGTGGAGATTTGGGGCAACCTCCTTAATTGGGACAACCCAGGGAGGGCAGAAAGACACTATTGCCACTTCCAGGGTGGGGTATAGCTCAATGTCAGGGTAGGGTAGACTGCCTCCTTCTTCTGTTTGTTTTGAAATTTCTGGTGTTCAGTGGGCTTACTGGCCCACCTGGGAGCAGAATGGGGGGGAATACACCTATCTACTCCTGGGGAGGCAGAAAGTCTAAAGGAGAGAGCAGGTGGAGGAGAGTATGGACCCATGCCACGGGGGAGGTGGGGCTTCATCCCCACCTCAAAAAATACAGCATAAATTCAGTCTGTGGTGTCAAGTGGGTTTTCTGTCACCAGTCAGGGCAGATTGGAGGAAAACATCCCTGCCCACTCCTGAGGGGAGGCAGAAATACTGCCAGCATATTTTGGTAGGATGGTGGGGGCATGCCCATGCCCATGATGGGAAGCCCCACCCCTATCATTTTTTATATGTCCCTGGTGTCTAGTAGGATTTCTGCCCCCTAGTGGGTGCATATTAGGTGTAATCACCCCATTTGCCCCCAGTGCTTGCAGAAAGACTGCCAGTATGTTTTTTTGGGTGGTTGGGCACGGCCATGCCCCTTAAGGGTAAGTCCCCACCCCTATTTTATTTAATTAAGCCCTGGTGTCTAGTGGGCTTTCTGCCCCTTCAGGTGAGCAGATCAGAGGTGTAATCCCCCCATCTGTCCCCCAGACTGAGCAAAAAGACTTTCAGAATATTTTCTTGGGGGTGGGGCCAGGGCCATGCCTGTAATGAGTGTAGTGTCTTGTGAGTTAGAGATGACAGGACCCTTTTGGTCCCTGACAGACTCCGTAGAACAGTAGAGTACGTGCTTGGGTGTGGGTGATAGAATTAATGATGTAGAATGTCCAGTTAATGTTTACACGCTGAGGAATAAAGACGTGTCATACCAAGCTCTGGGTGTGGCAAGATCATTTGCATGTACCAGGGTTTGGGAGGACACTACAACTGGCAACGAGAGAGGGGATTACGTAAACCCTGCAACCCAAAGAACCTAGAGTGCTCCCCCATAGCATTTGCTGTGGTCCAGCAACCCTCTAATGTGTGCCACGTGTGCCTCAGTCATAGTGAAAATCAACGGTTGGTGTATGTGGAGTCAAGGTACCACTCCACTCATTGCAAGGCCTATGAAGAAAGTGAAGGCCTTACAGAACGTTTGTTTGTTGTTGACTAGAAATTTGCTGGTAAAGTCAAGACACAAGATACTGCAAGAAATTCAAAAATAAAAAGCGACCAAAGTCTTAAAATTAGGATTTTTCTCAGTTTAGGAGTAGTAAAGTTAGGAGTCCTAACTTTACAACTCCTAAACTGAGAAAAATCCTAATTTTAAGACTTTCAGTATTCACAGAAGGCATTTAGGAGTCCTAAAGTTAGGACTTCTAACTTCTGTGAATACCGAAATGAGTAAGTGCCCTCTGTGAATACCAAAATGAGAAAGTGCCTTCTGTGAATACCAAAATGGTAGTAAGTTTAGGATTTTGTCTTAAGTTAGTTCTGTGAATCGGGCCCTACGTTCCTAACTATAACTACCTATTGGCGGCCACCAGTAGGTAATATATATATATATATATATACACTTTGGTTTCATGTTTTGGTTCAGAATTTCGTCAGTTTCCTCTTCCTGCAGCTTTTGACATTTTTAAAGTATTCATGTGATGAAAAATGTGTGCTTTTTATATTGTTGGTTTAATTGTTTGTGTGATTTTATTGCTTGAGGTTGTTTACAGTTTCATTTTATTTGTTAGGTGTCTTTTGGGTGGAATTTTGATCTTCTATGGTAAACAAAAATTTATTTTTTATATATAATGTTTAATTTGTAGATCGATACTTATGAGCTATTTATATATATATATATATATATATATATATTTAGATCATTGTAGAAATGTTTGTAGTTCATGTAAATATTTTTGTAACGAATGTTGGGTATACTTTTATTTGGGGTGATTTAGAATTGCTTTGCTGATTTAATTTTTAAATAAATTGTTAACACATGCATTTGTGTTGTTTAAAGTTTCTTATAATGTTTTTTTTTAAGCATAATGTAATTATTTTAGCAATATTGTTGTAGTCGATATTGTGTTAAGCAATATTTTTGACTATTCATATGTTTATTTAAATGTACCCATTAGTAAAATAATACTTTTTAACTGCAATATTTCTGTACCCGATATTTGTGGTTTTAGTAGTTAAGTATTGGAAGCCAATATTTTTGTTAATAATATTTAATATTTTGATATTTTTGTATATTGATAATGTTTGCATCAATATTGTGTAATTTAACCATAGCTGGGCTTAAAAGCACGGAAGGAATATATTAACAAATATATTGTCATTGGAAAAATAAATTGTCTTACTACCACTCCCTAAAGCAGCCACTACATACCCCACTTTCCCTTCAACAGGTTGGTTCTGCTGGTCCTCACCCTCCTCTATGTTGTCAGTGTGGGCCAGGATATAAAGTTCTAGACAAAAACTTAAAGGAGCTTCCTTAGTAATAATATCACCAACAGCCACAGTATTTGACCAAGTTAAAAAACATACCTTAGAAATATTAAAGTCCTAAAGTGATACTTTAAAAGGCAATTTAATAATGAAATAGTCAAACATTCAATGCTAAAATAAAATGTTTTAATATTAGGAGAAATAGCTAGTAGTCCAAAGATTAAAAGAAGGGATTTGGAATTAAAAGAGAGGAGAAATGTATAAGAAGGTTAGAAAAAATGGATAAAAAGAAAGGAAATAACAAAGGAAACAGGAGAAAGCAGGCTGCAGAAAATGAAGGGGTGGGGTTCATGGATACAAATTAGGTAAAGTTAGGAAAAGTGCAAAAAAAGGAAAATACTGAAGGTCATGCTAAATATTAGGTGAGATTAAACTGTTAATTCCAGACGGGGTGTATTCTGCGCTGAAGAACTTCTTGATAGTGGTTCTCCTCTTCTTCTTTGGTTGTCCTAAATGGAGGAAAAGAAAAGCAGCACACATGGCACATAATAGTAACACTATCTACAACAATATTAAAGTACATTGAGGGGCCGATTCCGATCCGGGTCGGAAGGGCACCGAACGCGATCCGGCCAGTAAAACTACGAGCCGTACGCGTGTTTTCCGCCCGACTCATACAGCTGTACGAGTGGGCAAGTACGATGAAAGCTACGTGAAATTCACCGACCGAGTCGTTTCCGGGTCCGAACCACTCCATTCGTCTCGGTCGGAAGCTAACCGTGGCGTGCATTGGATGCGATTAACGACCAAGCCAGTATGATGCACTCGTCTGGCAGCCTTTGCGAGCCGGAGTGTCCGGCTCGCAAAACGCCTGGTTGGTTGTCTTTGGGGGTCTGCATTGAACCCCTTGTGACCCGCAGCCCTACGACTCGGACACAGGGGGAGACCCAAGGGTCCCCCCAACACAGGCATGTACGGTGCGGATGGCACCGACGCGTACCAACTGTAGGGGGCGCCCTTGCGCGAGATGCACCCATTTAGTCAATGGGAGCCCATGTGCGCGTCGTACGACTGGCTCCCATTGACTTCTTTGGGAGTCTGACCGAACCGAGTCTGGCAGCATACGGCCGCATCGTACTCGCTCGGTCGGACAGCAGGACTCTGGCTCGGTCAGAAAACATTCCAGATCCGGCTCGGTCGGAGTGCTTTCCGACCCGGATCGGAATCAGCACCTTAATAATTAACATGACAAAAATCTACCGCTTGAGTAACCAAACCTATCCTCCCCTTAATCTCTTTCCCAAAAAATAGTACAGTTCCCTGTCTTACAAATTATTAACTTTAAATGATATAGCTCATTCACAGTTAGATTTAGCCTACTGTCATAATAATGTTATGCAGAATTCGCCAATACTACACTGCACCTTGCTGAGATGGAAAGTGTGCAGCAATAGAAGAGTCAAAGGGGCCCCACCACATTTGCGCTCTTACTGTCTGCTTTTTTCTACCCGTCAGCTTAAGTCTATGAGGCAGATTTACAAGCCCCCTGCAACACTTTTACGCTGCAGTTGCATCACTTTTGTGACGCAGCGACGGCGTAAACAATGCGCCACTATGCAACATATTTACAACGTGACGCATCTAGTGAGATGCGTCACGTTGTAAAGCCCTGCGCTACATTATACCTGCATCAGGTACAATGTATGTAGGGTGGCCGTTCTGTCGCAAAGAAGCCCCGTAAAAGCGACTCAGTGAAATCTACAAGATTTCACGGAGTCACTTTTACGTCCCAGCTGTGTCAAATCCTTACGCCTGCTTGAAGCAGGCGTAAGGAGTGACGCAGCATATAAGGTATAGGGCACCCCTGAGCAGTGCTGGAGTTGCGTCGGGCTTCCGACACAACTCCAGCAATGCGCCACATTTTCTGCTGACAGATACGTTTGTTATACTGGCAATTCTGTCCTGACTTACGACATGATGCGTCATATTGTAAATATGACGCATCATTGGTGTCGCAAGGAGGTCACACTGAGAAATGGCGCGTCTCTGCTTTCAAGCAGCGATGCGCCACTTCTCGTAAATGAGGCCCTAAGTATGTCAGCCTCATTGTGGAACAGAAATACGGTATCCCAATACAGGTCACTAATCACTATAACTCACTTGACGACCAATCCCAGTAAATAAATACATTTACACAGTGGCAGGTCCCACTGTGAAGTTATAGTTAGGTCAGTGCTTCCATAAGAAAGGATTTTTTTTTTTTTAAGAACTTTAACCCAGTTTGATGAATTTGCAACCAACTTTCTCAAAAGATGTTCATACACTTTGGTTTCTTCATGGAAAGTTTTGCGCTGATTCGTTAAGCAAGGGACAAGAAAAAAGGGAAAGTGTGCCAAAAGTGTAATTTAACGTGTTAATTAATTTAGAAATGTATGCTCTCCAATACAGAAGATGCCTGAATGGAATTAAACCAAATCTGGAAAAGTAAGAACTCTACACAGAAAATGTGCCTTTTGTGATTTGGTGTAAATCTGTTCAGCCTTTTTGAGAAATGAGGCCTTCATTTAAGGGGATTTGGTGTAGGGGCTGCCCATGGAGGGTATATTGCAAGGACTGTGGCCAACCCTAATTGCAGACAGCCAAGGCCATGATCAGCTGGGGGCTTGGTTTCCTTGAGGGGTTGGGTGCAGAGCCTTGCCAAGGGCCATGGCTTGTGCCCAACCTCCCACTGTGCATGGCCAAATATTCAGCCTCTCCCTGTCAGTGTTGCAAGTGTATTCAGGCAGCAGTAGGCTGTCCGAAAAATTACCATAGATCAGTGCAAGGTGTGTGCTCTTCTTGGCACTATCACTACAGCTTCTGGTAATTTCGAGAAATGGTTATAATCCTTCAAGGTGGAAACAAAATGTTGTGCATCAAGTCCTGAAATGTTTTACCTTACTTCTACATTAATAGAAAGTTCCAGCTGACTCTCTAAAAGCTCTGAGTAAGGGGGGTACTGACATGCCTTTCAGAGGTGCTGGGTTGGGATCTCCCATGGTCCTCTAAATTGGTGCTCCTGCATGTGATGGATGATATAGGGGGCAATGTCTATAAGCGCCATCTAATGCTCCTGGGTTTTACTCTTGCCAAGCAAGATATAGCGAGGGCTTGGAAGGCGACAGTCGCACCCTCAATATCTGTCTGGAAGGCCGGTCTAGATTTCTGTATGGGACTAGAGGCCCCCATCTATGTGGCACGGGGCTGCCCTCGAAAGCATTATAAAATCTGGAAGCGCTGGGCGGACCACAGGGGACTGGAATTAGAGCCCATTTCAGAGGAATAATTGTGTGGGTGGTGGACCATCTCCTCCCTGTTTCAGAGGGGCATGTCACACTGGTGTATCGGGTGCAGCGGGGTCTTAGGGCCATGGTTCATAGAGAGAACAGAATAGTAGTCGTGAATAGATCTGCTGCCTTGACTAGATGGACAGTGCGATGGGTGGGGGGGTGGGGTGGGGGGTGGTTTTATGTTCATTTAAGGTGGGGGACTGCCTTGGTTCTGCATGTCTCTTTTGTAATCTTCATAAGATATCTCATGAGAAAAATGTCAAAGCTGGTATGTTGTCTCTTGATGCTGTTGAAGTCTCTGGGTCACAGAGCTTCGCTGAATGTGTCTTTGACGAATAAAATTTGTTTACAAAAAAAAAAGCTCTGAGTAAGATATCACCTGTTAATACGGAGATAGAATCGGATAAGCGTGTTGCTTGCAATACCATAACAGACGCCAATTCTGACACAACTGGCAGACCTGTTGTTTCTCCTGGATACGGTAAAGTCTTCACTAACAGCAAAAAGCTGCCACAGTCACGCCCAATAATTGCCAGTGTATATGTAATATTACGCGTATTATCCAGTCTTTTTTCTGTATTATGCATGTGCTACCTGGGGCCGTATTATGTATACGGTGCACTTTCCCTGTTTGCGCAATAGTGTCAAAAGGTGCACTGGGTGCAAACAGGGACAGTGTGCTTCTAGAAAGAATATGCTGCCCCTAGGGCAGCCTTGACCTTGCACTGCTCTCGGCACAGTATTCAGGTGAAAGTCAAGTGAAATACGGAGCAACTGCTATAGAGTGGCACGCTCCTATGCAAATGAGGGAACGCCTTCTCATAATAGCACTGGCGCTACATGTGCACCACCGCTATCAGTATTACCGAAGGGGATGCACTGACATCTGCAGACCTTTCTGTAATACCATTGTGCCCCAAGGACGCACAAAGGGGGCACACATGCCTGTTGCATCCCCAGGGCACAATGTATAATACAGCTGCTGGTCTATACGTGTGTGGATTAGCAGGCCTTTTTTCCACTCTGCATACCTATTGCAAACTTCAGAACAAGGGGATGCGCAAATTGATCATTTGGTAAAATGAACGTTTTGAGGCAGAGTTCTTTATTGTGTTAGAGGCTCCCACATTGATTATGTACTGATTGAAAAAAAGGCACCACCCGCAGTTCGATATTTTGCACATTAACTTGTAGATTGAGACGATGATTCTTCTATTTAAACACAAATAAGGATTCTAATCCTGACTCTGTATTTATTACTACGCGGTTCATAAATTGGAGTGATTTATCCATCAGTATGGTTTGTTAAACATGCTCTGATCATCAGAGAAGGAACATCGAGAGGTCAAAAAATAAAATACTGCTGTTTCCATCCTTTTGCCTATTTATCAAATTGTATTTTTATTACAATGAGAAATGTCTTTTTGCATTGCTAAAGAAGTAAATGATGCAGATAATGACATTTGTGCCTTAGATTAAAGAAAATGGTATGTGAGAACAGGAGGAAATGACCAATTTAACTGAAGCTAAGAAAAAGAAAAGTTAATATTACTGGGGAAGAGTAGGTTTTGCGGTTTGTTCTGGGAATTTCAGAAAACTGTATATTCAGATTTTCAAATATCAGGAAAACAAACAAAATGAGGAGGTAGAGAGAAAGAGAGACGGGGAAGAAGAGCGAGACACAGATAAAGGGCATGGTTGAGATCTTGCCAGGACTGGTCCCGCATTCACTTTTTGGTGGTCTTCCCGTCCGCCACCTCGGTGGCCTGCCCGCTCTATTTAGATGGTTGCTGGTCACTGGAGGGAAGACTGTCGCAGTTCCGCCACCCCCACAAGAATCTTTGTCTTACTTTGACATGTCAGAGGCAGAAGCTACTGTGAGAGGGAGTCCTGCCAAGATACCCGCTGTCAAGTTATGATGTGCCTTTCCGTTAAGGCAACTGTGGTGGGGAAACCTCCAAACTCGAGTTGGTGGAATAGAAGAAAAATTGGTGAAAACTCACATTTATTCGGGGTCTCACCACTCATTCCGTCTTGAACAGCATTGTCCAGGTTCACCCTGTGCTGCTGTTACTTGACCATGATGGCCAGCCAGCCCATTGTAGCTGGGATCTGAGGTAGGATTTCATGGTGGGTGTGGGTGTACATTCAATAGTGTGTGTTTGTTGTTGGTGTGCAATACTATATGTAAAAATATGGGCAGGAAACATTACCTACATATACATATTGACAGATTTACAACATATATGTGTATTGAGAAGATAATTAGTAGTACTTAACTGTCTCCACACCACCATGGCCTTACTCCATCATGACACCGCTGCCAGGACATTTCCAGCACAACAGGAACATCTAAATCTACTTGCCGGTAAACCACCAGCATGATGGTGACGGAGTACTGTTAGCCAGCAGGGAAGACGCTACAGATCTCCTGTCTATTGCCACAACATCTAAACACAGCGGGCAGACCGCTGTCAGGTTGACGGAGTACTTGGAACCACTGCAGCGGTGGGACAGTGGTAGGTATGCCAAGATCCGAATCAGGCCCTAAGACTGAGACTGTAACAGGGACAGAGAGGGAGAATAGAGGGAACTGAGTAGTTAACATTATGACATGTCTTCCCTAAACTATCTAGGCCTGTCAGCATTGTGCATATTGTAATAGCAAATCTTAAGGTCTGACATTGCCCCAAGAATATGTTGAAGAAATTAAGAGAGAAATCACAAATTTTACTCAGTATTCATAATGATTTGAGACTGACTCCCGGGCAAACACAGGATTTCAAAGTTTCCAAAATTCTTCACACAGGTAGAAAGCATTTCCTTCATATTTTACACATCAAGAATGGAAGGGAGGGAGGGAGGGGGAAGGGAGGAAGGAAGGGAGGAAGGAAGGAAGGGAGTGAAGGAGGGAGAGAGGGAGGTAGGAAGGAAGGAAGGAAGAAAAGAAGGGAAGAAGAAAGGAAGGAAGGAAAGAAGGAAGGAAGGTAAGAAGGAAGGAAGGAAGGAAAAGCATGTTTGACCTGCCAGCCTTAGGGTAGTCTTCCCTCAAACGTTTTGCCTTCCTCTTCCATTTTTACTGCCCTTGTTTTTGCTGACCCTAGGGCTCTGTGCAATTTACCACTGCTAACCAGTGTTGAACTATATGTGCTCTCTCTAAACATGGTAACATTGGCTTATACACAATTGGCATGTTTAATTTACTTATATGTCCCTAGTAAAGTGGCACTATATGTGCCCATGGCCTGTACATGAAAGGCTACTAGTGGGCCTGGAGCACCGTTCGTACCATCTACTTAAATAGCACTCTAAACATGTCTCAGGCCTGCAATAGCAAACTTTGTGTGTGCAGTTGTAAATTGCCATTTCAAACTGGAAAAATAAACCTTTTTTCAAGGACCAATCCTTCCTTTTTAATACATATCATATAAATCACACCTATGGTATGCCCTGGACAGCCAGAGGGCAGGGTGCAATATATTTAAACGGTAGGACATGTACTTTTAAGTTTGACATCTTGTCGTAGTGAGAAACTTGTACATCTGAATTTCACTACTTCATAGCCTCCCTCTCCCATAGTATAACATTGGAGTTGCGTTATTACATTTAATAAGTGTAATTTACAAATGGGAATAAATCACCAGTTCATGTTTGCTGTCTCTGGAAGCATAATTTAAAATCCTAATTTATGGTGAATTCGGATTTTAAATTGTAATTCAGAAAATACCACTTTTAGAAAGTTGGCATTTTCTTGCCTTAGCCATTGTGAAGTTGGACTTTAAATTGCAATTTAGCAAAATACAACTTTTAGAAAGTTGGCATTTTCTTGCCTCAGCCATTTGGTGCCTACAGCCTGTCTCTGGGTCACATGACTGGGTGCAGTTTACAGCTGGGCTTTGAGTATTACTCCCAGACAGACACACACAATGGGGAGCTTAAGTGTGATGGGCCCTCACTGGCAGAATGTCTGAGAGAAGCAGGGCCCAGCCTGGCTTACGCTTGAATAGGCTGTGCCAAATTTGCTGCAAGGTTCTGCTGATGGTCTCCAGGACTTGGAAGTGCAAAACGTTTTAAGTCCCAACATTTAATACTTTCTGAAGCAGAGGCTCTCGGTCACTTCTAACAATCCCAGGACATCAGGGACAGAACTTAGGGGGCATGACTCACTCAAGCATAGGCCAGCAGCAGAGTACAATTGAAATCCAGTTGCTACTGATCAGTTGGCCATTTTAGGGAAAGGACCTCTTGCAACTTGTTATTACCCTACAGCCACATAGGAGGACAGCCAAATTACTTTTGGAGTCCATGTCTTATACCTGGCTAAAGTGAGAGCAAGTGCAGTCCTTCAGGTCTCCATAGAGATCTCAAATAGCAAGTATATATATGCCTCATCTATCCATCCACAGGTCCAGAGAGTGTTCTGATGAGCTGAGGGTGAGTTGCCACTTTTGCAGGTTACACCAATCAGTAGGTGGGTGTGACTCCTTGGTACTCTCTAACCAATGAGAAAAAAGATCCCAGGGGCAACCCTTCCCATGTTCCCATAGCCACAAAGACCCCAGGATAAAAGACTTCTTTTCGTCAGGCCTCCCATCACACTTAACTATGAATGGGCAGGCCTCACTCTGGTCCCTTTCAAGTTAATGAAGTTCCTGAACCCTCCCAGCTGCCATTTATGAGCTGAGAGGAATCACCTACCTCACATCCAGTTCTTCCTACCAAAAGGCCTAAGCAATTCTTTCTTCTCTTGGAGACGTTGTCATACCTCATTCAGGGGAAGCACTGACAGGGGCTAACTACTGGCAGGCTAAGTCTAATTAGCATACTTGAGGTTGAGGCAGACAAAGTATAACTTTTGAAAATATCACCTTTCCTACATATTATTTAAACATCTGACTTAAGCACTGAATAGACTTTTAACAAACATTAAAATTAGTATTTGATTTAATATGAGAGATTGTCCCAAAATAAAGATAGCAGAGTTATGATTTGAGTCTGAACTTTTTTTTTGCCTCATAGGAGAGGTCCAAATAGGTTCTGGGGGCTAGTTACTGTAAGTACATGTCAACTCTAAGGGGCATATCAACAACAACCGGCGATAATTATCGCTGAGAGCACTTAGCGCTCGGATAATTATCGCCGGCTAGCGCCGATTTTTATCGCTGAGATAGCGTGCTATTAGCAACGCTTATCTCATCAGCGATAAAAACCTTAGCGCTAACTGGCTAACGTGAGATTATCGCTGGAAACCCGGCAATAATCTCACCTTAGCTAGTTGATAGGGACTCACAAACTTAGCCATGATATCCACCTTCCATAAGATATCATGGCTAAGTCAGTCCTGAAGCAGGCGCAAGGAAAGTAGCGATAACAGGGGTTATCGCTACTTTTCCTGACGCTATGCTTCATAGCGTTAGGCTTGCTGATAGGAGAAATGTCGCTTAGCGACATTTCTCCTGTCATGCCAGGTCAGGAACGCCCACCATTAGAGATGCAAAGCTGGGCGTTAGGAAACCTTGACCCTAAAGCAAGGTTTCACGCGTTAGCGTGACCTTGCTGATTAGGCGATAAAATTATTGCCGCTTTTCGGCCGAGTTTTTTTAACGCCTTCTTGTTGATATGCCCCTAAATTCTTGCAGATACCAAAACTTGGCAAACTATCTTGTAGGCGACAAGGTCTACTTAGGGATGACTTATTTATAACAAATAGAACGTTTTCCTGTCGAAAAGGGTTCTTTTGCCAGGTTTGCGTACAGGGGTAAAATTTGGAGAGGTACAGCTACACAGGTAGGCTTGAAGCCCTGTCTTCTTTGTTAGAGTAATCGATGGCACACATATGGTGCAGTCCACAATTGACATTTAACTTCCATGTCATTGATGTTTTTCCTACATCACATACTATTACATTCCTGGGAAGTTAAATATACCAATTAGTTTTTCAATTTTATCATGTTCAGTGGTCAGAATGTATACAATAGGGACTAGACAGCAGTGTCACAGTGTTCAGAGTTCAAAAACCAGCAGCATCAGTCCAAAACAATTGGCAATGACTATGTAAAAAGAGACATTTCAGCGTATATTCATCCATTCAAGGAAAATCATAGCTCTAAGATCATCTGTCCAACAAAGCCAGCTAGAAAAAGGGGATTATTCTAGCTGATGACGGCTTGGTCTTGGCTTCAGGTATGTGGTACTCCACCTCACAACTGAAAACATTTTAGCTTCTAATGATTTTAAGCATGTGCTCTGTAGGTAAAGAAAATTACTAATATTGTTTGCTTCCTTAAACCCAGCGATAATCTCACGCAATGTGGTGTTAGCTTGATGATAGGGACTCACAAACTTAGCCATGATATCCACCTTCCATAGGATATCATGGCTAAGTCAGTCCTGAAGCAGGCATAAGGAAAGTAGCGATAACAGGGGTTATCGCTACTTTTCTTGCCGCTATGCTTCATAAGTGGTGCTTGATGATAGGAGAAATGTCGCTAAGCGACATTTCTCCTGTCATGTCAGGTCAGGAACGCCCACATTGCATCTCATTAGAGATGCAAAGCTGGGCGTTAGGAATTCCTACGCTAACGCAAGTTTTCACGCGTTAGCGTGAGCTTGCTAATTAGGCGATAAAATTATCGCCGCTTTTCGGCTGAAAACGGCCGCAAAAGCGGCGATAATTCTATCGCCTCGCCTTGCTGATATGTTGGTTAAAAAACAAACACTAAATATTAATTCCACTAGCATAGCAGCAAAATGTATTAGTAAATCCGCATTACGCTTGTAACACAAAATTGCCAAATGTCTCCAATTCTTCTGGAGGAATTAAAACATTTTGCCCACGCCTGGTGAACAGGACCGTAGAGGGAGGAGGAGGGATTGTTCTCAACATCCTCAACAGTGTTTGCTCTCTCAGTGACTCAGTGGAATTTGGGTGGAATTAGCTTTGTTTTTTTCCTGATAGAGACACATATTCAATGCCATCATGCCACGTACACCTTCTGTCACTGTTTCCTAAGTTCAAAGCCTCTCTTGGAATGGAGCTGGGAGCTGGTTTGTGTGACAAAACTTACACTAGCCAGGTAACGGACTCTAGCTCCGCCATGCAATGCCACAACCATTCCTCTAATCTTAAACTGACTTCCTATGTGTCAGGAACATATCAATTTCTGTTTACCCAGGAAAGATCAGAGGAGTCACTCTCACAAAGTGCATTTTGTTTTCTCAATGTGCTAGAGCTCTCTTGTTTTCTTTGCAGATCCTTATATTAATTGACATGAATTATTCCGCTGTACATATAACGTTCTTCTTTTTAGGAATTTTAGCTTCAAAGTGTTATTTATTTGACTGCCGTCCAAATAGCACAAAATCTCGGCTATTTACCCAACAGCCGGTAAAATATTTCATATTCTTTGCTGTTTAGCCTGCCATTGACTAAACAGTAGAGATGATGAACAATGTGACCATCTGCTGGATAAACAGTGGGAAGGAGGTCTTTATTTAACTAGCCATAAAGACAAAAGACATTTAAGGCAATAGTGGTGTGGTGGCCATCTTGTAATAAGTGTGCAACATGTGTGAAGTATTTGAAAGTAAGTGTAAACACAAATGTTCAATAGTTTGTAAAATGTTAAGTGCATGACTTAAGCTAAGCTGTTTACAGGTAAAAAAGTAAAATCAATTTGGAATAAAAACCTTTATGTTATTTTAGTTTTCAAATAAGTTATGTAGATATCAAACAGAAACTACAGGATATAGCACACAGAAGTGTTGCGCTTCAGTCAGGGAGTATTTGGTTGTCAGAAAAGAATACTGAGCATGGTTTTTAAGAGTGTTACATAAATGCTTTATTCACTCATGAGAACACATTATTTTAATGTTCATGATGCTCCTTTAGATGATTTGTGAGGGCGAGGGTCCTTTTTTGTTCTTGTTATGGAGGGCTTGTGCTATCTTCAGACAATCACAAAGCAGCAACAACCAGGGAATACAGACAGATACGTGGAATCTGGGCTCCAGAGGGAGGGACACATAAGTAGATAATTGGTGTTTGGGGCACACACCTGTGGGGTTGTTGCAGGAGGTAAATTGAGTAAGACACTGTAATGGGGCTTCTGTGGAATGGGGAAGTGAAAGCAAGAGACAGGTAAGTAATGCATCGTTATTAATTCACAGGAGGAGTTTACTCTGTTGCCTGTGAATAAACACATTTTCACACTATTTATCCAGCAGAGTAGGTTTAGGACATTGATGCTTATTTGCCGCAAGTAAAGAGTGGCCCCTTCTGCCACACTGACATTTTAGTCACCTGCACAATGCATTTGGGATTGGTAGTTTTTATTTTTAACATGTTAAGCAATGTTTTAAGTGGGACAGGTGTAGTCTCGATTGCCCCCTCATTTAGGTACTTGACAGTGCTGCCTTAGTAAAAGAAATCAGGAACCAATACACAAAGAAAATATGTGACAGGCGTGGAAGCTGTACCTGACTAATGTCAGTGTGGAAGGGGGAGTTGGGAAGGAAGCAGTAGGAGGAGGATGAAAAGTAGGAGAATAGAGGCCGAGAGGTGGACCACTGGTGGGCTAGGATGAGCAAAGCCCCATGGACCAGGACAAGACGAACCAGGCCCAGGGAGACCTATATATGAGAACCAGGGTTATGAATGCCAGAGGGTATAAGGAAACAATTGGTGATGAGGGACAGGATAATGAAAACCAGCACTGAGGGTACTGGAACCAGGGTGAGAAGGATCAGGAGGGCCAAGAGGATGTGGAACAGGGGGATATGAACCCAGTGGACCAGGGCTTGAAAGAACAGAAGGACCAGTGGTAGAGAGAACAGAAAGCCCTGGACCACAACAAAGGAGGGCTATGAGGAGTTGTGCATACCTGTCAGAGGGATGAGGACAAGCAGAGGCAGGAGTGGGCTTTCAGTGGGCTTTCCTGGTTGCACCAGATGTGCCCTGACTCTCCATTGCTTGGGGAATCCCCAGGACCTTGCTGGTCCTCACCGAAGCATCTTTTCTCTGACCGCGTGGGTTGCAGTTGCCAAGGCTTGTTGGTCTCCAATCCGGACACTGCCCTGAACTCGACATCCTTTGTGGGACAGCTCGCCTGCGGACTTTGGTCATCGTCAACATCTCCTGGTCCCCGTGGCTGCAGAGTTAAGCTTCACCTCATCTCACCTGAAACACCCAACATCGGTGGGCATTCATCTACCAAGCCCCTGGTCACCCTGAAGTGACCCAGACTCTGTCCCCTCTGCTTTCAGGTTATTCTCGGCTCTGATCCAGGCTTGCATCACACAATACACTTCTCATATTTCCGGCAGCAGTACTTCTTCGCAACACGCCATTGAAATCAACGAGCATTTCTGACACCACTTGATCCCTATGCACCCGGCTCTCCTGGGATAGGTAACACGAGTACCTCAGTACTCTCAAGAGTGCTGGCCATAGACCATTCTATGTTCAAAAGGGTTTGCTTAAACTCCTCTCCTAAGTGTCCTTAATCTTTAAAATTCCAACCGTGACTTTCCCATAGGATTGTACGGAGTTCGCGGCTGTGTTCTCACACTGCACGCGTCCCCCGTGGGTCCCCTGTGTCACTACCTTGGGTGGTTCCTTGGGGTCCCAGCGATTCTACATGCTCTAGGCACTGTGTCTAGTCAAGTCGTGGTTGTTATACCAATTTCTTAGTATATGGTTCGGTCTCCCCCTGGAGCCCGCTGTGTATTGTGCTATTTACTGTCGTTCTAGTACTGTAATATTGTGTACCTTGTGCTCTAATCTCATAAAGTAGAGAGTGTTTAGTAATAAATACAGATATTTTATATATATCTTGTGAGGTTCTCATTTCATTTGGTCATTCAGGAGGTTATAATCTGGTAAACCAAGCTGCTTTACATTCCTTCGAGACTTAGCCTGAAGGCTGCTCTCTATAGCTACCACTAGGATAGCTTTCAATAAAGGTTGTCTTTAACCTAATCATCAATAAGGGTCATTTGGACTGGTGCAAGGTGCCCACTATAACAAGTGGACAGCATATACCAGGCCAACTTCTCACACCAAATAACTAGGGGAAGAAGCACATGGGAATGGTGACCAGTCAAACCAGGACCAGGAAGTTCTTAGACTAGAATGAAACAGAGAATCAAAAGGATCAGGGACAATGTGCACAGAATCTCAAGAAGGACAGGGACTATGAAAAACAAGAATAGCATGACCTTGAACAGGATTGTCAGATAACTGAGACCAGGGACACTGGAAACCAGAATCAGAAAGAAATCTTCTGAGAGGACCAAGAAACAAAGGACTTAAGAGACCAGGAAGACCAGGGAAAAGAGGATCAGTACTTTGAGTACCAGGACCAGGAGGACCAGGGTCAGGTGGAAAAGAAAGATCAGGTAGATCAGGACCACACACAACCAGGAAGAGAACAAAGATTGTGTTGATCAGGAATAGGGTGAACACTGCTAGGCAAACCAAACTGATAGTGAAAGTGAGGAAGACTAGGAGAACAGGACCTGAGGATAAATGAGGAAATGTCCAGGCAACCAGAGCCAACTGGACAAGAGCTAAGAGAACCAGGACAATAAGCACCAGTAGGACCACAACCAAAAGGAAAGGAAGCTCAGTTGACAGAGTCCCAGAGTTTCAGGACCTTGCATACCAGGTCAAGCAGACCCAGGGTGGGCAGGGAATGGAGGACCAGGACAAGGAAGGCCGGGATGACAGGAGCCATGATGGCCAGGCTGGGTGACTAATAATGTATAAGAACTGGATGACCTAAACAAGGATGATCAAGATAAAGTGAATAAGTTAGTCGAAGATGACAAAGAGCAGGAGCACCAGGGCCAAATATATAGTGACATGTTGGAGGAGGACACAGGGAACTAGTCAGGTCATGAGTAGGGGAACTAGGGCCATTAGGACCAGGGACCAGATGATGGAAGATTATGTGAACTAGAAGGACCAGACTAGGCATGACTAGTAATGGGGCTAGAGGGACCAGAGAGGTCAGAACCAATGGACGAGGAGCTGAAGTTCCAAGTGGTGCAGGAGAACTAAGAACTGGGGTACTAGGTCCAGGCTGGTGAGGATCAGGGGAACCACAACCGGAGCCACGAGGACCAATGGAACCAGGCCAGGATAAACCAGGCCCAACCTAAGAGGACCTAACAAGGAGGAACAGGACCAGTGGAGGCAGTACCAGGTGGGTAACAATGACCAGGGCAAGGAGGATCAGGATGACCCATCCCAGGAAGATTAGAAGTGCCAGCTCTAGGAGAACTAGAATAACAGAGTTAGGTGGATAAGGAGCCAGGAGACCAGCAGGATGCGGATGACATCAGTAGTGCCAGGATCAAGAGGCCCAGGAAGGGCTAATACAATGATGAGCCAGGAGCAGCATCAGTAAAACCAGGGTCAGGAAGGGTTACAACCATGACCCCCAGATTTAGGCAACCAGTACCAGGGTAAACAGAACTAGTTAGGCTAGGGACAGGATGAGGTTGAAGCTCAGGAAAACCAAAACAACCTAGAAAAGGAAGACCTGCAACGGAACTAGGAGGAGTGCCTATGCTTAAAGGCACAGAAGGAAATGGAAGTCAAGTAAGAGACCAGGAGCAGGAGGTCAACTACATGGGTCTAGGCTACATGTATTAAGATATCCCTTTTGTGATTAGTTCTTATTCATCATTCTTATGCTTCCAACCCCTAGAAACCCTGGAAACCCCCATCTTCAACACACGGTTAGAACTGGTAAGCCTTTGCTGAAAAATCAAAACATGCAAAGTGAATAAAAAGCTGGACTATTACACACTGACCTCTGTGTGCAGAAGACATAGTCTGATGCTGGCACAGTATTCTAAGGATGACTCTGATGGCATAGAGACTGAAACTTGGCAGAGGAGTTTAAAAGTGGATGGGTGAAAATGAGGCTGGTCTGTGGACAATGGCAGAATGGGTTTGGGAAACTAGAATAGCTGAAGTCAGAAAAATGGTAATGTCTACCAAAGGGGGCAAAGGGATATGGCAGTCAGCAAAGGGAGGTTCAAAATCATAAGAAGACTCTGATGAGCAGAAGAAGGTGTGATGGGGGCTCCAGATAGATCATCTCAGATGATCCAAAGAGGGATTCTGTATGACTCCAGATCTTTACACTGAATGAAAGAAAAACAATTTATAACGCACAGACTAAGCCCAAAGGCATCAAGGCGCCTAACAAATAAGATCAAAAGACACAGAGCCCAATTCACGGATATGACTTAACAAAGAGCCAAGACTTTAATGCCTTCCTGAAAAGGAGAACAGAAGGTTGAGCTTTAATTTCCACGGGGAGAGCATTCCACAACTTAGGAGCTAAATGGGAAAAAGAACTTCCTCCCCACCTAGCTCTCCTAAAACGAGGCACAGATAGCAGGGTCTTTCCTGAAGAGCGGAGATTTCTACAGGGGCCATAGGGTACTAAAAGGTCCTTGACCCCTCCAGCTCCCCGGCCAGATATAGCCCCGTGCGTCAGGCTGAGGATCTTAAAAATAATCCTGGCAGAATCTTCCTAACAGCAGTAGCCGAGGAAAGCCTCGGGCATCAGTAACAAATTTGGCAGCCGCGTTCTGGACTGTTTGTAGCCTTTGCACCAGACCCTTATCTATACCAGAGTAAAGGGCATTACAATAGTCAAGCCGTGAGACCACCAGGGCAACCACAATTTGTTTGCGCACCGGAGGAGCAAGGTAGTGTTTTATTTTTCTTAGAATCTTAATAATGCCCCAACAGGTAGAAACCGTCCTGTTTACCTGTTGATTCATGGAGAGAGAGGGGTCAATCAAGACTCCCAGATTACGGGCTGAGTCAGTGGGGGTGGGACACATTCCCAAAGTGGAAGGCCACCACTCAGCAGACCATAAGTCACTCTTACCACCAAAGACAAGAACCTCCGTTTTTTCACCATTCAACTTCAATGAATTAAAAATCATCCATTGAGAAACTGCCTCCATGCAGTTCCTGAAGTTGAGAGCAGAGGAATTGCCAGGGTGTGAGAGGGACACCATGATCTGGGTGTCATCAGCGTAGGAAACCATCCCAGAAGATCTTATTAGCTTGGCAAGTGGGGCCACATAGATATTAAAGAGGGACGGACTAAGGGCCAAACCCTGTGGGACCCCACATTGAACAGGCAGGGATGGAGATAGAAATTCGCCCAGTTTAACCCTCTGTTCCCTTTGATCCAAGAAGGAGGCCAAGAGACTCAGGGCCGAGCCTTCCACCCCTATCTCCCTAAGACGAGATGTTAAGGTCACTGGGGATAGGGTGTCAAAGGCTGCTGTCAGGTCTAGCAGGATCAAAAGAGTTGTATGGCCCTGATCAACCTCCTTGCGGATGTTATTTAACACGACTGTAAGGGCCGACTCCGTGCTATGAAACCTCCGAAAACCATGCTGGGCCTGATCAAGAAGATCAGAGGAATCCAAAAACACTGACATTCTATGTGTGTGTATGTGAGGTGGGAATAAAGCAAAGGGCAGATTTACTAAAATGTCACATGTCAATGCGTTGCTTGACAGGGAGAGAGCTGAAATGTGCTATATCTACTAAGATATGACATACTTCTGCTCTCTCCCTGCGCTGGTGTACTGTGTGATGCCTAGTGCTAACACAGACACCCTAATGCAAGGGTGCCTGCAATATGAGTCAGATTGGTTCCTTCCTGCACAAAAGCAATCATTTGTGGAATTCTCTTTTTTCTATGTGTGCTGCAGAGTGCAGCACAAATAAAAAGAGGAAGCAACCAAGAGCAATACAGATAATTTTCTTCGTTATACCTCACTTGGAAAGGTGTACCATTTTAATCCAATCCCATATTTATTTACCTTAGTAAATCTGGGATTGCGTCAAAATCCATGGGTGGATACAGGAGAATGGCCATGCTCCACCCATGGAAAGCCTTCTAGACACAGGGTAATGGAAGGACAGTGATTTATGCTGATTTGCGCTAATCTGGATTAACTAAACCAAGAAAGTTGGCTCTTCGTGGTTTA
This sequence comes from Triturus cristatus, assembly GCF_964204655.1. Classification (NCBI taxonomy): domain Eukaryota; kingdom Metazoa; phylum Chordata; class Amphibia; order Caudata; family Salamandridae; genus Triturus; species Triturus cristatus. Next base: position 86,397,828 of record NC_140583.1, read on the forward strand.
GTAAATCCCATTTAAGGGCCTGTGTTGCCTTGCTTCTTCTAGCTTTATGCAAGGGCAATGCCATGCCTTAGGAAATCTGCCTCTAAGTATTAGGCAATAGGACTCCTTGTGTGATGAAAGTCTAAGTGCATGGAACAGTGGGATGCATTTTGTATGATGTGATGGAGAGTAGATACAGTGGGGGATTATTGACTGCATCCCTGTGGATAGAGGATGGAGACCCAGAACTGAAGTGAGGGCAAATGGAGAAAAGCTGCCCAAAAAGTCTATGTGGTCCTGTTTAGCAAAGTGCAGCTGATTATTTCTTCCTGAGTGACTATAGGGAGCAGATGGTATGAGTAAGGGATAAGTCATAGGTTTGTTTCTCTTGTTAAATGTGTCAAAGATTCTAAGCAGTGCTGCTATTTTGCCTGAACCTGATGACTTGATTACACAGAAAGTCAGATGACAGTCAGGTGCTGAGATGTCATGCTTCAATGTGTCCTTGTTTTGGATATCTTTGCTTGGAGACAGCACTATTGCTACTGCTTTGAAAGCCATCACCTAGCATAAAGGCTGTGACTGAGAGCCCTACAGAAAATGATACTTAAAAGAGAAACATCCCAAATCATATCTGAAACCTTAATAGTGGATCCACATCCCCTGGCTGGAAAATTAGTATTAATGTGGAACAGTGAAATCATTGATCAGTAGGTCACAAGAATGAATGTAACAAAATGTCTCTGGTTATTCAATACCTTATTTCTAACAATATATCTATTTAGATCATTGAATACAAATCTATGTGAGTTTGTTTTCTTCTTTATATTTGATACCCCATATGTCTTTCTCTGATTTACTGGGAACATCTATTTGTATTCTAATGATTTTCAGTTCAACTAATTATAGGCCCATTTCTTTGCTTGTGGCTTCTAGACAGAATACTTCCTCTGATGGCCTGACAAAGTACAGGCTGTTGAAGGAAGGACTTTATACATCTATCCTATTTAAAGTAAAACTTGGCTGTAATGGTTAGAAAAGAAAATATCGACCCCGTCACACTGAGAGAAAACTCCCAGCATGTAGGACAATTGTTGTTTTTTGTTTTTCAAAAACAAACTCCTGCTTTGGGAGTTTGTTTTTGAGAAACAAATATTGTTTTTAACTTTTTCTAGCCGACCTTCATGTCTGACTGTACTATCCTTCAAATGTTGCATGCATAGACAGTAATTGAAATGACAGCAGGTTCTGTCAAAGTAGAATGCTGTCCACAGGGCCCATGGACACCTCTAAATGTGGCACGCGGAGGTCCCTGATGGAGTTAACTCTATCCTTGAAACTCTAAATCAGGCCCATAGTTTTTCTTACTTCTGTCATGATTTTGGAATGAAGTCTCTCAATTATAGTGTGTTGGTCACTTCTTAATCGGCATTACGCAATTGTTTAGGTGCCTCGTATAAAGAAAGCCCGCTGGGAAGGCAAAAGCTTTATTTATGGCACAGCGAAGGCTTGGAATGAATTACCTCGCTATCTGAGATCTTTCACCGAGCTTTTACCTTTTCGTAAGGAATTGAAAACGTGGCTCTTTTCCAAAGTGTAGTCTGCCTCCTTTTATTGTTTCCTGCCAGTCTTAGAGAATCAAGAAGCGCCAGGACACCTTCGGGTATTTGTTGCGCTCTATAAATGACATTAACATTAACATTAACATTTATATTTTTATTAAAACACCCTAAATATTAGATGGCTATACGTTAGTGGGATAAAACATTTCCATTTCTGTTTTTGCTTTTACAAATAATTGTTTTCAGGTGTTTTAAACTGATTTGATTGATTGAACTGAACCAAAATTAATAGTTGCTGAATGTACCGATGTGCTGTAGAAAAAGTAGTTCTCATAACATTCAGCCTTTTGTAAATCCTACATCTGGCCCTTGTACATTCCCATGTCTTTGTGAGTAAGAGTGAGTATATGGTTTTAGAGAAGTAAAAAGCTTTAACTAGTCTTGCAAATGTTCTAATCATCTGAATAATTTGTCACATCAGAGAGAGAATGTTAAGGAGTTGGAGCATATAGGAAGCATAAAATAATTCCACAAAGAGCCTCCCAAGTTTCTGTGTCTTATCTTGGTATAATGAAGTGGCCTTCTGTACCATGTCTTTGGAAATAACTTGGAAACATTCAAACATTTTGTACTTTTCTATTTGATATATAAATTAGTGTCTGCATCTAAGTGGGTGTTAGCCCTGAGGGCCTCATGTTGCAAAGTTACTAGGTTCGTCACCACATAAGTACAAAACCCTTTTTATGAGTTGGAAATTTTGATAGAGTAGTAAAGAGACTTTTTGGATTGTCTCTGAATTGCAAATAGGAAGATACATAAAGGGCTGTCCCCATTCTCTTTTCCACTTCATGAAGGAATGTATTGATAGTTTGTGACTACAATTGATGTGACAAGACATTGATTAGATAATGACCCACAAGGTGGGGTGCTAACTAATTTGCAAAGGGATAAGGGGTCTCCTAAGGACTGGGGGGAGAAGTTGTCTAAAAACCGCTGGACAAACTGTGCAGAATCTCTACTAGTTAGACAATAACCAGGTAAATAGTGTAGCTTTTCATCTACATGCACGGCGGCCAGCCCTACAGTGCAGAATCTCTACTATTCAGCCAGAAGCCAAGTAAATATTTACATTTTCCTGCTATTGGCAGAGCTGCCAGACTAACAGTACAGAATCTCTACTATTTAACCACCGACTTAGTAAGTTGTGAAGTTCTTCTACTATTTGCATATTCACCAGCTGCGCAGTATAGAATCTCTACTGGTTAGCAAGCGGCCGGGTAAACAGTGACGTTTTTATGATAAGTGCCCAGCTGCCAGCTGAACAGTACAGGATCTTTACTATTTAGTTATCAGCTGGATAAATATTTACATTTTCCGGCTATCTGTACAGCCGCCAATCAGACAGTTCAGAATCTCTACTATTGTGCCTATTTTCAAGGTTGCTGGACAAATAATAAATAAATTCAAATAATTACTACTATGTAGCCAGCGGCCGAGTAAATAGCAGAAACAATTCACTATTTACCAGCAGACGGTTACATAGATGCTACCTTAACTATATTATACCAATGTTCTCTAGTTGCTCCCGGATCAGAGGAAAAGACCTGACAAAATTGCATTAGTATGTTCTTTATCTATATCTTATTTTAGTAGTTATAGTGCACTTCTGTTTGTAATAATATAAAATACACAGAGTTTTGTAGTCTTTGGCTGGACAGTCTTTACAAACAAAGGGTGTTCAGAACAGAACTATCGCTTTTAGTTTCAACCATGGAAATTGTGGCTACAGGCCACAATCCTATCAATGATGACAGGGATCTGATTGTGTGAAGTACAATGTAAAAAATGTTAGTGATGGCACTTAATGCATATGGTTCCGCATCATTGGTGTCGCATGGAGGGCGCAATGAAAAGTGACACATCGCTTTTTCACGCAGCGATGCGTCTCTTTTCATAAATTAGGCCCAGAGTGTTGAACTATGTTAGAATGGGGCTGCAATCATCATGTGAGCTGTAGAAGAGTGTCCATAAATTCAAAGCAATCTGACTCCTATTAAAAAAGTGTTTTCTGTGAGGAACTGTTTGCTCATCTTTTGTAGCTTGGCACAGGCAAGAAAGCCTTAACCAAAGAAAAATGCATATGTTTTAGGGGCACTAACACCAAAATTAAATTAGAGTTAAGAAATAATGTCCTTAGAATTCCCAAGTAAAATTAGTCAAAAAGAGAAACATTTAGGGCCATATGTATGACCCGGTTTGCATCGCAATGTAGTGCAAGAGTGACACAATCCTTAAGCCAAATTTTTTCAAGCCACTCATAGCCACTTTGTGGGGCGTTGAGCGGCTCCATAAATCTGTAGTAACGCAATGCAGCGTTCTGCCCTGGGTAGGTGGTCCATGGATGCTGCATGGGTATTCCCATGCTACAACCATGATAATTTTTTTTGACACACTTCCAGATTTACAAATTTACAAGACCTTGTAACCCTGGGAATGCACCAATAAAATACACCACACTAGGAGAGGCTCAATGAAGAGATATATCTTTATTTTCACTTGTTGATGACTCTCAGGATTGTTTTTGTGCTGGAAGGTGTCCCTTCCTCTACAAAAAAACAATCCTGCATGCAATGAATGCACCCTTGCACCATGATGCAAAGTGTTTGCAATAGTGCTAGGATGCCAAAAGTCAGAAATGAGTCATATGCCTTAAATACGGCACACTCCTGTGCTTTGCCAGTGACGCAGTGCACCAAGGTGACTTACTGACCTGCACTGCACCACTATTCTATAAATATGCCCCTTAGTGAGTAAAGAAGTACATAAGGAAATGTTTCTCCTTACTAAATATGACGGAAAGTCAGATACAGGGATCAAATCTTTTAATAGGAAACAATACAAATTCAAATGTTTTAGACTATGTAGATGCAGTTGATGAGGACATTTGAAACTGGTACAGAGAACCAAGGATCACAATGCCAGATACTCTTTTATTCAAGACTGGCAGACAATCTTCAAATTATGCACTAATATATAGTTAGAGAGGCAGCAAACGTTTTAAGTAAGTTGGAAATAACAGCCCTTCTCTCCTGATATTGGCAAGTCCCTATCATGACTTATTAGTGCTGCACATTCTTTTCTGCTGCTCCAAAAGTGTCTGAATTTTAACCCCTTTCCTTCTTGTGGGGGTAATTCCCCCGCGGCGCGGTGGGGCGGCGGCGGTGGCGCTGTGCTCGTGACGAGGCCAGCTCGTCATGAGGTACAGTGGAGCTGTGCTCATGACGAGCTGAGCTCATCACGAACCCGCCCACTGATTGATTCTCCCGCACAGGCGGGGAATCAACCGCGCGTGGGCGGGCCGCGACAGTTATGACGAGCCCAGCTTGTCATGAGCACAGCTCCACTGTGCCTCATGACGAGCTGGGCTCGTCATGAGCACCAAAGCGGTTAAGAAAAAGCTATTTAGAATCAATTCATTAAACAATATTCATCTAGGAAACAATTGTGGATCCTTGAAAAGTTTGTTGGGCAGCTGATTTTCACATTTGCAGTTTAACTTATTTTTCTTTAAAGCCATATCTTAAACTCAGCAAGTAATTTACAAATAAAGAGGTTTGGGGCAAGATTTCCAGCACCTATCTCACATGTGGGTAATCATGAAAATTCCTGAAGTACACGAATCTGAAAGTCCAAACTTCTTACCCTTTCCCACAGGAGAAACTCCTCACAAATGTAATTATACTATTGACTCAGCACAACACCAAATATGTATCTATGATAACTGATAAATAAATCAATAGTTAGATGTACACAACAATATATCACATGATGCATGGACTCCATCTTCTTCATTTATAAAACGAAGGGGTATATGTACAAGAACTGGCGCTAACTAACATTAGCGTTAGTTAGTAGCAGTTTTCTTAATGCGACCTATCAACAAAAACTATCGCCCTGTTAGTGACGTATTTACAATATGTCGCTACATGGTGATAGTAACAGCTAGCCGTGGTGAAAATTGCCGCTAACACTAAGGTCAAGGTGATACAAATGTTGAAATTAGCGAGAGAAAAGTGATGAAAGGACCATTTGCGGCAAAAAAAACTCATGTTAGTCAGCCCAACGTGACTTTTTTTGCCTCTAGAGGGAAAAATTACCTATAAATCCACCTTCAATGAAAAATAGGAAATAAAATCAATGGAATGCAGAATGGAGCAGCCAGAGTCAAGTGCAGCACAGATCAACAACCCACCCAAACCCCCAACAGCCAGGATGACCAGCCAGAGTCCCAGGGGAAGAGGAAATGCAGATTCAGGGCTACAGTTAAGAAACAAGGCGCATCGCTGGGAAAAACCAGTGGTGCATCACTTTATCACTTTTCATAGCGCCCTCCTTGCAACACCATGGGAGCAAAAACATTGAAGCGAGGACAGTGACCGGAGGCCTCAGTGGGCTTGCGTCTGTGACCTGGAGTGGGAGGCAGAGGTGCTGTGGAGTTGCTGGGCCGTGGCGGTAGATATTGAGGTGTCAGCGATCACCCTTACCTGGTGGTGAAGCCTGGCAGGTCGGATGGAGACATGTTGCTGACCTGTGTGAGAAGACCGCTTGGCGCACCTTGCAGATGTGAACAGTAGAGGAGCTCCTGCTCACAAACATAGAGAGATCTGCATCGCATACCAGGTGCCACCACTACACCAGGGTGCATGGAGGGGATTACTAATGGTGTGCTGCGCCTCTCTGCATCACATACTGGAGGATGTTTCGCTGGCCGGATGCTGTGGATGGTGAGGCCCCTGAGTTGCACCAAACTTGTGTGGTGGGAGTGCTGCAACTTCATGCCTAAGGGGTCCCTGCTGCATCACCTGCATCGGGAGGTTCCCCGACGGACTTGGTGGCCACTGCTATACCCAGGCTTGTGACATCCCACCTGGCTGAGGCTCCTGCTGGCTGAGTCGCAGATTTGAAGAGAGTGCAACTGCATTGAACCCCGATGTCAATATCCAGGTGAGGAGCAGGTGGGACGTATAGCAGAGAAGGCCTGGGGGCGAGTCATGCCCAGGCCTAGCACCTGTGGGTGGTGCACTCTGTGCCCTGAGCAATCCCTGCGCTGCAGCTGACCTACATCGCGGAGGGCACTGCACAAGACTGGTGAGGGAATTTACTAACTGGCTCAAATCACTCAAATTGGCCATTTTTTGGCAGTGGGTGCCAGGGGCCCGGGGGCATTGTCTGCCCAGGCCCTTGAGTAAGCAGCTTGATCCACCGTTACTAGCTGGGGAACTGGGGAACATGGAATCTGGTTGCCAGTGTTAGATTGGAAGAGGCAACCGGGGGTGCTGCCTTTCCTTGCCCCCAGTTAGTCTGCTTTTGGGTGTACAGGGACTAACCATTAATGGACTTCCTTTTCCCACAGCACTGCGCCATCTGTTGCTGCTGCTGCTGTCCCTATCTGCTGCTGCTGGTTCATCTGACCCAGAGATCAGGTGTTTGAGTGCCTCCTCCACCCACAGGCTCCTACCTGCGCCTCATCCCTGGTCACTGCTCTGCAACTTGTCTACCCTCCTGTCCCTGATTTCTGCTGTTCCTCTTCATCTTTCTGCTCTTCTCTATTGCTTTTCTACCTTTGTATTTTTTTTCCTTTGGTTTCTTCGACTTTGATTTTCCTGTGCTTTTTTGCAGTTACTTTTTCCCTATCCTCTCACTCGTTGCCGTTGCGATCCCCTAAGTCCCTGTCCCCTCCAATGTCCTTTCCTGCCTTTCCCACCTACCAGATGTCCATCCCCCATGCAGCACTACCTAATGGTGGATGCTGTGCGGCCATGCGCAGTGGGCGCGCCACTGGTGCACCAAAGACAAGCTAGTCTGCATCCGTCCACCACTGTACCGTGCCCAACACCAGGGACCCTGCCTCTCGGACACTCCACCGCTACAACATCAACACCTTCCTCGCCCTCAACCCTGGTGCACCGCCACGTGCCATTTAGCAACACCAAATAGTACCCTTGCACCCTGTGCCTCTGGCCACCTAGCCGACCAACAGCACACCCGACCGGCTCAACATCATCCTCAATGTGCAGTCCATCCACAAATATGACAAAGAAATCTGGGACCTCCTTGACGCCACCTATTAAGACATTGACTTCTTCACGCAAACCTGGACCAACCCCTGCTCTGGACAAGACATCGCAATCGCTATCCCAAATGGCTCCAAAATCACCCGCAAGGACCACCCCAGCCATCCGGGAAGTGGCATTGCCATCATCCACAATAGCACACTCTGAATTACCACGCACTCTAATGACCCAGCTGCGACCATGGAACACCTACACTTCCAGATCTGGACCAACCCCAACACCACCCTCTGCGTCACCCTCATCTACAGGCCCCCTCAGCCATGAAACCCCATTCTCAATGCCATTGTAGACCTCATCACACCCCAGGCTCACCCATCCACTGACTGCATCCTACCGGGAGACCTCAAGTTCCACCTGGACAACCCAGTGAACAGAACACCACCCCCCCTCCTGGGGATCCTCGCCAACATCAGACTCAAGCAGCTAGTCACCGCACCAACCAACATAGCCAGACACACGCTTGAGCCCGTCTTCTCTGTCAGTGGGAACTTCAACTACAGCCACACAACAGAACTCTCCTGGACCGACCATCATTGTATACATCACGCCTTCACCACGCACACCGTACACCACTACCATCATCACCTCCCCGTCACAGCTGGATCAAGGCCACCGAAGAAGTTCTCATCAACTCCCTCAGCACCACTACTCTACCAACGCTTACAGATGCCAACACTGCAGTGCGTGATCCTCACAAATGAATCTCAAACTGCACCAGCACCATGGCACCCCTCAAGAAAAGACCAGGCAAATAACACTCCAAGAAGGCCAACTGGTTCACTCCCAGCCCACACTAGTCCAGACGCTTCTGTAGACATCTCGAGGAGAGATGGAGCCACAACATCAATCAACTCCGCAGCACAGTCACCCTTGAACCATGGCAGCCTTTGTGCATCATTGTAGGGGAAAAAGACAAGGGAGCTTAATCCTCAGTCCCTTCCGACAGTTTAAGGCCACCGGTGCGTAATTTTCTTGACCTACTTGCAGCGTGAATCTTGAACCACGTTGCTCCGTATTTACAAAGTGACGCATCTAGGTATGTGTGTGATCTTGTAATGCCCTGTGCCACATTATGCCTGCCTCTGGTATGATGTATGCAAAATGGGCATTACCACACAAAAAAGCCTTCTGAAGTCTCTCAGATTTCACTGCGACAATTCTAGGACACCACTGCGTCAAAACCTTATGCCTGCCCGATGGCAGGCATATGGGTGACGCAGTGACATAGGGATAGGCTGGCCCCATGCATTGCTACAGTTGTGTCATGCTAGCAACACAAATGCATGACTTTAGTGCTGCTAGATACATCAGGATTCCAGACTTATCTGTCATTGATTGCGACATGGAGCACTGTACATTGAATATGGCGCATCCATGTTCTCACACGGAAGGAACATTGAAATTGTTGCAATACTGTTTTGTTGTAGTGATGCAACACTTTTCATGAATGGAGCCTAGAAATGTGCCCTATCTTATTGGTAGGGCGCATCCCGGTCCTTTTTCTTGGTGCACGGCATCGCAGCATCGCAGCAATGTTCCCTGCACTGCTGTCCAGCACTCAAACATCTAAAATGTGGGCCCAAGTATTTGCACCAATTTTAAGACCATCTATTTTCAGATCTTAAAAAACTGCCTCTAACTAGACATATCAGCAGTTTTTGGGGGTTATCTCCGTATGGAAAATGTAATCGCAAAATATCGTGAAGTGGGGTTAGCAGCAGTCTTTGCACGAGAACGTCCACGTTGCATCTCATTTTCGTTAGTGGCGATCTTAAAAATTCACGTTTATGCTGGAAAAAGTGCTGCTAACTGCAGTTAGTGGCAACTTCTAAATACGATGATAACAAAAGCCGACGTTATATCCAAACATTTACACTACGGCAGTGCTAAGTTCTTGTAGCTATGCCCCTAAGTTCTTTATTGATAATTGTTTAAAAGCATCTCCTTGTATTTGGTCATATATAAATATTTGGAGTTGTGCTGAGACAATAGTATAATTAACATCATAAACTCGGGTATCATTTCAGATATTGGTGATTGGGTCTCGGCTGTCACTTTGCAAACCAGTATTTTCGTGTACTTTTGTTTATTTTTCTGTATTAATATGTAGCTTATTTATTGATAAACATGCAAAATGTGCCTACACATTTATTCTTTTCTTCTCACCGGGCGATCCTCCCATACCATGGCAGAAATGGAAGAACGTTTTCATCTACCATGCCAGGTTTTGTGTAGCAAGGTTGTGTGTTGATTTAAGGGAACTAAACAAGGCTGTTATGGTTGATCAGTATCCTCTACCCAACATAACAGAGATGCTGTGTAGTTTGGATGGTGGAAAACACTTTTTTTTCACTCGATTTGACATCAGCCTATCATCAGATCTCATTACACCGGCAATCTCAGGATTTAACAATCTTTTATCACACATTTTGAGACCTATAAATGTTTATGAGAGACGTTTGTTCTGATTTCAGCTTCGTCCGTTTTTCAAATGGATATGGAACATATTTTGCAGGGGATTAAAGGTGTCAAGATATATTGGTCTATGGTAGAAGTCAAGAAGAGTATGATGGTAGGTTACAGGATGTCTTGAAGTGGTTGAGTGTAAGTGGTTTGGCTCTTAAGTTAGGGAAATGTTGGTTCAATGGTCCAGAAATTGAATACCTGGGTCACATTATCACATCAAAGGTCATATAACCCAAGGAGGATCTACTGAATGCCATTATGAAGATGCCTAGCCCTAGTAACAAGGGTGAGCTTTTGAAGTACTTAGAAACTGCAGAATACGGTAAGTTTGTTCCAGGTTTTGCTGAAAAAGTAGTTGTACAAGGAATCTGTTGAAGAAGGGTGTGGAGTATTTGTGGTCAGAAGGTTATAAGAAGGAGTTCATTGATATTAAGCAAAGCTTATGTAATGCTTCTAGTTTAGGTAGTTTTAAACCAGGAGAAAGTACTATATTGATGATGGATGTTAGCTTTAAAGACCTTGGTGCAGTCCTAGTAAAGATATCTGGGGGAAAGGAGAACACCATCATGTTTATTTATCGTAGGCTGAAAGGGGCTGAATTTAATTATTCAGTATTGAGCAGTGTATTGAAACCAAGGCGGATCATAAGATGAATCGTAGGCTACTGAAGGAGATTTTTATCAAGAAAAGGATTGATTTCGTCTCAAGCAGGATACATAGATGGGCGGTGGCATTGCAAGAATTTTAATTTCTGTTATATCTCCTGGGTACTAAGAATTCTATAGCAGACTATGTGGAGGAATCTGTAATCCAAAGTTTGGATGAGGATTGTCGTGAAGATAATGTAAGAGTGTGCTTAGTTTATGAATGCATTATACAGGAAGATGAGTGGAGAGAGGTACTTGAAAGTGATCAGGATTTACAGGATGTGGTTTGTAAATTAAAGCTCGGGTGGATGGTAAAAAACAGTAGTGACGCAAATATGAAAGGATATTGGCATGCGAAAGATTAACTTTCTCTTGAACATTTAGTCTGTTAATAGGAGTATGAATTTAATTGAACATGCTCATGAAAGTCATCCTGTCACATCTAACATGAGGAAGATGGTCAGAGAGTGCTACTGTTGGCCTGGAATGGATTTATTAATGGAGAGAGTAGTAAGGGAGTGGTTGGAGTACAAGAAAGGTGATCACATTTTGAAATGTAGGAATCATTCCATGGTGATCAGGGCATTAGCATCAGGACAGGTATGTGGCTCTGGATATTGTGGGTCCCATTTGAGTTTCTAGCACAGATTGGTATCTCATAGCATGCATTGACATGTTCTCCTGGTGGCCTGAAGTTAAGATTGTAAACTCTGTGGACACCTGTGATGTAATCAGGTTTTAAGATGCTCTCTTTGTAAGAGAGGGTTTCCACACCAATTGTGTGCAATTAACATCCAGAGCCATGGAAGAAAGAGGAAATCAAACAAAAAAAGACAGCATTATGCCATCTAAGGTCAATGGCATATTAGAATGCTTTAATTAAGTTCTTAAAAAATCTATACAGCAGGCTTTGGCTAATGGGTTTCATTGAATTGAAAACTTTGGAGTAAGGTGCAGATTTACAGATTAACTCAACACTCTACGACTTGGGTTCACCCTTTGAGCTGTAAGGAAAAAGCTCCAAATAGTCTGATGTGTCCATCATGGGTGAACAAGACGAGAATGCTATGCATGCATGCCATTCTTGTGAAAGGGGCTGTGTGGGTGGAAAGGGAAAAAAGGTAAATTAGAAAAACGAAGGTGAAGTATGACAAGCGTATGGCTGATATAGAAACAACGGTGTGTGTTGGTGATTGAGTGAGGATGAAGAACCCAAGGAAGGAGTGTTAGTTGAGAAAGTAATACAAGTATTCAAAAATGCAGTTAAAACAGAAGATCACCAGGTTAGGAATCTGGGAAGAGTTGCTGTGTGGTATACAGAAGCAGGAGAGGACAATTCTGCCAAGGATGTGCAAGATGAAAATAGGGAAAGAATACAGAGGAAAGGCAGGGTGGCAAGATGAGGAGGAACTCTCCCTGTTGGGAAAGGACCTTCTTATCTGGGAGATTTTATTTGAACTTTACCTGACTGGTTTTATATGTAGTTTTGCAATTATTTAGTGTAATTAATCTATGTATAAGTATATTGTATTAAGGGGAAGGTGCGTGTGTCCTTATACTCTGGTTTGCTTATGTTCTAGAATACAATGACATGTTGTTTCTAGGGTGTTAGAAGGTTTGTGATTAATTTGAGTTTTGGGAGTTGGAGACACTGCAGCTGAACTGAACGGTCCTGATGGATGGGGTCTTTGTATTCCAATTTCCAAAATAAACCTTGTATTGCCTATGCTCTGGAGTGAGTCTGTCTTTTCCACACACAATTGTCTGTCTTTCAGATGGTGGTGATGGGTCTTAAAATACCCAAACTGGTGTCCTGGATGACAACAGCTAAACAGTAGGAATTAAACTGCAACTCTATCACAGCATCTATAAGACACTGAATACATGCATGCAGAATAAACAAGATTAGTACCTTTAAAATTGTGTGCACAAACTGAAAATATTTGATAGTTCACCATTCTTTGAGGATCAGCCTAAAAAACCCACAGATATTGCTTTACGTGTTTATTATGCTCATTGCCATTGCTTTTACAAAGTTTTGTATTGCACGTTCAAACATTTGTCCCAGTGTATGGCAAATTGTTTCCATTTGTAAAGCACTTGAAAAATTTGAGTAGTAACAATTACTCTTAACATAAATACCTCTCTATGAAAAAGTGTGCCTGTAAGAGCTATTTGTTTGGTTATACTCTAAACTTGTTCTTTTCTTTTCTTTATATTTCCACACTGAGATGAAGCTTTCCAGAGCACAGGTAGAAGGCTAACTCAAAAAGGTTCTGCTGTACCTATCGATTTTGACACCTCGCAATTAAGTCGATAATTGAAAAAGACCACTCTTACTAGACCAAGACATTGAATAATAACACAAATCTGGTTAACAAAAAACTTGTTTAGGTTTTTTTTTTAATTTATTTTCCAATAATTGAAACAGATCATATATACATACATCATGTGTTGAAAAAGAAGACTCAAATAACAAAAAGGATTAGGAACCTGCTAAAGCATGATTGTCATGGACAACCTAGGACACAAATCATTCAAACGCTCTCTCTTTCATTTAAACCCATTCAAACCAAAAGCACACATTAAACAAACATACATCCTAAAATCTGGAAAGTCATAATTCAAATGCCCTAAAGTAAATGGAATATTTCGTTTTGGTCTCTAAAAGGCAAGAAATAATATGCTGTTGACAATAGTTTATGGTCAAAGAAGTTCAAAAAGAAGAGACAAGGAATTGTTCTTAGATAGACAATATAAATTAGGTACAAAATCTCAATATGTCTGTAGGGCTGGCAACAATGTATTGAAAAACTGGAGAACACGTTTAATTCAAAACGCTGACGTGCGTTTCGGTGTAACACCCCCTTTCCTGGGGTAACACCTTCTTCAGGGCGTAAAGTTATTCGTGTCCGTTGTCCATGAGGCCTGTTGGATAATAAAAAAAAGGTTGACAAGCAATCTACTTCATACTTAGAATCAAACTGGCTATGTGACATGCCATGAGGGATAACTTTTTATCCCTACTATGTAAATGCACAGGTCTAAGCGTAAGAGTGGTAAAGACAGGATAAATAGGCTAAACCAAGTAGCTGCACACATATTAAAAATAAAGATACAGGGAGAAATACATACTATAGAGACAACTAGTGAGGGTCTGAAGGTTCTCACACATATTAAAAACTGATGGTTTCTAAAGTTCCTGATGTTAATATTTGACAGTTGCCATAAAAATAGCAAGTCAAAAAAAGAAGGCTATCTGGGTTTTCTATACTCCAGATGTACGGCAGAGTTAAACCGGATTTTTCACTTAAATTGTGAAAAATCTAAAATTACCATTAAATTAAAATTTTAAAAAGAGCGAGTTTAACCCAACTATCTTCTGTGCCTTAACTTTATATATGTGCTGTCCCCTACTTATATATATATATATATATATATATATATATATATGTATATCAACAAACAAAGTACCTAGCTTGGAGAGCCACCACCCGTCGTCACCTAGCTAGGTCCTCACGGCAATCCTGCATCGTGGTCCCCAGACGTGCAGCATTTGAAGCACCAACAAATCCCTACGCGTTTCAAGCGTCTCTGCGCCCTTGCTCACGGGTGCTGGCGAAGGTGATTAAAGCATATCATGACACCTGGCTCGCTTATTTATCCTCCCTAGTGGGCGTGTCAAAACATAATGCATGCTGGTCAGGTGAGTTTTTTGAAAGTTCTCTTTATTTCCATTGATCGCCACAATCACTTTAAAATAATTACCCCAGTGGGTTGCTGTCATGTTAGGGGTTCACTTGCTGGACTGGAATGTCCCTGAAGACGTGACAACGCTCCGATAAAGCGCCAACTGAATAGCTGCGCCCGGATCCGCTCATCCGCAGGAGGGCTCCCCGCGACCCAGGCAAGGCCGCAAAATTGTCCATCAACAAACAAAGTACCTAGCTTGGAGAGCCACCACCCGTCGTCACCTAGCTAGGTCCTCACGGCAATCCTGCATCGTGGTCCCCAGACGTGCAGCATTTGAAGCACCAACAAATCCCTACGCGTTTCAAGCGTCTCTGCGCCCTTGCTCACGGGTGCTGGCGAAGGTGATTAAAGCATATCATGACACCTGGCTCGCTTATTTATCCTCCCTAGTGGGCGTGTCAAAACATAATGCATGCTGGTCAGGTGAGTTTTTTGAAAGTTCTCTTTATTTCCATTGATCGCCACAATCACTTTAAAATAATTACCCCAGTGGGTTGCTGTCATGTTAGGGGTTCACTTGCTGGACTGGAATGTCCCTGAAGACGTGACAACGCTCCGATAAAGCGCCAACTGAATAGCTGCGCCCGGATCCGCTCATCCGCAGGAGGGCTCCCCGCGACCCAGGCAAGGCCGCAAAATTGTCCATCAACAAACAAAGTACCTAGCTTGGAGAGCCACCACCCGTCGTCACCTAGCTAGGTCCTCACGGCAATCCTGCATCGTGGTCCCCAGACGTGCAGCATTTGAAGCACCAACAAATCCCTACGCGTTTCAAGCGTCTCTGCGCCCTTGCTCACGGGTGCTGGCGAAGGTGATTAAAGCATATCATGACACCTGGCTCGCTTATTTATCCTCCCTAGTGGGCGTGTCAAAACATAATGCATGCTGGTCAGGTGAGTTTTTTGAAAGTTCTCTTTATTTCCATTGATCGCCACAATCACTTTAAAATAATTACCCCAGTGGGTTGCTGTCATGTTAGGGGTTCACTTGCTGGACTGGAATGTCCCTGAAGACGTGACAACGCTCCGATAAAGCGCCAACTGAATAGCTGCGCCCGGATCCGCTCATCCGCAGGAGGGCTCCCCGCGACCCAGGCAAGGCCGCAAAATTGTCCATCAACAAACAAAGTACCTAGCTTGGAGAGCCACCACCCGTCGTCACCTAGCTAGGTCCTCACGGCAATCCTGCATCGTGGTCCCCAGACGTGCAGCATTTGAAGCACCAACAAATCCCTACGCGTTTCAAGCGTCTCTGCGCCCTTGCTCACGGGTGCTGGCGAAGGTGATTAAAGCATATCATGACACCTGGCTCGCTTATTTATCCTCCCTAGTGGGCGTGTCAAAACATAATGCATGCTGGTCAGGTGAGTTTTTTGAAAGTTCTCTTTATTTCCATTGATCGCCACAATCACTTTAAAATAATTACCCCAGTGGGTTGCTGTCATGTTAGGGGTTCACTTGCTGGACTGGAATGTCCCTGAAGACGTGACAACGCTCCGATAAAGCGCCAACTGAATAGCTGCGCCCGGATCCGCTCATCCGCAGGAGGGCTCCCCGCGACCCAGGCAAGGCCGCAAAATTGTCCATCAACAAACAAAGTACCTAGCTTGGAGAGCCACCACCCGTCGTCACCTAGCTAGGTCCTCACGGCAATCCTGCATCGTGGTCCCCAGACGTGCAGCATTTGAAGCACCAACAAATCCCTATGCGTTTCAAGCGTCTCTGCGCCCTTGCTCACGGGTGCTGGCGAAGGTGATTAAAGCATATCATGACACCTGGCTCGCTTATTTATCCTCCCTAGTGGGCGTGTCAAAACATAATGCATGCTGGTCAGGTGAGTTTTTTGAAAGTTCTCTTTATTTCCATTGATCGCCACAATCACTTTAAAATAATTACCCCAGTGGGTTGCTGTCATGTTAGGGGTTCACTTGCTGGACTGGAATGTCCCTGAAGACGTGACAACGCTCCGATAAAGCGCCAACTGAATAGCTGCGCCCGGATCTGCTCATCCGCAGGAGGGCTCCCCGCGACCCAGGCAAGGCCGCAAAATTGTCCATCAACAAACAAAGTACCTAGCTTGGAGAGCCACCACCCGTCGTCACCTAGCTAGGTCCTCACGGCAATCCTGCATCGTGGTCCCCAGACGTGCAGCATTTGAAGCACCAACAAATCCCTACGCGTTTCAAGCGTCTCTGCGCCCTTGCTCACGGGTGCTGGCGAAGGTGATTAAAGCATATCATGACACCTGGCTCGCTTATTTATCCTCCCTAGTGGGCGTGTCAAAACATAATGCATGCTGGTCAGGTGAGTTTTTTGAAAGTTCTCTTTATTTCCATTGATCGCCACAATCACTTTAAAATAATTACCCCAGTGGGTTGCTGTCATGTTAGGGGTTCACTTGCTGGACTGGAATGTCCCTGAAGACGTGACAACGCTCCGATAAAGCGCCAACTGAATAGCTGCGCCCGGATCCGCTCATCCGCAGGAGGGCTCCCCGCGACCCAGGCAAGGCCGCAAAATTGTCCATCAACAAACAAAGTACCTAGCTTGGAGAGCCACCACCCGTCGTCACCTAGCTAGGTCCTCACGGCAATCCTGCATCGTGGTCCCCAGACGTGCAGCATTTGAAGCACCAACAAATCCCTACGCGTTTCAAGCGTCTCTGCGCCCTTGCTCACGGGTGCTGGCGAAGGTGATTAAAGCATATCATGACACCTGGCTCGCTTATTTATCCTCCCTAGTGGGCGTGTCAAAACATAATGCATGCTGGTCAGGTGAGTTTTTTGAAAGTTCTCTTTATTTCCATTGATCGCCACAATCACTTTAAAATAATTACCCCAGTGGGTTGCTGTCATGTTAGGGGTTCACTTGCTGGACTGGAATGTCGAACTCAAAAAGGTTCTGCTGTACCTATCGATTTTGACACCTCGCAATTAAGTCGATAATTGAAAAAGACCACTCTTACTAGACCATGACATTGAATAATAACACAAATCTGGTTAACAAAAAACTTGTTTAGGTTTTTTTTTTAATTTATTTTCCAATAATTGAAACAGATCATATATGCATACATCATGTGTTGAAAAAGAAGACTCAAATAACAAAAAGGATTAGGAACCTGCTAAAGCATGATTCTCATGGACAACCTAGGACACAAATCATTCAAACGCTCTCTCTTTCATTTAAACCCATTCAAACCAAAAGCACACATTAAACAAACATACATCCTAAAATCTGGAAAGTCATAATTCAAATGCCCTAAAGTAAATGGAATATTTCGTTTTGGTCTCTAAAAGGCAAGAAATAATATGCTGTTGACAATAGTTTATGGTCAAAGAAGTTCAAAAAGAAGAGACAAGGAATTGTTCTTAGATAGACAATATAAATTAGGTACAAAATCTCAATATGTCTGTAGGGCTGGCAACAATGTATTGAAAAACTGGAGAACACGTTTAATTCAAAACGCTGACGTGCGTTTCGGTGTAACACCCCCTTTCCTGGGGTAACACCTTCTTCAGGGCGTAAAGTTATTCGTGTCCGTTGTCCATGAGGCCTGTTGGATAATAAAAAAAAGGTTGACAAGCAATCTACTTCATACTTAGAATCAAACTGGCTATGTGACATGCCATGAGGGATAACTTTTTATCCCTACTATGTAAATGCACAGGTCTAAGCGTAAGAGTGGTAAAGACAGGATAAATAGGCTAAACCAAGTAGCTGCACACATATTAAAAATAAAGATACAGGGAGAAATACATACTATAGAGACAACTAGTGAGGGTCTGAAGGTTCTCACACATATTAAAAACTGATGGTTTCTAAAGTTCCTGATGTTAATATTTGACAGTTGCCATAAAAATAGCAAGTCAAAAAAAGAAGGCTATCTGGGTTTTCTATACTCCAGATGTACGGCAGAGTTAAACCGGATTTTTCACTTAAATTGTGAAAAATCTAAAATTACCATTAAATTAAAATTTTAAAAAGAGCGAGTTTAACCCAACTATCTTCTGTGCCTTAACTTTATATATGTGCTGTCCCCTACTTATATATATATATATATATATATATATATATATATATATATATATATAAGACTACTCCGTTGTTCCTGGCTTGACTAGCACAAACGGAAACGGACCCTTGTATTGTGCTAAAATTAAGTGTTTATTGCTGCTTCGGCCTGACGCGTTTCGGCTCACAGGTGAGCCTTGATCACATGACACGGAGGGAAGTACTTTTTTCATATTTAAAGTGACAGTGCTAAGTGATGTATACCACTTCATATTCACAACAACATAGACATAAACGAAATTTTCATTGTTTGGATACATTTCGTGATTAATATGTGTTAAAAAGTCCATTATAAATACACAATACAATACTATATAAATCATTTTAAACCAATTTAAAATAATTTAAAAATCAAGATAAATTCATTTACATCTTCGGTGTAAGATTGTTATTTTGGTCATAATCCCACTATTCTTTTCTCCTTTTACTTGGTCCAAAGTAACTGTATGCATAATATATTGTATATGGCATGTCTCATTGTATTGGCAAATAATGGCTAATGCCTTGTCTAATATGGGTTGTGAATCACATGTATAAAATGTGAAAGGTGATTATAGGTGTGGTGAATAAAGTGCCAGTGCCTTCACAGTTTGATATTCAGTTTCTAGTCAGGAAAGATTTTGGTGTATTGGCATAATACATATGTTGGCCTTATTATGGTAAAATACCCGGATGTAAACTCTGTGGCTAACAGGATGTAAAATCAGTTGTAAACCATGTATGGTGTATTGTTTCGGTATTAGACGAATTTTTCTTCCTAGTCCTATGTCCTTGTACATTGTTTAAAAAGGGGAAAGATAAAATATGTCACAGACATTTCCTCCTAAAATGTAGATAATAGTAATTCTAAAATCCTACACATACAATGCATAAATATATAAATAAATAAATATAAATGTAATCACAGTCAACATTAAATAAACTGTTCAAATAAATAATTTACATATAAATATACGATATAGTGCTGTGTGTACTTGCATGGGACATGTAAATATATAGTTCGCTTGGGGGAAAGAAACCTCATAATGGATCTAATATCGTTAAATCACCTTTACATAGTCACAATAAAACATCATATTGATCTATTATCGAGTAATGTTGCAAATCCTATTATACTTGTATCCAATTGTTATTTGTTTTTTATATATGTGTGATGGTGGGACTGACACATATACCCTTTTTGGTCTGTGATAATTCATAAAAATAAGGCTTAGTTCTGAAACATGTTGTAAGCCATATCAGATAACTTCATTTAGTTCGTATTCACCTAATCGCATTGGCTAAATGAATCTGGAACTCTTTAGATATAGGATATTACAGGCAAGTATATAGGTCCTCTGATATGTTAAGGCCATTAGGGTGTTTGGTGTCTAATGTAATAATGTAGCAAGTTTCCAGTTTTCTCAGTGTTTTTTCTCTATCCCCACCACGTCTACTTGGTGGGATAGCGTCAATTGCAAAGTATTTAAGGTCTTTATTGTTGGAGTTGTGGACTTCCTTAAAATGACGTGCAACCGGATAGGTATTATCCTGGTTGCTGATGGCCCTGAGGTGTTGGAGTATGCGTTTATGTACCGCTAATTTGGTACTGCCTACATATAGGAGATTACAAGGACAAGAGAGGACATATATTACATGATCTGTCTTACATGTAAGAAGTTTGTTAATGGCGTGTTTTTTACCACTAAAGGGAGTGCAAAATTCTGTCTTGTTTTCCCCAAGTTGACAAGCTTTGCAGGTCCTGCAGCGGGCAAAGCCTTTTTTGTTTTGTAGCCAATTAGTCTTCTCAATAGTTTCAGGGCTTGTAGTAACTAGTTGATCCCTCATGGAGGGACCCCTACTATAAGTTAATGCCACTTTCTGGGGTAAATCTGGGCCAATTATAGGATCACTGAGTACTAGTGGCCAGTTTTTTTGTATAATAGTCCGTATTTGTTTATGTTGGTTACTGTATCGGATTATCAGTCTGAAGCTATTGTCCTTGGCTGTCAAATTGGCACTACTGGGGTTGCTATCCTGTGCATTGTTCAGGTCTGTGTGGTTAAGTAACTCCTCTCTAGTTTTACTCATGGATTTGCTTATAGCAGAATCAATAATCTTGTCAGAATAACCTCTTTGTCGAAATCTATTCCTGCATTCTGTTTGTGCCCTGATAAGGTCCTCATGATTACTGTGCAGTCGCCTCATCCGCAGCATCTCGCCATAAGGGATGCTGTTGACCAGGTGCCGCGGATGTGCACTCTCTGCATGTAGGGTGGAGTTGCCTGCAGTAGGTTTCCTAAAAAGTTTTGTTTCAATTTTGTTCTCACAGATATAGACTTCTATATCCAGGAAAGATATTGATGTTTCACTCAGTGTAACAGTAAACTGTAGGTTGATCTCATTCTTGTTGATGTTCTCTACAAATTCAAACGCTGTTTCTTTGCTACCATCCCATATTACAAAGAGATCATCAATGTATCGTAGCCACGATACAATTTTGTTATTGTCTGTCATCAATGTATTGAGGGCCAGCTCTTCCCAATAGCCCATATGCAGACAGGCATATCTTGGGGAAAAGCTGGCCCCCATAGCTACCCCCCTGATTTGCTGATATAGGATGTTGTTAAACATAAATACATTATTTTCAAGGCAAAATGAAATCATATCTACAATCATTTGTTTGTGGTCTTCTCCATGATCTGAGTCTTTGTTCAAATAATGTTTTATGGCCTTGATGCCATCAGCATGACCAATACTGGTATATAACGAAGTTACATCTAAGGCCATCATTAGATATGTATCTTTCCATTGGATCTTCGTCAATTTGTTAAGGAAGTCACTTGAATCTCGGACATAAGATTGCAAGGTTTTGACATGTGGTTGTAGAAAGTAATCAACATATTGCAAGGTATGTTCTAATAGGCTTTTTTGGGCCGAGATTATAGGACGCCCCGGAGGTTTATGGATGTCTTTGTGAGTTTTGGGAATAAAATACAACGTTGGTATTACTGGATAATCATTTTTCAAAAACATCCATTCCGGTTCGGTGATTAATTCTTTCCTCTGCCACACATTGAGCATGTGATGGTACTTGGTGTACATTGATTTGTATTCTGTACTGCTTATTCTGGCATAACAGGCTCTGTCGTTTAATTGTGTGTATGCCTCTTTGTTGTAGTCGTGTATGCTCCAAATTACAATGTTGCCACCCTTGTCTGAGTTTCTTACAATGATCGCATTGTTCTTTTTTAGTTTGTTGATTAGATCATAGTATTTGCGATCCTGCCATTTGTATCGGTTTCTTTTGCCTTGAGTTATACAATTTAATTTTTTCAATTGTTCCGTTACGGATTCGTGAAAGATATCAATTGAGTCCCTTAACATCACAGGATTGAACGTCGATCTTGGTTTGGAATTAGTTAGCTGTTTGTTTTTATGGGGCACCTCAGTGTCCTCTGTCTGATCCATTGTCCGCAATTCTGTTTCAGTTGCACTCTGTGGTTGCATCCATAGTTCATGTAAAGTATCAACTGATGGCAGATCTGACTGAGTCAGAGTTCCAAATGATGCTGTACTAGACCTGGACTCTTGTTGTTTTTGACCTTGATTGTCTGTCTTCTTAGATAATGTGTGAATTTTTTTCAATTTGAGTTTTCTCTCTGCCCTGTATATATCCAGTCTGGTGTTGGTATAATTAAAATCTGTTTTGGGGCAGAAAGACAGACCTAAGCTCGAATTACGTGTATCTTCCTCATTCAAATTTATGTTGGCCAAATCAATGATTGTATTATTCAGTTCTTCCGTGGTAACATTATTTATTTGCTTTGCCATCAACCCCCTCTGGTTTTCTTTGGTTTCTTTCTTTCTTCGGTTCGCTTTTCTCCTCTGCCGCCTCCTGTAGTTATTGTACTTTCTTCGTTGTACCTCGGTTTCCTGGGGCGCAGTGTCTGACGGCGATCCTGATATAAAAAAGATAGTTCCTCCACCAATGTATTTGTTTGGCTCTGTGTTGCTCCCGCAGGACCACTGGTTTCGTTTTCTGAGCCACTGTCCACTGCAGAACTTAAGTCAGATAGTGTTGAGTTTGAACCTGTGGTTCCCCCGCGGAGGGCATTTTCTCTACACAGGACTGTTGGTTTGTTCTTGGATGAACGTATTGCTTCATACTTTTTGGCAAATGTAAAAATTTGCGCCCGTTCATAATCCATTTTGTCTCGATGGAATTTATACTTTTTTCTTTCTTTGATTATATCTTCTTCCTTTTTTATTCGAATCATCATTTCCTTACGCAGTTTTTCTCTTTCCTCACTCGTACCCATCCCTTCTATTTCTTCATTCAGTTTGTTGATTTCTTCTAACAGGGTTGCTCGATCTATGTCTGCATATTTGATTAATATTAAAACCAGACGTTTCGAGAGTCCAAATTGCATTCCACCCATTCACGCATCTTGTTGACATTGGGATTCTCATAGCTTGGTGCAAGGAAAATTCGCAGACCTTGTGGGATTCTTCCCACATCAGTATAACATTGAAGGGAGCGCGCCTCCCACCATTTGCTCTGTTCTTGTTTACTTTTCTTTTCCAAGGTTTTGAATTTATCCTTTTGTGTGGTTGCCTGACTTTCACTGATTACACTGTGTGTTGTGCTGGTGCTGGCTGGCATATCATCGTCAAACATTAGTAGTGCCGCCGCTTCTCTGCTTCGTACCGTGTCGTCCGACATGGCAAAAATATATTAAGTAATTATTGTTGTGGGGGCAACTCAAAATAATATATTAGGAAATTCGTGAGCTCTCCCCCTAGAGTAGCACTCCTCCCCGTCCCAGATAACGCCTCTTTAACTCCTACCTGCTTCACCGCGAAGTATCCCGGGTCCTCCGACTCTGGTATGCTCGGTAGTTTCAGCAGGCTTTACGGGAAATCTTCAGGCTCTGGGGGATCTTGCGATGCGATTCCTTCACAGGAAATACTCCTTCCAAACTGGTTCTGGGTTACATCGTTGCCAGAGTTCTCCTTCTGAACCGCAGATCACTTGACTGGGTAAGGGGTCCGTCAAAAAATCGTTGGAGAAAAATCCGATTTGTAATATGAGACTACTCCGTCGTTCCTGGCTTGACTAGCACAAACGGAAACGGACCCTTGTATTGTGCTAAAATTAAGTGTTTATTGCTGCTTCGGCCTGACGCCATTGACTTTACACACTTTTCACAAGAGTCAAAACACCCTTGATCACCTGAAATCACCCGACATCCGAGAGGCATCCATCTTCCTGGCCCGGGTCACTGGCAGGTGACTGTGAACACTGTCCCTTCTGCTTTCAGGTCATCTTCATCTTGAATCCAGCCTTGGATTCCACCGGACACTTCTCCAGTCTTCGCAAGCAGCAAATCTTCGTTGGCTTCCATAGAAAACGGCGACGCGACCCGACACCAAAAGACATCTATGCACCCAGTTTTCCTGGGTGAGGTAACTCATGCACTCCGGTGCCCTAATGTGTGTTGGCCCTCGAATTACTTACCTTGTAAGTGGCTTGCTTGTAGACTTCCTCGAAGTACCCTAATATTTTAAAAACCAACCGCAACTTGCTCCATTGAAATGAATAGGGAACCCGCGTCTGTATTATCACACTGCACGCGTCTCCCGTGGGTCTTTTACTTACCTGTCTTGGGTGGATTAGTGAAGCCCCGGCGATTCTACAGGCCCTAGGCTTTGTCCCCTTGCAAGTCGACTTTCCTAAAACTCTTTTTTAGTATATGTTCTGGTACGCCCCTAGGGCCCCAGCCATATTTGTGCTTAACTTATTGTGAAACGTTGATATTTGAATGTGTTCCTGACTTCTAATTTCATAAAGAGATTAGTAGAGTGTGTCTAAAAATAAATACATATATATTTGATATATATACCTGTTTGGTATCCTTTCATTTGGTAATTCAAGAGATTATAAGGTAAAACAAGCTGCTTTACATTCCTCTGTGACTTAGCCTGAAGGCTGCTCTCCACAGCTACCACTAGGATAGCTCTCTTTAAAAGGTTGTCTTAAACCTATCTACCATAAGAGTCGAATTGGACTGGTGCATGGTGGCCACTATAACTAGTGACCAGCATATGCCAGGCCAACTTCTCACACCCAGTTTCTGAGGTTAGGAGCTCTGGCCCCATTTAGTTTGGTGGATACAGTACTCCATAAAAACGGAAGTGGAATACCTTTTCGACCAAACTCTTGGTCTGTCCTCCAAAATTCGAGTCAGGCTGACTGACTGACTCATGCCCAAAAGATGAAAATGTACTCTGTTGACATGAACCTTCCTCCAATGGCCCATCACTGCCAAGAATATTATGTTGGTTAGAGACAGAAAAATTAAAAAAACTCCCATGATGTTGGAGCAATTAGTTTTTATTTTTCCAAACACAAACTCGCTTTGAGAGGTTTTTTGTTGGAACAGTCAAAACTTTTAAAATATTTGGTATAAATGGCCGTCACCAATAATGGATGTATAGCACATTTTTAAATGGCTTTGCATAAACCGACCAAAATGGCAGCTCACGCAAACCATATAGTTTACCAAAGGGCACGAGTGAAAGTAGGGAGGCGGAATTAAACCCATCCACCACCCTCAATGCCTTAACTCCTCCCACCAAACAGTAAATCGGCTCCTTAAGCTTTGATTTCAAACATTCTCTCTCTGTATCTGCCTAAAACTGTAACATGTGTCTTTCTTGTATCCTTCACCTTTTCCTCTCATGCTAGATTACTCATTTCCTTCTCCTTTCAGGCAGTCATCCAGTGTTGTAGGCAGCTATCCTTCCCTGCCTAGACTACTGTAATTTCTTTATCTTGGCCTTCCTGCTGACTCGTTCACCTGTTGACAAAATATTCAATATGCTGCTGTCCAGATCATCTTCTATCTTCCTTGTCATGTTCATCTCTCTGCCATTATCTCTTCTTTATTTTGGCTTTTCATCTTGCAATGCATTGCTTGGTTCATTGGGTCTTCTCCACCTCTTTCCGCTGCACCATTGATTTATATCTGACCACTATCTACCCTCCTGTCCACTTAGCTCTTCTGCACTTCAAATTCAGGCTCTTCCAAAGATTCACCATTCTTGCATCAAGGAACATTTCTTCTCTTTTCTTCCCCATGAGCTCTGCAGTTCTTTACCGCTCATTAAAGTCACATTGATATCATCTCTCATTTTGCAACTTTGTAAAAACTCGCCACCTTGGCAGTCATCTATTTCTTCTTGACCAGCAATCTCCTATTGCCAAGATGCCCTTATGGATGACAGCGCACGTTAAATTAGATAGAATGGATCAGAATAGAGGGGCATATCAGCAGCAACCGGCGATAATTATCGAAAGGCGCACTTAGCGCTAGGATAATTATCACCGGCTAGCGTGGATTTTTATCGCTGAGATAGCGCGCTATTAGCAATGCTTATCTCAAAAGCGATAAAAATCCTCGCGCTAACTGCCTAACGTGAGATTATCGCTGGAAACCCTGCGATAATCTCACGAAGTTTGGCGTTAGCTTGATGATAGGGCCCCACATACTTAGCCATGATATCCACCTTCCATAGGATATCATGGCTACGTCAGTCCTGAAGCAGGCGTAAGGAAAGTAGCGATAACAGGGGTTATCGCTACTTTTCTTGCCGCTATGCTTCATAGCGTGGGGCTTGATGAAAGGAGAAACGTTGCTTAGCGACATTTCTCCTGTCATGTCAGGTCAGGAACGCCCACTGTGCATCTCATTAGAGATGCAAAGCTGGGCGTTAGGAATTCCTACGCTAATGCAAGTTTTCACGCTTTTGCGTGAGCTTGCTAATTAGGCGATAAAATTATCGCCGCTTTTTGGCTGAAAACGGCCGCAAAAGCAGCGATTATTCTATCGCCTCGCCTTGCTGATATGCCCCAGAGTTTGCCTGCACTGACGTGTCTCTCTCCATGTATACACGTGTCATTTGAGGGGAAACATTTGTCAATCACATTCTAACGGTTTTCAAGGAGCAAAGCGCCCAATGAAGAAGCATGGCACCTGTATGAGTGTGTGAGGGCAACACTCCAATGAGGAGGAATTCCATTCCTGTATCTAACCTTCCAACACTTATGTAGATAGGTTTTGTGAAGGTGACGATCTGGGCAACATTGTGAAGTTGCGAGGTCTGTCACCTTTCCCAAGCTTTGCCCACAAAATTAAAAATGATGCACATCATTAAACACAACATTGTAAAGCATAGCATTCAACTTCTGCCAATCCTTTGAGTTTGCATTTGGTTTTGCACTAGTATATCTCTCAAGTAGGGTCAGATCTAACCATGGGCGTAGTTCGCGAAGTAGCACTATTCGAAGCTACGCAAAGTGCACTTCGCACTACGCGAGCTACGCGTAGCACTTCGCGAACTGCGTAGTACCCTGTTCGCACTGTGCAAGATGCCGTTTTCAATGATTGCACAGTGCGGACAAGTATCTGGCACTGTGCAATCATTGAAAACGGCATTTTGCACAGTGCGAGCTGTAGTTTTCTGCCGCTCGAGTAGATTTTTACTCGAGCGGCAGCTTTCTCAAAGCGGACTGGTAGTTTCTCATCGCGAGCGGTCGCGAGCATACAGACCACTTGCAATGAGAAACCTGACCTCCTCGCGTTGAGAATCTCGCCGGGATGTTTCTTTTCCACGCTCGCGATCGGCAACTTGATGTTGCTGATCGCGAACAAGGAAAAAGTCTAGCAGGATGTCATTTTGCTTGCTCGCGGTTGCCAACTTGATGTTGAGGACCGCGAGCAAGCAAAAAATGACCGCTGCACTACGCAATACTGCGCTACGCATGTTTGCACTGTGCTACGTGCAATTCGCGTAGTGCGAAGTAGCGCAAACGACGCGAGCGTAGCGTAGTGCTTTGTCCAGGCTTAGTCAGATCACAAAAATAATTTGTTTGCTGGATAATTTCACACCGAGGATTGTCAATTTTGCATGGTCACTTTCATAGAAAACTAAGGCAAAAACATAATTTAGGCTCACTTACCCATGCAAATGCATCTTTTTGAACAACATGGGTCATGGAAATGACGGTTCACAGCTGGTGTTAAATAGTCTAACATCACTAGTACTTGAACTGTGCACGTGCAGTTTACGTGATATGGCCAAAAGTGCTAATTTACTATTGGCATGCCTCAATTAATGTGTGCAGATGTTACTGGCCTTCCCAGCACTTTGCAGTGCCACTTGTACCAATAAGTCACATCCCAAAATGGGACAGAAGTTATTATACAACTACTGAACAGAATGTAATTTATGAACTCCTGTGAATGAGAAGGCTTACCAGGGACGGCAGACCCTCATTCATGCATTGGTAATGTATCCATGAGAATATAATTTGAAATCACCATATGTCCTATAACAGGATAAGTGCTGATTTGAAAAAAGGTTTGAATCAAGGAGGACAAGGGTATGCCACAGGACTCAGCTTTCCTGCATAGCCGTCACCTATGGGTTTCCAGGGGTCGAGGCTGCAACGCCTGGCATGCCCCGTGTCACGTCTGGCATGGCCTTTGCGACCCCGAGCGTCAGCAGTGGCAAAATCAGTGGCAAACTCAGTGGAAGGAACAGAAGCAGCTCGTCCTTATGGACGTCGGTGGGGACTTCACTCACCTCGCTTTTTGGCAATTCTTTATTATACTAATAGTTATTAATATTCCTTTATTTGCTATTAGTTTAATAAGAACTGGAGTGTAAATAGCTTGAACATGGCATTCCATTGCAGGTGAGGTAAGATAAAAAAAATGCTTTTAAATGTATGTTTTTTGTGTGTGGGCTTGCAGATTTGAGTATATTTATTAGGCCTGGCTGGCAAATTCCGTTCCGCTCGCGGAATTCGGGTAATTTTGCGTTCCGCGAAAAACGTGGAATTGCCCAAAATTCTGCGTTACACGGCGTTCTCAAAATGTGTGTTCATAAGATATTTTCCCCCGAGCAACCAAACAGCAATTGCGAACAGGAAAAAAGCATCTCGAACAAGCAATTCCGCGTATTTGCGGAATTTCTGCATGTTCGCGGACATTTTTTACCGTTTCGCGGAGCTTTGCGCAGCACGACTACGCAAATTCCGCCCACCCCTAGTATTTATGTAAGAAAGAGAGTGTGTGTGTAATTGTGAATGTGTGTGCATGTATGGGCAGAGTATGTGTGAGTGTGTGTGTATGTGTGAATTCAGGGCCGGCGCTAGACATGGGCAGTGTGAGCAGCGGCCCAGGGCTTCTTTCTCAAACTACCAGCCTGAGATCTGCATCTGTACAACACACAACCAAACCTCTTGTGCCCCTGCGGATCCCATTGAAGAAAGGTGAGTGTCTATTTGCAATTGGGCTTACAGGAGGGGGCACACTTCCTGGATAGTGTGGGGAGGCCTAGGGGAGCTGGACACTTCATCTTTTGCTAGTTGCAAGGAGACGCATTTTGCAGGTGTGTCCTGCAATTAGGCCTCCTGCCTGACTGCCCATTGAGAGACACTGCGGGACACCCTTTGTCGGCACTTTACCGTCTGCACAGTTTTAACTCTCAGTGCACAAGCTATTCTCACACCTTCAGCCCGTTATGAGCTGAGAAAGAGGTGCTTGTAGGTGGCAGAGAGGAGGAGCTGTGGCCAAAGAGGAGCAGTGGCGTAGGAAGGGGGAAGCGTTGGGTGCGGGCTTCTCCGGGTGTCATCACTGAGGGGGGTGACAAAATGGCAAAAATATGTATTTTAAACACATATTTTTGCCATTTTGTTAAGCCGGGGGTGACAAGAACTTTTCCACATCCGGTACCACCTGACCTTCCTACGCCGCAGTGGAGGAGTCTGCACAAAGCCGCTTCCGAAGCCCTGAAGGTGTCACTTATGTAAATTAGAGGAGCCACGCACATTCCACTTTGCCCGGGGCCCCAAAAATCCAAGAATGCAGTTGTATGTGTGAGTGAAAGTGAAGGTCAAGGGGCATGAAGTCACTTCTGCTACACCTGCCATTTTGGTGAATTGACATCTATGGCTACCGTTCCTCTCACTGCCAGACACAACTCCCAGAGGACAAGCTTCCCTCAAGGACATCTTCCCTTTTCTGTGGGGCATATTATCAAGGACGGCGCTAAAATTATCGCCGCTTTAGTGGCAGGAGACTGCTGCTAAAGCGGCGATAATGGGCTTTATAATATGCCGCAGAGAATTCCAATAGAAGCCCATGTTCACACCAGAACATGGGCCTGAACATGGGCTTCTACTGGAATTCTCTGTGGCATATTATCAAGCCCATAATTTTAACGCCGTCCTTGATAATATGCCCCCAAAGGCCATATTATTAAGGAACGGCGATAACATTATCCCTGCTTTAGCGGCAGGAAACTGCCGCTAAAGCGGCGATAATGGGCTTGATAATATGCCCTTGTGAATTCCCATAGAAGCCCAGGTTCACACTGCCGCTAAAGCGGCGATAATATTAACACTGATCTTGATAATATGGCCCCATGTTTTTAACCGCAGTTAGGGGCATATCAACAACAACCGGCGATAATTTTCGCTGAGCGCACTTAGCGCTCTGATAATTATCGCCGGCTAGCGACGATTTTTATCACTGAGATAGCGTGCTATTAGCAACGCTTATCTCATCAGCGATAAAAATCCTAGCGCTAACTGGCTAACGTGAGATTATCGCTGGAAACCCAGCGATAATCTCACGTTAGCTTGTTGATAGGGACTCACAAACTTAGCCATGATATCCTCCTTCCATAGGATATCATGGCTAAGTCGGTCCTGAAGCAGGCGTAAGGAAAGTAGCGATGACAGGGGTTATCGCTACTTTTCCTGCCCGATGCTTCATAGCGTTAGGCTTGCTGATAGGAGAAATGTCGCTTAGCGACATTTCTCCTGTCAGGTCAGGTCAGGAACGCCCACTTTGCATCTCATTAGAGATGCAAAGCTGGGCGTTAGGAATCCTGACGCTAAAGCAAGGTTTCACGCGTTAGCGTGGCCTTGCTGATTAGGCGATAAAATTATCGCCTGCTTGTTGATATGCCCCTTTGAGCCTTAAACTTATACATACCTTTTATGTGTCTACCTTGGGGAATCTGCTCCCAGTCAACAGGCGGCCACTTCAGTTCGTGGTGGGCACGTGTCCAGCGCCTCGACACTCCCAAACTTCTCACGCGGAAGTGGCTTCATTATTGCCTTCACCGCTTCTGGGCGCGGTAATCACATCCGTACGACGCCTGCTTTGACTAAACCTGTGGCCGCGCTCCCGAAGATAGACGCATCCTTCCAGATGGACGCCTTTATCGCGGGTCCCTCTAAACTCCACGCGACGCGTGCGGATCCGCGGTGCTGAGCCGGGGGTGGGGGCGCCTGACAAACACAGTCATGTCCCGTTCCGCCCCCTGGCACTGCTCGGCTCAAAGATGACTCGCACGATACCACGTCTCACTCGGAGCCCTTCCAATGACACGCAGAGGGAGACGGGCTCTCACCTACTCTTTTATTCCAAGCGGGGCAGAATGCAAAAAAAAAAAATGGTACTTAAGACTCCAAAAGTGGAACTTGCCTCTGGGAATGTCACAGCAGTAATTTATAGATAAAATCCGCGTCAGAAGAAAAAAAGCTGAGCGAGGCAAGCGGGAAATAGCGATGAACCTTTGCGCCCAATTATGTTGGGCCTAGCCACCTGCTTCAAAGCGCTACTGCCGCACACTCGGGATGAAAGACGGCGCCAATTGTCTTAGAAGGGAGAACTATTGTCAGGCTTCTTTCACACGAGGCTTTTTTCCCTTTTCTACTCCCTCGAGATCTGTCTGATGACATCCTCTCTCTGAGTCGGTGAAACGCCACAGTGAAGGGAGCCACTCTTTAAATGAATTGCTCGTTCGATGCAGTGGTGCTTTCGGCCTCTTTTTCAGATCTTGAATACTCAGTGCCTGTTAATGATCTTTTGTCAGAAAAGAAAAAGCTGACGAAAAAAGCATCCTAGGTTGTAAACAATAAAAATACACTCTAAAAAGTAAGTTTGTGGTCTCTCATAGCTTATATGTGTGCTCTCCCACCCCTGAGCATGTTTATTCATATGAATAATTTATCCTCTTCCACTGATGACATCAGGGAACTATTTTTCGTTTTGCATGTTTATTTTACAGTTCACTTTAAGCAGTCAATGAAATGAATGATATTTGTTTCCCCCGTCCTTATTTAATAGCTGCCCCCACCTCTCCCTGTCTTTGCTGTGTTGTTCCTCATTGCTCCAGCCTACACTTCCCTCACACCCTCCTGCTGCTCTCTCCTTTGTACCTGGTTTATCGCTCGCCACCCAGCACAGCCTTCTTGAAATTCTCTCAGCAAAATGAACAGTGCAGGGCGCCCGCCTCCCTCCAGGCCATTAAATATATAGCGCCCAAGTCACGAAGGTCCTCCACTCTCACGGTGCAGGACCAGCAGGGCTGGACTGGCCGTAGCAGGCACCAGACATAGTGACCACACCGTCATCCGCTCCACTCAACACGCATGCACAGACGTCACCCAAGGATTACACTGACACTTTCATTGTGGGTGAAGAACTGCTGCAGGTTTATTTCATACAACATAAGTATGACAATAAATGGGTTATCTTACGGGCGATCCAGGGCAAGCAGCCCCTCGCTGCTCCGCCCGCCTGGTGAGCCAGCACGCACGGTGGGTCGATGCCCGGCAGTGCGGCACATATTTTCAGATCATCCACTGGGTCACGTGATCTGTCTCCTACTCCCGCCCCTTTTGACAGGGGCGGAGCGTGTTGTGGCACACCCCCGGTTGGTCAGGCCCCCCAACCGCCCGAAGGACTAACGGGGCGCCGTCGCGGTCTTCCCAGAACCTCCTTCGGCTCCCGGACCTTGGCTCGGGCACCCTTACTGTGCCGGACAGGGGTACCCTTACTGTACCGCCTGTCGCAGAGGTACCCTTACTGTACCCTTCTGCCTCCAGATCGCCCTGTAACTCCGCCACAGCTCTGGGGAGGCTCCCGTCGCTGCCAGAGCCCCCCCTTTCCCCTTCGCTGTTATAGGTGCCCTGCCCCTACGAGCTAGCTTTGGCGTATATGGACATGAAATCCTTTTGTGATTTTCAATTGGGCCAACTACGGCCATTCTGGCTTGTAAGTGTGGTTCCAACAGCTAAGCACCGTATAGCAGGATGGAGGTAACGCGTGAGTTAACGGCCTTCCCTACGTTTATCCACCCAAGCTGACATCACTGGTGTCTAATGATGGGCTGGGCACTTAAAAGCTGTGAACATCAGACGGTATGGGGGCAACCGCCTCTGTCTTTGTACTCTCGCCCAGCACACGGGAAACATACGCTCACTGTCCCTGGCTGCTTCACGTCACTGCCCCTGAATGGTTAATGCCACCCTTAGCTAGTGACAGCATTATTGGCAAGTGATTCGTTGAGACAATCTCGCCTCCCTACGGCATGCTAATACACAGCAAATAAACTGGAAAAACTGCTAACTCTGCCGTATTACCTTTTTGGCCATTCACCGTACTTTTCCTTCCTTTCACGTTGTATGATTATCCTATTGTTGTACTTTCAATGACCAATCTCAGCAGCATCTCCTTGGATTGGCCTCCCCACTGCCAATAATGACCCAGCATTCTGGGGATAATCGTAACCATCCAGAATACAGGTGTTATTAAATATTCTTGCAAGTGAAGTTACGTTAACTTAGATGATGGAGTCTTATTCTAGCCTTATTCTTCAATAGTTCATATAAAATCAAACTAGGATAAATATTATTGAAGTATTTCGGTACATTCCTACTTTACATTCCTTAAAATTGAAGCTTTCTTTCCAAAAGACGACATGTAATTTGCACTAATTTTATGCAAAAGTCAAATCAGTTATAAAATTCCAAAACCTAGTGCTAACCACAACAATCGGGAACATATGTGCAAATGTCTTTTTAACAGGCACTGAAAATGCTTACCGTTTGTGAAATGTTCGTTATATCATGTTGTTAGTTAATGTTATTGACTGATACAACTTGCACTGCAATTTCACCTTTTACCATAACTATTAGTCCAAAATATCGTTAAACTTGTTGACTTCAGCTGAACTAATTTCAACTTTTTTTTTTTTTTTTTTAATTGGTTATTTCAACAGTATGTCACCTAGTGGAACATCCTGTGTGGTTCCACCAGCTCCGTATTCGGATCTCTCAGTAGTGCCCTGACACATTATGTGCCGCGCCTGAAGGATTATGAAATGCAATCCCGCATTTGTTATGTCATGGTATACTAAATTTGTAGGGCACACGAATCAGATTGGTTTCCTGGCACTACTCTGAAACCGGTTAGGGTGGTATGTTACTCATCTACCTGTCTAACTACCCATGTTCAGGAGTTTGCAGGAAGATATCATCCAACCAACACAGGGCCTCTGTGAGTGACACAAAATATTTACAGCTCCTTGTGCTTACTAAATGAACCCGCTCCTCAGTTTCCAGCACACAATGCCCTTTAATGTCCTCTGGCCCTGGTGCCTATCAAACCATGTGACAGCCTCTGTCACCTTCATACGATAAATAAACGAACTTCACAAGGTCGCAGAAGAGGCAAGCCAGGCTAAGTCTCGGTAGACCATATCACTCTGTGCTCTCCCTTGCCTCCCTGTGGCACCGGGAGAATAAACTTAAAGATGTTAAGTATGACACACAAACCCAGGCCTTCCCCATGTCTCAAAAACAGCTCAGGCTGCTGACTGTTCTGTATAGACTAAGCTGCCACTATGACTGAGAGTTGCAGAAAACCTTACACCAGCTGTTTCCGAATAGCAATGCTAAATATGAAAGCAGCAGCATCTCTTGACTTAAGCGTGGAACCCGCACTAATAAATACCTTCAAGATGTTATGTAAGACACACAGACCCAGGCCTTCACTTGTCTCAAAACCGCTCAGGCTGCTGATTTTTCTGTATGGACTAAGCTGCCACTACAAGCTGCCCATTGCATTATGGTTGAAACTGGGTTTTGGCTGGACCTTGGACCTATTTGTACTCCTGCTACCAAGATAACACATATATATACACATATATATACCCTCCCTTATCCTGTTGCACCACTCGGGACACATAACTTTGTCACTTCGTACCTACAGGCATGGAGCTACTGCCAAAGAGATTCCCCCCTAGTACCAGATAACCCTAATAAATGCTGGATTTTTGGGACAAGATACCAGAGAACCTATGTAAAGCGCTTTCTGGTGCGTGTGAACCCATGTCATTGCGATCAGTAACTGTTGCTCCGTTTGAGAAAAAACATGCCACTTTATTCATTCAGTCATTTAATCAGCACAGCATGCTGGAGATAGAGGAATATGTGGCCGGCCCAACGATATACAAGTGAGCCGCGGTATTGCATGGTTCCAGAGACATGGCTGAGTGAAGCGGCCTCACGACTTTTGTGACCGTGCAGTGCAGGTACGACTGCCCCTCAAAATTTAATTCAACTGACAACACAAGCTGAAGCCCTGCATGTGTACATACGAAAAGCTGATGTATTGCCAGTGGCGCAGGAGTCTCATGTAGGTATTAAACTGGTCTCTAAAAAGTATCATCATCATGACTTGAAGTTGTATAAAACCACTGGCCCTCAAACACTGCCTAAGGACATAAGAAATGTGGGTTTTTATCCTATTAAGTGCGTGCCTATGCACGATGATGCCGGGCCGACACCGGGCAATTGGCACTGGTGCACCACAATGCAAGCTTGCCTATATCACAAGAAATCCTTCCCCAATTTGGCCATACACACAACCGCCTCTAGTGTCCTGCAATCAGCTATTCCGACTCTGGCTAACGAAAACGACCATTGGCCCAAAGATAAAACTACCAAAAGCTAGACCCATTGTGCTTCCCAATGCCAGTCATGCCTAAATTGCAGCAGCAATGCGAGAGCCCCATCACATTGTCTGAATCTTCCTGGCCGCCCC
This sequence comes from Triturus cristatus, assembly GCF_964204655.1. Taxonomy (NCBI): domain Eukaryota; kingdom Metazoa; phylum Chordata; class Amphibia; order Caudata; family Salamandridae; genus Triturus; species Triturus cristatus. The sequence goes on from NC_140583.1 coordinate 86,433,391, forward strand.
CAAGGAGGCATTTGCACAAGAGATGCACATAGGAAATGCTCTGGGACGGAGGAATGCTGTCTGGCTGCAATTAAAAGGCCCGACAGTAAAGAATATTCCATACTCCCACCGCTAATAGAAAGGCCTGGGCAGCAGGCAATAGCAATCTTAATGAGATTGAATTCCTCAACGCATGCTGTAGTGGTACGCTCTAAAATTAGACCGACAGTGCTAACTGGAAGCCTCTCCCCAGCGCCGGAGCTGAACAATAAGTTGTGGTGCCATGCCCCAAGAACCACCCACTCACACTTAGCTTAGTGTCAAGGCCCTCCCTGACACCACCCGTCTCCAACCTTGATCTAGTAAGAACCAAGCTCGCTACCCCCGCACATTTCGGCCAGCCAGAAAGTCACCGAAAATACAATACTGCCGCCAAAGACCTATGGTGTCACACAGACTTATTTTACGGTATTTTGGAGACACAGGCGGCTGCTGTAGAGATCTAGCTGTGTCAGTCCAGGCTAGGGCTATCAACTAACCGGCTGGACACTCAAAGATATTTCATTTTGGGGCATAGTACTGTTCATAAATACCCCATTCTTCCTACACTTCCTTTATTTGCCAGGTTTCCCTTTCAGAAAATTATACTGATGTCATCGTTATCATGTAACACATCACGTTTCATAAATGTATTTTGATATGACGCTAGCATGCAGGTGACCAATGAACGTTCCACAGAATTCCATTTGCACGATCATCACTTCTACTATTGTTAGGAAAATAAATGTATACAGTCACGGTAATTGGACGGTATGTCAAACACACATCAAAGTTCTTCTCCCTTACTGTGGTGGTTTAAAAGATTGTATGCCACATCGTTTGGATTTTGGTATTCTGGTGGATGACAAAATTCCTAGTGAAAGTATTTTTTGCCTTGAGAGTTTCGGACTCATGTTAAAATAGTCCTGGTGACTACGGCAGTCTGCGCATGTGCAGAGGTGCCCTTTTTTTTTGTACGTTTGACTGACTCGAGTCTGCCTCCAATGTTTATAGTGTCCTAGTAGCCCCCCCCATCGGAGTACGTGTTGTTGGCTGAGCCGCTGGATCATTCGCCTTTAGTGGACCCCCACCAGTGATAGTTATGGGTAAAGGCAAGGCCTCTTGGGCGCCTGGCTCAAACACCATTACACCGTCACAAACTACACCGCGCCGCGGCGGCCCCCCACAGATTAACCTGGCAGTCGGTGCCCCTGAAAAGGGGGGTTCCTTGGAGGGGGGAAAGATCCCGCACTGCTCCGGAACACCAGATATAAATGGTCTCTCTCACTGTCAATGTATTTATTATATGCAGACCAGGGCTTGAGTGGGATGAAAATAGGGGGCTCATAAAGGGGGCGTGGCCAATGTAATTAAGGGCATGGCTTAACCCACGTACGCTCAGGATCTATGCCTTGACTAGTGTGCCGCCAGACTTGTAAATATAACAAGTAACATCATGCCTACAACAAATCAGGACTGTTGGCTTTGTCAATGGTTGTAGTTGCATAAGATAAATAAGTAGCACTCGAGATGGGCCACAATCCTTACTCCCGCTAGCAGACCAGGGCTGGGACACGGGCTGGAACCTACAGGCAGACCGGGTGGGGGGCGAGGGACCCATGTGACCGCCCAGCTTGATACGCACCACTCCCTCACAACAGTCAGGCCCCCCTCTATTCAAATCAAAAGAAAAGAAATTCAAAGTGCCGGTTGGATTTTGATTTGCCGGCTATTTTAGGGTCACACGAGCACATGAGAACACAAAACACTTTATTAGATGAATATTGTACCCGGCAACCTAGCTGTTCATTGGCTGTAGGGGCGCGCTACCGCAGTCGCAAATCAGGTTAAAGGGCTGTCCGACTATCCGCTTGATTCAGGACCGGACTCGGCCCCCAAGGAGCTCCTGTGCTGTGCTCCTCTTCCCACCCCCAGAACACAAAAAGGACCCATGCGTGAGGAATTGGCTTCCTGGCTTCCAGTAGCTTCCCCCAGATTCCAGCAAGGCCGCAATTAGAATTTAATCCGGCACAGCCGTATAGTGTCGAGTCTTGCCTTTTGGATAAATAAGCGAGCAAGGTCATGTGCTAAGTCTAGGCTCAAACACCGACCCGACCATATGGTACCTACTGCCGCTAGGACAGCAGAACAGCAATGGAAAGCATTGTCTGTTTTCCTCGATAGGAAAGAGTTTAACCGTGACATAATGCACTTTAATGGTCTACAGCTAAAGGCCGGTCCACGCAGTCTAGCCCCCGCCGGAGGCACTTGCACTCCGGCTCCACTCCAACACACGTGATGAAGAAAGTTGTCCGGGTGGGTCCTTTGCATCAGTGCACAAGGTGCACATTAAATCTGACCCAGGCTCCTACTCCCGCCCTCTCAAAAGGATGGCGGCTGCACGCATTGAAGGAGGACAGAGCGGGGGCAGCAGCGGAGGGGGAAGTACTGCGCCGCTCAAAGCCCTCCTCCCCAGCACCCCACGCCGGGACACAGCATTGGTGAGCCACATCAGGGAGGGAGCAACCTGGCACTCGCTGCCCTCCCCCACCACACAACCACAAGTCCCAACGGACCGGGGTCCAGGAGCTGGGTGCGCACCGAAGGGTGGGAGCAACCTGAGCTGTGGAGCGGTTAATTTGAAAACAGGATCGCATCTGTGGTCATTACATGCGCGGGAGGTGGAGCGATCCGGAAGCCCCCAATAAACAGGATCGCATCTGTGCACCATATCTACATTGAATGCGCGGGAGGTGAAGCGATCCGAAAGCTGCCAATAACCCGGATCGCATCATAACTACATACATGCGCGGGGGGGGGAGCGTTCCACAAGCAGCCAATAACTGGTACGCGAGGACACAACCAGGACGATCATGAGACGTGCGTAGCCGAGCAGCGTTGGGTGTGAACACAAGGTTGCTTCTAAGCACCGTGTTCACCGAAAACATATTCAGTCGCGGGACGGGAAGTGGAGCGATCTGCCCAGAATTAAATATTTGCCTAACATCACATAATTTCAGCAGAGAAGTAACCCCACCCTAATGCTCGGACCCCGATTGCCGGCGCCAGAGGCGGCCGTGGAGCAAACGGACACATCCCCCCCTTATGGAGGAAAACAATAGAATAAATTGCAGGTGAGTGTAACCTTCGTCGGGTGTACCCGTACTGCGGCTCTGAATTGCACATCGGGGATCACCACCACAGGGCCCCACACCCCGTGAGGTGGGGGGCCCTGCCGCACTAATAACGATTACCCTGGGCCACACTGCTGGGTTAGCATACCGCCGAAGCCGGGGACGAACCGTGATCCCCAGGCGCGGGAGTCAGCCGCCATGGCCGTGGCGCGACACCCCTTCCCGTTGTAGATGGCCGGGATTGCGGGTGGGGGGGGGTTATTTTGGCGCGAAGGGACGGCTGAAACGTTACTCGACCTCCCCAACACAAGCAACCGCACGCAGCCAAAGCGGCCCCCGTGCACCAACCGCAAAACCCTTATTCTTGGCCGCCCTGCAACGCCGGACTCGCACCGCTCAAAATGCCTATAAACCCGCCGCATTGCCCCTCGACGGCGCGGGACCCCCACTTGCGCCCCCCCACCCGTGGCCATCCGAACCACAGGGCCCCGTCAACCTGGTCATGCCCAGGGACAGGGCCGGGGTGGGAGGGGGGTGTCAAGACTCACCGCTGTTTGTTGGTGTGTGAAAGCACGACGACGCTGGAGGGCCCCGATTGCAATCGCGTGGTACGGACGGCAAACGTGTGGCCAGGTAGGAGCGGCGCACAGGAAGCAGAGGAGGATCTGGGGGAGAGAGGCGCCTAAGAAGGGGGTCAAGCCTCGCCCCCCCCCCATCGGCACGCCTCCTAAGGCAAGTTCATTGGGAGCTCCCCTCCCTGGGCGCGGCCTCGCTAGCGAGGCGAAGCGGGGGGGGGAATGCTGCGACGGCCGGCCACTAGAAGGCTGCCCTGCTGATGTCCCTCTGCGAGGGATGCGGGCAGCGGCATTTCCCCGGTGAGCGGAGGGGTGGCGGCCGGTTTTCTGCCTGGGTGCGGTGCTTCTTTCTAGCCCCCTCCCCCGCACCCAGGGCCAGTCGAGAAGCAACCTGCCATGGCTGGTTGCTGTTCGCAGTCCGACCCTGGTTGTGGTGTGAGAACAGCACTCGTTGAGGGACCTCCACACTGCAATTTCCTATTGTTGCGGAGGGCCCATCACAAGTGCGGGTCCCCCACCACAACTGTAGTGGCCTCCGCCAGAAGTGCAAAGGCACTTTGTGAATCAGGCCCACTGTCTCTTGCCTGAGCCCTTTTTATTATAGCCTAATGCATTTTGGATGTTGTCATGATTTGCTCCATTGAATTAATACAATTCACACGTGTTCAATCAATGATTATAGTTGTAATGTTCATTATTGGTTAAACGGTCATCAATACTTGGAATGAGGCGCTCAGTGGCTGTCACACCACTGCGGTGAACCCACAGACACACCAGGGTGAATATTTACTATCATTTTGTGTCAGGATTGTATCACGAAAGTGGCATAAATCAACAAAAAATATTTTGGGGGATTTACTTCCCAGAGCCAAACTTATTTGGCACTGGGAAGTTTCCTGAAAGTAAGGAACGGCCCTTGAATGCATAACATTGCGCCAGGGGCGTTCCATGGGTGGTACATGCACATTCCAATGCAACCACTAGTGCCTTTTGAAGCTAAGCCCTATCTTCTAGCAATAATCAACAGGGTTTTGCACCAAAAAATAAGGTCTCTTTGAGTGTTAACTTGGAGAAATGTTTTTATTTCTGCTAACGTTTCCCACTTTACATGTGAGCTGCACTGTGCAGCAGACATTCAAAGTAGGAAAGGTTTTAAAGTTTGCCTTGGCATATTATTTTGTTCTGGTGGGATAACCTCCTAGATAAAAAAAACTATGCTAGACACAACGCCGAAGTGCAAAGGTGTGTGAGTGGTGCCACGCAGTCTGATTCTGCAGCAGAACTAAGAAGAGAGCAGGACAGTACCATATTTTAGTTAATATGGTGCTATCCTCCTCTCACCCTCTCACACAACGTACTACAGCAACTTTGGTTGCTATGTTTCATTACGTTCAAATTTTAAAATCTGCCCCAAATACATTTTCTACTTACTTTGGGGCATATTATCAAGAAACAGCGTTAAAATGATCACCGCTTTAGTGGCAGAAAACTGCCGCTAAAGCGGCGATAATGGGCTTGATAATATGCCCTTGAGAATTCCAATAGAAGCCCATGTTCTGGTGTGAACATAGGCTTCTATGTGAATTCTCTGCGGCATATTATCAAACCCATTATCGCCGCTTTGGCGGCAGTTTTCTGCGGCTAAAGCGGCGATCATTTTAACGCCGTGCTTGATAATATGGCCCTTTGTCTGTTGCAGGGGTATTATTTGCTGAGAAGTGAGTGCCAACAATTGTTTCTGCTTTTCTTCTCTTATTTATTGCCTTTTCCATGGACTATCGGGACTAGCCAGGAGAAATGGCTCCCGTTATCGAGCAAGATGCATTACTTGTACTCCACTGTGCCACTCCATTCTTTGAGATCATCAAAGGACAGTCAACAAAAGATTCAGAAATCAAGTGAACAAACTGGGCAGTAATATTGCTCCAAAATGTGGAGAGAATGTACAGCTTCACTAAGCATTCTTTTTTGGAAGTAAATATGCTAACAAAAACTAACACTTTTGTTAGAAATTGGATTGCTAGTTGGAAGAGAGGTTCACCCAGTACAAGTAGGGACTACAATCCTAGTAAGGGTAAGTCAGATACACACCTTAAATTAACCTTTGCTCACTCTTTGGCAGTAACTTAAGAGGCACTGTGTAAAGTATTTGTACAACATTTTAATTACAGTCATACAGTGGAAACACCACAAAAAGACTCTACATCAGTTTAGATAAATAGAGAATATTTATTCGAGTAAAACAAGATAAAAACGACAAAAGTCAAATTAGTAGCACTTGTGATATATATTTTTAAAGACTATGAACAGTGCTTAGAAATCAATAGTGCTAAAATGTTACTTGAGCACTGTAGGTTGCACTACATAGGGGTACATCCAAAGTTCCAGGCCAACCCCAATGGAGTGCAGGCCTGCTACAAGACCAATGCAGGGTCAACTGAAAAAGTAACTTGAATGGAGCAAGCGTCGGCATTGAAAATTCAATGTGTCAGTTCCAATTCACACAGACGGATCGATGCATCGAAGTCGAGCCTTACAGTCACGTCCCACATCGTCGTCGATCCCCTTATGTTGCAGGCACTGCATCATCTTCGTACTATGCAGTCAGACCCACTTCATCATCCAGCCGCACAGGGATTTCCTTTGATTGGCACTGCGTCGGCATTAAAGGGCACTGATTTGGTTGCAATCAGCGCAGAGGTAATGCTGTTATCTATTTTGGAGCAAAGCAGCTGCAGAACCCACTTCTGAGGCCAAGGACTAGAGGGGAAGTGGGCGAATCAATCAGTGCTGCAGGCCCAATTGTAGCATTTAATCTGTAGGCCATGGGCGCACATAGTGCACTTTACTAGGGACTTAGAAGTAAATTAAATATACCAATTGTGGATAACCCAATGTTACCATGTTTAGGGTACTGAGCACATGCACTTTAGCATTGGTTAGTAGTGGTAAAGTGCCCAGAGTCCTAAAGCCAGCAACAATTAATTCAGCAAAAAAGGTGCAGGAGGAAGGCAAAAGGTTTGGGGGTGACCCTGCAGGAAGGGCCATTTACAACAAATTTGTATTTTTTTAAAATAAACGTGAGCGGTTAGACTCTCTCAGCTCCAGTTCCCTTTAGACAGAGTCCACAAGTAACCCAGGAACAAGTGTTTTTTACACGGTCCTGGTTTTAATATTGCAATCTAGGATTCGTATTGCTTATTCAATAATAGAATCGCGAGGACAACAAAGCCTAGAATGCAAATAAATCTGGACGAGATAATCATGCATGAACCTCGAAAACTTGCAAGCTCTGGGCAGCTTTATTTTATATTGTATCTTATATTAAATAGTATTTTATATTATATTTAAGCAGAGATGAGAGGGTAGCTTCCTTCATGAAGGGTTTCCAAACTGCCAATTCTGTACATCTTTGTGACTGTCTGAATGTATGAATAATGCTGTATTACTACACTTCTCATACATAACTTCATCAGTATTGGGCACCACCATCCTTAGACCAACTTCAGACTCCCAACAACTCCAAGGGCATTGCTTTGACTTCAAATCGATAATGAATCCTCCATGACAAGCAACCGCTGGATGAAGCACAACTTGGTTTGATCTCTTCATTTCAGAAACTTAGAAAGTTAGGTGGAAAGGGGTGATCCATCCCTGCTGTAATACCTCTCTGTGGGAGTTTTAAAGAGAGTTTTATCGAGATAGTGGATCTGTTGCACAACGTTTATTGAAATTTACATAAAAAGTGTTACCAGCCAAATTGTCATTACAAGCTTTGTGGATCATCACACTCGTGATGTTTTCTCCTGGGACATTTTGTCGCCCCAAAAAAATCTGAAAAGTTTGCGGAAAGCAGTTAAAGAATAACTGATTTCACAGGAATTTCCATTATGTGAAGTTGTTCTTGACGTAAACTTGAAATACCATAGGAGGAATACTATAGGAGGAATTGGAACCACACAGAATTAATTTGGAGCTAAAGTCCGAATTTCCTTCTGTATTTCCCAAACTTGGATACTAACTTCAAGATACCTCCCTCTGCAGTGTTGTTGACTACCAATATGGCAGCCTAGAGCGAGGAAGTGCTTTCTCTTGAGATTGCATGCCCGCCTTCAGTTCATGGAATTTACTGTCAGAGTCATCATCCCCAGGTACTGGGTTGGAAGACACATTCCTGCTTGAAGTTTGCTTTTTTTGAATTGGTAGCTTGGGAAGCTTACTGACTCAGACATCCCTACATAACGTGATCTTTCTTTGAAGGCACGTATATATACATTGATATACATATATATGATATAGCGTATGCATACATGGTTGGCTACTGCTTGGAATGGGCCTGTGACCATAGATAGGCTTGCTTCTTACCTGTCAGTTACACAGATGCTTCTTGTCGGCACAGACCTTATAACATCAAATGCTGTGCACCCTGCATCGAGGTGGCTGTTAGATAATGGACAGTGGGCAGCAGCTGGCAATTAAAAAAAAGAGAGACATTAATCATGGCAGTGTGATTGTGGACAACTGTTAACGGTCTGTCTACTTGTGCCTAAGCTGGGAAAGGAGAAATGACCGTTCACTACATTTCCTTTACATTTCTTACACATGAGCAAACTATAAAATATACATTAGGTTAGGTAGTTCTCCACACTTTCAGCTGTGTTAGATCTGTCAGCCTTAGGACACATGTTAGACCTGTCAGTCTTAGGGTAATGTGGTGATGCATCTTGCAGAATGAAACTATTTCATGGAATGCCACATGACATCATGGCATTCCAGGCATAGCAGCTGATGTTTGGCCCCTGTTAATGGAGGAACGAAGCCCATGAACATTTAATAAACGCTTTCAACTACTTCAGCGTGTGCGATCTTCGCTTCAGGTAGTCTTCCCCCAAACGTTCCACCTTCCCATTCCATGTTTTGCTGAACCCTTGTTTGTTGGCCTTAGGACTCTGTACACTTTACCACTGGAGAACAGTGCTAAAGTGCATGTGCTCACTCCCTAAAATATTGTAATATCGGGTTACACCTAAGTGGGACTACCTGTAGCCAGGCCCTGTAAATTAAATGCTACTAGTGTACCTGCCTCACGTATTGTGTCACCCACCTAAGTAGCCTTTTAAACATGCCTCAGGACCTTCGGGAGTGGGACTGAATGTGCTCTACCAACCCAGCTGTGATTTTGTGGTCAGAACTGATGCAGTGTGATGCAACTTCTCACAGTTGCACATTAGAACCAACGCATCAATGATACAGTGTTATGTTTCATATAGGTACCCCAATATAGGCTTAGGCAGTCACCTAACCTTTCACCTATATTCTCCCCTACCATTACACTACATAACGGTTCTTGGGACTGATCTTTTACCTAGTTACAATACTGCTTACAGGATGTAGGGTTTTCCCTGAGAACTGGCCTCATCCATTATGCATGAGGATTCTTGGAAACTCAGCAGGACTGCCATCTCCTGCATAATAACTATGTAAAAGGGTAATTTCTTCCATCATCCTAAGTCCGACATGACACAGCAAGGTAGAACCCCTGAGGGTCGCACTTTGGATATATAAACACCATATCTTGTTGAGATAGAGAGAGGAGAAAAAGGACTTCCATGCTGACACACTGACGCGAGACGCTGAGGTTTCTGCATGCAGACACTTCAGTTCGCGATGGTCTGACATCCCTTGCTGGGTGTCCATCTCAAGACCAAGATGGGTTCCCACAGTCTCTCACTTCAGGTAATGGGGTTGACTTTATCCTAGAGAGATTATTGGCTTTACACCTAATACATACTAGGTATACTTAGGTACATCTAGTTAGGGTAGCATCGTAGGTGTACCCATTTATTACTGCCATGTATTTTATATACTTGCCTGTATTCATTGTTTAAGCATAATGGTAGAAATCTATCATCCTTTTACTCTGTTATTGCTTCTAGTCATGTATATCTGTTTCCGTCTAATGGTTGTTTCAGCACACCTATTTTACGCTGGAATCGACGCTGGTTCAATAAATGCTTATTGAAAAACATCCCCACCGTTTATTGTGTGTATCTCTCTGAGACAAAGTGAGCAAGGGTGAATGAGCGGAAAGTATCGCACTGTTTCCACGATCCTAAGGGATCAGGGTTGTAATGTTCGATAGTTGCAAAGAAGTATTCTCTCCTTGGTAAGAGGGGTTTCTAGTGGCACTGTGAGTTAGCTGGTACAACAGGCTAACATAACTGGTGGGGGTGTATAGAATCAGTCCGGACACCAATCCTTTAGTGTATGTTCTCTAAATGTGCAGATCCTATATATTTTTATAGGAACTACACGAGAACAGGACCTCGCATCACAGTCCGCAGCTCCTCGGAACTGGTGCTGTGCGACGCATCCCCGATTCTGGAATTTAGGAACGCAAGCCTCCATCGATTGCATATTCGTTGATGACACAGAACCTGGCACCACAAACCCTGGTGACAGCCTAATCAGAACCACTACTTTGTAAAAAGTCTCCAATGCAGGACCTCGCTACACAGCCCTCCACTTCAGAGAACCGCTGCTGTGGACTCATCCTTGATGAGGGATCTCGCAAGACTCCGAAACCAGGATTTAATGTACTTTGTTCAGTGGGCCTAACTTGGTCCCTGCATCAGGCCGGGCTCCATTGTGGTTGGCCTGAACTTGTGACTTTGTCCAAGTTCGGCGCAACCAGATAACTACAGCTGACCCTTTGTGCTTCTGAGCACTATTTTCACCTCAGTCTTTAAAATAGCTTTCTCCAGTTCTACCGATTGGGGTTTTGTTGTTTTATTCTTGAATAATTTATTAAAACTTACCCTATTTTTGTAAATTGGTGTTGGCTTGTTCTTGTGCTGTGTTTTCACTTTATTACTGTTTGAAGTGCTGCATAAATACTTTACACATTGCCTCTAAGTTAAGCCTCACTGCTTTGTGCCAAGCTATGAGAGGGTTAAGCACAAGTTAAACAGGTTAATTTGGGGGTTGCTTGCGACTTAACCCTGACAGGAAGTATGGTTGTTGCTGGACATGGAGTTTGACCCCTCCTAACCAGTAACCCAATTTCCTGCAGCCAAAGATATAGGTTAAAGTAACATTATAGTTAGGTGAAATTTTCAGTAACAACTTAACATTTTAAACTAAAAAAACACACAGAACTTCACCAGTTATAGTTATGTCTCAAGTAACTAGAACTTGTGCCCTAACGTAACTATAACTAGCTACCTCACCATACACAGTTTTCTCATCAATAATTTCAGTGTAAATCTTTCAGTGATGTTATCAATTGTGTCATACAAGATGTCATGAGTGATGTGATATGTGGGGTTATTAGCAGTGCATGGCGAGGGCCCATGCTCGCAGGCAGCCAACCCAACACTGCGCACAGCCTTTGGCCTTAGGTGACTAGAAGTTGCCCACAGGGCCTGAAACCATGCTGCACATGGCGTTAGGCCATGCGCAGCAAGAGGTTAATCACAAGGCCTGGCCTGCAGCCATGCCCTGTGGCCAACCCACCTGGAGGCAACCAACTCCTTGCTTCAGATAGCTTTTGGCCATGCACTGCAAGAAGTTGGTTGGAGGCATGGCATATGGCCAGGTCCTAGCCCTGTGTTCCTTCGACCCTGCAGCCAACCCACCCAAAGGCAGTCAACCGCCTCACAAGCTGCCAGCTCCACGCCACGCACAATCTTTGGTGTGCACCCGAGGGTTGGCCTTTGGGGAACCCATAACCTGGGGTCAAAAATAAACGTATATATTAAGAGAAGGGGGCATTCAGCCGTCCCTATTCAAGCTTTAATAGGCTATGGGTACTCCATCCACAGTGCCGAATTCCATTAAATAGGCTAATGGAGCCAAATTTAATTAAAAAAGGATGGTAGAGTCTGTGACCCACCTTCTATCACCTCATTTGTGCCCAGGGACCCCATCCCCCTGTGCCAAATTCAATTAGAAAAGATAGATGGACTGCAGGACTCCCTTGCCTGTGCCTTTTAGGCCCCTATAACCGAATCCCTGGGGAAATCTTTTAGTAAAAAGGGGAGGGGCCATGCAGCCCCCCTCCCCAAGCCTTCATAGTCTTCATAGGACCCCATTTTACAATAGATGGGTGCTTCGTTGTCTACCCAGGGAACCCCCCAACCTACACATTGTGGGCTGAAGGGGGAGCCCCTGTGGCTCCAGCCAGTTCACAGCATGGTGCAGTAGCAGGCATTGCTCCTTCAGAGAGGGAACCTGTATTTATGATGTTCCCAACAGGTGGGATCAATATGTGTTCTGTTTCCCTGCCTGTATCAGCGTGGGCAAGGAAACAGAACACAAGTCTGCTCCCAGCCAGTCGGAGCATTTTTAAAACTCTCGCTAGCTGGGAGCACACTTAGGGCCTGATTATGAGTTTGGTGGTGTGAAGCCGGGTCCACTCTGCTGCTGCACCACCAAAGCCATGGTCGGGCCACCCGCTAGACTGCGAGTGCAACTTGTGTCTGGTGGGCTTTTGTTTTCACGTTCCCATGGTGGTGCCCTGAAAATAGGCACTGCAATGTGAACGCCAAAAACAGTTTCTGCACACCATGGCCTGAAAAGTCAATGCTGTGCAGGAACTGGAGTGCAGGCACACAGGGGGGCACATGTTGTGCGCCCATGCATGCCCCCCAGGACGCAGAGGCACATGGTGGTCTTTAGGGCCCCCTTCGTTTCCTTTATGCCAGGGTTTTCATGCAGGAGGAACCACCACGAAAACCATGGCGAAGAAAAAACTTGTAATATGCTTGGCGGGGCCGCGGTGGTCCCACCAAGTATATTGATGCCTCCTGACCACCGCAACACTGCCATGGAATGGCAGCCGTGGTGGGGTAATGATGGTTCGACTGCCCTAATCGTAATAGGACCGCTGGGAGACCACTGCGCCCCCACAAGTCTGGATGTCCGTGGACAGCCAGACACGCAATAATGTCCTTAGTGTTTGCTCCCTTTTGGCAGGAGATTTAAAAATGCTCCCACCAGATGGGAGTAAACACATGTATCCCTTTCCATGCTAGTGCAGACAGAAAAACTTCTGTGTCCAAGGGATGGGCTACTCTGGACTAAGCCTGGGCAAAGCACTATGCTACGCTCGCATAGTTTGCGAAGTTTGCGCTACTTTGCACTACACGAATTGCACGTAGCACAGTGCAAACACACATAGCGTAGTGCAGCGGTCATTTTTTGCTTGCTCGCGGTCCTCAACGTCAAGTTGGCGACCGCGATCAAGCAAAATGACATCCCTGCGAGACTTTTTCCTCGTTCGAGATCAGCAACATCAAGTTGGCGATCGCGAGCATGGAAAATAAACCTCCCGGCGAGATTCTCAACGCGGGGAGGTCAAGTTTCTCATTGCGAGTGGTCGCATATGCTCGCGACCGCTCGCGATGAGAAATTACCAGTCCGCGTTGAGAAAGCTGCCGCTCGAGTAAAAATCTACTCGAGCAGCAGAAAACTACAGCTCGTACTGTGCAAGATGCCGTATTCAATGATTGCACTGTGACGGATGTTTTTCCGCACTGTGTAATCATTGAAAACGGCATCTTGCACAGTGCGAACAGGGTACTACGCAGTTCGCGAAGTGCTACGCGTAGCTCGCATAGTGCGAAGTGCACCTTGCGTAGCTACGTGTAGCGCTACTTCGTGAACTATGCCCAGGGTTACTCTGGACACAGTCACAGAGCTAGTCCCGGGGCATAGGGTCCATGGGGTTTATTAAGGCTCAAGGAGGGGGGCACAGCCACCTCCCTTAAACATAGTGTCACGGCCCGGGGGGTCTGTCCCTTTAATTTACTTTACAGGCCCACAGGATGGAGTCCCTGGCCTCTCATTGGCTCAGGGATGGGCCCACATGCTCCCTCCCCTCCAAAAATAATATGTGCCACATCCCTGTGCTCCAGCCCACCACAGAGGGAGGTTACTGAACAAGCACATGAGCCCAAACTTGTTTTTAATTTAGTTTGCCATGGATGTGTGAGTTCTCCACGATGTTGCAGCAAAATAAAAAAAATGAAAACATATTTGACCCAGTGGCAGGGTTTCGGGTACCCATATCATGCCCTCACATGTCTTTTATTTGCATTTTTTGTCGGAACTCGAGACTAAGTCCTTAGTCCTAAATGTTAAATGTTAAATGTTAAGCATACTTATAGAGCGCACTATCACCCCACGGGCATCCTGGCACTAGTGTACATTTACTCAAACCATGCACCCATATTGCAGTTGAGATCCTACCCAGAGAGGGGTCTAGGCAGCATCAATAGGGTAGAGCCTGGTCTTTAATTTCTTTCTAAACTGCAGTAGATCTTCCACCTGTCTGAGACTAGTTGGAAGAGCATTCCACAGGCAGGTGGCTGCAGAGCTAAATGCTCTTCCTCCCAGTGTTACTCTCTTAAACCTGTGCGCCTTTACAAGTCTAGGTGAGGATGATCGCATGCGTCTGATGGGGGCATGCCATTGAAATTTACTCTGCAGTGGTTTTGGCCACACACCTTGTAAGGCCTTAAAAACAATACAGAGAGATTTAAAATGAATCCGCTGTAATACTGGGAGCCAGTGGAGTTCCTTAAGGGCCAGGGAGGCTGATGATCATCGAGGTTTCATAAGTGCTAATTTGGCCGCAATTGTCTGACTTCTCTGGAGTCTCTCGATCAGGTATTTTGGGGCCTCCAGAAGAAGGGCATTGCAGTAATCCAGCCGGCTCAGAACAACACTTCTTACTATCTGTGCCCTAGTTGGAATTGGCAACATTGGAAGGATCTTCCTTAGTACTCCTATGAGGGAGAAACTGGTCCTCACTGTTTTATTTACATGAGTCTCTAAACTCAGCCTCTCATCAATTGTTACTCCCAGGTTTCGTACCACCTCAGATGATATCAGTGGCTTATCCACTGGGATTGGCCAGAAATTGGCTGGAAGCTGGCGTGGAATTTGCTGGTCTGAACAGCATAAGATCTCTGTCATATGACTGTTAAATTGTTCAGTGATAGTGATAGGATAAGCTGAGTGTCATCTGCGTAATTCACCAAGCTGACATTATGGGACTTGATGACAGAGATCAGGGGGCTCATGTAAATATTGAATAGATGACTGCCACTACTGGTTGATGTGGTGGCAGCCAATCAGATCTCAGGAGGAGATCTCTTGGTTCCACAGATCCTCAGCGGTGTGATATATACATATATATATAATAAACTACTGAATGAATTTACAAACAAATCACAAAAAGAGCTCTTTCTGGGCCAAGAGTGATCTTTTTAGGCTGTAGCTGTCTCAAAAGTTTCAATGGAACAGTTAATGAGAAAAACGTGTATTGGGCCCCCATTATTTCTTGCTCCCCGCTAGACGGATCACCTCGAAACTTCCCATGTGCAGGCTAGTAAATAAGTGACATGTTTTGTAAATTCCATGGAGATTCTACAGACGGTGACAAAGTTATTAGCAATACAAAAAAGTCATTCAATATGGAAACACGATCCTAACTATAACTACCCAGATTGTGAGGGAATGAATAGCTACTTGTATTGTATCCTCTGACTTGGGGCCCAAGAGTTCACATACAGAGAGATTTAATTCTTGATTTAGGATTTGCTGAATGAAGTAAAGGCAGAGTACTTTACTTATGCCACCCTGTCTTTACTATGCCTGCCAAATTTAGAGGTGTCCGCCAGACCCGCGGATGATCCAATAAAATGGCAAAAGCTGCTGTCATGTTGGTTCCTGCCAATGAAGTAAAGGCTTTGTCAAGTATGACAGCCGGCTGTCAAACATATCCAAAGCTTTTTATTATCGAAAACTCCAATAGTTAGAGTCTTTGCCAGGATATAACTGGGGGTGACAGACAGTATAAAAAACTGTCCGCCCCTCCACTCTAAATAGGGTGACAATAGGCTGGCTTACCTTCAAAGCCCCCTATTACCCTGGGATGCTAAATTCGACTGGATCAGGGCAACCCTTGCAGTCTACCTTCCTCTAAATTGCGTGGGCAGACAGAGAGATTGGAGGAGAGGCCCCCTAAATATCAAAAGTTAGTTTCTAAGCCAACACCACAGTTATACTAAAATACTAAAAATCTTCTGCTGTCCTTAAATATCAGTGCTCCAGAAGTGCAGTTCAAGCCTGTTAGAAATGGGGGTCTCTAGTTGGCAGAGGTAGGTACCTTCGTCCAAGTAGGGACTCTTCTTCCCAGTCAGGGTAAGGGGGTGTTAGACCTGACATCCTTGGCGTGGGTTTTTCCCCTATCTTTTGCCTCTGCTACATGGATTTTTGATGCTGTGCTGGATTTCGTTTTGCTGGTTTAGATGCTTTGGACACTCTGCCACTGCTAATCAGTGCCAGAGTGTAAGTGCTCCCTGTGTAAAATATCGTATTGATTGGATATACCTGATTGGCATATCTGTATCACCATGAAGTCCCTAGTAAAGTGCAATGTGTGTGCCAGGGCTGGTGATGACAGATGCTACTAGTGGGTCTGCAGCGCTGATTGCGCCACCCACCTGTGTAGCCCTAAAACAGTGTCTCAGGCCTGCCGCCGCAGGCCTGCCTGCAGTCTCCGGACTGCCATGTCCTCCTGGCCAGTGTCCACACTGACCGGGCCTAACCCTTCCCTTTTCGTACACATCAGTCATCCCTATGGAAGGCCCAAGGTACCCCCCTGGGCAGGGTGCAGTGTATGTAGAAGGTAGAGCATGTACTAGTGCAGGTAACATGTTCTGGTAGTGAACACCGGCCATTTTGTGTGTTCACTACTGCAAGGTTATCTTGTTCCATAGGCTAACATGAGGGAGGCGGGTGCCAATGGCTATCCGCCTATCTTCTCATACGAACAAGATAAGACATGAGTGTTTGATATCCCTGAGCTCAGCATTTAATAACACATCTTTTAGGAGAGATTGTTTTTAAATCCTGAGTTGGAGAACAGTACTTTTTAGAGAGTAGCTGTTCTCTTGTCTGACCCTTCTGTGTGCCTGGGCGCGCTTGTGGATTGACTGTCTGGTTTGAGAGCGACAGGGGCTGGGGATCCCCCGGGAGGTTGGCTGAGTCAGCCCTCTGCTGAATGGCGACAATCGCAAGGAGAGTGGAGGGAGGAGATAGCACCTGGGAGTGAATAGGGCTGTGCCTGCCTGCCACTCTGCTGGCTCCACCTCCTGCTGGGCGGCTGACGACCTTGCCCCTCGCTCTGAAAAGAATGTAGAAGCCAGGAAAACAAAGTGCTCCAGCAACACCCAGAACTGGATCAGACCGGGCTCAGGACCCACTTGCACAAAGACTTCAAAGACTTCTAGGGGTATAAGTACAAGACCCCTGACAACAGGTTTTTAGATTCGACCATCGAGAGGAACCTCTGCTGAAAGACGGACCGCCGAAGAACTAAAGGAAGATTGCCGTGCTGTGTGCTCTAAAGGCTGACCTGTTCTGGCGTACAACTGAAGCTAAGGAGAAGAAGGAGTCCTGCTGTGTGCTGACCCTATCCACTTGACCAAACAAGACTTTGCTGTGTGCTGTGTCTTCAACTGAATCTCCAAGGGCCTGAGAAGAGCTGGCCTCCTGTTTCGCAACCCAGGGATAGAAAGGTTGCCAAGAACTCAAGACTCTGCTGTGTCCCACCTGCGCTGCTGTGTGCCGCAGGGACCGTGGACTGTTCTACCAAGCTTCTCAACATCTGCCTGTGAGGTGGGCTGGCTGCTCTCTGTCTTGCTGGAGAGTACCGCACAGAGCCGGGCCCGACACCGGTTGCCGCATCAAGAAGATCGACGTGCTCATCGGCACGTGCCTTGCCGCGACCCGGAGGCCTGAAGCAGATCGAGAGTCGTATTTCCCTGCTCTACGAAGCCGCGCTGTGAGTGGCTGACTCCGGTGACGTCGACATCGTCACTGGGGGCTCGTCGAGGGAGTTGTGGAATCCTTGCACCGAACGGCCCGAGGAGCGCTTGTACAACGAGCGCAGTGACACCGCCGGAGCAACGTAGCTGTCTAAAACATCGAGAGCCTACAAAGTGATTCATTCTCCGTGAGTATCGAATCACTCAAGAGACTAGAGACTATCGTCTAACGATCCCGACCAACCAAGAAAGCGAATATTGTGTAAACCTGTGATGCTTGATTTCAACTGCGGAAGCTAGATAAAGATATATTATTTTTGATATAACTCACCTGTGTGGTCTAAGTTTGTGGTGTGCGGAGGGGGGATCATTGTGGTGTCTACGTGCAAATACCTTACACATTGCCTTGGGGATAAGCCTGTCTGCTCGAGCCAAGCTACCTAGAGGGTGAGCAGGGGTTATCTACCGTGTGTGTCCCTGTACCCTGACTAGAAGCAAGGGTCCCTATTTGGTCTAAGGTGTACACCTCTGCCAACTAGAGACCCCCAGATCTAACATTGGTGGTCAGCGGTGCAGATTAGAACCAGTATTTGCACTTGACCTGCAGTGATTCTTCGTACATCACTAATCTAGTAAGCAGTTGCATTGCACAAAGTTTTTGCGAAGACTATTCTTGGAGGATCGACGAAGCATCATGACTCTGAATGGAGTAGGTGAAGAGTCGGAATTGCAATTCGAAGTGAAAAAGTTGCTCGAATATAAGAAGGAGCAACTCAAGCAATTCTGCAAGCAGCTTGGATGCCCAGCGAAGGGCAGCGCCAACAAGACGGAGCTACAGAAAGCTCTAAGGGCCTGGTGGGAGGCCAAGAATGGCGCAACCGAGGAAACTACTGAAGGAGATGGCACACCGGAGCACGGATTTGGATCCGATGATCTGCCAGTGAATAGGCCAGCGTCTAGGGCTGGCAGCGCCCATTCCAGTAGGAGCCTCTCTCCAGAGGAGCTGGAGGAAAACCAGAGGGTTAGAGCCCATGAGATTGAACTTTTTAAGCTCAAAGCTCAAGCGGAAGAAAGGAAACTACGCCTTGACAGTGAGAAAGAGGCGGAGGAGAGGAGGAATGCTCTCGCTTTGGAAGAGAAGAAACTCCAGTTGGCTCATGAGTTGAGCATGAGGGAGCTGGACATTAAAGCCAAACAAGTGGCGTCCAGTCCGAATGGTGGCAGCGCACAGCCAGTACAGGCAGGTAAAGTATACATACCGAAAGATTTGGTGCAGAATTATCAGAGGGGTGAGGATATCTATGCATGGTTTAGATCCTACGAGCTCGCCTTAAAGATGAATGAAGTGCCTGAGAAGAGTTGGGGAGCAGGTTTGTGGAAGCATTTTGAGGCCTCTGGGAGGGATGTCTTAGCACCCTTAGAAGCAGCAGGGACCTTAACCTACCCCACGATGAAGGAGGCCTTATGCCTCAGGTATGGGCTTACACCAGAACAGTACCGCCAGAAGTTTAGGAACTTCAAGAAACTTGATTCGAGTACGTGGGTGGAGTGTGTGAGTATGTACACGCGTGCACTGGAAGGTTGGATAAAGGGCAGCAAAGTTACTGATTATGTGGGGTTGTGTCACTTGATTAGTTGGGAGCACTTGAGTAGTCTATGTGTTCCAGAGCTGCGCCAGCATCTTTTAGACAGCAAGTTAACTGATCCCAGTGAGCTTGCTAAAGAGGCAGACCGCTGGACTAGCACCAGGGTCAACAAAGGGGTGGTAAGTATGCCAGCCAAGGGTGGACAGGGTCCCCAGCAGAAAGGTGGGGAGGACAAGGGTAACAGTAAGGAGTTCTCTAAAGGGCCCCAAAACAGTTCCCAGGAGAAGGAGTCCCAAGCCCCCAAGCCGAAGAGGTCTTGGCCCCCTAAGGGCAACAGACCACCGCCCACTTGCTATGCTTGTAGGGAAGTGGGGCACATCGCCCCTAAGTGTCCCAAGAAATCCCCAGCACCAGCTGCTGCTCCAGTCCCAGGGTTAGCTAGTGTAGCTTTGGGAGGGGATTTGATTTCCAGTGGGGAAGAGGGAGTAGCTATGATGACCCTTGTCTCGTTAGGAGACCAAGAGATGGTCCAGGATACCTTGATACCCGCTAACACTAAGAAATACGGGCAAAAGGTGACCATCAATGGGAGGGAGATAGAGGCTCTGAGAGACACCGGGGCTAGTGTGACATCTGTCAGGTGTCAGTGGGTGTCTGAAGAGCAAGTCATTCCCAATGTAGTGGCAGCTGACACTTCAGTTCGCCTCTGCAAGATGGCGCGTGTTCCCTTTACATGGGGGGAGTCTCTGGTACCTTGGAAGTCTGTGTCAGTGATGCCTTGCCGGTAGATTGTCTGTTGGGTAACGACCTGGAGAGTTCTCCATGGAAGGACGTAGAGCACAGAACTCACTTGGAGATGTTAGGACTGCCAGCGTGGATCTGTGTATCCACACGTGCCATGACAGCCAGTAAGGGTGGACTAGTAGAACTGGAGCCTGGAACGATGGCCCAGGAACCTGCCAGGAGAGGAAGGGGCAGAGGGCGCGGGAAACCGGCCCCCGCTGTTCCCACGGTCCAGGAGGGAGCAGAACCCGAGGGGGATGCCCTGGAACCTACAGGGGAGCAGGTGGCCGAACTGGGGGAGTTGCCTGAGCTGACCCATTGGCAGGAAGAGGGTGGCCCCTCCAGGGAGGAATTCTGCCAGGCTCAGAAGGAGTGCCCTTCTCTCGTCGGTGTGCGGCAGCAGGCTGCAGACCAGGCAGCAGGCCTAGGGTCCAAGGAACATTTGATTTACTGGGAGGATGACTTACTATAGCAGCGCCAGGAAGCTTCGGCGTTAGTGCGCTTTACAAATGGCACCTAACATAACATAACATATAGTGAGCCTAAGTTCGCTGAGCCCGGCGCAGCCCGTGTGCTGGTGGTACCCGAGCGCTTCAGGAACTTCTTACTGGGTCTGGCTCACGACGTGCCTCTCGCAGGACATCTGGGGCAAGACAAGACCTATCACAGGCTTGTCACCCACTTCTACTGGCCCCAGATGAAGAAGCACGTCGGTACCTTTTGTAAATCTTGCCAAACCTGTCAAGCCAGTGGTAAGAGCGGAGGGAAGTGCGTGGCGCCCCTCCAGCCGTTTCCTGTAGTGAGCACCCCTTTCGAGCGGGTGGGCATTGATATCGTAGGGCCCCTGGATCCCAAGACCGCCTTAGGCAACAGGTTTATCCTGGTCTTGGTGGATCACGCCACTCGGTACCCGGAAGCAGTCCCTCTCAGGACAATCACAGCACCCGTGGTGGGCCGTGCATTGATGGGGATCTTTTCCCGTGTGGGGTTCCCCCGAGAGGTGGTCTCCGACCGGGGTACCAACTTCATCTCTAGGTATATGAAGTCTCTGTGGGAGGAGTGTGGAGTAACTTATAAGTTCACCACTCCTTACCACCCTCAAGGAAATGGGTTGGTTGAAAGGTTCAACCGCACCCTGAAAGGTATGATTATGGACCTAGCGGAGCCCATGAGACGGAAGTGGGACGTCTTGTTACCATGCCTGTTGTTTGCCTACAGGGAGGTGCCTCAGAAGTCCTTAGGGTTCAGCCCCTTTGAACTGCTGTACGGCCACCCTGTTAGAGGACCTCTCACACTGGTGAAGGAGGGGTGGGAGAAATCCCATGGGAAAACCCCCCAGGATGTGTTCAGCTATGTGCTGGCCATCCGCAACCAAACGCAGCGCTTCAGGAAGCTCGCTCAGGAGAACCTAGAAGCCAGCCAGGAGGAGATGAAAAGCTGGTACGACCAGAATACCACTCTGGTAGAATTTCATCCCGGGCAGAAAGTGTGGGTGATGGCGCCGGTGGAGCCTTGTGCGCTCCGTGACAAGTGGACCGGGCCATATGAGGTGGTAGAGCGCAAGAGTGAGGTGACCTACCTGATCAACATGAAGACTCCTAGGCAGCCCCTTAGAGTCTTGCATGTGAACCGCCTCAAACCCCACTTCGAGAGGTCTGAAGTGACGATGCTCATGGCTACAGACGACGGAGGGGAGGAGGATAGTGATCCTCTCCCTGACCTCCTGGCAACCAAGGAGCAAGACGGGTCAGTGGATGGTGTGGTCCTCTCGCCCACCCTGACCCCAGAGCAGCAGAGAGACTGTCGCCAGGTGTTGGGTCAGTTTGCCTCACTGTTCTCCCTGACACCAGGTGTCACCAATTGGTGCGTCCATGATGTGGACACTGGAGAGAGCCTGCCTGTGAAACAGAAGTTTTACAGAGTAGCTGACAAGGTCAGGGCCAGCATCAAGGAAGAAGTTTCCAAGATGTTGGCGTTAGGGGTAATTGAGCCCTCTAGCAGTCTCTGGGCTAGCCCAGTGGTCCTCGTTCCCAAGAAATCTGCTACACCCGGTGGCCCGTCAGAACTTCGGTTTTGCGTGGACTACCGCGGGCTCAATGCGGTCACCAAGACTGACGCGCACCCCATCCCCAGAGCTGATGAGCTCGTGGATCGGTTAGGAGCTGCCCGGTACCTCAGCACCTTCGATTTGACTTCGGGGTACTGGCAGATTGCCTTAACTGACGGGGCAAAGGAGAGGTCGGCATTTTCAACGCCAGAGGGGCACTTCCAGTTTCGAGTCATGCCCTTTGGATTGAAAAATGCCCCTGCCACCTTCCAGAGACTGGTCAACCGGGTACTGACCGGGCTGGAGCAATTCAGCGCCGCGTACCTGGATGACATTGCTGTGTTCAGCTCCACTTGGGAGGAACACTTGCAACACCTCTGTGAAGTGTTGAGGGCGCTGCAGAAGGCAGGCCTCACTATCAAGGCCAGTAAGTGCCAGATAGGGCAGGGATCAGTGGTGTATTTGGAACACCAGGTGGGGAGCGGCCAGGTGGCGCCCCTACAGGCGAAGATCGATACCATTCTGGCTTGGGAACCCCCCAAGACGCAGACAGAGGTGAGAGCCTTTCTAGGACTCACCGGGTATTACAGACAGTTCATCAAGGGATACGGCACCATTGTTGCCCCCTTGACGGAACTAACCTCTAGAAATCAACCCAGGAAAGTGAATTGGACCGAGGCCTGTCAAACTGCTTTTGATGCCCTGAAAACTGCACTGTGCACAGCACCGGTGCTTAAGGCGCCTGACTTTTCGAGTGAGTTCGTAGTGCAGACAGACGCTTCAGAGCAAGGCGTAAGAGCAGTACTCTCACAGATGGACGACGAGGGCGGGGACCAACCCGTAGCTTTCATTAGTAGGAGGCTACTTCCCAGGGAACAGAGGTGGAGCGCTATTGAAAGGGAAGCATTTGCTGTGGTCTGGGCCCTGAAGAAGCTGAGGCCCTACCTGTTTGGGACTCACTTCCGTGTTCAGACCGACCACAGGCCCCTCAGATGGTTAATGCAGATGAGGGGTGAGAATCCAAAACTGTTGAGGTGGTCCATCTCCCTACAGGGAATGGACTTTACGGTGGAACACCGTCCCGGTACAGAGCACGCCAATGCTGATGGTCTGTCCAGGTTTTTCTGCCTTAGCGATGAGAACTCCCAAGAGGGTGGGTAGTTCTCCCCGCTTTCAGCTGGAGGGGACACGTGTTAGACCTGACATCCTTGGCGTGGGTTTTTCCCCTATCTTTTGCCTCTGCTACATGGATTTTTGATGCTGTGCTGGATTTCGTTTTGCTGGTTTAGATGCTTTGGACACTCTGCCACTGCTAATCAGTGCCAGAGTGTAAGTGCTCCCTGTGTAAAATATCGTATTGATTGGATATACCTGATTGGCATATCTGTATCACCATGAAGTCCCTAGTAAAGTGCACTGTGTGTGCCAGGGCTGGTGATGACAGATGCTACTAGTGGGTCTGCAGCGCTGATTGCGCCACCCACCTGTGTAGCCCTAAAACAGTGTCTCAGGCCTGCCGCCGCAGGCCTGCCTGCAGTCTCCGGACTGCCATGTCTTCCTGGCCAGTGTCCACACTGACCGGGCCTAACCCTTCCCTTTTCGTACACATCAGTCATCCCTATGGAAGGCCCAAGGTACCCCCCTGGGCAGGGTGCAGTGTATGTAGAAGGTAGAGCATGTACTAGTGCAGGTAACATGTTCTGGTAGTGAACACCGGCCATTTTGTGTGTTCACTACTGCAAGGTTATCTTGTTCCATAGGCTAACATGAGGGAGGCGGGTGCCAATGGCTATCCGCCTATCTTCTCATACGAACAAGATACGACATGAGTGTTTGATATCCCTGAGCTCAGCATTTAATAACACATCTTTTAGGAGAGATTGTTTTTAAATCCTGAGTTGGAGAACAGTACTTTTTAGAGAGTAGCTGTTCTCTTGTCTGACCCTTCTGTGTGCCTGGGCGCGCTTGTGGATTGACTGTCTGGTTTGAGAGCGACAGGGGCTGGGGATCCACCGGGAGGATGGCTGAGTCAGCCCTCTGCTGAATGGCGACAATCGCAAGGAGAGTGGAGGGAGGAGATAGCACCTGGGAGTGAATAGGGCTGTGCCTGCCTGCCACTCTGCTGGCTCCACCTCCTGCTGGGCGGCTGACGACCTTGCCCCTCACTCTGAAAAGAATGTAGAAGCCAGGAAAACAAAGTGCTCCAGCAACACCCAGAACTGGATCAGACCGGGCTCAGGACCCACTTGCACAAAGACTTCAAAAATTTCTAGGGGTAAAAGTACAAGACCCCTGACAACAGATTTTTAGATTCGACCATCGAGAGGAACCTCTGCTGAAAGACGGACCGCCGAAGAACTAAAGGAAGATTGCCGTGCTGTGTGCTCTAAAGGCTGACCTGTTCTGGCGTACAACTGAAGCTAAGGAGAAGAAGGGGTCCTGCTGTGTGCTGACCCTATCCACTTGACCAAACAAGACTTTGCTGTGTGCTGTGTCTTCAACTGAATCTCCAAGGGCCTGAGAAGAGCTGGCCTCCTGTTTCGCAACCCAGGGATAGAAAGGTTGCCAAGAACTCAAGACTCTGCTGTGTCCCACCTGCGCTGCTGTGTGCCGCAGGGACCGTGGACTGTTCTACCAAGCTTCTCAACATCTGCCTGTGAGGTGGGCTGGCTGCTCTCTGTCTTGCTGGAGAGTACCGCACCGAGCCGGGCCCGACACCGGTTGCCGCATCAAGAAGATCGACGTGCTCATCGGCACGTGCCTTGCCGCGACCCGGAGGCCTGAAGCAGATCGAAAGTCGTATTTCCCTGCTCTACGAAGCCGCGCTGTGAGTGGCTGACTCCGGTGACGTCGACATCGTCACTGGGGGCTCGTCGAGGGAGTTGTGGAATCCTTGCACCGAACGGCCCGAGGAGCGCTTGTACAACGAGCGCAGTGACACCGCCGGAGCAACGTAGCTGTCTAAAACATCGAGAGCCTACAAAGTGATTCATTCTCCGTGAGTATCGAATCACTCAAGAGACTAGAGACTATTGTCTAACGATCCCGACCAACCAAGAAAGCGAATATTGTGTAAACCTGTGATGCTTGATTTCAACTGCGGAAGCTAGATAAAGCTTTATTATTTTTGATATAACTCACCTGTGTGGTCTAAGTTTGTGGTGTGCGGAGGGGGGATCATTGTGGTGTCTACGTGCAAATACCTTACACATTGCCTTGGGGATAAGCCTGTCTGCTCGAGCCAAGCTACCTAGAGGGTGAGCAGGGGTTATCTACCGTGTGTGTCCCTGTACCCTGACTAGAAGCAAGGGTCCCTATTTGGTCTAAGGTGTACACCTCTGCCAACTAGAGACCCCCAGATCTAACAGGGGGATACACTTGTAAAATAATCCCTGCTCACCCCCTTGGTAGCTTGACACGAGCAAACAGGCTTATCTCGAAAGCAGTGTGTAAAGCATTTGTGCAGACATACAGTAATACAGTGAAAACACTACAAATTGACATCAGACCAGTTTAGAAAAATAAGTAATCTTTATTCAAACCAGATCAATTCCAAAATGAAAAAATCCACAATACAGCATTAAAAATATGACTTTTAAAAGGAAGAAACAATTCTGTCCATAGCAAACTATAGATGCAACACTTTCAACGCAAAGTACCTTGAATACTTTAAAATCATAAACAAAAACAGCGTCAGGGAAGGTGATGCGTCAGTTCCTTACTCCAAGGGAGGTGATTCGTTGGTTCCTTACTGCCTTGCAGGGGAGGAGATGCATCGGCTTCTTACTGAAGGTAGGTGATGCGTCAGTTTCTTACTGCACAAGGAGGTGATGCATCAGTTTCTTACTTTGTCTCAGTCTTTATGTAGAGTTTTGACCCTGGTGTGATGCATGAGGATCGGGGATACGTTGGTTGTCGATGCGGCGGCTGCAACAGCGCTTCTTTGTTTTCTCCACCCGCGTTCCCACATTTCGTTGGTTCTTGCAGCCGCAAAGCCGGGCGTACATTGGAGTCAGTGCGGTGATCTCGGACTCCGTGGATCGGTGCCCTCGATGTGCGGATTCCTTGAGCTACATTCAGGCACTGTGTCAGTTTCTTCAGCGATGCGTCGGAAACAAGTGCGGATGTGTTGCTCTTCTTGTCGTTTAGTTAGTTTCCCAGCTCCCAGCAGCAGTAACAACCTCCAGAGGCCCAGAACAGCAGCAGGCACCTCCTGGCAGGTCAGAATTAAAAGCAAGGAAGTTGAGGGGAGCTGGGGGTGAAGTCTTTGTATCAATGAGACTTCAAAAACATAAGGCAAGCTCTGCTTCAAGCCCTTGGAGATCTTCCTTACGCAGCATACAGCATACAACAAAGTCCTTGTCCTTTCCTGTTCAGAAACAGCCAATGCAGGCCACCACAGACAGCAAACAGCAAATGGGCAGTACTTCTCAGTTTTTCCAGCTCTTCTCCTTGGCAAAGGTTCCTCTTGAATACCAGAAGTGATCTAAAGTTCAGGGGTCTAGGCCACATTCTTTATAGAACCAATTACTTTGTTCTCTGGTGGCAGAGAAGCTCTCTGCCCAGCCAAAACCAGTTTTTTCCTCTCTGGTCCAGCTTCCCGGCAGGAGGTAGAAACAGCATTGTCCCAGGCAGACCAGGCCCATTCAGGTGTGAAAGAAATCTCCTCCCCCTACTCTGTATGCAGCCCTGACTCATTCAGGAAAGGCATGACACACATCAACCCCCACCCGGTGGCTGTCTGAGAGAAAGCACATCCCATCCCCTGTCACTTCAAAGCCAATCAGTCAATCCACCAACTAGAGGAGGTACACAGGATGGCTAAACAAGTAAATACTCACTTTCTAAAAGTGGTATTTTCAAATACACAATATACAAATCATCTTTCCTAAAAGGTGCATTTTTATATTCTGAGTTCAGGCATCTTGTCCCAAATGGAAGTTATATTTATAAGATGTTATAAATAAACTCCTATTCTATCCTATGGGACAGATAGCCTTTCAATAGTGAATAACGAAATGCACTGTATTTCACTATCAGGACATTTCACACACCTCAGTACATGTTCTAGCTTTCACATACACTACACCCTATCCATGGGGCTACCTTGGGCCTGCCTTAGGGGTGTCTTACATGTAAGAAAAGGGAAGGTTAGGGCCTGGCAAGTGGGTGCACTTGCCAGGTCAACATGGCTGTACCAAGCTGTGCACAGACACTGCATTGGCAGGTCTGAGTTACATTTACTATAGGTGGCACAATCAAAACATTGATTTACAGACCCTGAGGAGACACTGTGCACTGTACTAGGAACTTAACAGTAAATCAAATATGTCACCCATCCATAAATACAATTTACAGGGAGAGCATATGCATGTTAGCACTGATCAGCAGTGGTAAAGTGCCCACAGTCATAAAACACACAAAAACAGGGTCCAAATCCGAAGGTCAAAAAGCAAAACGTCTTGGTATGAACCCTCTGGAAAACACAGGTCTAACACAACCCCCTTTCCGCCTAAAGCCAGGGTAGACTAATCAATCCCTTGATGGACTTCCGTGCTTGAGGCAATATAACCTAGACCTGGTCCACAACAGCGGGGCACGTTCTGGTTCTACGCCATGCTGAACCCAGTTGGATCCCTCTGTCCATACTCTCAGGGCCCACTAAGCTAACCCATGGGAAACACTCCTTCTCATCTGTGGACCCCATCTGTGCAGCGCCTAAACTTACTTTGCTCACAGATGTGTCCCAACAGACAGACAGTACCCATATAGCCAACACAGTGGTGTGGCCCAGTCGACCCCTGGGGTGTGACTCCTGTCCCCCCCCCCCAAGGCCAACTCTGT
Organism: Triturus cristatus; assembly: GCF_964204655.1. Lineage (NCBI taxonomy): Eukaryota > Metazoa > Chordata > Amphibia > Caudata > Salamandridae > Triturus > Triturus cristatus. The sequence goes on from NC_140583.1 coordinate 86,461,216, forward strand.
CCACCAGAACAGCAGGTCACAGCGGCCACTGACAGTTGTCATTGATGAGACCCAGGACCTATGCCCCTCAGGGCTCTCAAATCTCTGTGGTGTCAGAGAGTGGGGGGCAGTAGCCCCAGGTGCCTTGCACCCTTTGTCGACTCACCCTCCTGTCATGTCAAGGATGCTATCCTGACACTGACCCACCAGCCCAGGGTCTGTACCCTGTGACTGGACAGGGGACTAGGGTGGGCTCGCCCAAGCCTGGTCCTCTACCTTGCTGCTCTGCACCCTCACACCTGGAGCAATACCCACTTCCATTAATGTCAGGTCACCTGTGTCAGGTGTCCTGGACAATTCGCCCACCAGTTAATGGGTTCTATCCTGCAACTAGGATCCCAGCCTATGGCCTGTACCCTTGGACTGGGCAGGGGTCATGGGTGAGGCTGCACTGAGGCCCTGCAGCCTCCCACCTGGAGTGATGTCCCAAGAAGACAAATCAGTAGGGGCACTGTTGGCAGTCGCCCCTTCTTCCACATCAAGGAAAACACCCTGAACTTGACCCTCCAACCCAGGGTCTGTACCCTTAGGCTTGACCTGTGTCTGGCAACACAGGGCTTCTGGGGGAGTACACCAGCCCCCTTCCCAAGGGAAACAATCTCCTCTGGAGTTATGCAAGAGTCTGCCTGGCACAGGTGTCCACCTGATGGAGCACGAAGACCCCCCAGGTCAGAAGTGGCCTCACCAGGGTCTGTCCTGGGGAGCTCTGACGTCAGAGCTGGCAAATCCTGACCCACTGGTCCTTCCACTAGGGACTCCATTCCCCCTCACCCCTCTCTCTGGACTCATGCCCTCTCCCAACTGGAGAGGTGTGCAAGACACCAGAGCTGGTGTATTGCTGGTTACAGCAGTCTTCCCCAGCTCAACTGATGCCTTGAGATCCCCCTCAGGGGATGGTCTCCTGGTACAGACCAGCCCCCCTCCTGGTGCTCCCTCATGGAACCAATTAGGCCTTAAAACTGGGTTTCGGGCACCTTGGGACACAGCACACTCCCACTTCTTCTCCTCTGAGACAGGACATGGGACCCTACACCCCTCCCACTACTCTGGGACCAATCTGGGATACCACAACCTTCCCCTCCCTCACTTGGTTGGGGAAAACCTGAGCCACCTTTTTCAGGATCACCCCCAGAAGCTTCTGCATTCCCTCTGGAATCCACCAAAAGGACTGCCTCCGGAGCGAGTTCCCTGTGGTTAGAGAACTGCAGGTGTTGGTATAGCTCTGGAAAACAGGGACTTAAAATATGCTCTCCAATAACTGAATCACAAAGCCCCACGTAGGTGTTAATCAAGCTACCCTTTACCTCACCCTCCTGTGCCTCGCACAAGTACCCACATCACTCTCCTGAGATTGGCAAGACAGTGTTTGATTGTCTCTGTCACTCAACCCACACTCTTCTGGGCGGTCACCACAATCACCTACCAGGACTTCTACCATGGGGGAGCCCCTCTCCCTGCACCTTTCATCTAAAGTCAGTAGAGTGTTCCTCCCACCACTAGGAATATGATCCACTGTGCCAGTTTCCCAATCCACTTCAGGGACACTGCACACCACTGGAGCTACCTCATAAACCTGAACTCCTTGGCGTGTGTCAACCCCCTCCTTTAAGTAAGGTGCTACATCTATTGGTGTGTGTACTATTCCCTCAGTGCTAAATAACACCTTTTTGCTGACACCATCTGTGCTGGACTCCACCTCCATCCCAGCCAAGCTCACTTCCTGAGTTACAAACATTTCCTTTTCTTGGGCTAAGGCCCTCTTAGTCTCTCGAGCTCCTCATGAAGCTCTCTCAGCCTCTGCTCAAAAGACAGAAGCCATTCATCTTTCTCTGTTTCTCCCTCACTTTCAGAGAAGTCCTCCTCCTCAGACTCATCTGTTAGTGTTGGCCCCCAGCAGGGTAGCTCATAGCGAAATAGGGCTGCCTCTAGATCCTCCCTAGACCTTCTCTTCACAGGCAGCCCCCTTTCATTGCCGAACACGCGTAGCTCCCTCATTGTATACATGAACATGTGCCAGAAGTCAAGTTCCATCTTGTCTAAACTTCACAGGTGCAACAACTAACTGGAGTCTCAGTATCAAAAATACTTCCAGGAGGACACCAGGAAACAGAAAAAGACAGTATGTGGTCAATTAATGGTCTACACTATGCTAGTAGAGTACACCAATTACTGTATGTAAGGCAAAAATGCAAGTCCGATCCTCACCACTGCCCACCAATATTAGAAATGGGGGTCTCTAGTTGGCAGAGGTAGGTACATTTGTCCAAATAGGGGTCCTTCTTCCTAGTCAGGGTAAGGGGGATGCACTTCAAAATAACCCCTGCTCACCCTTTTGGTAGCTGGGGACGAGCAGACAGGCTTATCTCGGAGGCAAAGTGTAAAGCATTTGTGCATGCATACAGAGAAAACACCACAAATGAACATCACACCAGTTTAGAAAAATAAGTAACCTTTATCTAAACCAAAATGACAAAAATCCACAATACAGTGATAGATAGATATCTCCTATTTTGGCAATCAAGCCATAAAATGTTCACATAAATAAGATCAATAGCAAACATCATCGGACAAACACAATTATTGCACATGGGGAGATACAGTTAAAACAATCTTTAAAAAAGGAAGAAACAGCAACCTAAAAGATCATTATTAATGTAACCGATCATAATTGTATCGTTGCTATATTGTGATTCTATTTTCTTATAAAATGAGAAAGTATCCTCTGTACAACAGTCTAAAAAGAAAAGATTTCATAAGTTACATATAAAACACGTTCACATATCAGTCTAAAACAATTCGTAAAAATATAGCATCAATCAATATCTTGGGTGTAGAGGGAAAGAGGAGGTCAGTAAACAACCTGTTTAAGTTTTGCCTGACAATTTAACTATCATACTTAGGAGTTATCTATGGCCTTCTTTCTTTGTTTCCACGCAAAAAGCAGGTACCGATACTGCAAAGGCTAGTTGTTTACTAGTGCCACTCTTAAAGAGTCTCATGGCTTCCCAATAATGTCTCAAGCCCACAAGTTTACAGACAGCTATGAGCCATTTCTTTCGAGCGAACCTATATAAATGGCAGAAAAACATAAAAAGGACCTCAGATTCTTTGATATTGGGGCAGTTAGGGCAGAATTTAGAATGAGAAGGCACATTGGTCCATTTCAAAGTGTAAGTTCTCAGGGGTAGAAGCCCACATGGAAACTGGACATATACGCATTTGGACTTGAATGGATACATTCTGTCTATGTAGGGTTCAAGGCCTGAGACACACTTATGATTCGAGAACTGGCCTGTCAAGCTGTTATCTGAGTTTGCTTCCCACTTTTGGATCAAGACTGCCTCCCAATATGACTGTTTTGCTTTTTGTGCATCTCCCTTAACAATCAGCTCAGGGGATGCCTATAGTTCATTCATGCCTATTCTGCGTGATGTTTCTTTAATATTCTTCAGCCATGGATTGCACAGTGACCTATTAGATCTCTAACGCAATCTCTATAAATTCCTAATTCTTGCGTGGACCATAATCTAATCCAATGTAACAATGGTTTTATTAGGGCTGTTAGGTGTATAGGATTCAGTGCTAGGTCTAATCGAAGTGGAGTAATGGGCGAGCCTGGGGGGGAGTTTAAATAAGACCTATTTTCAATCTTAGTTAGGGACTCCGAAGTAGCATAACCCTATATCTCTGCTCCATACATCGCCGATGGTACCACTGCTCTCTAAATACCGTAAGAATAGGGGATATCGCACCTCCCGAAGCAGCCCAGTAGTTTCTCCCTATAGCAGAGGCTTTCTGTTGGAGTATGACTTTACTTTTTTCCAACTGCGGACCCCATGTTTGGCAATACGGTAATAAAAGTATAACTTTTAAAAGGTAAAAACAGTTCTGTCCATAGCAAACTATAGATGCGACAGTTTCAACACAGAGTGCCTTGGATACGTCAAGATCATAAACAAAAACAGCCGCAGGGAGCGTGGTGCATCAGTTCCTTACGCTCAGGGTAGGTGATGCGTCGGTTCCTTATGTCAGGGGAGGTGATGCGTTGGTTCCTTACTGCCACGCAGGGGAGGTGATGCGTCGGTTACTTACTGAAGGAGAGGTGAAGCATCAGTTACTTTCTGCGCAGGGAGGTGATGCATCGGTTTATTTGTGCGGTGCCAACATTGATGTAGACTTGGCGCCCCGGTGCGATGCGTGAGGATCAGGGATGCGTTGGTTCTCGATGCGACAATGATGCTGCGTGGGTTTCTCCAAGCCTCAGTCCCACAATGCGTTGATTCTTGCAGCTGCACAGCGGGCCTGCATCCAAATCGGTACGGTAATCTCGAACTCCATATATTGGTGCACTGAATGCGGCGTGCAGTGATTTCTCATGCTGTGGGGAGGCAGTGCGTAATTTTCTTCGGTAATGCATCGGAAACAGGTGCGGATGCATCGCGCTTCTCGCCGTTGCGTTTTTTTTTTCCAGCTCCCAATGGCATAAATAAACTCTAGAGGCCTAGCACAGCAGCAGGCACATCCTGACAGGTCAGAACCCCCAGCAAGGAAGTTCAGGGGAACTGGGGGAGAAGTCTTTTTATCCCTGAGACTTCAAAAACAGGAGGCAAGCTTTACTTCAAACTTTTGGGTATCTTCCTCAAGCAGGGGACACAACCAGGTCGACATTGCAGTACCAAACTGTACACAGACACTGCAGTGGCAGGTCTGAGTTACATTTACTGGCTGCTCATGTGGATGGCACAATCAGTGCTGCAGGCCCACTAGCAGCATTTCATTTAGAGGCCCATGGCAGAGACAGTGAACTGTTCTAGAGATTTACCAGTAAATCAAATATGCCAATCATCATGGAATCATCAATCCATAAATACAAATCACAGGGAGAGCATATGCACTTTAGCACTGATCAGCAGTGGTAAAGTGGCCAGAGTCATAAAACCAGCAAAAACAGGGTCCAAAACAGGAGGCCAAAAAGCAAAAAGTCTGGGGATAAACCCACTGGAAAATCCAGGTCTAACAAAGCCCAGCTGTGCAACCATGCAGTGTGATAATATGTAGTGCCTCTGTTTCTCTTTCTTGTTCCATTCCGTTTTTTTGAGGTCTATTTAAAACCTTCCAGTTGTTACTGTAACGTTGTCTGTAGTTTGGGAGATGGGTGGATGCTCACAATGTCCCTGTTGGATCTGTATTGCAAGATTAGGGCATCTTGATAGGGACCCAGCTTGCCAGTTCGGGACGGATTATTTCTATTGGATGATAATCAGCTCCAGGCGATCACCAGTGGCTGAGATATATTCAAACATTTTTTACATCACTGTGTTGAGTACTTCAGTAAATGACCAGAGTGTTAAGGTGTCAGGGCACACAGAGCGTGAGCGCACTGACAGCGTAAGCTGAGACGAACGGGACAAGAAACTACAGTTCCCGTCATCCGCCAGCGCTGTCAAAGCACGCACTGACGTTGCACGCTGTAAAACGGGCCGTCAGCAGAACTGGATACCAGGAGTTGGCACCTTCACGAAGACGCCGTTTATTCTATGGATGCCTGAGTACCAGGAAGTATGGTCGGGTAAGGGTGTGATTTCGCACCAACTGTTGTTCTTGTGCTTTGCTGTTTGCTGCTACGGAGGCATTCTGGAGCACCTGTCCTCTGTACCTCCCATTGGAGAGACACGTTAATACCTACGGTCTCATGCGGGAGGAAATGCTGTTATTACTGCTTTTGGTGAAACCAGAGGTTGCGTATTAGCAACACTCTCGCTTTGAGGAAAAAGCGGGAGTGCATGATTCATTCACGATATTCCTGCATTAATAGTGATGTCTGAAGTTCCTCCTAACACTGGTATATGCTGAGGGCTTCCCAATTATGGGAGTTTGACTTCTTCGTGGTTAACGGAGGAGAATTGCTGGCTACCTATTGGAATTGCTGAATGACAAGCCAGAAACCCTATACTTATTTTTTGCTTGCCGTTAACATTGGCTTTTTGTGTTATGCTTTCGTTCTTTAGGGGAGATCTGTTGAGGGTGTCCAGTACTGAACTGACAAGGTCTGGTGGGGTCAAGCACGTTCTATGCAAAGGTATGAGTATTTCATTTAGAAGAGCTTAATTACAACAGAGGGTGTATCTCTCCATTCACTATGTGACATGTTATTAACTAAACCTGTTTCTTCATTAGAATAGGAATGTGCTGTTACCTTGTACTCACCCTCACATCTCACCCGGTAGAAGGCCATCCTTGTTTTCTTGACAGGTAGAGTGAGTTCCCCTTTCGTAGGGCCTTTTGTGACATAGTAGCTAACCGCTGTTCCTACCCTTTCCTTCCCTCGCTTGACCATCCCACTAGTCCGAGAGGATTAATTCTATCCGGACTTGGGGCAGTCAAGAGGTGGACCCCTTTGAGATTCAATCCGATCCTGAGGATAACCTGGTGACCGTGACATAAGGTATCACTAGATGTGAGCCCATGCTTCCTATGCCACAGACCTCAATCTATACCTCACTAATGTGGACTACTAAGGCAGAAACCTATCTGGGGTGCTTGGTTTCCAGTCTGGAAGGGAACTAGCTTGGCAGTGTATATTGGAACAAGACAAAAATGTATTTGGGTATGTTTTGTCTCTGTCTAGAGTGGCATAGTGAATGACAAATGATGGACTAAAACATGGCCCAAATGAACACGAGTGGCTGAGACTATCTCATGCATTCCTTCTATCACCATTTTCTTTGTTGCAGGATACACCTTAAGTGCGATGGATATGCCCAGTTGGGAGTTCCACACTCACTGTGCCTCAAGCAGGCTGAACTGTTGCAACGCTCTCTATGCCGGACTCTCTAAACAACTCATACATAGATTCCAGACCATCCAGGACAACACTGTAAGACTCATATCACACTGCACCACAAGAAGCTTTACTGGCTCCCTATACACAATTAAAGCAACTTAAACTTCTCATGCACACATAAAGAAGACCCATACTACACAAGACCAGAACAACTGAACAGCCACATACACTTTCACCAACCCACCAGAAAAATTATTCCTGGCTAAAATCAGCATAACTCTATGGTTCAGAGTATTCATACCCTGTGGTAGCTCAGTTACACGTCACATCAAGCACTCTGTATCAAAGATGGTATGTGGGTTTATGACAATAACACTGTCCAGTTAGTTTCAAATGTATTCATGTGTTTTTGGAGGATGGACAAAACAATACAATGCCACTTGTTACCCTAAATGCTAGCATTTTCAAGTACATGCGTTATTAACATTTGTATAGCACTAACCACCGTTGATATGGCATCATTGTGTATGCTCTACTTGGACATCTGTTTGTTGGGACCGGGGAAGGCCATCAATGTAACTGGAGAAAACATTGGTAGTTATTGTTTTGTTGGTGTTTGGTTTTTTGAGTGCCCTTGGACAGTACTCCTACCAGGATCATATCCAGACCCCTTCTTCTCATTAGCTGAGATAATGTTATATAGTTTCTGTTCTTAGATATGCCGATTGCCTGGTGATGATGACATTGCCTACATGATGCAGAGCAAAGGCGCTTGATGAATCATTGCTTAGAATGGGTACTTAGCGAGGGACGGGGCCCTCTAGGGCAATGCGGGCTATACACAACCACTTGCTACGCCTTCCCCAAAATGAAGAGTAAGTCAGACAGTAGAGAATGCAAACTTACTTTATTCAGTATATACTCTGTCAAGTCAAGTCAAAAATAAAGTTTATTTAGACCATTGTTCTTTAAACCACATAACACATGACATTTTGTATAAATATTCTAAAATAATTACAAATTCATCATCTCGCTCTATTCCAGGAGCCTAATTTTCTTATAATCCTTTTCAATTTTGTTAAAAATAATTCCATACATACATTGTATACACATTCAAATATCGCATATATAATCCAGATTTTATTAAAACCCTATTTTAAAACATTTAAAAGGATAAAATGTAAATCCCTATACATCATTACTCAACCTAATTTACAGCCAGCCATTCCCTATTCGATAAGAAACCTTTTAGCAGCTTGCATAAACTTGGCCACAGCAATTGCAATTTTAACATATCAGTAAGGAGCTTGATTGCTTGCATACGCGACCTAACACCATATTTTAAGAAAATTTGTCGTAAAAACTGTTTTCGCTGGACTACCAATTTATGACAGTCCATTAAAATGTGTAAGCAATTACATTTCATGCCCGTCCTACATGCGCATCTACCGTCAGATCGCATCAGTTCCCTTTTTGCTTTGTCATTTAACAGAGCAGGATTAATACCGATTCTCAGCCTTAATACTTCTTTTCTAAACTATTGGTTTGGTAAGCTGTCTAGATAGGGGTACCAATTTTCTTTCTTCCAGGTATCTATCATACACTGCACAGATTCTTTCTTTCTCAGGTACTCCATATCGTTCAATCTAGACATTTCCTTCCCTAAAGATTTAAGTGCACTTTTTGTTTCATCAATATACAGGGTCTGCAGATCAATTTTCACCTTCAACTTTTCACAGATGGAATAGAGTTTCACACACCATCGTGACACCTTTTATTTTTCTCCTGCCCCCAGACGTTTCCAAAATTTAAGAAGACCCACTTGCGCCTGAACATTCCAAGAGCTCATGCCTAGTTCCAATCTAATTGCCTGAATCATTGATGAGCTAGGCACTGACATTAACGATTTTAAATATTTCCCTTCCTCGCTGTCCCAGGTACTTTTCCCACCTAGGCAGAGAATTTCTGCTTCATACTGCAATTGCGGGGGGATCATTGCATTGAAGGCCTTCAACAATGGTCTATGAGACATAGCACCATAACTGGGATTACATTTTTTCAACCCACATACAGAAGCTAAGGCTTTTAGTTTCTGTGCCTCCAGGTGCGTACCCCACTTTAGAGACTTGTCGAACCATATTCCAAGATATTTATACTCATTGACAATCTCTAGTTTGGTTTGCCCCAAATACCAGTTAAACTTTTGATCTCTCTTCCCACGACACAGACTCATGTTTACTGTAAAACGTTTAGTTGCACAATATATGCTGAAAGCGTTTAGCTTCCTTTGCAGACCCAACTCTATCTGATCAGGAATTACTAAATCGCCTGCGCACAGTAGATAGGATAAATGCTTCCCATTTACTTTTGGGCTTGCACTTCTATCAGTCACCAAAGAAGAAGGCAGATCTGCAAGAAAAATAGCAAAAAGAAGCGGGGCTAGTACACAGCCCTGTCTTAGGCCATTATTAATCACTATTTCAGGTGTCAGGCCCGCCATTGTGTCTTTAATGACCTGGGCCCAGTTCTGACTATTCAACTCCTGGATTATTGCTAGGAACTCATCCGGGACGTTATTGCTTCTCAAAATCTCCCCAGACACTCCCTATCTACCAGGTCAGAAGTCGCTCGGATGTCGATAAAGCAGCAGTATAGTCTAACTTGCTGCTCCATGGACTTCTGAGCCACTGCCCATAAGGCAAAGCAGTGGTCAATCATCGCGTGCCCCTCCTTAAAACCTCCTTGTTCCACTGGTACAATCGACTGTTGCTCTACCCATTCCTCCAATCTGCCAAGGATTATTTTAGAGAATACCTTCACTCTGATATCCAACAGATGAATCAATCTGTAATTCTTTGGATCCTTCCTGTCTCCTTTCTTGTGTAGTGGTCGGATCACAGCCCCCTTCCAGGATTTAGGGATAATGCCTGAAACAAGGATAGCTGAGAACATTCGGGATAAGAATTGTGCCCACCAGTTTAAATGTGTTTTCATTAGAATGGTTGGCAAATTATTGGGTCCTGCAGCACAAGTTAGATTACATTTCCTAATAGTATCCTTCACTTTTTCCACAGAGAAGGATGACTTTAACACTTTTGCTGCCCCTCCCCAGTGGGCTTTTTCCTTACTTATTATGGGCACATTACTTGCCTCATATAGATGGCCTAAGTACTCCTCCCAGGATGCCTCATCGACTACGCAGCTCATGGTTCCTGAGGACCAACCCAAGGCATCCTGTATCAGCTTTTAAAAACCTCTAAAATGTTTTACTTCTATTGTTTCCAATAGATTTTCCCAACATTTTTCTTTAAAGATCCTCTTCTTGGACCTTATTAACATTGTATATTCTTTCCTTAATTTAATTAGCTTAGTCAGACTCCTGGTCATACCTCACCCTCAGACAACTTTCCACTCTCAGTATTATCCTTTTTTTCCCCTGCACATAGAGTCAAACCAACTTACTTGCCTTCTTTGTCTGGTTTGCGTGTCTATGGTATCCTTTTTCTTCCTTTTTAGGTCAACTCTAAGGAATTGGACAACCTGTTCAATTTTGTCCTCAAACCATGCGACTTCCTGATCATAGGCAACTTCCAAATTTAATTTCTGTTGAAAACTTTCCAATTTCTATATATATTCATCTGTTAATCTTATGTACTGGCATTTAGGGTATGACATGTTTTGAGGGAGGACTCTTTCGCGATGACTTATAGGCCCCATTAATAGCTCAAAGAACAGGGCATAATGATCACTGTTTTTATGCTGGATTACTTTAAACATTTTTACAATGGCATAGTCCATGCGTGTATAAACACAAAATCTATGGGGCAGTGTTGATTACCTATTCTAAAGGTCTGTTTTTCTGGACGGTCAGATTCCATCCTGACATTTAAAATGAATAACCCCTTTGATCCTGAGAATTTCCCAAGAGCTTTATCTTGTCTAGTCGTAGTACTATTTGGAAAGTCAGCTGGCATTATATTGTAGGCGCTTTTAATTTCTTTGAACCAAGGGTCTAGAATTTCGGGTTAAGTTTATGGTTGAAATCACCCAAAATGACCATCAAGTCGTTTTCATACTTTTCACTTCGTACTCCTCTTGAGAACCCCATTGTATGTAGATATTCATCAGAATCAAGAGGTCATTCAACCTTTCAGCAACCAGTAGGGATATCTCACTAACCAACACCCATTTGCAAGATGTATTTATTAACTTCACTTTTCTCGCGATCCTGGGAGAGGTAAGTGTCATAATCCCCCCGGATGGTCATCCGAATCTTTTTTTACAAGCAGGTTTATGAAGTTGGACATAACCTTCAATTACCGGGGTGTTGCCGCATAGCCATTTTTCCAGCAAACAAATATCTACCTGCAGTGACACATATTTTATGCTTTCAGCTTTTGTTTGCCCTGCACACCCATTTATGTTCCACGATATTATTTTCAAGCTATGCGACAACCCACTTCCCTAATCAATATCGATGAGACAACCATACTCATTCAGGTCCCATATGGGTGTACTTCTATAGCTATCTCCTGGGCTCCAATTACCCCAGGATTTACTTGTCTACGGTTTCTCAACTGCCATGTTGATATTTGCTCTTTCCCCGCATGTCCCGGCCATCAATCTCACTTGGCTGTTCCCCAGGCCTGCATTGCATTTCAGAAAAGCACTGCCAAGCTGGTTTACACTTCCGATTCTACATCTGGTATTAGCCTTATTCTTTCTTTTAATATGTATTTTTTGGCTTTTTAGAATTGCCGCCTTTACCAGCCCTTAGTAGACTTCGAACTTTGTAAATTCCTTGCCGTTATAATTGAGGCTAAATCCTACCTGCCTCAGGTCTTTTGACCCAATTTCTCTCAGGCATGGGAATTTTGAGAATGAAAATAAGAGTTGGAAATGATTCTAAGGTGTAATCTTTCTTAACTTTTTCCTCCCCTTCTCCACTTCAGAGGGTTCAAAGTGTAGCCACCTTTTGCCACTTGATTCTGTTATTTTTGTACCCAAGTGTTCCCTTCCCAACTTATCCTTCTTTTCAATTGGAATTTTTGGTATTCTTCCACCCATTGCTGAATATACTCTGCAGAGGAGCCCAGTCAGGCCTTCACCCTAAGATGTCTGCCGAGGGGACTTAGGCCCCAAGGTACGCTAATACATAATAAACCCTTCTGGAGACTTCGGCCACGCCTCTAATGGAAAGTTACCGACTTGAGCCGGGCATGAACAAAGGAGGTACAGAGAGATGAGCTAACACCTGCCAGATGGGCGCACTATCAGTACTCCAAGGCGACTGTGCCGAGTCACAGCTTCTCCTAACGTGGGAGCAGAGCTACATATTGAGATTGCAATGCAGAGAAAGAATATCAGTTCATTAGCAAGTCGGGTTACAGCTTTGAGCAGAAGAGAAAATAATAATGAAGTACAGTGTTTTGCTGAAGCAAGCAAGAAGAGAAATAAGGCCTAGTACGAGCACAGCATAAGCAGTCTTCTAGTGATTGCGAAATACAAAATGGAGTCACACAAGCTAACTAAAGCCTACATGTTGCAATGATAACTCAGTGGGTTGCATAACATGAATACAAATGGCGTCTATTTAGCCACATATTGCTAACCTACTATAGCATGTGTAAGTGCAAAACGGGAAGGGGGATTACAAACCTAACATTAGTGACATGCCAATGACGGAAAGCACTTTTCAGTGTTGCTGGGTTTGGTAGTCCATTGCTGGGTAGGGTGGAAGGGCAATGAATATGGAAGAGAAGGCTTGTAAGAAATTGGGTGATTAGTTAAGGAAGGTTACTACCCACCTTAAATAATAACACATTCCTTGTCAAAGGTGAACTACTAATATCACTAAATGAACCTGAGATCAATCTCCTGGTAGCTATGGAACAGAGCAGACAGGGTTAGAGGCAATGTGTAAGGCATTTATTCAGTACTAAAACAGTAATAATGTCCAAACACTGCACAATGTAAAAGCCAAACCAAATTAGAACTATAGACAATATTTTAATAAATATAATGACACTGAGCTCCAGCGTAGCTGCTCTTTTACCGGTGCTATCCAGCGGCTACACTGGTTGCCCATGGCCAAGCGGTTTGAATTTAAGGCCCTCTGTCTGTCCTTTAAAATCTTGAAGCTTGCGTCTCCCAGGCTGCTGGCCAACCTGTTGGTACCTTATGTTCCTAGACGCCATCTGCGTTCTGGGGGGCAACATTTGGTTGTGGTCCCCCGAGTAAACCGTCTCCGTGCTGAGGGATGGTCCTTCCGCTGTTTGGAAGCCAAACTATGGAACTCCCTGCCCTTCCAGATGCATAGTTTGGATAGCTTGCTGGCCTTCAGAAAAGCCATTAAAACATACCTCTTCCCCTCACCTTAGCCCTCTTCTCTTCGCTATGTTCACTATTTTTTTGAGCCGACTTGCCCTGTTTCTTAGCCTCTATGTTCATCGGCTGTCAGCGCCGGGACGCCTCTTTGCTGAGGCAGCTGTGCGCTATATAAGTCTAGATAACATTAACATTCACAAAAATCACAAAAAGGAATTGGAGGTATGGATTTAAAAAATGTTTTTAAAAACAATAGCACCAAAAAGCATTAAACGCCAACTACGGTCACTGGTCAGTGGGACCTAGGTGTGATTTGAGGCTGAATGCGATGGAGCGCAGGTCGGATACACAGACATGGTTTGACCTGCTCAGAGGGTTGCTGTTTGTTCCGCGTTGGTGCTGCTGCTTTGGATCTTTGTGCTCTTGGACCTGTAAGCAAACGCAACCTTCTTTAAAAGGAAACGCGACCTCTCACGGCCCCCAGTGCGCGGGAGACGTTCGCCTGGTGAGGAGTGAGGGAGGACTTCAATCTGCTCCTGGTCACTGACTCCCAGAACAGCAGCGGGACTGCGAGGACCAGCAAGCACAGCAGCGCTGACTTGCCGCAGCTGGTCCTCTTCCCGCCCCCGCTTACTGCCTGGATATAGTGCAGCCTGAAACAACTCTGATCAGTTGCTGTTTGTTCCGCGTTGGTGCTGCTGCTTTGGATCTTTGTGCTCTTGGACCTGTAAGCAAACGCTACCTTCTTTAAAAGGAAACGCTACCTCTCATGGCCCCCGCTGCACGATAGCCGTTCGCCTGGTGAGGAGTGAGGGAGGACTTCAATCTGCTCCTGGTCACTGACTCCCTGAACTGCAGCGGGACTGCGAGGACCAGCAAGCACAGCGGCGCTGACTCGCCGCAGCTGATCCTCTTCCCGCCCCCACTTCCTGCCTGGATATAGTGCAGCCTGAAACAACTCTGATCGGTTGCTGTTTGTTCCGCGTTGGTGCTGCTGCTTTGGATCTTTGTGCTCTTGCACCTGTAAGCAAACGCTACCTTCTTTAAAAGGAAACGCTACCTCTCACGGCCCCCGCTGCATGGGAGCCGTTCGCCTGGTGAGGAGTGAGGGAGGACTTCAATCTGCTCCTGGTCACTGACTCCCTGAACTGCAGCGGGACTGCGAGGACCAGCAAGCACAGCGGCGCTGACTCGCCGCAGCTGGTCCTCTTCCCGCCCCCGCTTCCTGCCTGGATATAGTGCAGCCTGAAACAACTCTGATCGGTTGCTGTTTGTTCCGCGTTGGTGCTGCTGCTTTGGATCTTTGTGCTCTGAGACCTGTAAGCAAACGCTATCTTCTTTAAAAGGAAACGCTACCTCTCACGGCCCCCGCTGCGTGGGAGCCGTTCGCCTGGTGAGGAGTGAGGGAGGACTTCAATCTGCTACTGGTCACTGACTCCCTGAACTGCAGCGGGACTGCGAGGACCAGCAAGTACAGCGGCGCTGACTCGCCGCAGCTGGTCCTCTTCCCGCCCCCGCTTCCTGCCTGGATATAGTGCAGCCTGAAACAACTCTGATCGGTTGCTGTTTGTTCCGCGTTGGTGCTGCTGCTTTGGATCTTTGTGCTCTTGGGCCTGTAAGCAAACGCTACCTTCTTTAAAACCTCTCACGGCACCCGCTGCGCGGGAGCCGTTCGCCTGGTGAGGAGTGAGGGAGGACTTCAATCTGCTCCTGGTCACTGACTCCCTGAACTGCAGCGGGACTGCGTGGACCAGCAAGCACAGCGGCGCTGACTCGCCGCAGCTGGTCCTCTTCCCGCCCCTGCTTCCTGCCTGGATATAGTGCAGCCTGAAATAACTCTGATCGGTTGCTGTTTGTTCCGCGTTGGTGCTGCTGCTTTGGATCTTTGTGCTCTTGGACCTGTAAGCAAACGCTACCTTCTTTAAAAGGAAACGCTACCTCTCACGGCCCCCGCTGCGCGGGAGCCGTTCGCCTGTTGAGGAGTGAGGGAGGACTTCAATCTGCTCCTGGTCACTGACTCCCTGAACTGCAGTGGGACTGCGAGGACCAGCAAGCACAGCGGTGCTGACTCGCCGCAGCTGGTCCTCTTCCCGCCCCCGCTTCCTGTTACTTAAACAACAATCTGAACGCGTACGCAGGACGCGCGTGGGTCGCAGCGCGGATCGAAGCCCGGGCAAAGGGCGGGCCCTCTAAGGCCCTCATAGGCCGGAGTAGGCTGGGCTGGGGCCTTCCTTTTTACATTTTGAGACTGTAATTTATCTTTTTTTTTTTTTGGTTCGTATGGGTAAAATGTTGTTTTGTGTTTAGTTGTGTTTCATTGTGAGTAGTTTTCCCACAAGTTGGGAATAATAGCTGCTTTTATACTTCTTTGACAGTGGAAATGACCGCCAAAAAATTAAGGTCTGGGAGGTTGTTGGTGGGCAGAACCTGCTCCAAGACTAAATCTAACCCCCTACGTAATAAGGATGCTCACGTTGTGCTGTTAAAAGGTAAATGTCAGTTATTTAGCTTATGGGAAAGGGGTAAGGAAAAAGTTCCTATAGTGGGGTTTAGGTCAGAAGATAATATTGAAAGAGGAGAAGATGAAGGCCAAATTTCTGTGAGAGGGGGATAGCAATCTTGTTGTTTCAAGTGATCAGGCAAATAAGATAGGGGGTGTTTATCTTCCCACTGATGGGGTGGGAGGACCCTTAGCCCCTTTAAAAACACAGTTGCCTTCACCGCAAACCCCTAGGGATAAAATTATAAATGGTATTTTGCCCCTACAAGGCCCACTGGATCCCACGCTTAAAACAGTGGAGGTTTTAGTGCATAGTCACTTACCTCCCCCCGATGAATTATTATCTAAAGAATCTCTCACTCCGTTTCTGTCTGTGGAAGAGCAAAGTAATGATTTTACGCTCCCAGACTTAGATATGGAGCTTTGTAAGAGGTATATTGTAGATGACTCTAGCAAGTCCATAGCTCCAACAAATACCCCAGCACTAATAGCCCCTACGGGGCTTCAATTATACAGTAGTAACCCCTCTAATAAATCTCAATTCTTTATATCTCAGTCAAATATTTCTATGAGCCCTAAACTTGATACCACAGATATCCATCTCAATCAGTCTATTAAGTATGATAAACCCGTCTCTGACTCTTTGTCATCCTTAGAACACTTGCTTTCTTCTATTCTATCATTACTCGAAAAATTTGTTGGTGGTTCCGATTGTGTGTTGGACACTGTAACTCAAATTCTGAAGGTACTTCTAAATAATAAACAGGGGAAGGATTCTAGTTTTAAATATGAGTCGATTCAACCAGGGCTCAAAGGGATGGAAGATAAATTGGTAGAGAATGAGCCTGAGAACGCCCCTCAAGTTTCGGTTCGAAATCAACAAGATGAGAGTTACCAACTAACAGATAGAAAGAAAACAGTAGTAACGTTGAGGAACATCCTCGTAACTCCATTAAAAGTTCCTGTAATTAGCTGTGATATTGAGCCTGATCAAGATTTGGAAATTATGACTGAAGTTGAAAAAAGGTCAGACAAGGAGTTATTCCCTATCTTTAAATCCCAAATAAATGATGCAAAAGAGGGTGTTCTGGATCAACCATATGAGGGGAAAAAGGAAAAAACAGGGAACCCTAAAAAGAATAAAGGAAAAAAGAGGAAACCAACTCGAAAATTTGCAAAGAAAAGGCAGAGGAAAATTAATTTTGAAGAACATTCAGATATTTCCACTGGAAAAGATCTCTTTCAAGGTTCCTCGATTAATACTTCCCAAGATGGTATTCGGCAAGTTATATTAGATCAAGAGGACCTGTATCCAGCCGATCAGGGTGTTGATTTGCAGGATCTACCATCGTCCTATGATGACCCACTGCTTAACCCTATACCCCCCATATCAGTTGACTATAGTACTGTAACGGGGGGCTTTACAACTCTAATCCTTCTGTGGAGTTGACGAAACCTACTAGTTTCATATTAACAGCTCTTAATCCCCTAGCTAAGTCATTCCCTGATACGATTGAAAGAGAAATGGTTCCTGAAAGGTTAAATGACGTCCCTGAAAGGGATAGTATAGATACTCTCCTTTTAGACTTTTTTCCTCTGTTTGATACGGATTGTATACTAAATAGATCTTCGCTCCTTAAATCTTTTTGGGAGATCGAAGGCCTAAAACTTATTCAAACTAACGATATAGATGTAGTAACGATCGTGAAAACAGAGGTTGGGATTTTAACGAGAGTAAGGTTTTATTCCAGACTTATTGTAAATCATATCCTTCAACGGTCAGAAGGCTTTCAAAGTAGAGGGATTGATGTTATGCCTTTCCTAGAGAAATCCCAATCTGGAAGATTTGTAAATAAGCTCCCGTTAAACCAGGCTATTTTTGATAGCATAGATCGCCCTGCTGAAATTGAAGACCTAAAATCTGTATTTCTAAAAATGCACGTCATGTGACATATAAAAGTTCCCATTCCTTCCCTACCCAAAGAAACGCTGCTGAAGAGAATTCTCAATGGTTTTGGTTGCCCGGCGTTTTGTCGAGCAAACCTAATAATAATCCTAAACCATATTCTCGTCTTTAGCAACGATTTGAAAATAATATCGTGGAATGTCGCTGGATTAAACAATAGCCCTGAAAAATTACAATTCCTACACACAGTAGAGGCTAATGTGATTTGTCTCCAAGAGACTTGGTGTGTAGAGAATTTATTCGTAGGAAAGGAATATTTTTCGTTGGAGGGTGGAGCAATCTCCTATAGGAGAGGACATGCAAGGGGCGGAGTGGCTTGTTTACTATCTACTCAGGTAAAATGGAATTTTTCCCACTATATAGATTCTAGTAAACTTTTCCAGGCAGTAACGTTGTTTAATTTCGCCAATACTTAAATCTGTAAACCAATCGTTTTGATAAACGCCTATATCCTCCCAGATGATTGTTACAATGTAGTTTTAAAGAAGGTTTTCTCCTTTATAAAGAAATTATCTGATAAAAAACCTCTTCCCCATATAATTTTGTTAGAGGATTTTAATTGCAAAATCTCTAACTTCAGTCTAGAGCTATTTAGAAATAAGCACAAAGAGGAAGCCTTGCAGATTCCTCAAGCCCTTTTTCCAGGAAACATCAAAACAAACAAGAGAGGGAAATTGCTCCTTGAAGAACTGACAATAGTTGATGGAATCATAGTAAATGGTAGGCTTCCTTCGGATACTCCGGCGAATTTCACCCACAAATCAAATCAGAGTGAATCCATTTTAGATTACGTGATGGTGGAAAGCACCTCTTTTTCCCTTCTGAAGGATCTTATGGCCTCCTATACATTATATAGTGATCATAAAGTAATAACTGTTACTGTAAATTTAAATCCGCCCTTGACGGATCGTTGGTCTTTAAACAGCGAACTTGTCAGTTTTGGAGATAAATCAGGGAGATGCTATTGGAATATTAGGGCAATTAGGAGCTTGGAAAGCATTCTAGAGGTTGCAGTAAAAAACTTGGTGAACTGGAAAGGACTTGAAACAATATGTTTCGCTGATTTCATGAATGCGGTGATCTCCATTGCAAAAAAATCGAATCTAAAAGGAAAAACCAAAGTAGTCCCTAGTTCTGTTTGTTTACTTAATAATGAAATAAACAAATTAGTAAGGGAACAGTATTTGAGTTATTCTCCCGAAAGATATCATAGAATAGTTTTACTAAGGAGAAGGAGGTACCGGGTGAAGGTTAAATTGAAAAAAGAGAGGGAAGACAACTTATGGATTAAATTGCGGGAGGCTGCATCCAAAGGTCGAGTAAGATTATTTTGGTCGCTCATCGGGGAGGGATGTGGAGTAAGATCTAGACCACTTCCAGTTCCCATCGAAGAGCAAATTTTGGTTAACTATATTGAGAACCTATATTCAAGTAATGGAACAGTGGTTGGGGCTAGTAGAACAATTGAGGACAGTTCTTTAAATAGCCCCCCTTCTGAAAAGGACATTGAAATTGCTATTAAGGGCTTGCGTTCCTCTGGGGCTATGGGTCCGGATGAGCTTCCCATTTCGGTCCTAAAACAGGATAGTGAACGGTGGAGCAAAATTCTTTTACCGGTGTTTAATTTTTGTTTTTCAAGTAAAACCGTTCTCCCTTCTTGGAAGGGGAGTATATTGGTACCCCTTTTCAAGAAGGGTGACCGGGATGTTCCACAAAATTATCGACAAATTGCCCTCTTGGACGCTATAGGTAAGGTCTTCGCAAAATGCCTTTTGAAGTTAATTAATGATTGGGTGGTCAAGAGCGAATTATTACCCCTCGAGCAGACTGGGTTCAGGCAAAGGCATGGTACCCTAGATAACTTAACGGCATTACAAGTTACATCAGAAAAATACATCAAAGTCCGAGGAGGGAAAGTCTATGCAGCCTTCATAGACTTCTCCACAGCATTTGACAAAGTAGATCGTCCTTTGCTGTGGAGGAAATTATCGGACCTGGGTATGCCAACCACGATCCTGGAGCTCGTTCGGGCTCTTCACTCTGATACCTGGTGTAGAGTTTTATTGGGAGGGGAAAGACGTCTTTCTCAAGTTATTTCTTCAGTTAATGGATTAAAACAAGGTTGTCTATTGGCCCCTTACTATTTTCCCTATATATTTCTGACCTCCCCCATGCCCTGTCCTTAAGTGATGGTATTGCCCCTGTATTAGGGGACAAGCCGATTGTCTGTCTGTTATATGCAGACGATATATTAATATTGGACCTAACTCCAAGAGGATTAAACAATCGTCTACAGGCACTACATGATTACGCAGAGACACACTATCTGAGGATAAATGTGTCTAAAAGTAAAGTAATGTGTATGACGGGAACGAAAAAGCCGAAATATGGGAGCTTTACTTGGTCTGTATGTGGACAGAATTTGGAAGTTGTAAAATCTTATGTCTTCCTAGGAAAAACAATATCTGGTAATTTAAGTGATAAGGCCCATATAGCAAATAATATCCGGAAGGCATTGGCACAATGTAAAAGCTTAAGTTCTTTTTATAGATCTACTGGCAGAAGACATTTTGCCCTTCTGCTAGAGGTCTTCCGTGCCAAAATCCCAGCTTCCCTACTGTATGGCATTGAATTACTTGAATTGGGTAAATGGGATTTTTTGAACGTTACGGAGGGCAAGATCTTGCGGTATTTAACTACGGTTAATACCGCTTGTACCGTGGCCGCTCTTAGGTTGGAATTTGGCCTTCGTAGCAGTTGGGTTCAGGGCCTCGCTGGGTTAGTGCGATGGGTCTTTAATACTGTAAAGGGAGAACCCGGTACTCTAAGATATCTTATTCAAAAAGAACTACTGGGATCCCTAAAAGAGCACTCCCTAATTGTAAAGAATTTCAGAATTGCAGTTGATCTTTTACAATTGGATGAATCAGCACTTTTTACACTATCTGCATATCAGCTGAAGTCCACCTTGAAACTAGCTACATGGAAATTAAGTTTTGGGATGGATAGGGAAGCCCTCATCTTAAAGAAAGGTGTTTCCCCTGCCATTGATTCCTGCCTAATAAGGAAAATACAACCCTATGTTACCTGGAACCTTCCTCATGGTGTACGCCGCTTTTTGTTTCTATTGAGGCAGGATCGTCTTCCTTTGAATAATTTATTGTCCAGATGGTATGGTTCTTCAGCAATGTGTAATCTTTGTAATAATGTTTCTCAGGATATCACTCATGTACTCTTTGTCTGCCCAGCTCTGCTTTTACATCGGCGTAAGTGGTTGAGACCAATTTGTTTAAAATTAAATATTTTGTCTGCCACCACATTCTTAGACGCCATTTATAATCCCCCCAATGAAATGTTTTGTTATAAAATTTTCAACTTTTTAAAAAGCTTTCTAGATATATATTAGAGGTTCTCAAAAAGTTATTTTTCTGTTGTTTTTATTTTGATTTTAAATGCATGAAAATGTATTTTCCATGTGTTATCCTTTTATGTGGATCTCATTTGAGTTCCAAAATCATAAATAAAGTAATTAATTAATTAATAATTAATTAATTAATTAATTAATTAATTAAATGTAAATGCAAGGCAGCAGGCTGTGACTGAGGAGACCTCCACAAGGTCAGATTGCTGTTGCAAGAAGTCCTGGAGAAATCATTGGGGTTTTTTTGCAGGGAAGGTCCGAGCGGCAGAGAATTGAATTTCATGCCTTAGGAAGGTGCATTGCTGGCTAGATACTTTGGTTCCTTTGCCCAGTTGATATTTCTTTGTTTACACTATTTGGAGTCATGATCTACCTCTGAGTGGAGGAAAACTGGATCTTAAGCTCATTGGAAATATGCCTTTGGTCCTATCGACTTGGCAGGTTTGTTCTAGTATACAGGAGGTTTTGAGAGCCAAAATATTTCGAAGGCCCAGATTCTCGGGGGTGGTTAGAGAGGTCCACACAGGCACAGCTTAGTGTATCAACTCATAACTCGGTATTCAATCCAGAAGAGGCCATCAGCATAGTCCAGGTCAGATCAAGTTGTAACTGATTAGCTGGGGATCTGCCTTCTGACACTTGGAGCCCTCTTCATTATCCTGGGTACCAGAGAAGGCTGACTCTGTTCTTCAGGGCTCCTCTCAGCTCTCAGACAGCAGGATCAGTCCTCTTCTGATCTTTCTCAGGCCCAGTGGTGTTTAGAGGAGGGTTCTGGGAATATCACATTTAAGCCAGGCACCAGATTGTGGATGGCTCCTCCCTAACCAATGAGGTACAAATTCCAAGTGGTTACCCTAACAACCGTTGCAGTATTTCCTGTGTGCCCTTTTCTGTCTAAATCCAAGACGGTGAAACCCTTCACCCTGGTGTCAAGTCTTTGTGCCCACCACAGAGGTGTCATTAAGGAATTGAGCATCCCCTCTTCTGTGATCACTTAAAACCAGTTCAGGAGGCAGCTCCCTCTCCTCTGGAATTGGTGTCTGTCTGTCTGGGGGAACAAAAGAAGGGGCCTGTCCAGTTGTCATCAATCATCTGATTGTGACAGTAGAGTCCCCTTTCATGTAAATTAAGGTTCTGGGTACAGGCCGAATGGTCATCTGTCAGAGGATTGAAAATGCCTCCCTACACCCAGGCCATTATCTGTGCTCTGGTAGCAGTTTTCACACCTCAGGGATTGAGCACTCAGAGGGAAAATTTGCCTCCAGGGTCTTTAGGCAAGGGAAAGGTTACTTTCTAAAAGCACAATTTCCTTCACATGTGTATTAAAAAACAACTTCACCACCAATTTGGGCTTTTAATCAATATTACAAAGAATTCAAGAATGATGTTTTTAGCAGTTTCCTTGCCACAGGTAGCACTCCTAAATGCAATAGTGCATCCCTGTGTTTCTCTATAAAACAGCCAACTTTGCTACTGTATAAATACCTTTTAGATGCTAATCAATGTAAGGACATGTTTAATAGTAACTGTGTACATGTCCTCATTTTAAATACAATGCTCCCTGCCTTATGGGCTACAAGGCCTTCTTAGGGATGACTTATTAATATTAGAAAGGAAGGTTTAGACCTATCAAAAAGGTTTATTATGTTAGGTCGAATAATAGTATTTAAAGTGCTCGGCAGACCACAATGGCAGGCCTGGAGCCATATTTGCATTGTAACTGGGCCCTGGATACACCTTGTACAATAAACGAGGGACTAGGTAAATATCCCTAATTATGCATAAGATTATGGTAATTCAACCATGGTAAAAGAGGGAGCACAGGCACTCTACTACTGTTAACAGGGGTAATGCGCATAGAGTTCTACTACAAATAGAGAAAGGGAATATATCTGATGGTCATTTCCTGAAATGATTAGCTTGCATTATAATGGGAAGAATGCAAGTGATGGAAACACTACTCTATTAGAAAACTATATGGTTAGAATAAACCTAGAATGTGACACTATGCATACAAGAAAATGTTAATAGTTCCCAGTGATTTATACACTAAAGCTAGTACACCTGTGTAATTTGAAAGGTACTCTATACGATTACACATATTATTATTATTAACTATTGACAAATGAACAACATAGGATGTGCCACTGAAAAAGAGAGAACATTAAAAATACTCCCTTAGGGGTTAAACCGCACCACAGTGCAGTTTTATTTGTCAATGCTTTGCCATGTATTTGATTTTGTTGTAATGTTGTATGCACAAAGGTGAACGGGTTCTATCTGGAATGAGCTGTATGAGAGTGACCTTTTTTAGATAAGATTGGAATGTTAGTTAATATTGTTGGCTGACAGAGAAATGAAGTGGTGTCTGGGAGCAATAAACACATTTGAGCTGCCAATTACATCCAGTCATGTGACCTAGGAACAGGCTGAAGGCACCAAATGGTTAGTGCAGGAGACAGCAAACTTTCGAAAGGTGGCATTTTCAAAATTGTAAATTTAAAATCTGACTTTACCATTGAAGAGGATTTAAGTTACAATTTCTCAGACACCAAACTTGAAACCTTTACCTGCCCCCAATCAAATGTGAGCACTTTTTAAATGTAATCAGGCAACCCAATGTTATCCTATAGGAGAAGTAGGTCTCTCAGTAGTGAACAACAAAAGTAGGAGTTTTTCACTACCAAACATGCAAAACTTAGTACATGTTCAACCTTTCAATTACAATGCAAAATGTCCTATTGGACGCCTAAGACCTACCTTAGGGGTGACCTATGTGTAATAAAAGGGGAGTTTAAGACTTTGCAAGTTGAATTGGCAGTTCAAAACAGCATTCAGGCTGCAATTGCAGGTCTGGTACATGTTTTGAAGTGCTGCTTAAGTGAGTGGCACATTAGCTGCTGCAGGTCCATTTATAGCATTTAATTTACAGCCCTGCGTATATGGTATACTACTTTACTGTGAGCCTACAAGTAAACTAAATAAGCACATCAGGTGTAAGTCAATATTACAATGCTTTTGGGAGTGAGCACCAGCACATAAGCAGTGGCTAGAAGCCGTAAAGTGCGCAGAGTCTTAAGGCCATCAAAAACAAATTCAGAAAAAGAATAGGAGGGGTGAAGGCAAAAAGTTTGTATGTGACCCTGCAAAGAGGTCAAGTCCAACACCGAACCGATGTGATCTACCTGAAAAAGACCTTTCAACCATACCTTAGTATGGGTTTCTGGTGTTGATTGGGCAGACGTTGTGTGTTTATCCCCCATGTAATTTTATAATTGTTTGCATAATTGTTGTCAGTTTATGTACACTTCAGTAGGCCTGTGTTGGTTACAGAGTCAAGCCCATGGTAAGAGCTGTATGCCTTATCAGTTCATATGGTAATGGTATGTCAAATCTCTTAGCAGTGATCTGTTTATAATTAAACAAAGCAAGTACTTCTGATTTACTTACTGTGAAAAGCTTGTTTTACAGACAATAGGCTATTAAGGGTGGATTGCTATCACACTGTGCTGCAGTCTGGAGATGGTATTTTGTATGGATGTGCAAAATTTCCATTATTTGCTATTGGTAAAATGATGTGAAATGCTAATTCTTTATTTAGCACTTTTCTAAGCAAAGATGTTGTATTGTTTTGACAGCTTTACATTTGTATATATTTGTAATTTTAGTATGATCTACTTGATGGATGTCTAATGGGAAAGGTTATGACAACACAGTAGGTCTGAATCGGTTATGTGAACATGCTAATCATAATGGATAAAGTCCTGAAGTTACAATACAATCTGGAGGCATAACATATCAATTGTGAAAGGCATAAATTAAGTTCAGTAGGCATTTATGGGTGAATTGTTAATACTAAGGGGTTATATTTGCTAGGACATGGTGCAGCCTGGCGCTGTGATGTACCGTACTTACAACAATATGTGCTTTTACCTTGCGCTGGTGCTAAATAAAGCTGCCTAGCGCCAACACAGACACCCTTGGGCCACAGTGCAAGGGTGCCTGCACTGTTGAGAGCATTGTTTATGTGCAGGAAGGGGTACCTTCCTGCACATAAACAATCATAAATTATATGTTGCTATTTCTATGTGTGCTGCAGGATGCAGCACACATAGAAAGAGCAAACAACGAGTACAACTAATGGTATTTCTCCTCTTTGCTCCAATCTAACGCCTGCTATTCAGTGGCATTAGTTTTTGGCACTGCCTCAGATTTACAGAGTCTTGTAAATCTGGGATAGTGTCAAAAAGCAATGGGTGTTGCGTGGAACGTGCACAGCAAAACCCATTGCACGACCCTATCACGCAGAAAACTGCATGAAAGGGTACCAAGTTTACAAAGCGGCATTATGCCACATACAGTGGCTTAACGTTGCTTTGTAAATATGGTGCAGGGCATTGCGCCATCGGAACGTCATAAAAAGTGATGTCCCAGTGGCACAATCCTCTTATAAATATGCTCCTATGTATTAAACTGTCCAAGTAGGTATTTGATTACTTGGAACCTCACAGAAGAATTTTTGTGTTTGATACTCCATCTAACAACATCTATGTGTCAAAGATTCAAATTGTGCTAATTCTTTCTAGAATCTCTTCTGACAGTATGTCAAGTGTAGTCGTTTACCATAATCTTGTAATAAATGCAATCAATTAACAAATATATATCCATATAGAGAAATGGAAGGCCTTTGGGTCAGCCATGGCAGGGGAGTAAGAAACTCCAAGCACCTCAATGGGATTTCTCTGGAAACTTCTTCTACTTCAAAGAAGGTGATACAGCGGAAAGGGGGCAAATTTACATATCCTCTCTGCGTCACAGATCCGTCACCACACAGGCTCTCATTCACACACGCATTCATTGGTGGGGCCCATAACACCAACACTCATACGTTCTCACTCTGAATCCGCATGCAGGAGGACGATGTATCCGCTGGACATGTGGGGGGGTACCTTATTACCTACAGGGAAGAAAATTTGTTACAGAATATACATATTTACATCAATACCTATTGAATTCTAATCTTAACATCAAGGCACTCCACCACTTGGTCGATGGACAAATTAGTTGGACTGGTTGATGGTGATTTAGAACCAGCTAAAACACATTAAAGCTTTGGAATCCTTTCAGTAACCTATTTGAAGAACCACAAACTCATTATTTCTGTTAATCAATATTTAGTTTATCTAATTTCTTGCTTGCAATTATATAATTAGCATTTTCGGTTAATCAAATTGAATTTCAATCAATCAACACAAATTGCATGACATTTTATATTTACCTATTCTTGCTATGGGGGTCTTTCTAAATCAATTGGCTCTGCATAACCCAAATCCTTCTGCTTAATTGTCCCAATCAAAAGCAGGCCAATAGTCGATAAGTCCGAAATGTTCCTTTGCTCAACAAGGTGCGGTCCCAAAGATATCCAAAGGACCAAGAAATTGTGCAAGCAAGTCGATCACGCAAATTCGGGACACCCCTCTGGAACGCACTCCCCTCCGGATGCGCACTGTAACTCCTCCCTATTCTACTACCCTTTTTATAATAAATTCTGGGTAACATGAAACTTTTATTGAATTGAAAAGAAATATGATTGGTACATCTTGCGAAAATTGATATTTGGTCAAGTTTTCACACTGTCTTGGGTTCCCAGAGAATTTGCCTGGTCACGTCCTTAGTTTATGTCATACTCATGCAACAATGTTGATTCTTGATCATAGGTGACTATTGTTTTCTCCGGGTAATTTTTACTGACTGAAATCTGGCAGTCCTCCATGTTCCTATCCTTGACCAGGAACACTGTGCTCTGAATTGAGGATGCCTGGAGATCTTCGGAGCCATCCGAGTCTGCGCCGAAGACATCGTGCTCACAAGACGGTGGCCACTTCTGAACTCCATTTTGAATGTCATGGCTTGGTAGGCCCGAATGCCAACTTAAGCAAAACAAACACAAAATAATAATTAATATACTGAAATGAAGATTCTAATGTTAAACCCACACTAATCCCTTTATATATTAGTATTTTCCTAGCTTATAGCGACATTTAAAGCAATAATACTCACCATTCGGCCCTAGCAGGAACGCAAATGTCACCAAAGCAACATAAATCATGCACTGTTCTATCACCACACCTTCTATTGTTAATAAGCGTACCACAATTAGTTATTAGAATTATTCTGCCATGCAAATTGCAATGAGTCTCGTGTGTAATTTGTGTTTACCAAAAATGCGCCTTGTTGGTTCGTATTTCACAGCACACAGTTAATTTAAATTAATATATAAATTGATTATGTTATTAGTATTTTCATGCAAAATAGAGAAGGTATACAAATTTTGCTTTACCTTGCTTTACCTGCTCCATCAAAGGTACCAGTTATAAAAATAGCACCCTCAGACCCACTCTTCAGTTCCTCTTTTAGACCCGTAGAAAGACTCTCAGAGGACTACCTGCTGCTGTGGTCTTCTGTATACTTCAGAGGACAGCTAGTAGGTTTACTCTTCTGTCTGAAGCCTGCCTTGAACTTACAGAGACTTGCCCTGCTTCTTGATCCGTGTTCCACTGCTTGAACCCAGCATTACTAGAGTGTCTCCAAGGGGTAGTTTGCTGACCTCCTGATCAGAGCCTCAGAGACAAGAAAGGTTCCAACCATCTTGAGCCCGTACGCAGGCCATGCCTGAGTGAGCCCCAACCCTTCATGGGGTGCCACCCCGTCCTGAACTCTTGTAAGTAGTGCTAAAAGATAGCAAAAATCCAAAACTTGGGACTTGGACTATTTTTGGCACAAACTGCTCAGATAACCGAGAGGAGACAGGGACCAACCTGCATATCTATCTGCTCAAGGACCATCAACAGTTGTCCTGGCTTAGCAGCAACTCCTGCAACGTTCCTTTCCGCAGCATCAAGTCCTGTTCAGATGTTCTTCATGGAAGCGGTATCCAGGCTCATTGAAACTTTGTCGGCTCCATCCTCCAGTCTCATCTTGCTGGAGATTATTGCATTCAAAAAAGAGACTACGTCTGAACATGGAAATTTTCACCAGCGGCTCCCAGATGATGATGCCTCCTCCTCAGAAACCACCTGCAGCCTTGCCCTGATGAACTTCTACCTTCTCAGAACATTTTTGTCTTGAAAGCCCAAAGGTAAGCACCGACAGGGCCAAATCCACTTTTTTAATAAATCTCGCCCTCCATACAGGTCAACATTATTTTTGAACTTTGACCCGGTGTTCCTCTACTAGATGTCCATGGTTGGAACTTTCATCTTTTAGGCACTCCTTTTTACCTTACATTTAAAAAAAATCATACCTCTGGTTCTACTGATTGGATTTTGTCATTTTGGAGTCAATTAATTTATTAAAGTGTATTTTTCAAACTTGGTGTGGGATTGTGCTTGTGTTGTGTTTACACTTTATTATTGTTTGTGTGCTTTATAAATACATTCTCTAAGTTAAGCCTGGCTGCTTATGTGCCACGCTACCACAGGGCTAAGTACAACTTAATTTAGTGACATTAGTGGTTCACCCTGGAGGGATTGTGACTGTTGCTTGAGCAGGGTTAACACCCCACTCAACCAATACCTAATTTTTCACAGTCTGTCAGGCCATAACAGAAAAGGAGTAAGTGAGTATTTTTTTGCATAATGACAAGCCTGTCAGAATTTATAATCTAACACATTTTTCTAGAGAACTAGGTGTGAGAGCGTCCTGGGAAAATACGAGTCAGTGTCATGATCTTAGACAAGAGAGAAGTGGAGGTGGGATCACAGGCTGGATTAAAATGAAATTGAACCCTACTGCAAAAATCCTTAACACCAGTTGAGGCCTGCATGGCTCACGGGTGGGTCAGGGGCTAGCTGGGAGGTTGCAATTGCGGGAGGGTGCGCATAGTAAAAAAAAATACTTTTTTTTAACTTACCTTGCTGCCGTGTCCTGGTCTCTGCTCCTGCTTTCCTCGAGGAACAGGAAGTAAAGCCAGGCACCACTGACCAATCACAACAGTGCACTAGCGTTATGATTGGTAGGCACCCTGGCTCCCCTGACCAATCACAACGCTGCAATGCAGCATTGTGATTGGTTTTCCCTGACCAATCACAATGCTGCAATGCAGCGTTGTGATTGGTTTTAAGCATGCTGGTTCGACGCTGAACCAGGGCAAAGGGGCCTGGGCATGTTCTCCACAGAGGCTGTAATGCAGCCTGCATGGAGAACGAGGAAAGTGCACATGACTGGTTTGGGCAGCCTGAGAGTGCAGACCAAACAGTCCTTTTTCACTTAGGAATGGGCAAAGCACTACTCCCTTTTCATGTCCGAGAGCATAGCAGCTCCGTTCACCCCCCGCCCGCAATGCAGCACATACATAAAATGATAATAACTTTCAGTTATTATCATTTTATGTTTCTACTCCTCATACTGCTTGAAAGCAGCCACTGCTTCACACACGTCCATTGCAGGGAGTCACTTTTCAGCAATGCCTCCCTCAAGATCATGGTTGTTGATACAGATGCCTCAAAGTGAAAGTGGGCGAAATATTGCGAGACTTGGAAATATCATATCACACCATTTCATGGTTCCAGCTATCAAGAATCCTCAGGATAAAAGAGAATTAGAAGAGAATGAATTTGCTTCCCATAGTTATTGCTGGAGTCTTGGAAACCAAGGAGAATTTGGACCCACACTGCATTTATTGTTTTGCATGGACCCCTCTTTCCCTGGTCACTACTATTGTTCTTGTGAGTCTTGTAGGTGGGTGTAGATTCACCCATGGACCAGGTCTGTCTTTTCCTAAGAAAATAACTTTGTTGAGCTGGGTGTCATTTAATATGTGTCATGTTTATCAAAGACTGAACTTTCTTGATATTTCATTGTTGCTCTACTAGTCTGGGAGTGATGTAGCTCAGGTTCTGTCGTACATCCATGTTTTTTTCTACAGAGCGTTATAAGTAGGGTGAGTTTTTCTGACACTCATTTTCATAATTTCTTTCTATAGTGTTTGTCAGCATCATAAATAGTCACTGTGATATTTTCTTTATGGATACACTCTCATGTTATCAAAAATTTAAGGAGAGCAGTTGAGAAAGAGGTATTGATAAACCAGGTATTAGTCCGCTTTGTACATATTGATATTATAGCTTAGTTTATAGTAGTAAAAGTTACATTTTCTTTTGTAGACCAGAGTACAGTACCAAAAACAGTCCAATGTAAACCAGCTGTTTCCTCTCTCTTGTCCCTTTACCATTGGGGGCTCATCAGTCACATGGTACTCCTGAAGAACAAAGACTTCTGGTAAGCCCCTAGAGTTGCTTGACAGTCAGTGCTTCTTCTAGCCTCTGGCTGTGTCTCCACTGAGATTGTAACCTTCTGCCTCTTTCAGATTAAAACAATATGTGTTTTTAAATAATGCTTTACATCCGTGTGTTATTCACTCAGTGACATGGTGAGGCTGACGTCACAGTCTAAGGGGACTGATGCTGTGTGATATTCTTGCTCAATGGATGATAACAATGTATGTGATGTGTATTAGAACTACTGGAAGGAGGTAGACATGCAAGCTTGATTTTATGGGATTTTGGCCTAGGGCAACGCAGCAATGCACCTTGCTGCCCTGCCCTACTCCAAAGTGAAAGGGCAGGAGTGCACAGTATTTAAGCAATATGATGCATTCCTGTGCTTTCTCCCTGTTCTGGAGGGACAGCAGCCTAGTGCCAACGTAGTTCCTCTTGCACCAGGTTGCAAGGGGGCCCCCGTTGCATGCAGGGGGCAACTTTTTGCACAAAACCAATCCGTAGAGGAATTTTCCTTTTGTTATATGTGCTGGAATGCAGCACACATAGAAAGAGCGAAAAAATGAAGAGAGATAAACATATTTCTCCTCGTTATGCCTCACCTCAGGAGGCGTACGAATTTGGCACTTCCACAGGTTGAACTCACTTTGTACATCTGGGGCAGAGTCAAATTCCATGAGTGTTGCATGGAAAAAAAAACCTGAAACCCCCATGGAACGCCTTCCATGGTGCAGGGTGAGGCGAAGCAGCGATGTGCACTGCATGGCCTTACTCATGATTTATGAGGTCAGTCAAAGCCATGCAGGGTGGCTTTGCATGGCTTATAAAATCGAAATGAGAGCCCTGTGTCATACATGTCCCACTTTACGTGCTGCAAAAGTGACTCAGGCCTCTCATAAATAAGCCCTGCAGAGTACGAAAAAGAATAAGTACTTGTAAAGGGCAGTGTCCTCTTGGCTTAATTGCACATAATTTTTAACTCTCTGAAGAAAGAATGAGAGAGAAAACAGTTCAAATGCACACATTATTGCCCTTTTTACCTGCTGAAATCTCGTGTACTGCAGCACCTGATACACCCCTACTTCCAGCGCCACTGATCTTTGGAAACTTTATTTCATCTTAAAACTACTATAATTCCTGGTGGTTGAAGCTAGCATCACATAGTGCATCCCATTGAAAAACCTTTTTGTTCCAATTTGCATATGTGCAGCATGGTGAAAATATATTTTGTCCATAAGCTGAGTCACAAAATGAACTTCCAAACGTTGTGATAGTGGTGCCGGAGCACAAACTGAATTGTGAGACATATACAACTTAAGGCATGCTTTGCGAGGTAGTGATCTTGCACGCGACCTTGTGTGGACAGCATTATCTTTTTTTCATCTCTCCTTCCCAGATGAATACAGTTTTCATTAACCAGGATGCCACATCTACTTTCCCTTCCATAAAGTCTTCACTACGTACTTTCATATGCCATGTTTTCTCCTCTCTCTTCCCCTTTTCTCTTAGTACAGTTCCTGAATTGCACTGGACAAATGCATGGTACACAAAATGCTCCACTAAGGTTCTTGCAGAGCTTGAGATCTGATGTACAGAATCTACGGCCTCATTTACAATGAATTGGCATTGAGCAGTGCAATAAGTCTTTTGGCTGCACTTCCCTTCGCCAATTCAAAAGGGCAGGAAGGCACCATATTTATAAGATATGGTGCATTCCTAACCTGTTTGCCTGTGCCAGGGCACAATTTGGTGCCTAGCGCCAATGCATGCACATTTGCAGCAGGCTGCAAGAGTGACTGGACATTTTCCTGCACAAAAACAATCCCTGGAGGCTTTATCCTCTTTCCATGTGGGCCACACAATACAGCACACATGGAAAGAGGAAATAACGGGGAGAAATAAAGATATTTTTACCCGGTATGCCTTCCCTGGGGAGTGTACAGTTTTGACTCATTCCCAGGTTTACAGATCCTTGTAAATGTGGGAATGTATGAAAACCTATGAGTGTTCATAGGAAAGCCCACCGCAACGTCCATAGAATGCCCACCTGATGCTGTGTAAGGCAGCGCAGTGGCTGTTGCAGCGCTGCCTTACACAATATCTACGATGCCATGAAAAGCCATGCAAAGTGGCATTGCGTGGCCTCGTAGATATCGGTCTGTACACTGCACTGTCGAAGTGCCATAATAAGTGATGCACATGCAAATAACCCACTAGGGCAGAGGTCTCAAACCCCCACTCTAAGCAAAATGTTTTGAGGTCGGGCCCCCCTACAAACCTTTAAGGCAATGATTGGGGGAGCGGGAGAAACATGCCTGTGTATAAGGGATGGGGCTTATGAGATGATTTCAGGAATACTTTTTCTATAGCTCATAAACCACCCTAAGTATGATACTTATAAAACAGCAAATGCATCAAACAAAAACATGTGTGTTCCTAAAAATACTGCTCCACATAATTGAGGTGTTGTGAGCCCCTCACACTCTTGGACCTCAATGCACTACACCTGCTGTATTATTCATAACAGCAGTCCTGAGTAGCAGGCTATCTCCTCTGCATCCTTCACCTCTTCCCCACCATGCCCAACCATCACTCTGATTTTGAATCAGGTTCTCTGTCCCTTTCAGAAAAAATAAAACATTGATAACTGTGATGCAGTGGGCCCCTCAAACCGATGGGCCCCAGTCCTGCTGCATCTGCTTAATTATTGATAACCAGCAGGGCCACTTACACACTTGGCAGCAGTACCTGCTTCACTAATGAATGGCCTTTTCTTTAAAGAAAAAAAAGTGGGGGGGAAATGCCACTTATATTACCGCATTTGCTACATAATCCACCATCTGCTGCATAGTAATGCATATCCAATTCTTCAGTGCTGTAAACTAGTACTTACAAACATTCTATTCTGGAGGACAGATTTCTGTATTGTTGATAATTCTGCTTTATTGTGCAGTACAGGAATACAAATGCGTTCTTGTTGCACACTTAATATTTTAAGTGAACATAGGTCTATGTATGTTGCGGTTTATTTTGCTGCACAATTCACTTCTTTTGTGGTCTTCTGCCATGTTTTTTAAATATG